>NC_059336.1:58209165-58884998 GCF_018350155.1 Leopardus geoffroyi | reverse complement strand
CTAAGAGAGAATCGTTTTAAATTAGGAATTATATACCCAGCCAAACTATTAATCAAGTACAATTTGTTAACCAAGTGAAGACATTTTCAGATACTTCAAAAACTTTACTTGTTGAATATACATTCTCAAGAAATACTGAAGAATATGAAAAGAGGGAGGAAGTCAAGGAAAAGGGGAAGAAATGGGAGCCAGGAAGTAGAGGACTCAACACAAGAGAGTCAAAGGGAGCTCACGCTCCAAGGGTCAAGGTTAGACCCCACACAACAGTCGTATGTGGTGAAAGCAACCCAACGGCAGTGGAAAGTTTGGTACCTGAGGAATTAACCTGCTTGAGAACAAGTAGGTTGTGAGGAGCTTGAGAGCTCTGATGGAGCGTTTGAGAGCAAATTTGTGTTGAATACACAGAAAAATAAACAAATGTTTAAAATGAGGAAATGTTTAATGCAAGGGGAATGAAGATGTACATGGAGAGAAATGTAATCATACATAAATAGAACTTGGCTGTGAATAGTATTAATTTTTTTTAATGTTTAGTTTTGAGAGAAAGAGAGAGAGAGAGTGTGTGTGCAAGGGGGAAAGGGGCAGAGAGAGAGGGAGACACAGAATCTGGAGTAGGCTCCAGGCTCTGACCTGTCAACGCAGAGCACGACGCAGGGCTCAAACCCATGAATTGAGAGATCATGGCCTGAGCCGAAGTTGGACACTTAACTGACTGAGCTACCCAGGAGCCCCTGAACAGCATTAATTTAATCAAAATAACATAACCACTGAAAGTGGGTTTTAATTATGGTGGAAGAATGGGCTATGTATTGGGGAAAAGTGAAGGGTAGAAAAATGAAATTCTCATCATTTGTAAAAGGAAATTAATTGATAATATCTTCTGTTGAAAATCAAGAATTAGTAGTATAAGCATTTGGTTTAGAAATAGTGAAGCAGGGGCGCCTGGGTGGTGCAGTCGGTTAAGCGTCCGACTTCAGCCAGGTCACGATCTCGCGGTCTGTGAGTTCGAGCCCCGCGTCGGGCTCTGGGCTGATGGCTCAGAGCCTGGAGCCTGTTTCCGATTCTGTGTCTCCCTCTCTCTCTGCCCCTCCCCCGTTCATGCTCTGTCTCTCTCTGTCCCAAAAATAAATAAACGTTGAAAAAAAAATTAAAAAAAAAAAATAGGGAAGCAAATAGCAGAAGAAAACAAAGAGAGTTGAAGAAGTTTGTAGGGAGTGGACATGAGGGGTGAGGAAGGGTATGAACAGGAGGCTGTTTTAAGTTTAAAGAAATATATCTTTTTAAAATTTTATTCTGTTTTTAATTTAATTCAGTATAGTTAACATACAGTGTTGTATTAGTTTCAGGTGTACAATTTAGTGATTCAACAATTTTATACATTACTCCGTGCTCATCATGATAAGTATACTCTTTAATCCCTATTACCTATTTTACCCACACACACCTCCACATCCCCTCTGGCAACCACCAGTTTGTTCTCTGTAGTTAAGAGTCTGTTCAGATAATACCAGCATTCTTCACAGAGCTAGAATGAACAATCCTAAAATTTGTATGGAACCAGAAAAGACCCCAAATAGCCAAAGCAATCCTGAAAAATAAAACCAAAGCTGGAGGCATCACAATTCTGGACTTCAAGATGTGTTACAAAGCTGTAATAATCAAAACAGTATGGTACTAGCACAAAAACAGACACATAGATCAATGGAACAGAATGGAGAACCCAGAAATGGACCCACAAACATATGGCCAAATAATATTTGACAAAGCAGTAAAGAATATCCAATGGAATAAAGACAGTCTTTTTAGCAAATGGTGTTGGAAAACTGGACAGCAACATGCAGAAGAATGAATCTGGACCACTTTCTTACACCATACACAAAAAAAACCCTCAAAATGGATGAAATACCTAAATGTAAGACAGGAAGCCATCAAAATCCTCGAGGAGAAAGCAGGCAAAAACCTCTCTGACCTCGGCCACAGCAACCTCTTACTCAACATAACTGTGAAGGCAAGGAAAACAAAAGCAAAAATGAACTATTAGGACCTCATCAAGATAAAAAGCTTCTGCACAGCAAAGGAAACAGCAAAACTAAAAGGCAACCAATGGAGTGGGAGAAGATATTTGAAAATGACATATCAGATAAAGGGTTAGTATTCAAAATCTATAAAGAACTTATCAAACACAACACCCCAAAAAACAAATAATCCAGTGAAGAAATGGGCAGAAGACATGAATAGATATTTTCCAAAGAAGACATCCAGATGGGTAACAGGAATATGAAAAAATGCTCAACATCACTCATCATCAGGGAAATACAAATCAAAATAACAATGAGATACCACCTCACACCTATCAGAATGGCTAAAATCAACAACTCAGGCAACAACACATATTGGCAAGGATGTGAAGAAAGGGGATCTCTTTTGCATTACTGTTGAAAATGCAAACTGGTGCAGCCACTCTGGAAAACAGTATGGAGGTTCCTCAAAAAATTAAAAATAAAGTTACCCTACAACCTGGCAATTGCACTACTAGGTATTTATCCAAAGGATACAGGTGTGCTGTTTCAAAGGGACACTTGCACCCCAATGTTTATAGCAGTACTATCAACAATAGCCAAAGTATGGAAAGAGCCCAAATGTCCATTGACAGATGAATGGATAAAGAAGATGTGGTATATACATACAATGGAATATTACTTGGCAATCAAAAAGAATGAAATCTTGCCAGTTGCAACTATGTGGATGGAACTATAGGGTATTAGCTAAGCAAAATTAGAGAAAGACGAGTATCATATGACTTCACTCATATGAGGACTTTAAGATACAAAACAGATGAATATAAGGGAAAGGAAGCAAAAAGAATATAAAAACAGGGAGGGGGACAAAACAGAAGAGACTCTTAAATACAGAGAACAAACAGGGTTGCTGGAGGGGTTGTGGGTAGGTGGATGGGCTAAATGGGCAAGGGGCATTAAGGAGAACACCTGGGATGTCCTCCCAATCCCAACACTTGGGATGATCATTGGGTGTTAAATGTAGGGAATGAATCACTGGATTCTACTCCTGAAATCATTATTGTACTATATGCTAACTAACTTAGATGGAAATTAAAAAAAAATTTTTTTTTTAATTTTAAAAAGAATCTATTTCTTGGTTTGTCTCTTTTTTTTCCTTTGTTCATTTGTTTTGTTTCTTAAATTCCACATATGAGTGAAATCATATGGTATTTGTGTTTCTCTGACTTATTTTCACTTAGCATTATACTTTCTAGCTCTATCATGTTGTTGTAAATGGCAAGATTTCATTCTTTTTTAGGGCTGAGTAATATTCCACTACGTGTATATATACATGTATATACACATACATACACACCACATCTTTATTCATTCATCTATTGATGGATACTTGGGCTTTTTCCATAATTTGGCTATTATAAATGATCCTGCAATAAACATAGGGGTGCATGTATCATTTCAAATTAGTGTTTTTATATTCTTTGGGTAAATACCCAGTAGGGGGGTGTAGGACAGTAGTGTTTTTATATTCTTTGGGTAAATACTCAGTGGGGGGGAGGTGTTAAGTTGTAGAAGTTCTTTATATATTTTGGATACTAACCCTTTATTGAATATTTCATTTGCAAATATCTTCTCCCATTCAGTAGATTGTCTTTAATTTTGTTGATTGTTTCCTTCATTGTGAAGGACTATTTTGATATAGTCCCAATAGCTTATTTTTCCTTTTATTTTCTTTGCCTCAGGAGTCAGATCTAGAAAAAGGTTGCTATGACTCATGTCAGAGAAGTTGCTGCTGTGCTTTCTTCTAAGATTTTTACAGTTTCAGGTCTCATATTTAGGTCTGAGAAAGATGTATCTTGTAAAAATATGTACATTGATAAGTATACTTTTCTTTTTCATTTTGAAGAGTGAGCAGGAATTTGAAAAATGAGTAGAATGAGTTTAGAAAACTCACATTTAAAGATTAAAATGATTAATTGAATTCCAGATGGCTGAGGCCTATGATTTCCTCTCCTTACCTGTAAGAAAACCAATGGCCAACTTTAAAATATCTATTTTGGTTGCTGGGGACATGGAATGATAAGTAACAAAAATTCACAGATTCCTCCCCATCACCTAATACCTACAAGGAAAGGTTTGGGCCTCTAGTAGCACTAATTCCCATTTCTCAGTTTGGTATACCCATAAATCCCCACTCTAAGGAACTGAGCATTGTTTTAGTTGCTTGGAAATGAGCAAAAGAGATTACCAGGTGTTCCTTAACATCAGCATATGTTTTACAAGTCTATAGGGACAAAGGTTAATTGTAGATTTTTGTGGAGTTTAATGCAAATTAATTTCCATCCCATGGAAAAGATAACCTCAAAGGTTAGAGCTTATGGCCATGTTGGACATTATCCAGTTCTGTATATAACCAGCGATGTATTAAATTGGTGATGTATACCTAAGTTTCGCAAATGCTTATAGTATCTTATTAGTCACAGCATCTTAATTGTTCCCTCATTAATTAATGAGTTGCATAAATCTTTGACATTTTCATTGTATATTTGCATTACAGTATGATGTTACCTTTATAAAGACTGTATTTTAGCAAAGACTAAAATGACGTCTATATAAACATTTAAAACTCCTATTCTGGGGCACCTGGGTGGCTCAGTCGGTTAAGCGTCCGACTTCAGCCAGGTCACGATCTCACGGTCCGTGAGTTCGAGCCCCGCGTCAGGCTCTGGGCTGATGGCTCAGAGCCTGGAGCCTGTTTCCGATTCTGTGTCTCCCTCTCTCTCTGCCCCTCCCCCGTTCATGCTCTGTCTCTCTCTGTCCCAAAAATAAATAAACGTTGAAAAAAAAAAAAAAAAAAACTCCTATTCTGGGGCACCTGGGTGGCTCAGTCGGTTAAGCATACAATTCTTGATTTTGGCTTAGGTCATGATGTTGCGATTTGTGAGTTCAAGCCCCACATCAGACTCTGCATTGACAGTGTGGAGCCTGCTTGGGATTCTCTCTCTCTTTCTCTGCCCCCCCCCCATCAAAATAAATAAATAAACTTAAAAAAATTAAAACTCCTATTCCTAGAATTAGCCTTTAAAACACATTGTTATAGAAATTAACACATTTTTTTAACCAAAGTAATGTAGAAGAAACTGGGTTTTATTCTCTTTCCTGTTCTGGTTGGAGGTACCTGTTGGACTTAGTCAATCAAGCAAAATGTTTTCAGGGAGAATCTTCCAGGCTCATAGGATGGACCCAGGCCTCACAGACATTACAAAATAAATAGGGACAAGACCAAATCTTAACAATGAAGCTTGGAGGCAGAAGAAGATTCCCCTTAGAGTCTAGAAGAAGACAAGATCATGCTCTAGGTTAATGGGAAGGCTTCTTTCCCAAGCAGGTGTCAGCTGGAGTTGGGGCTTCAAAGGTGGAACAAGGGAAAAAAAGGAGGGCACCCAGTGAGCACAGACTAGGAGGTTTAGCTGGGGAAGGCCTGTGGGAAGCTGGACAGCTTGAGAGCAGGAATAAAGAGACTGCTACTCTCTTGGGGTGCCTGGATGGCTCTGTTGGTTAAGCGTCTGACTTCAGCTCAGGTCATGATCTCACAGTCTGTGAGATCTCACGAGCCCCGTGTCGGGCTCTGTGCTGACAGCTCAGAGCCTGGAGCCTGCTTCAGATTCTGTGTCTCCCTCCTTTCTGCCCTTCCCCTTCTCATGCTCTGTCTCTCTCTGTCTCAAAAATAAATAAATATATATATATATAAAAAAGAGACCGCTACTCTCTCCATCCTGTTCATTTGACAACAATGTATTACCTCACTGCATTCATTCATGATCTCTGTATGTATTTTAGTCCTTTTAGCCTGCAGTAACAAGAATACCTACCACAGGCTGAATGGCTTATAAACAACAGAGATTTATTTCACATAGTCTGTAGGCTGGGAAGTCCATGATTAAGGTGCTGGAAGATTGGGTGTTTAGTTCACAGACAGCAATCTTTCACTGGGTCCTCACTTGGCAGAAAGGGCGAGGGAGTTTTCCTGGGCCTCTTATACTGGCACCCATCCTATATGAAGCTCATGACCTAATCACCTCCCAAAGGCCCCACCACCTAATACAGCATCGCATTGGGGATTAGGTTTTAACATATGCATTTCAGAGGTGATTGGAACAAAAATATTCAATCTATAGCATTGTGTTTTTAAATTAGTTGTAAGTTCTTTTGCATTGTTTTAATTATACCTATGAGAAAAACAAAAGCAAACAAAAAAAATGTATTCATATAGTATATTACTGTGCTAGGGTTGCCAAAACAAGATAACACAGACTAGTATCTTAAACAGAAATTTTTTTCTCACAGTTCAGGAGGCTAGAAGTCCAAGGTCAAGGTGCTGAGGAGGTTGGTTTCTGATGAGGTTTCTCTCTGATTTGCAGATGGCCACCTTCCCACTGTGTCCTCACATGACCTTTCTTCACACCTCCCTGATGTCTCTTCCTCTTCTGATAAGGATGCCAATCGTATTGGGTTTGGGCCCAGCCATATGGCATCATTTAACCTTAATTACCTCTTTAAAAGTCCTGTCTCCAAATACAATCACATTCTGAGGTGTACTAGGGGTGAGGACTTCAACATAATGAATTTGGGGTAGGGGACACAATTCCATCCATAACCCATGGTAAAAACTCGAACAGTACAAAATGATGCACTTTGAAAACCGTCTTTCATCCACCCCGCCTTCAGTCATATGTCCTCAAACACACATTATCATCCACATTTTATATGCCTCTGTTAAAAGTTCTTTGAGGGGCACCTGGGTGGCTCAGACAGTTAAGCATCTGGCTTCAGCTCATGGTCTCATGGTTTGTGGGTTTGAACTGCACGTTGCACTCTGTGCTGGCAGTGTGGAGCCTGCCTGGAATTCGCTCTCTCTCTCGCTCTCTCTCTCTCTCTCTCTCCCTCCTCCCTAAATAAATAAATAAATAAATAAATAAATAAATAAATAAAAGTTCTTTGAAGGTTGAGACTATGTGGTGTAATCTTTACAAAAAGGAGAGGTAGGACACTTGCTCAGGCCTGCAGAGGGTGGTGAGCACCAGACCTTATAGACCAGCACTGCCCTGACCTCTGCCCTCCTCCAAATGCACAGGGACAGATAAGAGGAGGGCCTTACATTTGCTGAGAACTCACCTTCTGGGTGTGGCTCTAGACAGAGAGGTAAAATGGGAAGGAACCATCATCAGATCAAACATATCATACAGGGAAAGGGGAGAAAGGGCAGGGAAGCAAAAGATAAACAAATAGTGGCCTGGAGATTTCCTAAAGTATTTTAACCTAGTGGACAAAATAATATGATGGCTACTGTACTTACATTTTGAAAATTCCTTTAAATTGTATATGTGCATAAACTTTTTTTAGTTTTTTTTTAGATAACAGCTTTATAAGATATATTTCACAAGGCACCTGGGTGGGTCAGTTGGTCGAGAGACCAACTATTGATTTCCACTCAGGTCATGATCTCATGATTAGTGGGACTGAGTCCTGCATCCGGCTCTGCGCTGACAGCGTGAACCCTGCTTCGGCTTCTCTCTCTCTCCCTCTCTCTATGCCTCTCTCTTTCTCTTTCTCAAAAATAAATAGGCACACCTGGGTAGGTCAGGTGGTTAAGTGTCTGACTCATGACTTCACCTCAGGTCATGATCTCAGAATTCATGAGTTCAAGCCCCGCATCGAGCTCTGCACTGACAGTGTGGAGCCTGCTTGGGATTCTGTTTCCCTCTCTCTCTGCCCCTCCACCACTTGCTCTCTATCCCTCTCAAAATAAATAAAAATAAACTTAGAAAAATAAACAAATAAATAAACATTTTTTCAAAAATATATAACTCACATATCATAAAATTTACCTGTTTAAATTACAAAATGCAGTGATTTTTAGTGCATTCACAAGGTTGTACAAACATCCCTACTATCCAATTCCAGAACATTTTCATCACATTTTCTAAAAGAATCCCTGTGCACACTAGAGTCATTTCCATTCCCCATTTCTCCCAGCCCCTGGCCAATGCCAATCTATAGAGTTGCCTATTCTGGTCAGTTTATATAAAAGATAATACAATATGATGCCTTTTGTGTCTGGCTTCTTTCAGTTAGCATAGTGTTTTCAAGACTCATCCACATTGCAGCCTGTATCAATACTTCATTCCTTTTTATGAATATTATCCCACCCTGTGAACGCACCACATTTTGTTCATCCGTTCATCAGTTGATGAGCATTTGGGTTGTTTCTGTCTTTTAGCCCTTATGGATAATGCTGCTGTGGACATTCACGTACAAGTATTTTGTCCGCACAGGTTTTCAGTTCTTTCAGGTTAGATACCTAGGAGTGCAATTGCTGGGTCGAATGGCAACTCTGTTTACCTTTCTGAGGAATGGCCAAACTATTTTCCATGTAAAGCTGCATTGCTTTACATCTCTTCCAGCAACGTGTGAGGGTTCCAATTTCTCCACACCTTCCTAACGCTTGTCTCTGTCTTTTTTGATTATGGCCAATGTGAATGTGATAGTGATACTGCAGCGTGATAGTCAGTGTGAAGTGGTATCTCATTATGTTTTTTTTTTTAATGTTTATTTGTTTTCGAGAAAGAGAGAGACAGAACATGAGCAGGGGGAGATGAGGGGCAGAGAGACAAGGAGATACAGAATCTGTGCTGAGCTATCAGCACAGAGCCTGATGCAGGGCTCAAACTCACGAATTGTGTGATCATTAATTGAGCCAAAGTCGGATGCTTAACTGACTGAGCCACCCAGGAGCCCCGTCATTATGGTTTTGATTTACATTTTTCTTTTTCTTTTTTATTTGAGAAAGAGAGAGAGAGTATGTGTGCGAGCAGGTGCCGAGGAGAGAAAGGTTTTGTGGTTTTTGTTTGGGTTTTTTTTAGACTTAAATTAGTTAATATATAGTATAGTATTGGTTTCAGGAGTAGAATTTAGTGATTCATCACTTACATGTAACACCAACAAGTGCCCTCCTTAATGCCCATCACCCATTTGGCTCATCCCCCCCCCACCCAACTTCCCTCCGTCAACCCTCAGTTGTATTTAAGAGTTCTGTTCTCTGTATTTAAGAGCCTCTTATGGTTTGCCTCCCTCTCTGTTTTTATCTTGTTTTATTTTTCCTTCCCTCCCCCTATGTTGATCTGTTTTGTTTCTTAAATTCCGCATATAAGTGAAATCATATGATCTTGTCTATCTCTGACTTATTTTGCTTAGCATAATACACTCTAGTTCTATCCCATTGTTGCAAGTGGTAAGATTTCATTCTTTTTGATTGCTAGGTAATATTCCATTGTATATATACCACATCTTTCTTATCCATTCATCGGTCAGTGGACATTTGGGGTCTTTCCATATTTGGCTATTATTGACAGCACTCCTGCAAACATTGAGGTGCATGTGCCCCTTCGAATCAGCATTTTTTATTCGATGCAATTGCTATTTCTAGGTCATAGGGTGGTTCTATTTTCAACTTTTTGAGGAACCTCCATACTGTTTTCCAGAGTGGCTGCACCAGTTTACATTCCCACCAGCAGTGCAAAAGAGATCCTCTTTCTCTGCATCCTCGCCAACATCTGTTGTTGCTTGGGTTGTTAATTTTAGACGTTCTGACAGGTGTGAGGTGGTATTTCATTGTGGTTTTGATTTGTATTTCCCTGATGATGAGTGATGTGGAGCATTTTTTCATATGACTGTTAGCCATCTGGATGTCTTCTTTGGAAAATTATCTATTTGTGTCTTCTACCCATTTATTCACTGGATTATTTGTTTTTTGGGTGTTGAGTTTGATAAGTTCTTTATAGATTTTGGATACTAACCCTTTATGTGATATTTCATTTGCAAATATCTTTCCCATTTCATCGGTTGCCTTTTAGTTTTGTTGACTGTTTTCTTCACTGTGCAGAATCTTTTTATCTTGATGAGGTCTCAGTAGTTCATTTTCTATTTTGTTTCCCTTGCCTCTAGAGATATGGCTCGTAAGAAGTTGCTCTGGCTGAGGTCAAAGAGGTTGCTACGTGTTTTCTTCTCTAGGATTTTGATGGTTTCCTTTCTTACATCTAGGTCTTTCATCCATTTTTAGTTTATTTTTGTGTCTGGTGTCAGTGGTCCAATTTCATTGTTCTGTATGTTGCTGTCTAGTTTACCTAGCACCATTTGCTAAGGAGCCTTTTTTTCTGTTGGACACTGTTTCCTGCTTTGTCTAAGATTAGTTGACCATACATTTATGGGTCCATTTCTGGGTTCTCTATTCTTTTCCATTGATCTATGTGTCTGTTTTTGTTCCAATAACATACTGTCTTGATGATTACAGCTTTATAATATAGTTTGAAGTCCAAAATTGTGATGCCTCTAGCTTTGGTTTTCTTTTTCTTCTTTTTTTAAAGTTTATTTTATTTATTTTGAGAGAGAGAGACAGAGAGAGAGAGTGGGGAAAGGGCAAAGAGAGAGAGAGGGAGAGAGAGAATCCCAAGGATGCTCTGTGCTGTCAGCATGGAGCTTGACACAGGGTTTGACCCCACAAACCATGAGATCATAACCTGAGCCTAAATCAAGAGTTGGATGTTTAACCAACTGAGCCACCCAGGTGCCCCTGGTTTTCTTTATCAACATTGCTTTGGCTATTTGGGGTCTTTTCTGGTTTCATATAAGTTTTAGAATTATTTGTTTTAGCTCTGTGAAGAATGCTGGTGTTATTTTGATAGGGATTGCGTTGAATGTGTAGATTGCTTTGGGTAGTATAGACATTTTAACAATATTTGTTCTTCCTATCCAGGAGCATGGAAGGTTCTTCCATTTCTTTGTGTCTTCTTCAATTTCTTTCATAAGTGTTCTATAGTTTTCAGCATACAGATCTTTTATAAGGTTTATTCCTAGGTACCTTATTTTTTAAGTGCAATTAATTATAAATGGGATCAATTCCTTGATTTCTCTTTCTGCTGCTTCATTATTGGTGTATGGAAATGCAACAGATTTCTCTTTTTTCAACATATTTCTGTATGTTGACTTTATATCCTGTGACTTTGCTGAATTCATGTCTCAGTTCTAGCAATTTTTTGGTGGAAACTTCTGGATTCTCCACATGGAGTATCATATCATCTGCAAAGAGTAAAAGTTTGACTTCTTCCTTACCAATCTGTATGCCTTTTACTTTTGATGTTGTTGTTTTTGTTGTTGTTGTTGTCTGATTGCTGAGGCTAGGACTTCCAGTACTATGTGAACAACAGTTGTGAGATTGAACATCCCTGTCATGTTCCTGACCTTAGGGAGAAAGCTCCCAGTTTTTCCCCATTGAGGATGGTACTAGCTGTGGATCTTTTGTATATGGCCTTTATGATGTTGATGTATGTTTCTTCTTTTTTTTTAATGTTTATTTATTTATTTTGAGATAGTGCATGTGTGTGAGCAGGGGAGGGTCAAAGAGAGAGAGACAGGGAGAGACAGAGAGACAGAGAATCCCAAGCAGGCTCTATGCTATCTGTGCGGAGCCTGACTCAGGGCTTGAACCCATGAACTGTGAGATCATGACCTGGTCTGAAATGAAGAGTCAGATGCTAAAACTACTCAGCCACCCAGGCGCCCTGAGGTATGTTCCTTCTATCCCTAGTTTCTTGAGGGTTTTTTTTTTTATCAAGAAGGGGTGCTGTCTTTTGTCAAATGCTTTTTCTGCATCTGTTGAGATGATCATGTTGTTCTTATCCTTTCTTTTATTACTGTGGTGCATCACATTGATTGGTTTGCAGATATTGAACCATCCTTGCAGCCCAGGAATAAATCCTACTTGATTGTGCTGGATAATTCTTTTAATGTATTGTTAGATTCAATTTACCAGTAGCTTGACAATTTTTGCATCCATGTTCATCAGGGAAATTGGTTTGTAATTCAAGAAAGAGAGAACCTTAAACAGTCTCCATACTTAGCATGGAACCCAACGTGGGGCACGATCCAAAGACTCTGGAATTATGACCTGAACCTAACTCAAGAGTTGGTCACTCAACCAACTGAACCACCCAGGCACCCCATGATTTGCATTTTCCTAATTGCCAATGATGTTGAGCATCTTTTCAAGTGCTTATTGGTCATTTGTATATTTTCTTTAGAAAACTGTTAAGATCCACTGCCTATTTTTAAATTGTACTGCCTTCCTGTTTTTGACTTATAATAGTTCTTTGCATATTCAAGATAAAGTCTGTATTGGTTGGCTCGGGCTGTCAAAACAAAATACCACAGAACAGGTGGCTTAAACAACAGAAATGTATTTTCTGATGGTTCTGGAGGCTGGAAGTCCAAGATCAAGGTGCCAGCAGGTTTGGTTTCTGGTGAGACCTCTCTCCTTGGCTTGCAGACAGTGTCATCACATGGTCTTTTTCCTCTATGTGCCCACATCCCTGGTGTCTCTTCCTCTTCTTATAAGGACATCAATCATATTGGATTAGGGCCCACCGTTATGATCTCATTTAACCTTAATTATCTCTTTAAAGACCTTTTCTCAAATATAGTCACATGGGAGTTAGGGCTTCAAAATATGAATTTGGGGAAAACAAAATTAGCCCACAACAAAGTCCCTTATCTGATGTATGATTTGTAAAAGTTGTCTCCCATTGTGAGTATCTTTTCACTTTTTTGATAATATCCTTTGAAGCACAAAAGTTTTTCATTTTTATGATGTCCAGTTTATTTCTTTTTTGTTGCTTATACTGTTGCTGCCATATGTAAGAAATCATTATTTAATTGAAGGTCACAAAGATTTATAACTATTAGTGTTCTAAGAATTTTATAGTTGTAACCTTTAGGTTTATGTTTTTGATCCATTTTGAGTTAATTTTTGTATATGGTGTGAGGTAAGGGTCTGATTTCATTCTTTACGTCAGGTATCCAATTGTCCCAGAACCATTGGTTGATAAGACTCTTCTTTCCCTATTAAACTATCTTGGCACACTAGTTGAAAATCAGTTGACCATCAAGGTAAGAGTTTATTTCTGGACTTTCAGTTCTGTTTCATTGATTTATATGTTTATGCCTATACCAGTTCTACACAGTCTTGATTTTTGTAGCTATGTAGTAAGTCTTGAAATCAGAAAGTATGAGTTCTCCAATTTTGCTTTTCTCTTCTTCAAGATTGTTTTTGCTACTTTGAGGCTCTTGCATTTCCATTGGCATTTGAGATCAGCTTGTCAATCTCTGCAAAAAAAGCCAGCTGGACTTCTGATAGGAATTGCATTGAATCAGCAGATCACTTTAGGTATTATTGCCATCTTAATAGTATTAAGACTAAAAGTCCATAAACATGAGATGTCTTTGCACTTATTTCAGTCCTCTTTAATTTCTTTCAACAATATTTGTAGTTTTCAGTAAACAGATTATGCACTTCTTTTGTTAAACTTATTCCTAAGTGTTTTATTGCTTTAGATGCCATTCTAAATGGAATTTGCATGAACATACTGCTGAATGTTTATACGATATAGAGTTACAGTTTTAAGAGAGAAAAAATGGTTTCCTGATAGTGGCGATCATTAAAACTTCCCTACAAAGTCTCCCTATTAGCTCTTTGTCACTTGGCTCTCATTTTCCTTTCCTCCCACTCCTTTGCCTGAATGCATTCACCTAAGACATGTGCAAACAAGCTCTAACTAGCCTCCCTAAGGTGAACAAAAGAAAAGGTAAGTGGAATAAAGAAGCAAGGAGATCAACTGTTTCTGTTTGCTCAACAGCTGTCAAGGGAAGCTTTTCCCCCTAACATTGTTCACACAAATGGCACCATCTCTGATATTATATCCCAAGCTTCTTCCTTGAAAAAAAAAAATCATGGAACAAAATTGCCCACATGGAGAAACATACTTATAGAAGTCAAGGACTTTCTGGGATTTGCCTCAATGCTGGATTGTACTGGTGATTATTAATTATGGTTGAGGCTAACTTTGCACATAGGAGAGAAGGCTTCCATCCACATAGCCCATTTTCATGGATGTAAGGAACTCCCTGCTCTGTAATTTATACCCTTTCTTTGATAGAGCTTTCTGTGTATCAACCCCAACTTCTGGAATTAGAGGTTGATTCCTTTGGCTTGAAACATTAAAGTTAAAAATCTGCTATCTCTGGGCTGGGTTATTTAGTAAACCTTTAGAAGTGTTTTATTGCTGGATGTATTTACCTCTCAGATCAGGACTCTAGACCTGCTGACGTAAAGAGCACAGGAGGTATCTCACCATGAACAGTCCAAGGTGTCATTCGTCTATGTTCACCAAAATTCCAACACTCAAAGTTCATCTCTAACCATGAATACAACTTCAGGAATAGGCCAGGCCAGCTTGTGGGAAAGGGAAAAGCAGAAACCCTGAAAAAAATGCTGTAGGCTTGGGGTGCCTGGGTGGCTCAGTTGGTTAAACAACTGACATTGGCTCAGGTCATGATCTCACAGCTTGTGGGTTTGAGCCCTGCATTGAGCTCTGTGCTGACATCCCAGAGCCTGGAGCCTGCTTCAGATTCTGTATCTCCCTCTCTCTCTGCCCCTCCTCCACCTCTCTCTCTCTCTCAAAAATAAATAAACATTAAAAAAATAAAAATTAAAAAATTGCTATAGGCATGATCTTCAAGATTTTTTCCCCAGGGTTGACTTAGATTAGATACATGTGAGGTTTTGTCCACCAAAGTTGTCTAAGGCAATGTCCTGTCCAGGATGTCCCTAAGAACTCTCTTTCAGTGAGCACACTTGTAGTTTTTATTACTGGGAGACTGGGCTTTATCTTCTTTGAAAATCACAAACAACATCTTCATATTACTAATGGGCAGGCTATTTCTTGAATATACTCTCTTTAACTGGACACCTAGCACAATTGATCCCAATTCCCTCACAGAAGAAGTACATGAATTTAAAAAGAGCCACGCTTCATCCAAAGAAATAAACTTCAAACTTGGTCCCAGGGCTTCTGATTCACTGCTCTCTTATCCCTGCAAGATGAGGAAGAAGCAGTCTGCAGAGTGAAAAGCTGGCCCCCTAGGGATGCTTGGGAATTCTGAAGGGTCCTGGATGTGTGTGGGGTGAGCTGAACTCAAGGACCTAGTTTTCTTTTCAGATGTCCCCATTCTGATTAAAGCCGTCATTAGCTACCAGGGCAGAGACTGCTGGCTGTCCACCAAAACCCAGTCTTCTCTTCTCCCTGGACTCAAGGCTAGAGTACATTTCTCAGACTCCCTTGTGGTCTGGTGCGGCCATGAGACGAAGCGCGCACCAGGGGAAGCGAGTAGAAGTCCTGGAGGCCAGTTCCAGGCCTGGTCTGTAAAGCCACTCCCCTTTGCCCCCTTCCTTCTAGCTGAATGGTACCAATCAGGGCCTCTTTGGAAACCAGGTGTGGGGAATGACAAAGTGATCATCAGCCGAGCCCCCTGAGTAACCTTGTGGAGCAGACCTCCAGCTGACCCCTATGTGGGTTGTTAGCGAGAAAAATATGTTTCTGCTTTGAGCCATTGTAAGCGAGGGCCTCTTAGTCACAGAAGTTTAGACTTTCCCTCAAGTCAACGACATCCTACTCGTGACTAACTTTAGTTGTTGACCCTCCTTAGTATCTCTCAGCCTCCTCCCCTCTCTACCTCCACTGCCACTGCCTTTTGAGGCCCTCATCACCTCTTATCTGGACTATGACAACAGCCTCTAACTGGGAAACATTGAGATGCAGGCTGGGCCCTCTCTAGCTCATTACCTTCACACTACTGTTCCCTCAGCAGGAAATGCCCACTCTCTCCCCGCCCCCCCTTTATGTCCTCTCCATCTGGCAAGCTCCTCCTCACCCCTAGCTTCATGGGATCCCTTCCCTGATACCCTGTGACTCTATCGTGTCGTGGTTGTTGTCCTGTCAGCTCCTAGAGGCCGGTCTGGGTTCTCGTCACTTCTCTCCCCAGTGCTTAGCCCGGTGGCTACCCACTTCAGGTGTTTAATAAATGAATCAGTGGGTGAGTGACAGTTTCTCAGCACCCTAGAGTTCCCCTCTCCCCCATTTGATGCTACCATCTGAAAAGTCAGGGCTGTCTCATCAAAGCCTATCCCTCAGGCTTTGGCCCCTGCTCCTGTTTTCCCTCCAGTGCCATAAGTTTCTTCTGCCACTTCAAGTACACAAACATTCAAGGTACAAGTGATAAACAGATTAGGAGAGCTTCATGTGCACAGCCGTTACGCCGTTGACATCTCCCCCTTCAGGGTCATCCTTACTCCCCCTCCGGTCTCATTTCCCTCACTCCTCTTCGCTTAGAGAAAGAGGATTGGATGAAAAGGCAGTCTGACTTCACAGAAGGTCCAAAACATGGGGTTTTCCAATCAGGGATGGTTTCCTGTCGGGGGTGGTTGCCTCCCTGTGCAGGAAGCTGTCAACCTTCAGGCTTCCCTCCCACATCCTACCCTTTTCCTCTGCCTCCAGCTCCTACAGAAAGTATTTAAGGGGCAATTCTGTGGTGAGCACAGTGGAACTGAAACCCCTGTCCCCCGCAGGGTCCTCACTGTGGCATATGCGGTGCTTTCACTCCACAAGGGAGGAAGCCGTGATGACAGGCTGCTCCAGGCTTGAGGAAGGACAAGAACGACCTTATTCTGATAACATCCCCCACATTGAGCTGGGAAACTCCTGACCCCTGGAGGCTCTTCTCTCAGGGATGGTCAGCAGCGCCTCCTCTGACATAAGACATGCCCCTGGTCTGAACTGCTCAGGAAAGCAATGAAGAGAAATCGAGACGGTGAACCTTTCCTATGGCTGACCTAAATCTAAGAACACGCCCTCTCCGATTCATCAAGGGCCCCCTCCTTCTTTGAGCTCATGGGCATTTTTTTTTTTTCTCTATTCAGTATTAGCAAGAAGTTGTTATGATACGAAACTGCCCATAATCCATTTTCCCCAGATCTGGGGTTATTGTTGATCACTTGCGGGTCTGTGACAAAGCATAAAGAAGTAGTTCAACAAACAAAACTCACTGAACATAAACTCTACATTTATAGAAAAGAAACATAGCAAAATTGAAATACTTCGTTCTAAAGTAATTGTGTTAGCAGATCATTTCCAAGTATTATTCAGAAGGTAGAAATGACCTATAGTTTTCCCACACGAATCAACTTATGTCTGCATAGTGGGTGGTAAGGGTGATGCTCAGGGCTGGGAATTGGGAATCATGGGCTCCAGCTCAGCTCAGGTCTGCCACTCATTCTGATTACAAGGGGCTTATAGCCTTGGGGCGCCTGGGTGGCTCAGTCGGTTAAGCCTCTGACTCTTGGTTTTGGCTCAGATCATGATCTCACGGGTTCGTGGGTTTGAGCCATGCATCGGGCTCCGCGCTGATAGTGCAGAGCCTAGGATTCTCTCTCTTACCCTCTCTCTTACCCTCCTCTGCTTGCTCCCATGCTCTCTCTCTCTCAAAATAAACAAACAAACAAGCAAAAAGAATGAAGGGGCTTATAGCCTCTCCGTCAGGGTGTTTGCTTCTCTGTTTAACCAGGACCCTGTGCGTTCTGCAGACTATGTTGCGGGAGATGCAGGACTAAGCCCGGTTGGGGACTGGATACAAAAGGATGCCTTGACACTTGGTGATGTTGTCCAATGTCTTAACATAAGTGGGCAAAACCCACATGGTGAGACGGTTAAATTCTTTGGAGGAGACATAATGCTAAGCCTTGGTCTTTGCGCCTCTCTGATTAATTGTGAAAGCATTCCTTGACCTCTTTTCTGTCTCCTGACCTTCAAGTATTTCATTGGTTCCCCCGAGCTCTCCTTTCCCCCTGAATCTCTTTTAAAAGTCTTAAATGTTGTATTTCATGGTCATTTTAAGGTTATATGCAGGATTATCTTACCGCCTTCCTTTGGTTAGTGCTTAATTCTGTTTCAGAGGAAAACTAGCCTTCCCTACATCCCCCACCACACACAACACACAGACAAAAAGACATTTGCAGAATCATCAACATTTAATGATCCTGCTGAAATTAGTCTCCTCGGATGCAGCTAATGGAGAATGTGTGTCTGCTTTGAGATTCCCAACCGTCCCCAAGGCGGCTCCGGTTCTTACCTGGCCCCTTTATCAAATCTGGCCATCAGATACCATCAGATTGATTTCACTTGGGGCCCTTTGGCGGAGGAAGCAATCAGAACGGGTTGGCTGAGAGTTTAAGGTGAGCTGAGAGGGGCAGCTGCACTGGGCCCTGAGTCTGCACAGGGTCTCAAGGCCCCTCAAAAACGTTTCAGTCCTGGAAAGAAATGTTATAGCCTCCAAAATATGAAAAGAAAATAACAAAGTCAAATAATGTTTATTTCTAACACCAAATTATAAAATCTTTAACATTTTTGATAGCAGCATGCATTTATTGTGGAATATCAGCTACCTAAATATGTCTAATGTGGTGTGGCAGCAAGGAGACACCCAGGCCACAGGAGGTGACCAGGGCTGCTGTCGGGCAAAGAACCCAGGATGCAAACACTTGACTGAGGTCCTTCTCTCAGGTGTCACCCTGACCTTGCAAGCACCTTGAGTACCTCCTACAAGTGTGCTTGTAGTGTGCAGGCAACTTGTCTCTGTCCTGGGGCCAGCTTTGGGTTCTATGACACATCTCTGGATCCTTAGCATAAATTCTCCCTTTTCACTTAATCCAGCTTAAATTGGTTTTGTTACTTGTAAACAAAACTCTTAAGGGGGCGCCTGGGTGGCTCAGTTGATTAAGCGTCTGACTTCAGCTCAGGTCATGATCTCGCAGTTTGAGTTCCAGCCCCGCATCGGGCTTTGTGCTGACAGCTCAGAGCCTGGAGCCTGCTTCGGATTCTGTGTCCTCCCCTCTCTCTGCCCCTCCCATGCTCATGCTCTGTCTCTCTCTGTCTCTCAATAATAAATAAATGTCAAAAATAAAAATAAATAAAAATTTAAAAAACCTCTTAGGGCAAGGATCCAGAGCCACTTGGCCACCCCCTCTCCCCGCTTTCCACAGGAGGGCAATCTACAGATCTTCCTCAACTTGTAAGAGGGTGACATCCAGATAAACCTATCCGAAGTTGAAAATATCCTAAGTCGAAAATGTATGTAACGCACTTGACCTACTGAACATCATAGGGTATTTGTTGTTTACCCTCATGATCGTGGGGCCGCCTGGGAGCTGCTGCTGGCTGCCTGCTCAGCATCATGAAAGTATTATACTGCAGAAGGCTAGCGTGGAAAAGATCAAAAGTAACATTTTGAAATATGTTTCCGCTGATGCATATATTTTTCACACCATCATAAAGTCAAAAAATCCTAAATTGAACCTTTGTAAGTTGGGGACTATCTATTGTTAGTTGGTTAAAGAAAGCAGTAACTATTAAAGCTTTCAAACCAGCTTTCTCCACAGGAGGCTGGTTTGGGGTGTGTACTTGGATGTGCTTTTGCTGGAATTATCCACATAAATAATGTGTTGTTGTTATATAATTATAACTTTGTATTTACTATGTTTACTATTTAGGATCTGTCTCTTTCTGCTAGGATGTAAGTTTCATGCAAGGCGGGAATCTTTGTTTTCATCATTTTTTTATCAAGTGCCCAATGGGTACTCAATAAATATGTCTTGGAAGAATGATAAGCACAATCCTGCTAGAAATACCCAGGCCTGGGTGGCTCAGTTGGTTAAGCGTCTGACTCTTGATTTTGGGTCAGGTCACGATCTCTTGGTTCGTGGGATCAAGCCCCATGTTGGGCTCCATGCTGACAGTGCAGAGCCTGCTTGGGATTCTCTTTCTCCCTCTCTTTCTGCCCCTACCCTGCTCACGCACATGCTCTCTCTCTCTCTCTCTCTCTCTCTCTCTCTCAAAATAAATAAATAAACATAAAAAAAAAAAAAAAAAAGGAAATACCCAGGCCTAACCATACTCCTACTATTAGAAATAACCAAATAACCCCCAGGCACCTAGGTGGCTCAGTCAGTTAAATGTCTGGTGCTTGATTTCAGTGCAGGTCATGATTTCATGGTTTGTAAGTTCGAACTGTGTTCACACTGTCAGCACAGAGCCTGCTTGGGATCCTCTCTCTCCCTCTCTCTGTGCCCTTCCACTCCCCTTCTCTCTCAAAAATAAATAAACATTAAAAAAAAATAACCCTCTTGGGGTGCTGGACTAGCTCAGTCACTGGAACATGTGACTCTTGAACTTGGGGTTGTGAGTTCAAGCCCCCTACATTGAGTGTTGAGTTTACTTAAAAAATAAAAATCTTCCGGGGCGCCAGGGTGGCGCAGTCGGTTAAGCGTCCGACTTCAGCCAGGTCACGATTTCACGGTCCGTGAGTTCGAGCCCCGCGTCGGGCTCTGGGCTGATGGCTCAGAGCCTGGAGCCTGTTTCCGATTCTGTGTCTCCCTCTCTCTCTGCCCCTCCCCCGTTCATGCTCTGTCTCTCTCTGTCTCAAAAATAAATAAACGTTAAAAAAAAAATAAATAAATAAATAAAAATAAAAATCTTCCAAAAAAAAGAAAAAGAAAAAGAAGAAGAACCCTCTTAAGTCAATTAAACTTTTTACATTACTTCCAAAGTGATTGATGAGCAAAAGCTAGATTTAGAAGAGGGTCATTTGATTATTTGAATCAGATCCCTTCTTTTTATAGATGAGGGGAAATAGGTCCAAGGAACAGAAATGACTTGCCCAAAGTCTTACAGCCCAAAAGTAACAGCCCCGGACCAGAGCTTGGGTCTCCCAGCTCAGTATCTTTCTGCTACAGCACACAATCTCTCATTCTTCATACCTGTGGGTGAGACGCTGGGCCAGGACTGCTTTTTCCTCTGCTACCTGACTACACAAACACAGCTACAGCAGGCAGGCAGTAACGAGATGGTAGAGGGTTCGGCTTTCCTGTCCCCGTACATCAGCAACACAAAAGCCACAGACCCAAGGACTGTAGCAGTCAGTTTTCCTTCCATTCTGATCATTACAACAGGTGTTATTGGACTAGCCTGAAGCTGTATCCTGTACCCGAGAAGAGGGGGCACCCCAGGAAGTTTCCAAGATAAGTCACACTTTTTTTGAGCCCTGATTTTCCAGAGTCAACAGCTTCTTTGATTGATCAACCTCCAAAAGTGCTTTGCCCCAGCTAGCAAGATCTTGCCCAGGACAAAATCAGAGCCCCTTCTGACAGGTAACAGAAGAAATGATCATGAATATTCAATAGTGCAGCATTTTTGTTGTTGCCTGAAACCCCTGTGGTTTAGCATGGGGGAAAATCCAGATAAATCCAAGACATGATGGTGGTGTGTGTCCAGCTTTGAGGCTGCCCAGCAGATCCCTGGGAAGAATCAGGAATGGAAGAGCTTGGTGAAAATATCAGGACAATTCAGTGATATGCCTCATTTACGGACCAGAGTGAACCTGTTCACCAATGCTCCTGTGCAAAAGTTCAAGGTACTACTGAACTGTGATTATCTCAGAGTATTTCCATTTTATCTGTCATCCATAATTTATAAGGCTCTGAGCATACAATATACATATGGTAGTCAAGGTATGAAAAGAAGTTAGAAAATAAGATATAGCAATAAGATAAAAAATCTGATCATCTGGCATAAAATTTGTTCTAAATATACATTTTTTTTCCTTTGTATCCAAAAAACTAGGAAAATCTAGATACTTGGCATTTGGAGAGCTCTGGGATGGGAGAAAAAGTATCCCTAGATACTGGAATGTAGATGATTACTCTAGAAATGTTAAGCTGGTGTGCTTGGAGAGGTTTTGCTTTAAAAAAACAAAAGCTCCCTTGATTTGTCATCACAGAGGGGTGAATTTTTTTTTCAAAGGAGTCTGCTCCACAGTCTTTGTTATCAGAGCTGGCTGGTCAAGACAAACTCTAGCTGTGGGTACCCTCGGTTGGCGAATAATTTGGCATCCCTTCAAACTGACATTCTTTAAATGTTTTTTTCAACATTTTCTTAGTGGGGGCAGAAAGAACAGATTGTCTACTAATAAAAACTGTTACCTCTTTCTTTATGTTGATAATAAAGGATTTATTATACGCTCGTGAAGGACAAAAATGAGCCAGATAAGTAAGGAGATGATTTTATTTAGGCTATAGCAACAGGGAGAACATTCGTTGGTGAGGAATGCCTCTGCATATAGGAGAGAGGCGTGGGCTTTATGGAGGCACGGAGACCAGGGAATCGCCCACCAGGCCTATGGCATCAAGAGAAAGAGTGGACAGCAAGTCTTATCTAATTCTAATGTAAAGGAGTAGTTCTTTGTGATAAGGGTGTAGTAGCCAAGAGCGGGCCACCCCAAGATGGGCCACTTTGAAGATTATTTTAAATTAAAAACAACCAAAACCCAGCAAATTCAGGAAAAGCTCTTTACCTCCCCCTCAATTGCCTAAAAAGAATTTAGATAGAGGACCTGCTTCAGGAAAGGAGCTATCGCCATAGATAACTCCATCATACTATGAACTAGGTGTGGTAGGCAGGGAGGAGGAACCTAGCAAGGCCACTTTGATCAAAGTCCTCTGTGTCCCCTTGTTTCTGAGTGGCCCAGCAGACATGTGTTTAACAAACATTTACTCTGTTTCATCGTCCTGTGAATTGCACTCCTTCCCTTTGAAGTCCCAGACCCCTCTCCCCTTCCCCTTAATTCAGAATGACATCTATACCTCATTATACCTATTTTTGGAATTTCCACGTCTGTGTGGATTTCCTGTACATACACAGTTAAATTAAATCTTCCCCTGTGAATCTGTTTCATGTCAATTCAATTCTTAGTCCTGCTAAAAGGACCTTGAAGGAGACAGGAATTCTTGCTCCCCATCAAAGGTTAGCTGTTTCTCAGAACACAAAAGGGTAGGGAATCTTCTTAACCATAGGTGTTTTCCAGGAGGACAGCACTCAGGTCAAGTTCTATATTGTCATACCCTCATTGGCAATATTTGAATTTTTTAATAATTATCTTTTGGGGTGCCTGGATGGCTTAGTGGGCCACCAGTCCGACCCTTGATTTCAGTTCAGGTCATGATCCCAGGGTCGTGGGATCGAGCCCCGTATTGGGCTCCATGCTCAGCATGGAGTTTGCTTCAGATTCTGTCTCTCCCTCTGCCCCTCTCTCTTGTGAGTGCTCACACACGCTGTCTCTTTCTCTCTCTGAAATAATTTTAAAAAATAATAACTGCCTTTCATGTCCCCGCTTTCCTGTTATTCATTACTGCAGAGCATAAATCATTCCCACTCACACAGTTCTGTTCAGATTATGTTTACATGCTCTGTCTTCTGGCTTGTGTGTGGCAAACACTTTCCTGCTTTTCTGTAGTTCTCGTTCTCCAGTTGTTTTTGTTGTTGTTATATATTCTGAATCTGGCAATTTCAATGGTAAAAATATTGAAGAGTTTATAATTTAGGTAATAAATCACTCATCTCCGGTTATCAGCACTAATCTGGGCATTGTTTTACCTGGCATTATCTTGTCAGATGTTTAATCTCAAATTCAGAGCTGGGTCTGCACAAGACAGTTATCCACACGCACCGTGCAAAAGTGCTCCATAGTGATGTGTTGGTGCTTCTGAGGAATGGTACACTGATTGATGTGGGGGGTGGGTTCCCCCCCCCCAGGGCATTTTACATTTTGCCAATTATGTGAAGAGTCCCATGTGGGCACCCTGCTTCTCATTTATTCTAATGATTTTTAAAATTATTATTGAGCTATAATTCATGAGCCATAAAATTCACCCTTTTAAAGTAGATGATTCAGTGGTTTTTAGTATATTCAGAAGGTTGTACAACCACCACTACCATCTAATTCCATAATTTTTATCACTTCTAAAAGACATTCATATCCATTAGTAACCATTCTCCATTCCCTTGTTAAAGAACAACAATTGAACTGAGTAAATCTGAGGATCTAACTGGCTTTATTAAGTGACTCAGGAATTGGGTGGCATCCCATCTACCAAATAGGATGGAGCTCTGAGGAGTTGTACAAAATGGACTGTTTTTATAGGAAGGAGGGTGTGGCAAAAGGTATTAGCAAAAGAAAAGATTATTTCAGGTGAGGTCACTTTCCCTTAGGGGAAAGAACATGGGGTCTCATCATGCAGATTACCTCATCTTCCTTGGTGGGGGAAGTGGAGAGGGCCCATGTGATAGATTACCTCATTGGTACTGGCCAGAAAGTTCCTGACTGACCAGATAAGACTACATTTCTAGGGGAGATTGAAACTGTAATTAAATCTTGGTTTGCTGTCATAGGGGGCAAATGACTCCACTTTGGACTGGTTTCCTTTTTAGCACCTTGCTGCCTCTCTCCGCAGCTGCTGGTAATGATTAACCTATTTTCTGTGTCAGTAGATTTGCCTGTTCTGGACATTTCATAAAAATGGAGTCATGTAAATATGGCTTCTTTTTGTGTGTATTTCGTTTATTTCACTTAGCATAATGTTTCAAGGTTTATACCTGTTGTAACATGTAGCAGTACTTCAATTCTTTTCATTGCCAAAGACTATTCCATTGTATGAATATACCACATTCTGTTTATCCATTCGTCGGTTGACGGACATTTGGGTTGTTTCCACTTTTTAGCTATTATGAATAAAATACTGTTATGAACATTTCCATACAAGTTTTTGCACAGATATGTTTTCATTTCTCTGGGATATGTACCTAGGAGTAGAATTGCTGAGTCATATGGTAATACTATGTTTAGCTTTCTGAGTAACTGCCAAACTGTTTTCCAAAGCAGCTACACCACTGTTTTACATTCCCAATAGCAGTGTATGAGAGTTCCAATTTCTCCACATCCTTGCTGATACTTGTTATTGTCCATCTTTTTTATTTTTTACTGTTATTGTTATTGTCCATCTTTTTCATTGTCCATCTTTTTTAGTATAGTCATCCTACTGGGTGTGAAGTGGAATTTCATTGTGGTTTTGATTTCCCTAATGACTAAAGACTTGAACATCTTTTCCTGTGTTTGTTGGCTATTTGTGTATCTTCTTTGTGGAAAGATAATTCTCATTTCTTAATTAGTTCATTTGTCTTTTTATTGCTGAGTTGTAAGTACCTAAGTTCTTTATGTATACTGGATACTAGTTCCTTAATATACATAATTTGTAAACATTTTCACTTTTCACTTTCTTGATAGTGTACTTTAAGCACAAAAGTTTTTAATATTGATGAAGTTCAGTTTGTCTATTTTTTTCTTTCGTTGTCTGTGCTTCTAATGATGATTTAGTGCCACGTAGACATTCCTGCCCCAGGCAACCAGCTGATTGGCATTCTCTTGATCTGCGCCAAGCTAGGGACTTGAAAACTTTGGAAAATACATTTTGAAATGTATATTTCTGTAATTACAGTCTTTGTCTTTCTCCCCAAAGATGGTAATTAGATGGTAGCGTCCAAACCCCTGAGCACTGTCTCAGACATATCCAAAGACACATCATGGGGCAGAGTGGTGCCTCTTTCTGTTCTAAATTTTAAAAGACTTTTACCGGGGCGCCTGGGTGGCGCAGTCAGTTAAGCGTCCGACTTCAGCCAGGTCACGATCTCGCGGTCCGTGAGTTTGAGCCCCGCGTCGGGCTCTGGGCTGATGGCTCAGAGCCTGGAGCCTGTTTCCCATTCTGTGTCTCCCTCTCTCTCTGCCCCTCCCCCATTCATGCTCTGTCTCTCTCTGTCCCAAAAATAAATAAACGTTGAAAAAAAAATTTTTTTTAAAAAAATAAAAGACTTTTACCATGTTCAATTCTATAATACAGTATTTCCTCCCAAATATATTTTTCAGAATGTTCTTTCCCATGAGATACCTTCAGAAAAAAGGCTCTATTGTCAAATAAGGGAGTGTCAACGTGTCAAAGCTCTGTAGAAGATTCACAACCCATGTTAGAATAATGAAGTCTCTAAGAAGTTCTTCAATAAACAAGTCTAAACCAAAGTTTTTCAAATTATTTGGGCAAGAAACAATTACAAACAAAGAACTTAATAAGTGTTTGAAATAGCACACAACTGAACAGTCGGGAAAAGATTGGCTGTCTTAGGGAAATAGTGACCTAATGCAATGAAAATGTTAACATTCATGTCAGGGTACAGTGTGAGTCCCAGTGCCCTCCTCCCTCCTATAGCCTCACCATCTGGAACATGTGGTCCTCAAAATAGCTGGGGGAGTGAGAGAGAGAATGGGGGAGCTTGGTTGGTAGTTTTCTATGGGCTGGACCTAGATGTTCCCCATACTGCCCTGGCCACAGTAGTCTCTCATTTGTCAAGATACAGTGTGGTCTCTCTGTGTGCTTAGGAAGAAAAGGCTTAATGACATATAATATGAACTCTATGCACCACACACACTGTGGGGAACACTGCTCAACTACTTACATGGCTTCAGAATGGTCATCCATGTTGATTGATGGCATATGAAGAAGCCCCTGACAGCAAGCACTGTGGCCTCTGCTCCTGGACCACCTCCCAATGGGGAGGCTCCATCTTGCCTCAGAGCCTGGCCCTCAGTGTGGAACCAGGGAACACACCTGTTCTGACCCTGCACTTACATTGCCACCAATCGTGCGCATTTCCACAAAAAAAAAAAAAAAAAAAAACAGGGGAACATTTGGAAGATCACATGCCAAAATCTTTGTACATTTTTATTTCATCAGAGACGAAATTTGACAGGAGCAATTGAGTCAGTGAATTTAAATTGCTCAACTGAAAATCAGGCCAGTGGGATACTAATGGGAGAATATGGCTGTGTATATGAACAGACCAGGCAGAATCCTGAAAAAATAGCCAATGCATGAGCATGGCCAACCCATAGCCATTATTGCTTAGTGTCTGGTCATGTCACAGAAATGAAGAGAGAAGGGAAAAAAAGGTAATGTTCGTGGTAAATACTCAATGTTTTCCCAGAAACTAAACTAGGTCTTAGTGTGGTTGGTGCATCAGGAAGGCATCATGAGCTCTGTAGTCTGACATAAATGGTCTGAAAGACACGTTAATATTTTACACAAAACAATCAATAATTCCTCGCTGAGGGCAGATGATGTTATTGTGCCCCATTAGTGTGTATTTAAAGCCTTTTCAACATCAAGTGGTGTTGCAAAGGAGAGTGAGAGCTACTGAGCACGTGGCAGTGAAAAAGTAAGGAATGAAAAGGGTTAGGAAAGGTGCTGTGGGTGACTGGAATGTGAGGTTCTTGGGAGGGTCTCCTCGGTGGCGAGGAGGCCTGGCACAGTCCATCCAAGGTGGGTCAGTGCCCAGTGCCCTGAGCTACCGCCAAGACCAGTGCAGGGCCCACGCGACAAAGGTGGCTGTGGGGGGGCAGGGGACGAGGCAGAGCTACCTGTCAGAACCCAGATGGGAGGCAAAGCTCCTTTTGGCCACAGGGTGATAACAGGCAAAGAGCACCCGCTTTGGAGCCAAAACCTGGCTCTGCCACCTCTGTGACCCTGTTTAGGTCACTTACCCCCCCTTCAGGGCCTGCTTCCTCCTCAGACTCCGAATTATAGTCAGGCCTGGAAGTAGTACCGTCAAGCCCTGACGCACAGTGGGCGTCCCAGGATGGCAGCCACCCTGTTGCTATCTGTCTGCCCGTATTTCTTTTTCTCTCCCAGCACCCCCATTCCTCTCTGCTGTTCCCTGCACCCACCACTCCAGCCTGAAGCCAGAGACCACGCTGTTTCTCTCCTGGCTCCACCTCTGAGCGGCTGCAGCAGTCTCTTGAGGAGCTTGCTAAGGCTCAGCCTATTCTGCTGAACGTGAGGAACGTGTCATCTGCCGTCTGCTTGAGCGGTTGTGAAGATTCAGCATGGTAATGTGTGTAAAGTATGAACACACTGCTGGACACAAGCAGACACTCATGAAATACTCACAGTTGTTATTCCACTACTGATGTGAGCGGGTTCCTCAGCTAATAGACGAGGGAGTTTCAAAGGGGTGGTGATGGGTACTGAGTGTGTTCAATGTCGTGACAGAGGAGAGAAAAATGAGCACTGAGAACAGACACAGACCACATGGTCAGTGCAGGTGGCATGCTTTTTCTCCAGCAGAGGGCAGCTGTGGGGAGAGAAGAAGATGGGCCTTCCAGAAGCTTCTCTCTTCTCTTACAAATATTTCCCAAACAGCCCCTCATTCATTGCAGATGATTATGTTCCTTGCCTGAAGCTGAGCAATCCTTTTCAGAGTATCTGTCTAGCGACCTGGCATTTCCCTGTCACTGCACAGGTAAACCAGTAGGATGTGTTTGGGGGGTAAAAGTAATATTGTAACTGAAATCTGACTGGGCTCCCCAGGCTGGTTCTGCTGTCATCCCACACCTCAAGGCCAAGGTTATGTAGCCATACCTTTTAAAAAACCCCAAACCCACTGAAAAGCATCCCCTAAATAATGTGGATAAAGTTTCAGGGAGAGAAGAAGGAAAAGGTTCCACTGACATCACACCCGCAGACATTTAAAAAAATCCATCATAACTGCTGGTGAGAATGCAAACTGGTGTAGCCACTCTGGAAAACAGTATGGAGTTTCCTCAAATAATTAAAAATAGAGCTACCCTACGACCCAGCAATTGTACTGCTGGGTATTTACCCAAAGGATACAAAAATGCCGATTTGAAGGGGCATACACACCCCAATGTTTATAGCAGCACTATCAACGATAGCCAAATTATGGAGGAAGCCCAAATGTCCATTGACTGATGAATGAATAAAGATGTGGTGTACACACACACACACACACATACACACACACACACACACTGGAATATTACTCGATGATCAAAAAGGATGAAATCTTGCCATTTACAACAATGTGGATGGAACCAAAGTATATTATACTAAGCAAAATAATTCAGTCAGAGAAAGATAAATATCATATGATTCACTCATATGTGGAATTCAGGGAAAAAAACAGATGAATATAGAAGAAGGGAAGGAAAAATAAGATAAAAACAGAGAGGGAGGCAAACCATATGAGACCATTAAATACAGAGAACAGACTGAGGGTTGCTGGCAGGGTGTTGGGTGGGGAGATGGACTAAATGGGTGATGGGCATTAAAGAGAGATGAGCCTTTGTTGGGATGAGCACTGGTGTTATATGTAAGTGATGAATCACTAAATTCTAGTCCTGAAACCATTATTACACTATATGTTAACTAACTTGGATTTAAATAAAATTAAAGAGAGAGAGATAAAGAAAGAAAGAAAGAAAGAAAGAAAGAAAGAAAGAAAGAAAGAAAGAAAAAGAAAAAAAAAGAAAGGAAGGAAGGAAGGAAGAATCCACCATAACCTCTCTCAGCTGCCTTCCTAAGGTGGTCCTGTGTGTCTTCTTGTCCAGCCCTGCCTTTGGTGCCTCTCCCCTCTCCCACCCTTCAGCCTTCCTCTCCCTTTTTTTTTTTTTTAATTTTTTTAAGCTTTATTTATTTTTGATAGAGAGAGACAGAGACAGAGAGAGAGAACATGAGTGGGGGAGACACAGAGAGAGAGAGACACACACACACAGAATCCAAAGCAGGTTCCAGGATCTGAGCTGTCAGCACAGAGCCCATTGCAGGGCTTGAATCCACGAGCCGTGAGATCATGACCTGAGTCAAAGTCAGATGCCCCACCGACTGAGTCACCCAGGCGCCCCTCTTCCTCTCCCTTTCTGCACACGCTTTGCTTCCCTCCCTGCCCCCTTACACCTCTACTCATTTGCACCCCCATCCACAGCACTGCTGAGAAAAACAAACCTTCCACCTCAGGCTCCACCCATAGGAAGGCAGAAAAGGAGAAATTAATCAAGGAATAATATTTTCCTTGTCACAAGGTAAATATAAATTCATCTTTAATAGTTTTTATATTATGCACATTTCCTAAGATTTCTTTTTTCTCCTTTCCAGTGGCAAAGTAGCAAGAAATGAAAATCTGTCTGGTTAGGGAAATGTAATTAACTGACTACTTCTCTCTCATAACTTCTCAGCCTGGAGAAACACTCTCAGAATGTCTAAAGTGAAATTTAGTTTTTGCTTTGCTTTGACGCTCAGTAGCCTGGTAAGGAAATACCGGAGTTGAATTTTATGTAAGATACATTTTCTTTTTTTTTTTTTTTTTTTTTTTAAATTTTTTTTTTTCAACGTTTATTTATTTTTGGGACAGAGAGAGACAGAGCATGAACGGGGAAGGGGCAGAGAGAGAGGGAGACACAGAATCGGAAACAGGCTCCAGGCTCTGAGCCATCAGCCCAGAGCCCGACGCGGGGCTCGAACTCCCGGACCGCGAGATCGTGACCTGGCTGAAGTCGGACGCTTAACCGACTGCGCCACCCAGGCGCCCCAAGTAAGATACATTTTCTTAAAGACTCCATTTATTTTAAAATGCATGTAATTCAGAACTAATAATGGTGCGTATTTTTGTACAGCAACTAAAGTATGCTGGGAGATGACACTCCTTGGATCTTGTACAGCAAGGCATAGGCTGCCTTTGTTTTGGATCATCTTTTCAAGGATGTGAATATAGCAAACAGCCTGGGCAAAGGGTAGGTGCAACTAAAGGTGTCCTTCTTTGTAACATGTCTGCTGTCCATTATAAAAGATGTGGGTTCCACAAGCTCTGACTCCTGACCCACTGTGGTGCAGGTGTCACCTGGTCGTGTCTGTGTTGTCCTGGGAGCTGGGGCTCTGGGAACTGGCATGAATGCAGATGGTCTGGCTGATGCGATTGCTGTGAGTGCTGGGAAAGGTCATCAAAAAGACATGCCCACCAGTTGACCTGTGAGCTGGATCCCAGCGCTTGGAGGCTCCTTACCCCCTCCCCTGTCCTTGGAATGTGGGTTCTGCTTGCCTTTCCTGCCCCAAGGACACAGCCTTGAGATGGTCATGTGGTTTTGAAGACACCCACATAGTATCTGTGACTGAACCCAGTTAAGGCCTCTATAAACTTTTAAGATTCAGTGGGCAGATGTGAGGACCCATTCATCTTGCTATATCACCCAAGACAAGCCTTATATGGAGGTTCCCTTTTTTACTAAAACTGTCATCTACCAACCTAGAGTGGCTTGCCTTTCTTTGGTCTCTCCCTGCCCTCCCTGTATAAGGACTGATTTCAGATTATACCCAGGGAGCTCCAAGAGGACTGTGAGCCAACATGTGAACAATAAACCATCCTTCATCTCTGATCCAGGACTCCCCTTGTCTACCCTGGGTGATGAACTTCCAGGGAAACTCCAGTAAGCACAGTTTACCATTCGCCAGGCTCTCCAGCTTGGAAAGGGTGTATTGGAGGTTTCCCTTATTCTGATCCCAGAGCACAGTCATGGCTGGGCATGAAGTCAGTGATGAGCTGAGCCAACACGACAGTGCAGTGCTCACACCCTGAGTTGCCAGTAGGAATGTCAGTGGAAGTTAACACTTCTTATGCTTTAGTTTACTCTATTTCAAAGGCCGGTGGACTGTCTCTATTACATTTGCTACATTTTTCTACTAAAAGGAGTTCTGTGACTTGGAATGTTCTCTACCTGAAGGCTGTGTCTCTTGTCATTGCTTGCAAATGAATCAGTGTGTGGAGGTCATTTATCATCAGTGAGACGGAAATCAGGAGAACAAGAGACATAGAGCTTGGTCTCTGGGAAATAAGGAGATATTCTGCCTTCCTCTGGTTCCTTCTGGCATTTTCCAGTTAGAAAGGTTAGAACTAGACAAATGCTGGGGAGAAATAAGACTGAAAAGAAATTAAAAAAAAAATTGAAATAGTAGAAGGGCTCCTGGGTGGCTCAGCTGGTTGAACATCTGACTCTTGATTTCATCTCAGGTCATGATCCCAGGGTTGTGGGATCAAACCCTGCATCAGGCTCTACACTGAACATGGAACCTGCTTGGGATTATCTCTCCCTCTCTCTTCCCCTGTCCCCTGCTCACATTCTCTCTCTGAAAAAAAAAGTTTTTTTAAATTAAAATAGTAGACATGCCACCTGTTACACTTTCAAACAACACACAGGCTTATCGAATGCACCTGCTAAATTCTCCCCAGCACCCCTTGGTTTGCTGGGTATCCCATCAGGCCTTTTTCTTTGCCAAACTGGGGATGGGGAAGATATGTATAAAAGAGATGATATTGATGGCTCCATAGGAAAGCCATGGAAGCAGGTGGGAACTTCATGCATGATCAGTTGAGCGGGGGGGGGGGGGGGGGGGGGGGGGGGAGGGTGGTCAGAGAACATTTCTGAAGAATCCAGAGCCCATCTTAGAAGGTAGACCGTAGAGGCACCTGAATGGCTCAGTTGGTTGAATAACCAACTTTGGCTCAGGTCATGATTTCACAGTTCATGAGTTCAAGCCCCTCATCGGGCTCTCTGTTGTCAGGACCAAGCCTACTTCAGATCCTCTGTGGCCCCCCCCCCCCCGCCCTCCCCACTTTTGCTCTCTCTCAAAAATAAATAAACATTAAAAAAAGTAGACTGTGAAAGAGAAGGATTCCATACTTAAAACCACTGAGTTACACACTTGAAATGGGTAAATTATATTGTATATAAATTATATTTCCATAAAATGGTTATTTAAAAAAAAGATTTGGGGGCACCTAGGTGGCTCAAGTACTCAGTTGAGCATATGACTCTTGATTTCGGCTTGGGTCATGATCCCTGGGTCATGGGATCAAGTCCTGCATTGGGCTCCACACTGAGCATGGAGCCTGCTTGGCATTCTCTCTCTCCCTCCCTCTGCCCATCTCCCCACCTCTCACTCTCTCTCTCTAAAATAAGAAAAATAAATACTTTTTTAAAAAAGGATTTCAAACCAAGTTAGGTTAGTAAAAAAAGAAGAGAGACTGTTTTAAAACCCAGACATAGGCTTACATGTTTTTGGTGTATCTATGGTGTCTGTAGAAAGATTCTAAGGAGGCAGGCGCATATTCATAGATTCAGACCTTTCAGAATAGGAGGGGTAGGGAGAGGAGAAACTTACTCAGGGGATTACAGTTGTATTTATATTTTTTTTATTTGTTAGCCTGGGTGACAGGCAAGTAGTCCTTATTATTGTAATGTACTGTGTGCCTAACGTGTTTTGTTTTTGAAGGGAAAGTGATTAGAAATAACTAAAATCCAGAAAAATAATTTCACACTCTGTAGATTTGCATTTCTTTCATCAATTTGGGTTGGTGTTTATATTGGAATTATGTAACTTTTAACTACAACTGATCTTCTGTTTTTGCTTAATTTTAAAATAAAAGGTAGTGGGGCTCCTGGGTGGCTCAATCAGTTAAGTATCCGACTTGGCTCAGGTCATGATCTCGTGGTATGTGGGTTCCAGCCCCGCATCAGGCTCTCTGGTGTCAGTGCAAAGCTTGCGTCAGATTCTCTGTCTCCCTCTCTTTCTGCCCCTTTCCCACATGCACTGTCTCTCTCAAAAATAAATAAGCACTTAAAAAAAAGGTAGATTAGTATTGGTTTCATGGTTCCCTAAGGGCATGGGCTTTAAGGCTTTGGTTGGTGACATCTGACCAGTTTCTAATGCCATTTAGTGGCAATGACATACACAATCTTTGAGATCAGCTTCTCAGACTCAGACTTGGAAATATTCAGGAGCTTTAAAACAAAAAAACAAAAACAAAAAAACCAACATCTTGGTCCCAACACCCAGAGATTCTGACTTAATTTGTCTTGGGTACAGCCTGGTATCAGGGCTTTTTAAAAAGCTGCTCGGGTCATTTTAAATGCAAACCGAAGATTGAGATGAATGAGATAAATGTTTTACTCCTAATGTACAGTAATGACCAATCATTCATTCATTCCTTCATTTGCTCAGCAAATATTTATTGAACACATATTTTGTGCCAGGCACTCTTCCAAGTCCTAGGAGAGTAACTAACACACTTAAAATCCCTGTTCTCCTGGTGCCTAAGTGGCTCAGTTGGTTAAGCATCCAACTCTTGATTTCAGCTCGTGTCATGATCCCAGGGTGGTGAGATCGAGCCTAGCATCAGGCTCCAGTGTGGGCATGGGGCCTGCTTAAGATTCTCTCTTTCCCTGTCCCCGTCCCACCTTGTGCTGTCTCTCTCAAAACAAAATAAATCAAACAAAAGATCCCTGTTCTCATGGAACATGTGTTCCATTGAGAGAAGAAAGACATGAATCAATAAATAACATCAAGAACACTACCAGGCAATAATGAGTACTTTGCAGAGATTGAAGGGGAGTGATGGTGTGGAGACTTGTGGGTGACTACTTCCCTCAGGATCAGAGAAGTCTCTGAGGAGAAGCTGAGGATAGAAGACAGGAAGGAGCCAGCTCTTTGGGTAGAGAAAAGAGCAAGTGCAAAGGTCCTGAGGTTGCAATGAGTTGGCCTGTCTACAGGACAGAAGGACGGCCAATGTGAACAAAGCACAGATGAAGGGGGACAAGCATTGCCACATAAGGTCAAAGAGTTGCTGTTTGTAAATTAGAGAAAGGAATTAGGGTTTTATTCCAGCTGCGCCAAAAAGCCACTGGGTTGTTCAGCAAAGTAGTAAATGAGCTGTAAGCCTAAAATACTAAGAACTTGCTTTCACATGTCTTAAAATTGAGGCTTTTCATCAGATTTCTCTATAGGTTATCATATTCAAGATTGTCTCTGTAAGCAGTGGGTGGATATATGTTAATTTTTTTTAAGTTGGGTATTCTATTACATTTTAACTAAAGTTGCAATTCAGAGGTCTCCAGCACCACTCCCAGGTTCAATGATTTGCTAGAAGGACTCACAGAGTTCAGAAAAGTGGTTATCCTCACAGTTATGGTTTGTTACACACAAAACCATACAAAGTCAGCAGAGGAAAGGGACTCACAGGGCCGTGTCCAGGAGACAGCAGGTACAAGATTCCACCTGTCTCTCCCGTCACACGTGTATGGACCACCTGTTCCTCCCAGTAACGGCATGTGGGAGCACACACTATATTGCCAACCAGGCACCTCTTATTATCAAAAGTAATTCATCTAAAAAGGGCATTATAAATGTGTTATGTAGGTAAGACATGAGGTTACTAAATGCCAGAAGAAGACAGCTGAAAGAGTTGAAAAAGGTTGTCTCCTTGAAGAAGAATAGCACGGGGAGGAAAAGGCCAGGAGACTGCTGTTTCTTCATGATGAGCTGTTAGAACTATTCCGTCTCGTTTGCAACTATCCATTTGGTAAAATAAAAGTCAATTTGCGTTTTAAGAAATTAAAAAGACAGTGGTGAAAACTTAGTCATGTTTTGAAAAATCATAAAAGGAAGGCAAAAGTAAACTATTTTTTAACGTTTTAGAAAACTTAAGAAAGTTTGGAAGATACAAGATACACTGAAAATGTTCTAGGAAGGGAACAGTGACAAATGAAAACAAGTGGTATTTCTTTTTAAATATTTATTTTATTTTTAGGAGAATGCAAGTGGGGGAGGGGTAGAGAGAGGGGGACAGAGGGTCCAAAGTAGGCTCTGCCCTGACAGGCTGACAGCAGAGAGCCCAAAGCCTGATGTGGGGCTCAAACCCACGAACTGTGAGATCATGACCTGAGCTAAAGTCGGACACTTAACCAACTGAGCCACCCAGGTGCCCCACAAGTAGTATTTATGTGATGGAAAAGGTCTTGGGTTGTTTTAATTTGAGTGCTATTTTTAAATGTTATTTTTATGGACGTGAAAAACACGTGAGGGTTTTCCTAGGTTCATGTGCAACATCGGGCCCTTCATTTTTTGCAAAAGGCACTGGGTTTCAACTTGTTTTCCTAGAGCCTGTGGGAATATGACAGCACCTCCAGGCCACCTCGAGGGTTAGTCCAGGGGAGTCAAAGTGAGTGGGGCCCTGGGAGTCCTCAGTTCAACCAGAAGGGCTCTCCTTTAGTCTGGTTTGCATAGTGGTGTTCTCTATGAGATTTCTTAGGAGAGGGGCGACCTCTGCTGGTAAAACTCAGAAAGCTACTACCGGAGTCCACTTCTGCAGTGATCCTGTGCCTGAGGAAGGGTTCTGGACTCAAATTCCTAAACAGCTCAGCTCAGCGCATCTCTAGGCACTGAGCTCTTTATTTGGACAGCCAGTGCTAGATTTCAAATGATTTTCTTTTTTTTTTTTTTCAACGTTTATTCATTTTTGGGACAGAGAGATACAGAGCATGAACGGGGGAGGGGCAGAGAGAGGGAGACACAGAATCGGAAACAGGCTCCAGGCTCTGAGCCATCAGCCCAGAGCCCGACGCGGGGCTCGAACTCACGGACCGCGAGACCGTGACCTGGCTGAAGTCGGACGCCTAACCGACTGCGCCACCCAGGCGCCCCGCCAGTGCTAGATTTCAAGAAGCACTGGCCCAGCAGCAGCAGCTCAGGTGCTGGACGTTCGGGTGCTGGTGGTCTCCTGGGTCGGCTGGTTCAAATGGTCGAATTACAGGTGAGTGAGGGCTTATTATGGCTCCGTAGGGCCTCCTGGCCACAACAGCTGGACTCTCACGCATTCTTTTTCAGCAAACCTCACAGAGGGCCACGTGTTGAGAACTGTGTATCCAGTGATGAAGAAAGGCATGCATCTGACTTCACATCGGGTGTCTACTTGAAGATACAGGCGATTATAGGACATTGTCATGCCACGTATCCTCATCTGCCTCTCCTAGAGCCAGTGTCCACGTGTCTATACCCTGCCATGTAGTGCAGGAGGTTGTGGACCACATCAACAGCTCCCCTAAGCCTCTGGTTTCTGGTTGGGTTTGCTCCAGCAGATCAGAGTGGACAGAAGAGTAGACTAGGGTATTTATTTCCCTAGGACATAGGAACTTCACCAATCCTAATAGACGCTTTCCTTCTAGGTTCTGACAATCCTTCTGTCCACTTGTTTCTTTGGGCCTGGAGATGGTAACTCCCCACCCCTGGGTGATTGCCCTATTCCTTGTGACTCCCCACACCCTCCTTCTCCAACTCCCCTAGAGTTATATAATTTGAACATGACACCTGCTTCCTGTTGGGATCTTGACCCAGGCATCTCTGACAAGTGCAATGTCAGGACAAGCACAGAGCCTAGCACTGAGGACAGTGTATCTTGTTACCAGGGTGGGGAAGAGGTTGTGTGAAAGAGGCAGGGTGGAGTAAATTTTGTTGTGTTTTGACTTGATTGCCTGATGTGACATTAATAGGCAATCATCTTGTGGTTTGAAAGTCCATTAACAGTTTAGATTGTCTAAAGCAGGGGTCAGCAAATTACCATCTGGGTCAAATCTGCCTGTTTTGTAAATAAAGCTTTATTGGGACACAGCCATGCTCCTTTATTTACATACTGCCCAATCCTGTGTTTGCACTATAACAGCAGAGTTGAGTAGTTGTAAGAGATGATACAGTTCACAGAGCCCAAAATATTTACTATCTGGATCTTCACAGAAAAAAGTTGGCTGATCCCTGGTCTAAGACAGCAGTTCTCAGAGTGCAGTCCATGGAATCGTGGGGAGTACCTGAGAACTTTTCAGGATGTCAGGAAGGTCAAAATTACTTTCATAATAAAAACAAGACATCATTTGCTTTTTTTACTGCACTGACATTTGCACTGACAGTGCAGTCACAATGCTGGGTAAAATTGCAGGGTACTTCTGCACCAATCGAGCCCCCAGCACCACGTCATTCTGGCAACTGTAGTGTTCACTGCTGTGAACGTGCTCGTGGTAAAAAAGGAATGAAAGCCAGTTTCACTTAAGAATACCCTTGATGAGGGACGCCTGAGTGGCTCAGTCAGTAGAGGATCTGACTCTTGATGTCAGCTCAGGCCATGAACCTAAGGCTGTGGGATCAAGCCCCACATCAGGCCCCAATGCTGACTGTTCTTTTTTTTTCAAATTTTTTAATGTTTATTTATTTTTGAGAGAGAGACAGAGTGTGAGCAGTGGAGGGGCAGAGAGAAGGAGGCACAGAATCCAAAGTAGGCTCCAGGCTCTAAGCTGTCAGCCCAAGGGGTAAATCTAACCAAAGATGTAAAAGATCTGTATGCTGGAAACCATAGAAAGCTTATGAAGGAAATTGAAGAAGACATAAAAAATGGAAAAACATTCCTTGCTCATGGATTGGAAGAATAAATATTGTCAAAATGTCAATACTACCCAAAGCTATCTACACATTCAATGCAATCCCAATCAAAATTGCACCAGCATTCTTCTCGAAGCTAGAACAATCAATCCTAAAATTCATATGGAACCACAAAAGGCCCCGAATAGCCAAAGTAATTTTGAAGAAGACCAAAGCAGGAGGCATCACAATCCCAGACTTTAGCCTCTACTACAAAGCTGTCATCATCAAGACAGCATGGTATTGGCACAAAAACAGACACATAAACCAATGGAATAGAATAGAAACCCCAGAACTAGACCCACAAACGTATGGCCAACTCATCTTTGACAAAGCAGGAAAGAATATCCAATGGAAAAAAGACAGCCTCTTTAACAAATGGTGCTGGGAGAAATGGACAGCAACATGCAGAAGACTGAAACTAGAACACTTTCTCACACCATTCACAAAAATAAACTCAAAATGAATAAAGGGCCTGAATGTGAGACAGGAAACCATCAAAACCCTAGAGGAGAAAGCAGGAAAAGACCTCTCTGACCTCAGCCGTAGCAATTTCTTACTTGACACATCCCCAAAGGCAAGGGAATTAACAGCAAAAATGAACTACTGGGACCTCATGAAGATAAAAAGCTTCTGCACAGCAAAGGAAACAATCAACAAAACTAAAAGGCAACCAACGGAATGGGAAAAGATATTTGCAAATGACATCTCGGACAAAGGTCTAGTATCCAAAATCTATAAAGAGCTCACCAAACTCCACACCCAAAAAACAAATAATCCAGTGAGGAAATGGGCAGAAAACATGAATAGACACTTCTCTAAAGAAGACATCCGGATGGCCAACAGGCACATGAAAAAATGCTCAACGTCGCTCCTCATCAGGGAAATACAAATCAAAACCACACTCAGATATCACCTCACGCCAGTCAGAGTGGCCAAAATGAACAAATCAGGAGACTATAGATGCTGGAGAGGATGTGGAGAAATGGGAACCCTCTTACACTGTTGGTGGGAATGCAAATTGGTGCAGCCACTCTGGAAAACAGTGTGGAGGTTCCTCAAAAAATTAAAAATAGACCTACCCTATGACCCAGCAGTAGCACTGCTAGGAATTTACCCAAGGGATACAGGAGTACTGATGCATAGGGGCACTTGTACCCCAATGTTTATAGCAGCACTCTCAACAATAGCCAAACTATGGAAAGAGCCTAAATGTCCATCAACTGATGAATGGATAAAGAAATTGTGGTTTATATACACAATGGAGTACTACGTGGCAATGAGAGAGAATGAAATATGGCCCTTTGTAGCAACGTGGATGGAACTGGAGAGTGTGATGCTAAGTGAAATAAGCCATACAGAGAAAGACAGATACCATATGTTTTCACTCTTATGTGGATCCTGAGAAACTTAACAGAAACCCATGGGGGAGCGGAAGGAAAAAAAAAAAAAAAGGAGGTTAGAGTGGAAGAGAGCCAAAGCATAAGCATTTTGGCATAAGCCAAAGCATTATCTATTAAAAACTGAGAACAAACTGAGGGTTGATGGGGGGTGGGAGGGAGGGGAGGGTGCGTGATGGGTATGGAGGAGGGCACCTTTTGGGATGAGCACTGGGTGTTGTATGGAAACCAATTTGACAATAAATTTCATATATTAAAAAAATAAAAAATAAAATAAAGCCACGATTAACTATCAAAAAAAAAAAAAAAAAAAAAAAGAGCTGTCAGCCCAGAGCCCAACATGGGTCTTGAACTCATGACTTGTGAGATCATGACCTGAGCTGAAGTCAGACACCTAACCAACTGAGCCACCCAGGCTCTGTGGACACCTGCCAGCCTGCCCAAGCAGGCTCTACTCTGTCAGTGCAAAGACCAGTAAGGGGCTCAATCTCACAAACCATGAGATCATGATCTGAGTCTAAATCAAGGGTCATACGCTGAACTGACTGATCCACACGGTGCCCTAAGAATAAAGGGTTTCTGAGTCCTTTAAATCTGAGGACTGCTCATCTGTGATAGGGAGACCTGGATGCCGTTGGGTGGTGAGGCAGCATTCAGGAGATGGAAAGCTGGTCAGTCTACAGAGTCCAAGCCCTGGATGGATATGATTTTGACTATCACGGCAGCCAGGCTTTGTGTGCTAGGCGCTGTGCCAAGCCTTTATCGTCATTTGCAAGCACCATCTGAAAGTTCATACTGTTGACCTGTCGCTTACCAGTGAGGAAACTGAGACTCAAATTTCAGTTCACAAAGCTGGTAACTGTGGTGGGGACTCAAGCCCGGTCAGCTGGGTCCCGTGTTCTTAACTGTGACTCCATGCTACTCTGGACAAGGCTGTTTCTTTATGTTCCTTTCCCAATAAACTGAAATGGTTCATGAAAATCCTGTTTCCCGGGGCGCCTGGGTGGCGCAGTCGGTTAGGCGTCCGACTTCAGCCAGGTCACGATCTCACGGTCCGTGAGTTCGAGCCCCGCGTCGGGCTCTGGGCTGATGGCTCAGAGCCTGGAGCCTGTTTCCGATTCTGTGTCTCCCTCTCTCTCTGCCCCTCCCCCGTTCATGCTCTGTCTCTCTCTGTCCCAAAAATAAATAAACGTTGAAAAAAAAAAAAATTAAAAAAAAAAAAAAAGAAAGAAAATCCTGTTTCCCTATCACCCTCCAAATGCCAAGGGACCTGCACCGTAGCTCTTACTAAATTATCTTTGGGCATGCATAATAAGTTCATGTACAATTATATGCAAACAAAAACAAAGCAATGGAAATTATCTGCAACAGGGAAATGAGAACAATAACCACTTAGTTTTTCATTCATTTCCCCTCTGAGTTGTGTTTCTAAGGTTTGTTTTGTTTTGTTTTGTTTTGAGGTGGGGAGGGGAGGGGAAGAGAGAGAGAGAGGGAGAGAGAGAGAATCCCAAGCAGTGACAGTGAGAAGCCTTACGTGGGACTCTAACTCGCAAACTGTGAGATCATGACCTGAGCTGAAATTGAGTCAGACGCTTAATTGACTGAGCCTCCCAGGTGCCCCTCTTCTGAGTTCTTAACTCACGATTTACAATTTGTAGCTGTTTTCAATTCTATGATTGTCATTAATGAATGGCATTGCCAATTCTCGTCAGCAGGATCATTTATCGCTGAATAAACAAAAGGGGTGTTCCAAAATATCTACATTCATAGGTTTGGTCTTTTTCATTGGAAGGATTTAGAAATGCTCGAAATCAATTTCATGTCAGATGTTTTGTGCTGAGGTCAACGAAAGGCTAAATTAAAAGTTTTATTGGAGGTGAACAGTGAAGCCAGTTTTATGCTTAAAAATCTACAAAGAAAGATTAGTTCTTTCAAAATAAACTCAACTTTTTTCTCTTCTTTCTCAAGATAGGTAAGGGGATGCACGGGGAGCCCCAGGGAATGGCTTCCTTCCCTGTGGATTTTCTTTGTTACCCAGAAGAGGAAACTGAGGCTCAGAGGGGTCAACAGCCTGCCTAAAGTTATAAAGTAGAGGAAAGACTAAGCTTCTCCTCATCTAGTGTGAAGTCTCCTCAAGGTATGGACCAGTGTCACTCACACTGTCGATCCACCTGGGCCAAGCAGGCACGCAAATGGGCTTGGCAAATGGGTCCTGGCAGGTGTCCGCTGAGCTGCACCCCAGCAGCATGCCTGGTGAGCCTGATGGTGAAGCTCGCGCTCACCTCCCTGGCTTCCTACTACTCTGACGTTGTGGGTCAAGTGGTTTGAATGCCCTGACTTGAAAAGAAACCAGATTTATCACCACATGCAGAATAAGGAAGGGCTTTGAGGGAGAATCAGAAAAATGGAACGAGCCTTCTGATGCTAACCTATTCACCGGAGGCGACTATTCAGCTGATGGGCAGAAAACCAAATGTTCCCACCAAAGCTGACCCTTTCTTGCCTCGCTCAGTTTTTCTGAAGGAACCACATGGAAGGGATAAGAAAAACTAACCCCAAGACCTATTACACGGCACCACAGGGAGAGTTAAACTGTTTTGCCTTGTGTTTCATAGTGGTCCACGTGGAGAGTGGATTGCAGCTGCTCTCAACACCAAGAATGGATCTGTCAGAGTTTCAGGAGGCAGAACAAGGGAGAAGGAACGTCTGGCACTCCTTTCAGTTTGGGACATGGGGGAGGCTCCAGGAAGAACACATAGGCAGGTGTTTGAGTGAAAAAGAACAAATCCCAATCATACACTTACAAGAGATGTTTTCTCTTTCAGTGACATTTTTCTCATCTTGGGGTGCCTGGGTGGCTCAGTCAGTTGAGTGAAAGACTCTTGATTTCAGCTCAGGTCATGATCTCATGGTTAGGAGATTGAGCCCTGCCTGCATCAGGCTCTACGCTGACAGTACGGAGCCTGCTTGGGATTCTCTCAATTCCTACCTCTCTGCCCCCCCCCTCCCACTCACGCCCATGCTCTCCCTCTCTCTCCCTCTCTCAAAAATAAACAAACATTTTTAAAAAAGAATTTTTTTCAGTCTTAAAATTAATGCATGTTTATTTGGAAGTCACATGAATGTAAAAAGAAAAACAAGTATCCATCTGAAGACAAACACTGTTTACAACTTTAAATATGTATGTATGTAATATATATACATACACACGACTATAAATATCACCTTTATTTTGCTTTTGGCATTATAGCATTATAGTATAGGATGCTGTTATGTATTTTTTAACTTTTGATTTTGAAATAATTGCAGATTCACAGGAAATCACAAAAAACATGTAGGGAGAGTTCCCGTGTACTCTTCACCCAGTTTCCCTTAGTGGTAACATCTTATGTAACTATAAAACACAATCACAGTTAGGAAACAAGCAATTGCAATGTGTGTGTAGAGTGTTATGAAATTGTATCACACATGTACACCTGTGTAGCTACCATCACAATTACCACACACAACTGTTCCATTACCACAAAACTTACTTGTGCTGCCTTTTCAGAGTCCCATCCACCTCTCTGCCCCTCCACCTCTACCACCACCCCTAATCTCTGGAAACCATTGATCTACTTTTCAGCTCTAGAATTTTATTATCTCAAGAAAGTTATATAAATGGAATCATAAGTATGTGACCTTTTGAGATTGTTTTTTTTTTTTTTTTACCTAGCATAATTCTCTTGAGATACATCCATGTTGTTACATATATCAATAGATTCATTCATTTTTAATTGCTTAGTAGTATTCCATGTATAGATTTACCATATAATTTTCAATGGTTGGTAAACAACATTTATAATGACTGCATAACATTCCCACTGGTAGAGATGCTATGGATTTCCTAGCTATTCCCTTATTGTTAGACTTTTAGGTGTTAGTGGTATAAATAAATGCTGTTGAATGTCTTGTCCAAAAAGGGTCTCCTGATTCTTACTTCTTTAAGATAGACTTTCAGAAGTGGAATTTACTGGAGAACCTGGCAAACTAAGTCCTTGTCCCCAACCAGGGAGTAGACAGGACCAGGACCCAGCATACCATCACTGCTTGATGAAGATAGTGGTTCTCACCAGAGTTGGGCATCTTCCTTGTAAGCCTAAGAGATCCGGTTGGATCTAAAATGGGGAAATTGGAACTGAGGAGTTACAGTTTGTGATTTAACTCATGGAAGCTACTGCAACATGCAGTGAGCAAAGGTTACAACCAGGAAAGATGAGTCCACTAACATATGTAGATACCTTGACCTCATCTCCCCTGATGTTAAGGTATGTAGCTGCAGAAGGCAGCAATCACATATGCTCAGCTTTGTTTGTACCTACACTCAGGACTGAGGTGGACCCAGTCCCTCTGAAGTGGCTGGGTTTTTAACCATGTTACAAACATCTTACAAAGTCCTGTAGGTGTTGGTACAACAAAAGTGGCAGTGATAAATCAGGAACGTAGGCACAGGAACCCACAGATAGAGTGAAAAGCAATTGCAGAATGGGAGAATATATCCACAATACCTATATCTGACAGAGGACTCATATATAGACTACATAAAGAATTTCTACAAATCAATACGAAAACATCAAACAGCTGAATACAAAAATGGGCGAAAGATTGAATAGGAATTCTGCACAAGAGAACACCAAATGTCCAATAACATGTGAACTTCTTTTAGACATCAGGAAAGTGGAAATTAAGAGCACAATGCAAAACCACTAGACACTAGACACCCAGTGGAACGGCTGAAAAGAAACAAGAAAGCATTGATTGTTGATGTAAGGAAAAACTTGTTCCTTTACTCGCTACCCACAAAATGCTCTGCACTCCAAATATGTAAGTCTTCTCCCCAAGTATAACTTTGGTATGAGCTCTTCAGTCGTCTCCCTTTTGTTTAGAGTTTCCTGGGATTCTTGTAGCCAATTGAGAGACAATGAAACATTTCCTTGCCTCATACCAAAGTCAAGTTCACTCTTTGTTATGGGTTGAGTTGGGGTCCATCTCTCCCAAATTCGTGCTGTTGAGTTCTAACCCCCTGTTAGAATGTGACTATATTTGTAGAGGGTCTTTAAAGAGCAATTGAATTGAAATGTCATTAGGGTGGGCCTTAATCCGCTGTGATTGGTGTCTTTATAAGAAAAGGAGATTAGAACACAGACAGAAGACCACATGAAGATACAAAGAGAAGATGGCCATCTATAAACCAAGGAGAGATGTCTGAGAAGAAATTGACCCTACTGACAACCTTGATCTTGGACTTCTAGCCTCCTGAACTGCCAGAAATAAATTTCTGTTGTTTAAGCCGCCCAGTCTGTGCTACTTTGTTATGGCAGCCTGAGCAAACTCCTACACATTTCCAGCTGCCTTTGAAAGGGAAATGCCTTTCCCAGAATAGGGAGCAGTGGAAAAACAGCATGAGAATTTCTACAAAAGGATGAAAACAGAAGTAAGCATCTGGCAAGATTTTAGCTCAGATATGAAAGCCAAATGTCCATCGACCTCAGCTACCTGAAGCACAGCAAGGAAGCAGTGAATGTTCTGAAAAGTTTCTAAACAGTGTCACAGAATCAAACTTCCAGCAACTACACACCCTCTCACTGTATCACTCATATTTGAACCCCAACTGCAAGGCTCATTTCACTCTTGCGGGAGAATAACAACAACCCAACAGGGATGAGAGAAATAGAAAAACTATAGAAGACAGACCCAAGAATTTAAAAAAGTATAGCCACTGGAGGACACTTTGTATACAGCAAATAGTTCTTTATGCCTAATTGGCCCTTGTCATTAGTGTATCAGAGCATGATCGGAGCAGGGTTAAATTGTGTCTATATACTCCATTTGAAGAGAGGGTAACATGTGATCCATTTTAGAAAGAATTTAAATCGGTTTCAGTGGGGTATTTGACTATCTGGTAAAGTCAATTATCATAAAGGATGAGGTGATTCTCCAGTGGGGGGTTCTAGACTGCACAGATAGTTACTGTGAGGCTAACCAGAGGTCACCAAGCTCCCCTAAGCATTATGAGAGCAGGGCTTGATCTCTCATTCACTACCTTTCAACAGTGCCTAATATTACTGTCTGGCACATATTAGGAGCTCAAAACAGTGTTTATTAAATCCCCAAATGCTGGTGTCGAGTTTAAGGGCAGCGATGAGGTTGTGAAGGAGAACAACTATCGAGACACAAGCTCAGGAGAACTTAGGGCCTTCAGGAGGCCAAGGGTAGGCCACTCAAAATTGGCCTATTGATTATTTAAAATAAAATTTACTTAGACACAGCCTGTGTAGGACACTTAGACCTCCTCTGTCCCCCTGAAATCGTCCTTAGGAGAAGTACCTTCCTGTGCCACCCTTATCATCAGAGATGGGAAATTTAGAGGGATGAAGGCTGTACCAACAACACTTGTTACTTTTTACTACTGTACTACCCCAGCCCAAATTCTGTGTGGAATTCCTTACTAATTGTATAATAGGAAAAGATAGGATAAAATAGGCAGAGAGGGAAAGGTTAGGACCTGAGGTCCTTCCCTGGGTGGGGAAAAACACATATTTTGGAACAATGCTGGGAGTGGCTGACCACAGCAAACCTCTTTGGGCTACAAGTTTCCTCTTAAGAATGTAACAGACACCACCTACTCCCCCTCAGGTTCCCCTCAGGAACCTGACAATCAAAATACTTAAATAAGAAGATCATAAAATGTATGGGAATGGTATGGCCATAGGTCACCCCTCATACAATAGAAACAAGCCAATCAAAAAGGAATGAGTAGGCATTTAGAGTTACCTAGTCAGTAAGGGTAGAACCTGAGAAGACACAAGAGGGAAGGAAAGGGGCTGACCCAAACCCTATAAAACAAAATGCCCCATCTCTGTAAAGAGAGCTTTCATTCTATTCTTACTTTCTTATACTCTAATGAATTTTTGCCTACTGCTCATTCTTTTGTGGTGCTCACCTCTTCATTCTTTTTTTAAAAAAAATTTTTTTTTAACATTTATTTATTTTTGAGACAGAGAGAGAGACAGACAGACAGACAGAGCATGAACAGGGGAGGGTCAGAGAAAGAGGGAGACACAGAATCTGAAACAGGCTCCAGGCTCTGAGCTGTCAGCACAGAGCCTGATGCGGAGCTCGAACCCATGGACCGCGAGATCATGACCCGAGCCGAAGTCAGACACCCAACCGACTGAGGCACCCAGGCGGCCCATCACCTCTTCATTCTTTGAAGAAGCAAGACAACGAACTACAGGTATTGAGGTTAAAAAAAAAAAAAGCCTGCAACAATTGAAGTTCCCAAAGTTGTTTTCTTGTCTTGTCAATGCCTCATAGATGTATTGTCTCTTTGTCTAAAAAGTATGAAAACTGCCTTGATCATTTTTTTAGGTTTCAATTTCATTAGTGGACTTCCGTGCCCATGTAATAAAACTCTGGGGCTTTTTCCCTACTGTTAACCTGTCTCAGGTAAATTTAATTATTAGTCCAGCTTGAAGAACTTTGGGCCAGCAATTCTCCCCTCAGCGTCTTGTAGGTTGAATGGTGTCTCCCCAAAATTCATGTCCACCTGGAACCTCAGATCATGACCTTATTTGGAAATGGAATCTTTGTAGATGTAAGTGAAACCGCTTAAAAGCATAAAGTTGCACAAAAATCAAAATGGCTGCACTAATGCTTCAGCAAAGGTTGATTTTAAAGCAACCATTTTCCTCTCTTCCACACACCTCCCCTCCTCCCTTCTCAGCCTTTTGTGTCAGGAACTTGGTACCACCCTGAAAACTACTCTGGAGGTTGGCAGCACCTACAAAATTCCTGTTGAAACTGGCCAGGCCCTGTATTTCCCAGTAACTCCCTTCCCCCGCCCTTTCCTTCAGGGAGGGGGAATGGGTCAGGCTTGCAGTTTTTTCAAGGGCTGCCTGCTGCAGCCTCCTTTGCCAGGCAAAGCAATAAAGCTATTGATCCTCTCTTAAAAAAAATTTTTTTTTAATGTTAATTTTTGAGAAAGAGAGAGACTGAATACAAGCGGGGGGGAGAAGAGAGAGAGGGAGACACAGAATGGAAAGCAGGCTCCAGGCTCTGAGCTGTCAGCACAGAACCTGATGCGGGGCTGGAACCCATGAACCATGAGATCATGACCTGAGCCGAAGTTGGACGCTTAACCAACTGAGCTAATTGTTCTTCTTTACCCCAAACTCTGTGTTCGCATTGTGTTCTGGCCCGGAAGCAGAGAGGGTGGTTTTTGACAACATAATCAGTGAAGGTGAGGTCCTACTGGATTAGGGTCGACCCTAAATCCAATGACTGGTATCCCCAGAAGAAAGCCATGTGACACACAGACTATGTGTCTACAGAGGAAAAGATGGGGATGGAGCAGCTATGAGGCAAAGGATGCCAGAGACTGCTGGTAACCACCAGAAGCTCAGAGACAAGGATTCTTCCCTAGAGCCTTCAGAGGGAGCACAGCCCTGCCAACCCACACTTTTATTTTGAACTTTTAGCCTCCAGGACGGTGAGGAAACAAATTTTTATTGTGTTAAACCACCCAGTTTGTCATTATTTGTTGCCAGGAAACTAATTCAGGACATGAGAACTGTTTTCAGGGAACACGTAGGAAACTCTGGATATCATCTTAATTTTGAAAATGATCCTGATGGGGTTTTGGGGTGATGATGGGGTTCGGAGCTGATGGCCAAGAAAGATTTCTCGAAGACGTCTTTGGCGCAAAAAGGTGATCTTATTAAAGCACGGAGACAGGACCTGTGGGCAGAAAGAGCTTCACTGGGGTTGTGAAGAGTGACTGATTACATAGTATGAAGATGGGGGAGGTAAAGTCAAGAGGAAGTTTATAAAGGTATTTCTATATGCTAAAGAAGACTCACAGATTACTGGAGGCCTATCTAATGTCAAGCTAAGGTTGTTTTTCCCTCTAGCAAAGCATTGACTTTATGACAGTAGGGAGTTCCTGGACTTTAGGCTATTGGTAAGATCCTCCTTTTTTTGGTAATTGTATCAGTTTAACCATTTGTTTTCTGTACTTTCCTTTGTTCTTGGGCAGCCTGAAGTACCTGAGGAATCTCACACGTTTCCCACCTGGTGGGGTGTGTGTGTGTGCTAGCTTGTGCTTTGCCCTCAGCTTGCTTTATAGCTCCCTCATCAGTCCTACGGAAAGAAAAGTATTTAGTTCTTTCGGTGGTGGTGATGGTGGTGGGTAGTATGTTCAAATATTTTGAAACATCTTTAAAGAAAGGTAAAACCTAGATATGTGTACTGATTGCTATTACAAAGAGAGCCCAAAATGCAAAATGGCTCAAACACAGTAAAGTTTATTTACCACAGTAAAAAAAAAAAAAAAAAAGAAAATGAGAGTATTTTCTAGCTAATTTGAGTCAGTTTCCCAACGGTCCAGGTGTTAGCAAATAGTATTTGCTGCTGTTAGAAATGTTTTGGCAGGATCTTTCAAGTGGACAATCTAGCAGTAGATTGCAGCAGCCTTCATAATTTGCATACCTGGTGACCCGGCCATTTCTCTTCCTTCAGTTTTACTTGAGATGAAGGTGGTGCCTAACTAGATGATTCTTGAGCTGCTATCATTGCGTAGTGCAGACCGGATTTCCCTAACCTGCCTGGCAGAAATCCCTTAGGATTTCGTTAAGTCTAGGGAGGGGGCTGGGCAAGTCTGGGGAATACCACTGATTTCAGCCCTGAGTTCACATTAGTCACCTGGGGAGGTGTTTTTGTTTTTTAAATACTTGGGCCGTCATCTTTGGGGGCTGGTGCTACTTTTTTTTTTTTTTTTTTTAATTAGAGAACATTGTCAAGAAAGCTACATTTCTTTTTTCTTTTTTTTAATTTTTCTTTAATGTTTATTTATTTTTGAGAGCGAGAACAAGCAAGGGAGGGCAGAGAGAGAGAAACAGAATCTGAAGAAGGCTCCAGGCTCTGAGCTGTCACTGCAGAGCCCTGGGCAGAGGAGGGGGTGGGGAGACTGGTGGCTCCAACTCACCAACTGCCAAATCATGATCAGAGTTGAAGTTGGATGCTTAACGGACTGAGCTACTCAGGGGCCCCTGGAGCTACTATTCCTAAAGTTTCCCCAGCGCCTTACAACGCACACTCAAGACCAGAATCAGAGCCTTAGGGCAGAGAAAGCAAAAAGTCGCATAACAATTTTGTAAATGAGTATTAACTGGAAAAATTTTCTCAATATCCTGTTAAAATAACCATGTACAAAAACTCAAGTGCAGTAAGATTCCATTTGTGCAAAAAAAAATGTGAGACGAAATTAACTTTGGTTATGAGAAATGTCCTTGTTCAGTTACTTGCACTTAAACAGTTTAAAATCATGAACAATCACGTATGTTATATTAAGAAAACCATTTTGAATCTAAGACGCACTTTTCCACACGATAACGTGACCCACGGTCGTCGGAACCGTTGGCTGCCACGCACTGCCCCGGGAGCTCCTAGGAGGTCCGCTTGGGATCGCGGAAGTGCAGATCTCGCCCCCAGCGGCTGGTGGCCCCAAGGCCGCTAGAGGCCAGAACCCCGCTGGCCCGCCCCTCCCGCAGGCCCCGCCCCCGCTTCCGGCCTCTTCACCCTTCCCACCCAGCGTCTCCGGATCCTCTCCCTGGCCTCGCTCCAGCGGGCCTCGCTTTCGCTCGGCGCTGCCCCACCGCTCTGCCGCTGTCTGCCTTCTCCGACGTGTTTTGTTTGCGACGCTGTCGTGTAACAGCGCGCTTTACGGCCGTGGGGACGGGGCGAGCCGGCGCCAGGACTGCTCCGGCCGGGAAGCAGGGCAGGCGGTCGAGGTTGATGCCCGGCGGCGGGGTGAGCGCGGCGTCTGGCCGACTTCTCACCGCCGCGGAGCAGAGGGGTGCCCGGGAAGCGGCGGGGTCGGCGTCCAGGAGCGGCCCGGGAGGCTCCGGCGGCGGCGGCAGAGGCGGAGCAGGCGGCCCCGGGCCGGGCAGTGGAGGCCCGGGGGGGCCCGCGGGCAGGATGAGCCTGACCCCGAAGGAGCTCTCGAGCTTGCTGAGTATCATCTCGGAGGAGGCGGGAGGCGGCAGCACCTTCGAGGGCCTGTCCACTGCCTTCCACCACTACTTCAGCAAGGCCGACCACTTCCGCTTGGGCTCGGTGCTGGTCATGCTGCTACAGCAGCCGGACCTACTGCCCAGCGCGGCACAACGCCTCACCGCGCTCTACCTGCTCTGGGAGATGTATCGCACCGAGCCTCTCGCCGCCAACCCTTTCGCCGCCAGCTTCGCCCACCTGCTCAACCCCGCTCCGCCCGCTCGCGGCGGCCAGGAGCCCGATAGGCCGCCCCTCTCAGGTACGCCGGGGCAGCCCGTCCCTTCCGAAGCTAGATGTGCGCTGTGGTTAGATTGGGAACTTTCCACCTATCCTTGTGCGAGTTCATCCGCAAGTGACATTGTCTCCTTTTGAAATTGTCTATCCCCCCCCCCCCCCAATATGGAGAATTGGTAGCTTAATTACAGATTCAAGGCACCTCAGATTATTCCTCTCAACTGTACAGGCCATGAAACCATGCAGCTGAGTGGGGCTTGAGAGTTTTAGCAACTCAGTCGCGCTTCATTCTTGTTAAGCCCGTTTGAGATGTGTGACGTTGTAACTAATGACACCCCGCTCCTGGTTGAAGTCTCAGTCAAGTAAATAGAACTCGTTCAGAACTCGAAGTTGTTGGGCGGAAATAGACATTAAACGGCGTTTAAGGACTTTGCAGCCACCTTCGTTGGTTTGTTGCGTGTCCTGGGATAATGTGATGGGAGCAGAAGATAAAAGGTAGTCTCAAATTTACGGCCTAAGTTAGAAAACGCGTGACTACTGGACGTTATGTAAAATGTATATTGGTGCAGCATTGGTGAGATCAGATCTGTGGGTTACATTCAAGGCTGCCTTTTCTTTTTAACTCAAAGAGATACCTTTTGAGACGTGACTTTGGGAGAAGACTCAGCCAGGAAAGCAGAAGGGCATAGAGGGGATGGTGATTAGTGATAAGGGTACTTGGAAGACTAAGACAGAGACTAGTGTACTGGGGGAAGCAGGTAATTAGAGGTGGGAAACAGTTTGATCTTAAAGTACTCAACCTGTGAGAAAATGAGCAAAACACGGTGAGGGTAGAGGCCACTATACGGGGAGTTAAAAGTGAAGGCAGTGGATTTTGAAGTAATACCATGAAGTTTTTCATGGCACAGGAGGGTTTCTACGTTGCAGGCCACTTGGTGTTCATGCATGGCACCCCCTTTGGATCTAAAACATCCTCTAGTTGGTTTCCTGCAGTGCTCTTATGTAAGAGGGACAAACCTTGTGTTGGATAAGATGCCCTTTTAGGGTACTAGTTCTGAACTAGGCTTTCAGGGAGTTCCAGAATGCCCAGAAAGCAATGGAACATATTATGGGTTGTCAAAACCTACCATCCTAAGAGTCCCTTAGCAGAGAATGGGGACATTGTGGGATTTATTCAGAGAGCCCTTTGAATTCTGAAGGCCAGGTTAGGCATAGGAAGGATCACTTACGTCATTCTCAGATGTAGTGAGTGTAAACCTAGATGTAGACCATAGACTGCATTACTTTTATTAAAGCAGGGATGGTGCTTAAATGGACAATGGAAGCTATATCAACACCAAGACTTATATTGTATGTCTAGGGTGAACATCTAATAGATATATTTTTGTAAAGTTTTTCAGATGATTCAGATTCAGAGCTAGGTAAGTAAGATGACTTCTCTTCACTCAAGCTTGCAGTCTGGTTGGGGAGACATAAATGTAGTCATAACCAGTGTAGTAAGAGTTGTATTAGATGTCACATATAAAATGCTTGGTAGCAGAGAGGAACAACTACCTGTGTGGCTGGAGACGTCCTCAGAGGGGGTGATGTTTTTGCTGGATGGTGATTAGAGATGGAGTAAGGGGTGTGTGTGGGGGTGGGGTATGAGGGAAGGGTGTGGCCCTGTCAGGTACTCTTAAAGAGCTGGATATATTGGATGTTTTGAAATCAGGACTCCTAAAACCTGGAAGATTTTGTGCAACTGGAATGAATGTAGGATATGTGAGTTGGAGGGGAGAGATGATTATGAAGGGACTTAAAATGGTGCAGAAGTTTGGGTTTAATCCTGTGTAAACAGGTTAAGTATTGTGAGCATATTTGTACATAAAAATATGACTAGGTGGTAAGTGGGAGTGTGAACTGGGTGATGGGTGGGCAGGAGTCAAAACTGGGAGCTGGGGAAATTAGGAAGGCTGACCTATAGTTCAGGCAGGAGAGGAGAGGAAGGGTCAGAGAGGAGGGAGCAGAGTCTGGGGACAGTGCCCCTGGGGAATGGATGAGGCTTGGTGAACCACTGGATATGGAACAAAAGGGGACAGCATTTGGCACGGTGGGAATTTTGTAGCTTCACTGTTTTTCGAAGCAGGTGTGAGAAGTGTATTTGCCCTGCTAATGATGTTTCCTGGTCTCTTTAACCTGTACGGTTGCAGCAGCAGAAGAGAAAACATTTTTTTTTTTAACCTTATTTATTTTGAGGGGCACCTGGGTGGCTCATTTGGTTGTGTCTAACTTTGACTCAGGTCATGAGCTCACGGTTCGTTGGTTTGAGCCCTGAGTTGGGCTCTGTGCTGACAGCTGGGCACCTAGAGCCTGCTTGGGATTCTGTGTCTTCCTCGCTCTCTGTGTGTCCTTTCCCTGCTCACGTTCTGTCTCTCAAAAAATAAATAAACGTTAAAAACTTATTAGAGCACAAGTAGGGGACAGGCAGAAGGAGAGAGAGAATCCCAAGAGGGTTCTGCGCTGGGGCTCTATCCCACAAACCATGAGATCAAAACCTGACTGAGCCACCCAGGTGCTCCAAGAAGAGCATTTCTGAGCACTGTAGCTTTTTTGTTTTTGCTTGCACGTGTAAGCTTTAGCCTTTACATGTTGGAAATACAGGTAAAAAAACCTCAAGTTTCACTGATATTGCCACAAATAGAATTTCAAATGACATATTTAATTACATATTCATAAATGTATATATTTGGTTCACTGAAACTTAATTTTGTTTTTAAAAATGAGTGAATGGAAATGGCAAGTAGCAAATGCTAATTTTACCAGAGTCAAGTTAATTTTAAAAAATAACCATTGGAGAAATTGTTATACATTTCTGTTTACAGGATTTTTACCTCCTATAACTCCACCAGAAAAGTTTTTTCTTTCCCAGCTGATGCTGGCACCCCCAAGGGAACTCTTCAAAAAAACACCTCGACAGATCGCATTGATGGATGTTGGAAATATGGGCCAGTCTGTGGACATTAGTGGGCTTCAGTTAGCCTTGGCTGGTAAGGAGGAATCAGTGGTTTGGGTATTCTTGTGTGGTAGCACAAGGCCGCCTTTTTTTTTTTTTTTTTTTTTTTTTATGAGCTTCTCCACTTAAAATGAAGGTCTTTGTAACTGTGCTAAAAGCTTAATAACTTCTGTGAAAAACAGCTTCAGTACTGGATCCTTGTTAATATGGCACAGAAGTTCACTCTGAGTTTTCACCTGAATTGATTGTGTTTCCAATTTAAAAAGAATGCTGGATAAAATTTAGTCTGTTTAAAAATTTTTTCCTGCTGTCAAAATGATCTACAGATTCAGTGCAATTTCTCTTAAAATCCCAACAATGTGTTTTGCAGATAGAGAAAAACCCACCATAAAATTCATATGAAATCCCATGGGACCCTGAATAGTCCAAACAATTTGTCTTGGCACCCTTGTTGAGAATCATTTGACGATATATGGAAGGGTTTATTTCTGGGCTCTCTATTCTATAATAATTGCTTTGCCTGTCTGGATTCTACTATTCTTCTGATTACAGTTGCTTTGTAGGAAGTTTTGAAATCAGGATATATGAAACCTCTGCTGTGTCCTTCCTTCTGTTTCAAGATTGTTTTGGCACCTTCTGTGTTACATGTGTAAACGAATGAATGGGTTCTCTTGAAGCAAAACCATATTGTAATAGAAAATAGGGGGACTTTCTTGATCTGGATGGTCAGAGCATCTCTGAGTAGGGAAGGTAAGAAGAGGTGCCTTTTGTTTAACTGCTCTCAGCAAAAATATGGATGAATGGGTCTTAACCACTTGAGAGTGATTCATTAGGGAAATTCTAATATATAGGCAAATTTTTGAACCCTTGATCTTGTGATTGAGTGAGCTGCAGTATTAATTAATTTTGACAGTTTCCCATCCTTCTTAGATTTAATGCATCTGTGACATTTGGTTTCTTACATAAGGTGACATTGTTCAATAAACTCCTTTTTCCTTGGAGCATTCTGAACCTCTGAACCTCACTTTTTAACTCCTGGGTATCAACAATATAACAGTGGTTATTTTCTGAAACCAAGAGAAATCTTTTTAAGGCTTTTAAGATTGAACGTACACAGAAATACCTATTGGTCAGTAGTGCTGGATACAATCTATTCACAGAAATAAAATACAATTTTGAAAAGATAATATGAAAGCTGGGTACAGAGGTGATAGGCAATTTCAGTCACCTTAAGAAGGGATAGATATTCTGAGGGTTCTAGTTTTGTATTTAATAGAGTGAGAATCTGATTTCCCTTTCAACTTAGGATGACTTGAGTTAGTTTGTGAGAAAGTTTAAAAGTATATCAAGCCCAGAAAAGAACATGTTAGTCTTGAGAAAATTGGGCACAGTGGCTAAGCTTGTTGCTTGCTGTCCCCTACCCAGATTGAAGATGTCCTAATCCATTCATTTTTACAAGTACCAAAAAACAAAAACAAAGTGATGCACCTGTCTTCTCTGGAGCTGGCTACACACAGATGAACTTTGCAGAGACCCTCAGTTCATAGGTCTTGTGGTAGGGTTCATGGACCAGAGGTGTGTTTATGGAGGATGCCTTTGCATTTTTTTTTAAACTTTAAATAAACAAGCAGACAAGTTAAACAGAAGTAACTATAAGGGGCATTTTTACCCTGTTAACAATGTCAGTATTCATTTTAGAGGTTTTATTAAAAATTCCTGACAACTTGCACTTACTAGTTTACCACACAATGTTCCAGTTTAAACATTTTCCTTGCATTTTGGTCAAGAGTATGTTAATTTTTTGTGCTTTAGTAATCTGAGTTGAGAAAATGGCATCTCAGGATAATTTTAATTAGCATTTTCCTTAAATGAATGAGTTGAACATGTGGTTACAGATCTAAGGCATCTTTCATGTCTGGCCATTTTTCCATTGGATCGATGGTCTTTTATTAACACTGGTAGCTCTTTAAGGAATTAGGAATTTAGCTCTGTGTTTTCAAAATTACAAAATCTGAAATACGTAATTTCATAAAGCCAGCATGTACATTTTAAGGAATTATAAAGTGACCTTGGAGCAACCATTATCTAAGTTCAGAAATGGAATCGTTTCAGGATCTTGTGGCTCCCTATGTGTTTCTCCTACTCGCTGCTCCCTTTCTGCCCCATCACTAACCTGACTTTTTGTGATAATCATTTATGATTTATTTTATAGCCCTCCAAACTGTGCATGCCTATAGTTTAACTTTGGATGTTCTTAAACTTGATGTGCATGTGGAATCATACAGTGTTCTTTTGGGTATGGGTTGTAAGATGAATCCATGTTGATGACATAATGGTAGTGGTTTCTTTATCCATTTTACTATTGATGGACGTAATGTTGCCATGAACATTCTGGTACATTCTCCTAGTGTACGTATGAAAGTGTTTCTTCTAGCAGGAAAGATAAGCACATGTAAAACTTTACTAGCTAATGGCAGATTATTTTCCAGATTTTGCTGTGCCATGTTTCATTCCCATTACCAGTGTGCAAGTTATGTGACATTGTCTACATCTGATAATTTCAGATGTTAATTTTTTTTTTTTTTCAACGTTTATTTATTTTTGGGACAGAGAGAGACAGAGCATGAACGGGGGAGGGGCAGAGAGAGAGGGAGACACAGAATCGGAAACAGGCTCCAGGCTCTGAGCCATCAGCCCAGAGCCCGACGCGGGGCTCGAACTCACGGACCGCGAGATCGTGACCTGGCTGAAGTCGGACGCTTAACCGACTGCACCACCCAGGCGCCCCTCAGATGTTAATTTTTGCTGATCTGGAGGGGATCTTGTGTTTTGACTGATTTCCCCACCCCCTGTCCCCAATGGAATTGAACATATTTTCAGATGTTTACTGACCATCCAAGCCTTTTGAAATAAAATGCTTGTTGAAGTCAGCCCATTATTTCTTTTTTAAAACACTGATTTGACTTTTTTTTTTTAAGACATTAAAGTATAGTTGACCTACAATATTACATTAGTTTCAGGTGTACAACATGGCGATTTAACAGTTCTGCACATTTATTCAGTGCTCATCATGTTAGGGGTAGTTGCCATCTGTTACCATACAAAGTTATTGCATTATTGACAGTATAACCTACGCTGTACTTTTCATTCCATGATTTATTTAAAACTGGAAGTTAGTACCTCTTCCCCTTCACCTATTTTGCCCATCCTCCTCCTTCCCTCCCCTCTGGCAACCACCAGTTTTCTATCTTTAGGAGTCTGTTTCTGTTTTTTTTTTTTAATTTGTTTCATATTTTTAGATTACACACAGAAGCAAAATCATATGGTATTTGTCTTTGTGTGTCTGACTTATTTCATTTAGCATAATAACTTCTAGGTCCATCCATGTCACAAATGGCAGGATTTCATTCTTTTTTAATATTCCTTTTCACAATTCTCCATTGCGTATATATATACCACATCTTTACCCATTCATCTTTTGATGGGACACTTAAGTTGCTTCCATATCCTGCTATTATAAACAACGCTGCAATAAACATAAGCGTGCCTATGTCTTTTTGAAATAGTGTTTGTTTTCTCTGGGTAAATATCCAGAAGTGGAATTACTGAGTCCTATGGTACTTCTGTTTTTAGTTTTTGAGGAACCTCCATACTGTATTCCAGACATGCTGCACCAGTTTACATTCTCACAGTGCACAAGGGTTTCCTTTTCTCCACATCCTCACCAACATTTGCTATTTGTCTTTTTGATACTAGCTATTCTGACTGGTGTGAGGTCATACTGTGGTTTTGATTTGCATTTCTCTGATGATCAGTGATGTTGAACATCTTTTCATGTGTTTGTTGGTTACCTGTGTATCTTCTTTGGAAAAATGTTCTGGTACTCTGCCCATTTTAAAGTCTGATTATCTGGGTTTTTTTTTTTTTTTTCCCCCCCTTGGTGTTGTAGTACTTTATTTATTTTGGATATCAACCCTTTATCAAATACATCATTTGCAGATAGCTTCTCCCATTTATTAGGTTGCTTTTTTATTTATGGTTTCCTTTGCTGTATAAAAGCTCTTATTTTGATGTAGCCTCAGTTTGTTTTGTTTTGTTTTTTTCCCCTTGCCTGGAGAGACCTATCTATAAATAAGTTGCTAAGGCCAATGTCCAAGAGTTTATTGCCTATATTTTATTTTAGAAGTTTTATGGTTTCAAGTTTTATATTTAGGTCTCTTATCCATTTTGAGTTTATTTTTGTGTATGGTGTAAGAAAGTGGTCTAGTTTCATTCTTTGCATGTAGCTGTCCAGTTATCTCAGCACTATTTATTGAAGAAACTGTCTTTTACCCCAATCATATATTCTTGCCTCCTTTCATGTAGATTAATTGGCCATATAAGCATGGGCTTATTTCTGGGCATTCTATTCTGTTCATTGATCTGTGTGTCTGTTTTTGTCCTAGTACTATACTATTTTGATTACTGTAGCTTTGCAGTTAGTTTGAAATCCAAGAGCATGATACTTCCAGCCTTGTTCTTCTTTCAAAAGATTGCGTTGGCTATTTGGGGGTCTTTTGTAGTTCCATACAAATTTTAGGATTATTTGTTCTAGTTCTGTGAAAAATGCTATTGGCATTTTAATAGGGATTGCATTGAATCTGTAGATTGGGTAGTATGGACGTTTTAATAATACTTGTTCTTCACAGCCATGAGCCTGGCATGTCTTTCCATTTCTTTGTGTCATCTTCACTTTCTTTCATTAGTGCTTTATAGTTTTCAGAGTGCAGGTCTTTACCTCTTTGGTTAGATTTATTCCTAGTTATCTTACTGTTTTTGGTGCAGTTGTAAATGGGATCGTTTTCTTGATTTCTCTTTCTACTACTTTGTTACTAATGTATAGAAATGAAGGGGCACCTGAGTGCCTTGGTTGGGCATCCGACTGCGGCTCAGGTCATGATCTCGCGGTGCGGGAGTTTGACATCTGCGTGGGGCTCTGTGCTGACAGCTTGGAGCCTGGCGCCTGCTTCAGATTCTGTGTCTCCTTCTCTCTCTGCTCCTCCCGCCTTGTGCTCTCTCAGAAACGAATAAATGTTAAAAAAAAAAAAAAATTAGAATGCAACAGATTTTCTGCACGTTGATTTTGTATCCTGTGATTTTAGTGAGTTTATCAGTTGCAGCAGTTTTTTGGTGCGTCTTTTCAGTTTTTCTATAGGTTAGTATCATGTTATCTGCAAATCGTGAAAGTTTTACTTCTTTCTTACCAGACTATTTTTTTGTCTGACTGCTGTGGATAGGACTTCCAGTACTGTGTTGAATAAAAGTGGTGAGAGTGGAAATGCCTGTCTTGTTCCTGACCTTAGGGGGAAGCTTTCATCTTTTCACCAGTGAGTGTGGTGTTGGCTGTGGGTTTGTCATATATGGCCTTTATTATGCCGAGATTTGTTCCCTGTATACCCATTTTAGTAAGAGTTTTTAATCATGAATGGATGTTGAATATTGTCAAATGTTTTTTCTGCATCTATCGAGATAACCATATCAGTTTTATCCTTCCTTTTGTTAATGTGTATCACACTGGTTGATTTGTGAATATTCAACCGTCCTTGCAATCCAGGAATAAATTCCACTTGATCATTTATTTTTGTTGTAATCTTTATTATTTCTTTCCTTCTGCTTTTAGGTTTTGCTCTTCTTTTTCTGGCTCCTAAAGGTGTAAAGTTCGGTTGTTTTGAGATTTTTCTTCTTGAGGTGGACCTGTACTACTATAAACTTCCCTTTTGGAGCTGCTTTTGCTGCATCCCAAAAGTTTTGAACTTGGGTTTTCATTTTCATTTGTTTCCATGTGCTTCTTTATTTCCTGGTTGGCCCATTCGTTGTTTAATAGCATGTTATTTAACCTCCATGTATTTGTGGTCTTTCCAGTTTTTTTCTTGTGGTTGATTTTTAGTTTTGTAGCATTGTGTTCAGAAAAGATGCGTGGTATGACTTGATCCTTCTGAATCTGTTGAGACTTGTTTTATGGGCTAATATATGATCTGTTCTGGAGAACGTTCCATGTGCACTTGAATGTGTAGTCTGCTCTTTTAGGATGGAATGTTCCAGATATATCCATTAAATCCCTCTGTTCCAGTGTGTCATTCAAAGCCACTATTTCCTTATTGATTTTTTGTTTAGAGGATCTGTCCACTGATGTGAGTAGGGTGTTAAAGTTCCCTACTATTATGTATTACTGTCAATTTCTTCCTTTATGTTTGTTAGTATTTGCTTTATATATTTGGGTGCTCCTATGTTGGGTGCATAAATATGCACAATTGTTGTATCTTCTTGTTCGGATGTCCCTTTTATGATTATATAATGCCCTTCTCTGTCTCTTGGTACAGTCTTTGTTTTAGTCTAGTTTGTCCTGGGGCACCAGGGTGGCTTAGTCAGTTAAGCCTCCGACTTCAGCTCAGGTCACAATCTCGTGGTCCTTGAGTTTGAGCCCAAGCCCTGCGATGGGCTCTGTGCTTGACAGCTCAGGGCCTTGGAGCCTGCTTCAGATTTTGTGTCTCCCTCTCTCTTTGCCCACCACCACAGTTGTGCTCTGTCTCTCAAAAATAAACATTAAAAAAAAAATTCGTGAAAGTCTACTTCGTCCTGTATAAGTATTCCTCCCCCCCCATCCATTTGCATGGAATATTTTTTTTTCTATACCTTCACTTTCAGTCTGTGTCTTTGGATCTGATGTTTGACATCGGACATGTCTCTTGTAGGAAGTATATAAATGGGTCTTGTTTTTTAATCCATTCAGTCACTGTCTTTTGACTTAAAAGTAAATGTGCATTTAGTTCACTTAAAGTAAGTATTCATTGATATGTATGTTTTGCCATTTTGTTAGTTTTCTGGTTGTTTTTATAGTTCTCTGTTCTTCTCTTGCTCTCTTCCCTTGTGATTTGATCCCTCTGTTTAGTGTTATGTTTGGATTCCTGTTTTTTATGTATCTGTTACAGGTTTTTGGTTGGTGGTTACTATGAGTTTTATATATAATATTCTTTGTATATACCAGTCTAAAGTAAATTGATGGTTAAGTTTGAACATTCTGAAGGCACTATATTTTTACTCTCCCACCTCACCCCTGGCTCTGTATTTTACGGATGTATTGTATGTATATGTATGTATACATACATGTATATATTGTCATATTTTACATCTTTTTATTTTGTGCCCCTTATCTAATTATTATAGATATAATTGATTTACTACTTCTGTCTTTTAACCTTCATACTAGCTTTATAAGTGATCTACTACCTTTAGTATGCATTTGCTTTTACCAGTGCATTTTTTTTCTTTTCATAATTTTATTCTAATTATGGCTTTTTCTGTTTCACTTATAGAAGTCCCTTTAACAGTTGTTGTAAGGCTAGTTTAGTGGTGATGAACTTTAACTTTTGTCTGTCTGGGAAACTGTCATTCAATTTTGAGTTCTATCCTTGCTGGGGTTAAGTACTCTTGATTGTAGGGTTTTTTTTTTTTTTAAAACTTTTTTTTTTTTTTTCAACGTTTATTTATTTTTGGGACAGAGAGAGACAGAGCATGAACGGGGGAGGGGCAGAGAGAGAGGGAGACACAGAATCGGAAACAGGCTCCAGGCTCTGAGCCATCAGCCCAGAGCCTGACGCGGGGCTCGAACTCACGGACCGCGAGATCGTGACCTGGCTGAAGTCGGACGCTTAACCGACTGCGCCACCCAGGCGCCCGATTGTAGGGTTTTTACCAGCACTTTGAATATCTTGCCACTCCCTTCTGGCCTGCAGTTCCTGCTGAAAGAACATCTGATAGCCTTTTGAGGTTTTCCTTGTAACTATGTGCTTTTCTCTTGCTTTTAAGATTCTCTTTTATCTTTTAATTTTTGACATTTTAATTATGTGTCTTGATATGCACCTTCTTGGGCTCATCTTGTGTAGGGTTCTCCGAGCATCTTAGACTTGGCTGGCTCTTTCCTTCCCCACGTTAGGGAGGTTTTCAACAATGATTTCTTCAAGTAAGTTTTCTGCCCCTTTTTCTCTTCTTCTGGGACCCGTTATAATACCTGATGTTGTCATAGAAATCCTTTAACCTATCATCATTAATTTTTTTTTCTTTTTGCTGTTGTGGTTGGTGTGTTCCATTACCCTGTCTTGCAGATCACTGATCCTTTCTTTTGTATCTGCTATTTATTCTCTAGTTTTCATTTCAGTTATTGTATTCTTCAGCTCAGTTCTGAGCTTATTCACTTTTCTCTCCGGTCCAGTGTGAGCATCTTTATGACCATTACCTGAACTCTTCATCAGGTGGATTGCTTATGTTTCCTTTAGTTCTTTTCTGAGGTTCAGAACATATTCTTCTGTCTCATTTTGTCTGACTCTGTGTTTCTATATGTTAGGTATGTGACTTACATCTCTTGGACTTGAAAGTAGTGGCCTTATATAGAAAATGTCCTGTGGAGCCCATTAGTTTAATACCCCCTGATCACCAGTCCGGCACTATGGATATCCCTTGTATGGGCTGTATGTACCCTTCTGTTGTGACTGGTCTGCAGCAGATGGGGATGCTCTGGCGGGTGTGGCTGCCCCCCAGCACAACTGGCTGAGAGTGTGGTTGCAGCTGCTGCTGGCTTATTGGTGGGTTTTGTAGCTCCTGGCTGATTTGTATTGGTGGGGGAGGGGGGATATATCTATATTCTGAATCTAGCCCTTTGTTCATATGTTGCAGACAGCTTTTCCCAGTTAGTTTTTTCACTTTCCTTGTGTTGCCCTCAATTTAAAAATGTCTCTTATTTTACCCTTTTTCAGAACGCCAGTCTGAATTGCCAACCCAAAGTAAGGCTAGCTTCCCTAGTATTCTCAGTGACCCAGACCCAGATTCTTCTAATTCTGGATTTGACAGCTCAGTTGCCTCTCAAATCACAGAAGCTTTAGTCAGTGGACCAAAGCCACCTATTGAAAGTAGGTATATTACTTTTTTGTACTTGGTTTTATTTTACCAGCATCCTGAGACTTTTGGTTTTCTAAAACATGGTGTTACTTTTGTTGCTGCTTAAACTTGAATTCAGTGAGACACTTCCCAGTTATAGTGTCTTGTAGAACATAGTAGTGATGGTCTGTGTTCTTTAATAAAATTACATGCCAAGTTTTTTTATCAGCATTCCTGAAGATACAAATTCTGATTTTACTGAAATGAGTCTTCTGTAATTTATTAACTTTTGTATTCAGGCTTCTATGTGGTTTTAGTGATGAAGGCATGCTTTATCCTTAGGGATAAGAAAATGTTCTCCAAATTATAGTGTCACCATGAGTTTAAAACTTACATGACTTTAATGCCATTATTAGATCTTTGACATAAATGGGTTTAATATTTGAAGTCTAAGCTGAGCACAAGTGTGCCTGACAGCCCCATGGCACATACTGGTTTTCATTTAATATTTGCTTACTGTGTGTTGCGTAAGCCACCAGAAAAGTATGTGAAAAGCAAATCAGATACGGCGTCTGGCTAAATGTACGTACTTCATGGGAATGTTTTCATTATCATATAAGTAGTGCTTCTCCTGAGGTGTTAAAAGTTTTTTCTTTTTATAAGTGGTCTGAAAAGAGATTGAGATGCTAGTCCTACTAGATGTAAAATGCTGGATGTGAGTGAAGAGAGAGTAGAAGATAAACTGGTGATTCTTAGCCAGAAAACCTTTTCAACAAACCATTCTCAAATTTGGCAGGGGCTAGGACCCATGGTCAGAATAAGCCATCTGAGGCCCTGTGTGGAAACCAGAGTGAGTTATGAAATTTGTTCAGCAAAAATCCCAGCCAGCATTTATTTTCTTGGGCTTATAATTTAGGGTTCAGTCTTATTTCATACAACAATTGAGGTAGAGTCACTGCATTTTCCTATTGTTGTTTTACTGTTCTATGAAAATGAATATGGGATTTGTGAATTCAGGGGTTTATGAAAGTCTCTGGATTCATTTGGGAATGTCAAGCCAACTGTACTTTTTTGTTCCCTGCCATTTTATCTACACATAATTTGCCACCTCAACATTAGAAGATGCAAAGAAAAAACCACAAATAGTAGTGCTGAATAAAATAATAGTAATTATTCACTACTGAATAAAATAATAGTAATTAATGGGGCACCTGGGTGGCTCAGTCGGTTAAGTGTCTGACTGTTGATCTCAGCTCAGGACTCGATCTCAGGGTTGTGAGTTCAAGCCCCACGATGGGCTCTGCACTGGGTGTGAAGCCTACTTAAAAAAAAAAATACCGGTCACTAAGAATAGGAAGAGTGAGATCAAGTAGCATTTCATTTTTCCCATCAGAACTCTCACCAGTATGTGAAGTTGTATCCTTTTGCTTCTCAGTGGTGATCATGCTTGAATTAAAAATCATCAGATCATGGTAATGCCTTCATCTCTCCTGAAAAGTAGATTTGGGCTCTGGAATAATAATGTTATATCAGTGTTTCATTTTGTTGGCATCCTGAATAAAACCCTGACTTTCTATATCATCTCTGCTTTGGATTTTGAAGTCTGCAAGTTTTATCATGTTATCTTTATACAGATGTGCATAGATGGTAGCTTACTGATCGAAGCAAACATTCCTACTCTCGTTACAGGCCATTTCCGGCCAGAGTTTATTCGTCCACCACCTCCACTCCACATTTGTGAGGATGAGCTGGCTTGGCTGAATCCAACAGAGCCTGATCATGCGATTCAATGGGACAAATCAATGTGTGTCAAGAATAGCACTGGTGTGGAGATCAAGCGAATAATGGCCAAAGCCTTCAAAAGCCCCTTATCTTCTCCTCAACAAACACAGGTATGTATTTATTTGTAGGTGTTTTATTTTAATCCTTCACATGATAAATGACCAATAAAATGATCCTGCTGATAGGAGCCAGCAATAAGAGTGTTTTGGATCCAAGAAGTCTTGGATCTCTGGAGCTTTGTTCTGCCCCTCCCACTCTGGCCATTTTACTCTGGTGGAAAAAGACTGATGACTCAACCTGTATCAACACTTATTTGGGGCCATTTTGACTATGGGAGAGGAGGGGTAGGATGGATCTCACATTTTTGGCATTTTGCATATGTTGTTACATTTGCTGGACAGTAACTACTGAGGGTAAGTGAGATTAACATCTTATGGAGGAAGAAAATGAGACCTAGGGAAGGTAAGCTAGCCACTGTCACACAGCTGGTTAGTGGTGGATTTGAGATTTAGAATAGCCCCTGCTATTCTTTGTGTAAGACTCCCCTGGGCGGGGAAAGGCAAGGATACCTGGTGGGTGGTTTCTGTTTGGTGAATTTTACCCAGCTTTGCAAACTTAAACAGTGGAACTTGTGAGGACATACACTTCCAATCCAGTTTACCACTGAAAATGTTACTTTCAGAGTCAAATAACAGCTGTTCGTAGTTCACTTTGTTTGCTAGGCCATCCTAAAACACAGTCCACTGTGGTATATGCAGGCAGGTAGGGGAATGAACATAGAAAATTTATAAGAAAAACCACTTATTTGGCAGAACTGCTTTTGAAGGTATTTATTTAGATTGCGTCGCGTGAGTAGGGCCTGAACTGTACCGTCCTGCCGTGAGGCACCACGATAGGGCAGCGATCTCCTCCCGTCATGCTTCTCTCACTGAGTGTCTGCTCTCTGCCTGGGCTGCACTCTTTCCCCTGTTCTCAGTTCTTTGTGGTCTGTGCTTTTCTGGAGAACTGGTTGGCAACTAAGATAATTTTTGGTTATAACAGAGGATAGGAAAAGCCTACAAAGCTGTTACGGAGGATACTGTTACAGTCCACACAGCATTCTATCCAACCAGACCATACTGAGGCTGGTTTAATGCCCTGGAAAGGGATCACTAGCATTTTTAGTCTTGAAGGTGTCTGCATTTTAATATCTTCACAGCTTAAATGTAAATTTAAAAATTAATACAAAATTATGATGGGTTTGAGGGAAGAAATTTACCAAGTTGGTTCAATGTAGATTATTTTATAGTTTGGTTTTGTAGGCAGGAAAGAGAATATTTGACTCAAGAACCTCTCTCTTTTTAAAAATTTGGTTGTATTTAGCTCCTGGGTGAATTGGAAAAAGACCCCAAACTCGTTTATCATATTGGCCTCACTCCAGCCAAACTTCCAGACTTAGTGGAAAACAACCCTCTAGTTGCTATAGAAATGCTACTGAAGTTAATGCAGTCAAGCCAGATCACGGAGTATTTTTCGGTTCTGGTCAACATGGACATGTCTTTGCATTCAATGGAAGTTGTAAATCGGTAAGTTTTTATACTTGAATGGGGGGGGGGGGGCGGTGTGAATCTAGATCCTGATTAAATGGCCAGAAGGCAAAAACTAGCAGCAAATTTTTAGTTTTTTTTTTTTTTTTTAATCTTCTTGAAATTGTACTGAAGGCTGCCCTTTTAAGCTTATCAGCCAGTAAGAACTAAGTAATCACAAGTATGTGTACAGGAGTGTTCTTTCTGGGGTGGGAGAGAGAGGAGGCAGGCATGAGGCTTTCAACTTTATTTTCTGTCATTGGCAAAACTGGTCAGCTGTTTGTTGAAAATACACTACTGTGTGTCTGCATTCTCCTGTTCAGGCTTTTCCCTCCAGTGCAGACTCACTTCCTTTTGGGGCTGCTTCTGCTCCCATTCTTGTACTGACTGCCCTCTCAGTGCCAGCTTTTTCCCCTTCACTATGTTCTTGTAGCACTGTTTTCACCAGCTATTTGGTATTTAGTCCAAGAATAACCACATCTTTTTATCAGTATTCTTTCTAGAGAATAATTTCAAGGATGAGGTCTGTTCCTTGTGCCCCCCCCACCCTCCTCCCCCTCTCCCCCCCCCCCAATCTCAAGTGACCACAGCACTTTTCTCAGAGCACTGGTTCCTTGGTGCTTTATGGGGAAAGGTTCTGTAGTCAAAGAAGTTTAGAATTCCTTTTGGAAATTCATACTGTATAGCTAGCATAGCATACCTTTATTTGAACATGGAATTCCCATCTTTTTGTTTTCCTTAAAATATTCCACAGAATCTTTCGGAAAATACCAGCTTTCCTCTTGGAGACACTAATGTGCCACCAATGCCTTCTGTCACATTCCATCCGGATCTCTACCACCATGTTCCTGAATGTGCCACACAAATCCCAGATCCCAGCTTTTTCTCACATCACTTGCTAGGTTATAAGAAATACTTCAAGGTTTCAGTTTTAGGCCACTTGACCTTTTAAGGCTTTTCCTGTTTTTTCATTTACACTGCTTTTTGCAAACCCCTCATTTTAGCCCTTAATTATACTTATTAAAAATTATACCTTCTTGGACCTACCACCTTGCACAGCACTTACATGTAATTGAGGTTTAGTTAACGTTACTTACTAGAGCTTGAAGACCATTAACTACAAATTAGGATTCAACCAAGAACACAGAAATGTGGTGTTCAAAATTATGAGTAATTTTCATGTGTAATGTAATACTAAGTATAGACTTAAAAAATGAAGTGCCATTGACTAACAAAGTGGGTGACTCAGGCTTATTTGCATAAGTATGTTTAAAAGTAGGTAACTGATCATCTATCAGAAATTTTGACTAAATGACCAAAGAGGAATTTTATATTTTATTGCTAACAGTGTTTTTTAACAGCCCTAACTTTTTAACTTTCTGAAACAGACTCACTACAGCTGTTGATCTACCTCCTGAATTTATTCACCTTTACATATCAAATTGCATCTCTACTTGTGAACAAATTAAGGATAAATATATGCAGGTAAGTAGCAGAGATTTTTGTAAATTTTATAAATACCTGCCAAGAAAATGGGTACACTAAATTTGCTTTCTCTTTTTCAGAATCGTTTGGTGCGTCTTGTGTGTGTCTTTCTCCAGTCCTTGATCCGTAACAAAATAATTAACGTGCAGGACTTGTTTATAGAAGTGCAGGCATTCTGTATTGAATTCAGCAGGATACGAGAAGCCGCTGGCCTTTTCCGATTGTTGAAGACCTTGGACACTGGAGAAACACCTTCCGAGACCAAAATGTCAAAATAATACCTCATCAGAACCACCACATTCATTATTCAGCTGTATTGTGACTTAATTTTTAAACTGTTAGAACCCTGAGTGGATTGCTTGGCCTAATGCATATAAACACTACTTTATCTACTTAAAGCAAAATTTTCCCTTCCTGGATGACTTTTTCCTTGAAATGGATTTTTGGTAAGAACTTAGAAAAATGTGTCTATTTTGGTGTCTTTGCTGATGATTAGGATTAGCAGTTATCCAAAAAAAGTTCCTGCAAAAAAGTAGATGCGGTCTTTAGCACTGTAGAACCAAGGTGCCTGTTTTTGTTTAAAACACAACTTACAGGCTACTGATAAATCAAGAATCCCAGTTTTCTTAAGGTTCTGATATTTTAGTATTTAATGAGAGTAAATGACATTCTTAAGAATTTGTCATACTGCCCTTGAGGTGAAATCAGTTAAGTGTTTTTGAATCAAGTGGCAAACAGAAGTTTGGTCCTTGAACCCATTTATGCGTATAGCCCTTACTGCCTCCTGAAGCACAGTTTGAACCAAGGAAATGCTTCTAGCTTTATCCTTTCTTGTCATGGGGACTTAATAGACAACAGAATACATGCATTCCTTGGACCTCTTAGAAACATGGAAACTCTTAGAAACCTTTTTTGAGACTATAATAGCTGGTGTAGTGTTCTGTTTTTTTCCTCTCGAGCTGTTCATTAGTTCTTCAGTTCTTAGTCTAAGGTAGTTATTTTGTTGTTTAAAGGAAAAATATTAGTCCATGTTTTGGGAGATAACATCACCACTGAGGAACTGTCATGTACAGTCTGTACCCTGCTGCCTGTGCTAGGGCAGATGACCTGTTTGAGACGTAGGAGGACAAGGTGGCTGGCGTCATGTGGGCTGTTATCCCTCATTTAACTTTGGACAACAGTGCCTTACATTAAAGTTTTTTATGAACTGTATTATGTGTTTCTTTTACTTGAAGAAAGCATGAAAAATTCCTCATTTACTGAGGTACTTCCAAAGCCTGCTCTTTATAGGGAAGTAATCTATTCAACAGGAATTCACCTTCCAATTTAACCCTCAGGGAAAGTTAAAGGAAACCGAGCCTACTGGTTTAAAGAGGAGTTTCAACCTTATAATACCGGCAAAAAAACAGCACTCCTAGATTTATAAGAAATTTTATGTCTTATGTAATCTTATGAAAGTAAGGTATTTATAAATGTATTTGCTTAAAGGAATTAAGAACCCAAGCCAGTGTACTAGAGGAATGCCTTTAAGACATCCAAAATGATAGTAACAGCCTTGATTTCCATACCTGTAAGTGGGCATCACTGTTTTACGTTATTAGGTTTGGGAATTACTTCCAAAAGTACTTCCAAATACTTCCAAAAGTATTATTGAGATACTTCTGGGAATGGCAAAGTTTGGATGACTGTTGGAAGGGCTCCAGGACCTACTGATTATCTGATAACGTTGAACGGCACTGGCCAACAGCACTATTAACTCATGCCTGAACAAAGCTTACCTAACATGTACTTTCTCTATAAGGCACATCAGCTTTCATGTGCTGAGAACGGGAGACAACACTATGCTTGGGGGCCATTTTAAACTGTAAAATCACCAAGGTACAAAATTTTGGAAAAGACGCTAAATACATAGTGGAGAAGGATACACTGTTGACACTTTGAGAGCTGAAACAAGAAGGCAGAGTGTCCTCTTACTAAACCTCAATTGGAAAAAGTGTGTCACATGCCTCAAAATTTTCACTGCACTGTACGTGTCCACAAAGGACTTGCAAAAAGCACTGCCCATCCTGATGTGAGGGTTACAGATGAATTCAGTTGGTGAATTTACAAATTCTGGACTCTGCAAATAGACTACTGCTAAAAATTCCAAGATCACACTATTGGTGTTTACTTGAAAGAGGAAAGATTTCCAAATCTAAATAGTTAACAAAAAACAGTAGTTATATTTAGGGAACATTTTACCCCCCCTCCCCTCCCCCAAAAGTGAGTCAGGTTCACATTTAACACCAGCCGGGCTCTGCTGACAGCTCAGAGCCTGGAGCCTGCTTCTGACTCTCCCTCTCTCTCTGCTTCTCCCCTGTTCACTCTCTCTCTCTCAAAAATGAATAAATATTAAAAAAATTTAAACACCAGCAAGAGGTTCTTCATTAAACATGTTTTAAAGTAGAAGAAAGTTTACCTGAAATCAACTATAGTCCTGGGATTCAGGAACTGTAATCAACTTTTAAGTGTAGTTCAATTGACTGCCATGTTAAAAATAACATATCTTGAATTCTCTGGGTTTTCTAGTTCCGGTTTCTAGTTGTAGTATCTTCAAATCACCTGTAAAAAGACAGCACTAAGTTACACCATAGGGTAGAAAGAAAAAATGCTTCAAAATTAATCAGATCCCAAGATACAACTACTTTAATTCTTTTAGCAGTGTTTATACATTTAAACAACTTTAAACAGTTATCACTCACCTTTCTTACAGAGTACACACTTTCCCACAATTTTAAGTGGTGTGTACCACTACTTAATGTATTCTTGTAATGATTCTCATGGAAAGCGATGGCTCACGCGCTTATTTTAAATATTTTGAAGGGCAGCACTTTAGCATTTTAAGGATATCTGGAAAACTAATGGATATTTTTACATATTCTTTAAAATTCTTGGGGCGCCTGGGTGACGCAGTCGGTTAAGCGTCCGACTTCAGCCAGGTCACGATCTCGCGGTCCGTGAGTTCGAGCCCCGCGTCAGGCTCTGGGCTGATGGCTCAGAGCCTGGAGCCTGTTTCTGATTCTGTGTCTCCCTCTCTCTCTGCCCCTCCCCCGTTCATGCTCTGTCTCTCTCTGTCCCAAAAATGAATAAACGTTGAAGAAAAAAAATTAAGAAAAATAAATAAAAAAAAATAAAATTCTTGCACACTCTATCTAGGTACTAAGACATTTTGTTGGTTTCACTTTATATCTAGTCTGTCGTTTTTATGCAATCACTACTGTTCTGATCAGGAAATCCATCCCTAAAATGCTTCTAAAAACACAGTCCTGGGATCCAATACCTATGCAGCCAAGCCCCACGAAAGTGCTGGTGTTCTCAGGTTTCTCATTAGCCCATAATATACAAGCTTACACCTCTTCAAAAAAATGGATTGAATTAATGTGATCCATATACCTTTTTCAATTTACAACTTCTACTTTGCTGTTAGAATAAAGGCAAATCTAGCTAAATGGCTGATTACACTGTAGAAATTTCACTTCTATAAGAATTACGTTAGTATCTTTTAAAATGAAATGTTTTTAAAACTTCAAAAGCGAAATTAACTGGGAAAGGCGTAGGTGGCTTTTCTAATTGGTTGTTGCATCACAGAAGCACAGCGTATGTTATATATAAGACTCAAACTTTGGTTCAGGCCAGCATCCTGTGCTTTGTAAATCACAAACTGGGTTATGCTGAGCTCAAAGAGACTGCTTTTGACCAAACGTGTAATTACCTCAGGTTCTCGTTAATAACATACACATACTGATTTAAGCTCAGCCTTCACTGAGCAAATAAACTTTACTGTGCTCAAAAGAAGAAACTTGCCAATTAAGCTATCCTCTTGGGGAATTTGGTTACACTGGGTATTTCATCCCAGTGGGAACACACCTGTTCTTGAAGGCCTATTTCTGTTTCTGATTCTAGCAGTCCCTGATGCAGCAAGTACTCAATTTAAGATCCAATGCCTTCAATTCACTGATTATTTTTTCTTTTAAAAATATCAGCTCTCTTTGGGAAAAGCGGACCCCTCTGAGAAAGCCTGCCCAAGTACAAAGCTTCAATCCTGAGGTTACTGAGGTCAGACCAGTGATTCGCTCCTGGAGATTTTGTCATCGTGTGCCCCACAGAGAGCAAACTGCTGATGGGCACACTGCAATTCGGCCTTTTACTGTCATCACTCCTCAGTGACTGCAGGAGACAAACTCTCAGGAGAGGCTTTTTATATTCAAGATCCCCCAGACTTCAGCATGTGAGAAAGTTTACCTGTCCAAGGTGCCCTGTTTTTGCACATCTCCTCCTGCCCTTTGTGGTGTTCTAGCGGGAAACCCAGAAGTAGCACCTGGGCAGGCGGCTGACAACAGTGCTTCACATTCATGGTCAAACTGCTTCTTTCACATGCTGCCTGGGACTTTCAAAGTTAAAAAAAAAACAACTTTCTACAGTAATTGTGAACAAATGGCTTTTATGACAACTGTTAGTGGGAACATGATTACTGCCATAAATAATATGACTAACCTTAAACCAAATCTCTCTGGTTTACCCTTTCTTCATTACATTCCCATATTCCGAGTAGCATTTTATCAATTTCATGTCTCAGCAAACATTCTGCTAATATTTGACCCTTTTCTATCATATTTATATCTAAAAAAAAGCCTATCAAAGGAAGCTTTCAAAGTGTTGCAGTTCTCTATTTTTTCTTGGTAATTCCTTTCTCTGCTATTAAAGACATGTTTCCAGGGGTGCCTGAGTGGCTCAGTCGGTTAAGCGACTTTGGCTCAGGTCAGAATCTCACTACTCTGTGGGTTTGAGCTGCTGATAGCTCAGAGCCTTGAACCTGCTTCGGATTCTGTGTCTCCCTCTCTCTGCCCCTCCCCCATTCATGCTCTGCCTCTCTCTCAAAAATAAACAAAAAAAATTATTTTTAAAGACATGTTTCTGCAGATGAGACCAGACCACTACAGTTCTTCCCATCTCTTGAATTTGCAGTTTAGTGTTCAAACGTTTGAATTATGGAAAGCTGTATCTGATAGCTGCTAATGAAGAAATCATACTTATGTAATTATCAAACAATTTAGCTTGATCTGTCATGGTATTCTTTTTAAAAGTCTGCTTCATTGGATACTGGAAAGAATTATTAATTAAAGCATGTCTCCCAAGTATGTATCTTAAAATACAAACAGCAAAAAACCTACTTGGTACAGAATCAAGGACATACTTTCCTATTTGCAATGAACCACAAAGATAATGGCTATTACGGAAACCTACTTTGAAGCTGTCAGTGAGAGCTCAAAGTCAGTCAACTCTTCTACTTCAGTAGCTCCTCAAGTTGAATCTGGCCACAGAATTTACACCAGCAAAACTGTTTACTCACCAAATGTTTCACTATGAGTGGCTAAAATCCAAGGGCAACACATAGTTTGAAGGAAAAAAAAGAAAACAGAGCCATACAAAACTTAGATGCAGCTGTTAAGAATGAATTCCTTACATTTTTTAAAACTCCAAACAGACCTTTATTTTTACTCACAAAATAAAGATACACACAACTAGCTTAGAAGCAACAAAGGACAACAGTTTCAAGTTTTAAAAAAATAACTCTCCCTCACCCTCCTCAACTTCCACCTCCAAGAAGGAAGAGGAGAGCAGAAAGTGTGCGTTTTTACTTAATAATTTTATAAAATTTAAGAGTGCAGTCTCCAAAAGCTTGACATTCACCTGCCGCTTTCAACCTACAAGTGAGAACAGCCAAGATTAAAAAGGATAGATGATTACACAAGATCATGATCTTTAAATCAATCAAGAAAACTGCTTACTTTGTAACAGAAACAAAGTTCTCCATCCTTTTAATTGTAAAGATTAAATTGTAGTTGGAACTAATACAGTCATCATTTACAAAAAACTCTGCCTGCTCGATTTTCTTAAGGCAATGAAGAACTTACTGCTCATGTGTGATGAAGGATCTTAGCTTTTCATTTGTAGAAAAAATGGACAAATTTCCCTCTCCTTTAAGGTATCACAAGCAATTAGGGATTAAAAAGGGAAAATGCAAATCCTAAAGTCATCTAACGCTTCTCCTATAATTCCAAAGAGAGAACAACGAAAAGGTGTTCGTAGGTTTCAAAGTCTATATAATAACACGGAGGTTTGAGAAAGCTGTAGATTTCTCAGATCTCATTTATAAGTTTAATGTTCTAGAAAAGCCTTTCCTCCAAGGAAAACTCGTGATCAATAACTGAAGTGAATTATACAATTCCACTTCCACTAGTCTAAATTCAGTTGCTCAGTCTAAAGCCATCCTTGAGAAACAAAATCCTATTTGTACAGTACCGTGGTAGCTAGTCTAGTAGTATTCAGAAAAACCTCCCCCTGCCACCCCCTTTAGAGGGCCTTCCTCGTGGTCTCCTCTGTAATAGTCCAAAACAACATACTGTTTATCATAAATGATATATTTTAGTAGATAAATATATTAAGACTAATCAAAACATCTCTTTAAGAATAAAATATCTTAGCCCTTTGTGTATCAAATCAGAACCTGAAAGGTAAAAGAATGTACATTATTTTCAAATATACAAACTATGTGCTGAAGTAAAAAAAAAAAAAAAAAAAAAGTCCTTTAATTGAAGTCAATGCTCTGTCCATGACTCGGTCACCAGGATGTGTGCTAGGAGACGGGCCTTCCATGTTCAAGGTCGCTCCTGCCCATTTCTACAATGAAGCAACAAAAGCCAATGTCAGCCACTTAGCATATTCTAAACTTCAATTACAGAAGCACTGTGACTCATTTGGAGACTATAATTCAAGCAACAAATTACAAAAAAATTTACATAAAACCTACATGTAAAATTGGCAACTCATTCCAGAGAGCAAAAAAAATATACAAACATCTTCCTCACACAGAGTGTGAGAAGTTTTCTCACATTAGCTTAACCAATGTTACTTTTAATCAACATGGTGCTATTAAAAAAAGGATGCAGTCTTTTAGTTGGTGAACTAGTGTATGTTTTCAAAAGTAAACCAGACAGCTATGACGACATCTGATGATGATGGTGGTGGTGTCACTGCCCACAAAAACAACAGAGAGCATTTCCTGTGTTATATATGTGACTCTGTGAGGTAAGCATTAGGATGTTATCATGCTCATTTTACAGATGATGAAACATGGGCACAGAGACATTAAACTATCTTGGAAAAGGAACTGGTGGCTCAAAGTCAGAAGGTTTCTTACAGGAATAGAGTACTTCCTTAAATACAGAATCAAATACTTCAACTCACCTACAGTCAGAGCCAAGAAGGTCAACTGGACAGCAGAAGGAGTACTCACCAGGGAAACAGTCTCTAGCGAGTAGTCTATCATTAGTAAGTTCCACATTTTATTTCTAGTTGCTCCGAAGAGCCTAGTAAATGTTTTCTCAACTTTAAGTGAAGCCACATTTTATTCTGGAAGTACTAGTGTCTGCTTAAAAGAACTGATTTCTTGGGAGTACCTGGGTGGCTCAGTCGCTTAAGCGTCCAACTCTTGGCCCAGGTCATGATCTCATGGTTCAGGAGTTTGAGTCCTGTGTTGGGCTCTGCTTCGGATTCTCTTTCTCTCTCTCTCCCTTTTTCTCTGCCCCTTCCCTGTGTGCATGCATGTCCTCTCTCTCTCTCAACTTTTTTTTAAAAAAAAGAATAGATTTCTCCAATTTAATATTTCTCAAATTATATTGGTACAATGATAAGGTGGAAAGAACATGAACATTTAAATTTACCTGTCAATTCACTCGTGAACAAATACTTGGAAATTAAAAATAAACAAGGACAAAAACAAAAAACAAAAAAGAAGAAAGCAAACACACACACAAAAGGCAGGTGTGGGGAGTGGGCCCAGCTTCTTCAGAATGTATCTAACATCCTGTTGTTTTATAACCTAGCTTCTTTTTCCACTTTTATTTTTATGCACTATTTCTTTGTGTGTGTGTGTGTGTGTGTGTGGGTGTGTGTGTGTGTAGGGGTGATTTTATTTGTATAGAATACATTTCCAAGGATGAAATATCAGCTTCAAAGACTATGTATTTTTAATTTAATAGACGTTGTTACATGGCTATTCAAAAAGGCCAGGGGGCGCCTGGGTGGCTCAGTTGGTTGTGTCCGACTTTGGCTCAGGCCATGATCTCGCAGTTCGTGAGTTCAAGCCCCACGTTGGGCTCTGTGCTGACAGCTCAGAGCCTGGAGCCTGCTTCAGATTCTGTGTCTCCCTCTCTCTGCCCCTTCCCTGGCTCATGCTCTGTCTCTCAAAAATGAATAAATGTTTAAAAAAAATTTTTTTTAAAAAGGCCATAACAATTTACATTTATAGCACAATGTATGGAAATGCCCATTTCTTGCATCCCAGCCAGCAATAAATGTTAGCTGTCTTTTGAATTTTTTTCTCGTTTGAACACTGGAAAGTGATATCTCACTGCTATTTCAATTTGCATTTTCCTAATTAACTTGCATTTGGATTTGATCTTTTCTTGTTTTTGTTGTATACTTGCACTTGTAGTCTACACTATGCACTATTTCAAATGATAATATCCTACTTCTAAGAGGGGAGAGGAGATGCTGACAGACCAATGCACGGCAGGTAACAAGAGTGCAGGAAAACGTGGGGGACGCTTAGGGTGAGTCTTTATCGGCCTTTAACTATCTCAAGGGTGGTCAAGTACTAGAGAAAGGAAAGTTAGTTTTTTTTCTGGAGACTGAAGGCAATGGCAAAAATGACACTGGCACGCACTTGGGCTCAACTGGACGGGATGGATTCTAAAGGTGGTTCCATCCCAGCAGGCAACCAGGGAGCTGGCTGGGAGAATGTCCTTTCTGCATTCCAATGCTCGGAAATGGGTTTTTCCTTTTCTTCCACAGTGTGCTCTTCTTCCTTGGCTACTGGTTTAAAACCTAAGTTCTAGTATTTGTTTATTTTTGCTTCATAGCCAAACATAAAACTGATTCAGTTTGAGTTTTGCTGATTTGGGAAGATATGCTTCCTCTTCCCATATGGAAAAATTCAAAATTGGAAGCATCAATTCTTCCCAGTTAAAATAAATTCGATTATAATAAAAATTTTCACTCGGCAGAGTAATTTCAATTTTTTAGAAAAATGCAGAATAGTCCAGGGATGTTTTTAAATGAATAAAGGTGAAAGAATTTGCCTTGCCAATATCAAAACATATATAATTATTATTCATTAAAATGATTATAATTCACTAAATATTGGGACAACTGGTTAAACATTTTGGGGAAAAATAGGTTAAAGCTTCCGTTAAGCTATGTGGATTAAAAATTTAAATGTAAAATACAAAACCACAAATATTAGCAAAATATGGGTTAATATATTTATAATCCTGAGATAAGGAAGACCTTCCCAAGTTAGTATGCTATCAAAGGCAGAATCATGAACATATGTTGGGACTAGAGAAAAATTAAACGTTTCTACTAGCAAAATATACCAACCAAAGGATAGACAAACTGGGGGAGAAATATATGTCATACATATGACAAAGATCAAAGAACTCTTAGAAGCAACATGAAAAAATTAGTTTCTCCAGAGAAAAATAAGGATGAAACAGGCAACTCCCGAAAGAGTAAAAATGACCAACAAATATGAAAAGAAGGTCACCTCATTAGTAATTAAAAAAAATGCAATTCACTCTGTCTCCTCTCTCAGAATGACAAGAAATAATCAGACATCTAAGTGGTGAGGGTATATGCATAATAAATTCTTTTTTTTTTTTTTTACTTTTTAAACAATGTTTATTTATTTATTTTGAGGAAGAGAGAGAGATTCCCAAGAGAGATTCTGCACTGTCAGTGCAGAGACCGATGTGGGGCTGGATCTGTCTCTCTCAAAAATAAACAAACATTAAAACAAAACAAAAAAAAGAGTCAGATGCTTAACTGACTGAGCCACCAGGTGCCCCTACACAGCGATTTCTGAGTGTTAAAGTCGCCAAAAGGGTGCGGTTTAAAAAAATTACAGTGAATCCAAACTGTAATACTATGCAGCCACACAGAATCATGCACCTATTGATACAGAAAAGAGCTGCACACATTAAGAGAAAAACAGGTTACCCAACAGCACATAAATGATAGGTGATTAAACACAGAAAAACATCTGGAAAGCTATTTATCAAAATGTTAAAATGGTATTTCCAGGTGTGGGATCACAGTTTCTATTTTTCCTTTATGTTTTTCTGCATTTTATGTATTTTTTCATTTTGTTCCCTAACTGCTAGCAACATTGTTTTATAACCTGGAAGGCACTTACCTAGTAAGGCTGTGTCTTCACCTGCATCTTCTTTAAAGCCGGCATCACACTGCAGTGCAGACTCACTAGTGGAAGAGGACGGTAAATTGTTCCCCTCACTTCTGTCCTCCTCTTGTAGAGTAATACTCAAATTTGCAGCCAAAACACTCCCAGGGGTAGATTCTGGAGCGGGCATCTCCTGCACATCCTCCACCTCTCCCTTGAGAGAAGAAAAGAAAATACCTTGTCTGGATAACACACTCAAAGCTTATCTATCATCTCCTAATGATCAGGCATAATCCATACGGATTATTTTTATACACAGAATCAGGCAAGAACATTAATGTCTTCTTTATTTAGCAACATCAGAAAATTAATTACTTCTCAATAAGCAGCTTTCTAAGACCTAAACGGTATTTATTTTAAAAACCATTTCCCGCCTTGACGTAAGCAATGCCACCTTTAAATTCTTTATTGACAGTAAGTGAAGCTTTGTCACAGATGCATTTTCCCTGCTTCCTGGACAGAGGGTGTGAATCAGCCTGGCTGTGGCCGTGAGCTCGGATTACTGCCTCTAACTGTCGTACTGTCTTACTGCAGGCACCAGGGTTTGGGGGAAGAACACAGTATCTGAAAACAGAGGGCTTCAGACTGCATTTAGTTCACTTAAAAACAATCAGTTGTGGCTCCCTGAGGACAGTGTCTATTGGCTCTCAGTCTACCTTCAACTCTCCCGTGCGCTGCTTTAAAGAACAGGACCATGAAAGTGACATCCTGGTCTTACATGGAGGCTAATCCAGATACCTTTCTGATTAATACCAGAGTCACGCCATGTTGTGAGAGTGGAAACCACTAGGTCACCTGGTAAATGAGCGGTGGCTTTTGCGTTTACTGTGAGCCTGGGCTTTACGTGAGAACATGGTGTTTGTTGTACCTCCCTCACCGGGCTCTCGGGGTCAAGGGCACGGCTGGCACGCTGCTCCCACTGCCACTCCACAGGGTTCTAGAACCGCCCTCCTGAACAACACAGCACACAGACTCCTCCTCACTGGTAACTGAGACTCCCGACACAGCAAACCACAAATCCTACTGAGTTGCTAGAAAGTCCAAACTCCCACCCAGCCCACCCTTATCTGTTTTCCCAGATAGTTACTGAAGTGCCTGACAAACTGGACTACCTGCCAGTCTCAAAGCCCACACGGTCATACCCCTATCTGCAATATAGTGATTGGTCAGACAAACTCTTTAACACCAGGCTCAGACTCCCCTCTTAAAATACCACCTTCTTATCTCCCCACTCCACCTGGTGGAGTAAATTCCTCCTTCCTCCATGCTCCTCAGCACTTCAAACATACATCCTCTGCTGCACTGTGCACGGGTGTGTCCCCTGGCCCCCAAAGTCCAGAAAGTGAAACCCCCAAGAGCCCACAGGCAGAAGGGCTGCGTCTCACTTGTCTTTGTCTCCCCAAGTTTCGATCTAGCACCTGAAAGAGTGCTCCTTTGATACATGCTTGCTGAATGAATGAAAACAAGAGCGACAAATGGCCCATCCAGGAGGTTACAACTGCAAATGAAAGGACCACCTCCCAAGTCCATGTGAAGGACTGACAGCAGCTCTCTTACCAGTCATTACCATATGAGAGTGTCATACCTACGAAACCCAATGCAGGACGGGCCACAGGGTTTAAAGAAAACGGCACATTCATCCAAAAAGTAAAAACTAAGGGCAAGACAAGTTAATCTCTTACTATAGGTTTCTGTTCTTCAAAAAAAAATTACTTTCTGAGGACATACTCAAGCTTTCTGAAATTAACATTTTAACAAATATACATACGTAGATATATTTCCCAAAACAAAACTCACAACGATTAAAGTCTCAGTGCTAAGTTTAGCGAAATATCTTTATAAAAACTTTTAGGGGGCACCTGAGTGGTTCACCCGGTTGAGCATCTGACTTGATTTTGGCTTGGGTCATGATCTCATGGTTTGCGAGGATGAGGCCCGTGTCGGGCTCTGCACTGACAGTATGGGGCCAGACAGGAAGGAAAAGAGGAAAAAGGAAACCTTTGCCAAGAAAAACATCTGTCAAGCTCCCTGTATTGTATTGGTTAAAATCCTAGGAAGGTGCACTCTCTTGTCTGAGCTACAGGCTCAGTTCACTAAGTTTCAAGTTCACTAAGAAAGCATGTTATGCCCTGCTAAGTAGAGCCATCATTATTAAAAACTATAAACTATAGAAATTCTAGAGGAAAGACAAAATTTCTAGACATTAAAGCGGGTGAAGTTATCTTTCAATAAGACAGGTCTTGAATGCTGACCAACCCTCCCCCCCCCCCCCGCTCTCTTTCTGTGTACCTATGGTGAGGGCATTCTGGGACTCACATTGAAAAATATAATTCACATAAAATTACAGTAGTAATTAAGGCAGCAGGCTCTCAACTATCTTTCCAAGGCGCACTAAGCTAGAAGATGACAGGGTACCTCGAGGACTATTATGGCTGTAAGGTGCATGAAAAACCTCCTTGTGGTCTCTAGCTCTACCATAAACACTATAAAGTTTTCTAAAAAAAAAAATGTTTAGCAATACAAGAAGTTTATTTGATACTTAAATGACTTCTTCCAGAGATCAGTATTTCAAAATTATTTACTGTTTAACAATCAAGAATATTTTAAGACATTAATACATTATACGAAGACTCTAAAAATAATTAAAAATACAGCAATCTAGAGAAATCTGTTTTTTTTCCCCCTATGTCTCCCCTTTTGGGCGGGACTACTGGTTAAAAGCTTATACCCAAGAATTAAGCAAGCTGGTGTCTGAAAGCTGATTCCCCAGTAACTAGCTGTGTGACCTAAGCAAGCTACTTGGCTTCTCTAAGCTCAAGTTCCTAATTAGAGAAATAGTACTTACCTCTTAGAGCGGCCTTGAGGACTGCATGTAATAATGCACATAAGGCCCTCAGCACATGGCTGGCTACGATGAAGCACCCCCTTTCACTCTGCCCTCATGTCTCTGTTTTCTGAGGAAGGTCCTACGACCACCTGAGTACCACAAACTGACAGAGCAAATTCCACATGGGACCAATTTCCCCAGCAGGATTTGGTTTCGAAAGCCAGGAATCTGAGGCCTTGTGTCAAGGAGTGTTGGCTTCAGTTTCCTCATATGTAACATGTGTGCCTTGAGCCAGAAAATGTAGGAGGCTCCTTTCATTTCAAACTTTATAATTCTTGTTTATATGACACTGATGAGCATATATATATTCTGCAGGGCAGCATACCAAAGCTCATTGCTCTAAGCAATTACAAACTCTCTGGGGGGAAGCATCTGGCCGTATTAGTCTATAACCGCAAAGGTAGCAGTTCATTAATTTTTTGGGATGTCTTAAAAATGCATTTTTAATCACGAGGAAAATTTCTTCAGAGAACCACAAACATGTCAGAAGGAGCACTTAATCCGTTCCTCTTGCCTCTGGTCAGTTATGAAATCGCATCACTCAGGAAGAACCGGGGCAGAGATTGAATATAAACAAAAATGTAACAAACCCAATATCCCAGGGCTTTGATGACATCAAGTTTACACATTGGACACGTGCGGTGATCCAAAAGCCATGGGTCAATGCATATTCTATGAAAAATATGCCTAAAAAAATTAAGTATGTGTTAATGTTTTAAAATAAATGTTTATATCTTATTAAGGAAACAACACATTCTACTAACTCACCTTCTCAGAACAAGTTAAACAACTTCAAATCAACATTCTAGTCTATTCACTTATTCTATGTCATTATCTATTCTATTTCCCGTGTTAAACAGAATCTGGAACTTACAGGGAAATTTTCCCTTCACTCCACAAAAACAGCACGGTTTATTTTTGCTTCATGCTAGGCTATATTTTTATGTGCCCCTGTAACTTACTTAAAAGCCTTTTGGGAATAAATGTGGCATAAGTAAACCAATAGCAATAAATTTATCCTGAACTCAGAGTATCTTATAGAAGTTCATGAAATGAATCAAACGGAAATACAGCAAAATATAAACAGATCATCTTAGACTGTAGGCTTAAAAGAAAGCACTTAATTTCTGTCTTAACCGTGTTTTTGTATACTCCATGTTTTTCTAAAATGATCACTTTCAGAATCAAAAAGAGAAAAAAAGAAAAATTGCCTACGTATTTTCTTTTACTGATTTGTCTTAGTTGGCTCCCTTTGCCTCCTACCTGGTGAATCTGTCTTCTATACATGGTGAAGATACAGAATCAGGAGAATGGGTACAGTACCCATGGCTCCAGTGCCCACTGTGTGACGTGATGCTGGTAGTCTGAACCAGCTGTTCAACCTCTCTGTATCTACACCCCAGGCTGTTCTCAGCAGCCGACATGCAGTGTGCTTACAACCGTGCTGGGCACAGGAAATACTGAGCAACTGTTATCACTATTAATGCTGTTGTTTGAAGACCTCTTCTTCATACAGAAGTCTGACAGCGCAGTTAAAGATAAAAGAACTTAATTACAGAATACAGTCTAGCCCAGCTTGTCTTCTGTCCTTTCCATCCTCAAATTGAAACTGAAGCTGACTGACCCAATGGAATGATTTTTACAGAAACACAAAGGAAACATGTTGGCTTTATTGTGAAATTTGTTAAATATAGCATGGGAGAAAATGGGGAGAAACAAGTAAAAACCCCAGATCAGGAGACCAGGAAATGTGCACATGCAACATGTCTGCTTGTGAGGGTCAAGTATGAAACCCAGCTCAGCTATCAGGACAGATCTGGTGTCACAAAGGAAGTGAGCCTCAGGCCGCTCACTTGTGCTGTATCCCAAGCATTATTTTTAAGTCAGAAAGACTGGCCCTAAAGCATCCTATGGTAAAAATCCTTTCTGATTTTAATAACTTTCTACAGGACATACTGACCCAATACATTAAGTGCCCACCACACCAACCTCATATAAAAGCCTGCAGACTGAAGTTAGCGATCTTTATTCTGGAAACTTTTGTTATTCTGATATTTATTTGTTTTCTCTACAGAATTACTGAGAACTTAATCTACTATAGAGTACTTATACATAAATACTGAAGTACTTTGTAAACACAAAGCAAACCATAATTACATATTAACTTCTGACCTATTTCTCCAATAGGTGAGAAGTATAATTAAAACTGATCAGACTCTAAAGTATATTGTCATTTTGTACATCTTTCTGGTAACAGCCATTCTTCTAAATGGTTATCAATAAAGTATCCCATTATTTAATTAAAAAAAAAAAAAAAAAGGAAAGCTTGACTTCCCATTGCTAAAGCAAAGCCCCTAGTATACCTAAAGCAAGAAATATTTATTTGGCAGAACCTACCTAAAGCCCTACACCCCAGCGTGCAAATAATAGCAGACCACTGCCCTCCCCGATCGACTCTCTGCTAACTATTCCTGGCCGCCCCCCTTGGGGTCCTTCACCAGTCATGCTTCAGTCTCCTTACTCCGACACAGCATATCTTGCATGGCTAAATGTGGGATGGGATTCCCAGGTTCCTAATGAAGCCCTGCTTTAGACTAGAAGCCAATCAAAGATACGTAATGGGTCTGTCTTAGGACCTGAAGCGTCCTAAGCAATTTGAAGGCAATATAATCCAAATCCAGGAGCCTCGAAGGCTCCAGCTTCCTTCCTAAAAGATGAGACGATCACAAGATCATCACATGATAGCAAGATCCTTACATCATAAAAAAAAACGTTAACACTTTTGTCGGAAACCTGAAACATAGTGGGTAGTTTGCAGCGTCTCAGGAAGTAACAAGGACGTACTTGCATGGCAGAATTCTGATAACATCCTTCACTTTAAAATTCTCAATACACACCGCACAGTTTTCTGCATCAACATCGACTCCCTGTAAAGAGGAAAGAAAAGAGTTCACTACATCCTTGCTACACGGTCTATGCTTAGTAAAACTCACCACGTCCTGGCTAAAACAATGACCAATTCTATACTACAGGGGTGCAGCCGGAAACTAAACACAATCTTTTCCCCACTGTCCAGAGATTTTTTACAGAAGCTGCCTGAAAAGGAAAAAATGTCATTGTCTACCTAATCAGACACCAACAGTTTTTAGCTACTAGGGGAGTGTTCATGTGTCTTTAATGTTCACGTTTTAAAGGTTATGGAAATAAATGCACATGCTTGCTTTACAATGGTAAGTTATTTTTCAAATGTAAAACTTATAAAGAGGATTAAAATCCAATAAGATACTCATTTCTAGAATCATTAAAAACTAACAAAAATTCACTAGAATTTGCTAAAGAACATGGTTTGAACTTGTAAATGAGAAACACAAATGGCTAAATATCTGAAAATGTTCACCTCACTAGTGATAAAAGAATCACAGATTAAAGTCAATTACTGTTTTTCTTTTTTTTTTCTTTTTAATTTTTTTGGTGTTTATTTATTTTTGAGAGAGAGAGAGGCAGAGTGTGAGCAGGGGAGGGGCAGCGAGAGAGAGGGAGACACAGAATTCGAAGTAGGTTCCAGGCTCTGAGCTGTCAGCACAGAGCCTGACATGGGGCTTGAACTCATGAACCATTAGATCATGACCTGAACCAAAGTCAGACGCTTAATTGACTGAGCCACCCAAGCACCCCTCAATTACTGTTCTTCATCCATCAAATTAACAAAGGCAAAAAGAAATAAAATGTGCTGGAGAGGAAAAGTCTTGTGACAAAATTTCCACTTCTAAGAATCTATGAATCACAGACCTTTTTGGTGGTATCAGCTTTTCCCCCGTTTCCCTGGGTACCCCCCATATTAAACTACCTGGCCTCAACTAATCAACCAAAGCAGGCATGGCCAGAGTGGTTATCTGACCCAAGACAGGCCAATGAGACTCTCTTTGGTTCCGGGATAGATTCAGAAATTACAACCAGTGTCTGCATGTAGCTGCAACTTTAGCAAGTGGATTGTATGGGAACATGGCTACCCTGTCCTTATGTAATTATTTAAAAATACACTGAGCCATGTGTATCACTTGCTAGCAAGCAAGCAGTAAAAACTGATTATTATTATCAAAGATTATATGAAAATTTCTTAACATTTAAAATGGTATGGTACCACTAAAGTAAATATTATCACTTGTTTTATCATATGCCACGCAAAAGTAATGAAATAATTTATTTTAAGTTTATTTATTTATTTTATGAGAAGAGAGCATGCGCACAAGGAAAGGGCAGAGAAAAGAGGGAGAAAGAATCCCGAGCGGGCTTCATGCTGTCAGTGTAGAGCCCAATGTGGGGCTCAATCTTACGAACATTGGGATCATGACCTGAGCCAAAATCAAGAGTCAGACGCTTAGCCAACTGACTGGGCTAGCCAGGTGCCCCATAATGAAATAATTTTTAAAGCCCCTAATGGTTTGCCAGCTTACACATTACTGTGAATGCACCCATAAGAAAAGAAAAACTAGAAAACAAACCTGTCTCTAGAACTGGACATGATGTAGATTTAAGAAAACACACTTTTCAGTACAAGTTCAATCAGAATCATCAGAAAATCTATGTATGTGGTGCCTGGCTGGCTCAGTCGAAGAAGCATGCGACTCTTCGGCCTCAGGGTGGTGAGTCTGAGCCCCATTTGGGGTGTGCAGATTAAAGAAATAAAACTTAACAAAAAAACAAAAAGAAAAAAAGAAAGTAAGAAAGAAAGAAAACCCATTTATGTACCTCACAGGCCATTTAGGGATCCTTTTTTTTTTTTTTTAAAGTTTTGTTTATTTTTGAGAGAAACAGAGACAGAATGCGAGTGGGTTAGGGGCAGAGAGAGAGGGAGACACAGAATCCAAAGCAGGCTCCAGGCTTCGAGCTGTCAGCACAGAGCCTGACATGGGGCTTGAACTCACAAGCTATGAGATCATGACCTGAGCCCATGTCAGACGCTCAACCAACTGAGCCACCCAGGTGCCCCTAGGGGTCCTTTTTTAACCATTATTTTGACAACTTAAAAAAAAAATTTTTTTTAACATTTATTCATTTTTGAGAGACAGAGCATGAGCGGGGAAGGGGCAGAGAGAGGGGGAGACACAATCTGAAGCAGGCTCCAGGCTATGAGCTGTCAGCACAGAGCCTGATATGGGGCTCAAACCCATGAACGGTAAGATCATGACCTGAGCCTAAGTCAGACGCTCAACTGACTGAGCCACCCAGGCGCCCCTATTTTGACAACTTTCAAAAACAGTGGAATCATATTTTCAAAAATGTTCTATTTAAAATATGCTCTGTATAGGAAGAGGATATCAATTTACTTATGTTCCCAAAGATTCAATTCAGTATATTATACATATAAGCCTCTGTTTTCTCATATTTTATAGACTGAGACTTCCTGCTATGGAGTAAAAGACATTTTCTCAGGGGAACATAAAACTACATGCTACTCAAGTAACAGGCCACATCTAATGCATGTACAGTTTGTCACAGGCTTTCACTGGAGACTCTCTCCCCAAGGACCCTCAGTGATCTGTATATCAGGTGCTAAACCTAAGCTGTGACATGAGAAACTTCTATTATTTATTTTTTACTTTTTCTGTTCAGTACACATCTGCATGGGAAGAAACCAATACCCTGCACAAACTATTAAAATTCAACTGTTACTTCTGTTTAAGGCATGAAGGAAAGAATGGCAGCCAACGATGTCATTCCAAGAGTATCTCCATATTAATATTCTAAATAATCCATTAATATCAGAAGCCAAAGTTAAAAAAAAAATCAAAGGCCTATATTTAATGAGCATTATGTTTTCCTCGCCCTCCTTCCCTTCCCCCTCCCCCTCCTCCTCTTTCTTCTTCTAAAGATTTTATTTTTAAGTAATCTCTACATCCAGGGTGGGGCTTGACTCTACAACCATAAGATCAAAAGTCTCATGCTGCACTGACTAAGGCAGCCAGGAGCCTCTAATGAGTATTGTTTTAAACCTTTAAGTTGGTCAGAAGAGATACATACAATAAGTATGGTTATTTTTGAAGGGGGAAGAGAGAGTGGAATAAGTGAAGTCTCAACAATTTGGTGAGATGTAAGAAAAAAGAAAAAAAAAAGGGGGGGAGCACTTGGGTGGCTCAGAGCGTCTGACCTCAGCTCAGGTCATGGTCTGTGAGTTTGAGCCCAGCATAGGGCCCTGTGCTTATAGCTCGGAGTCTGGAGCCTGCTTAGGACTCTGTGTCTCCCTCTTTCTCTGCCCCTCCCCCACTCACGCTCTGTTTCTTTATCTCTGAAAAATGAATAAACCTTTAAAAACAAAAACATTGCTCGGGGCGCCTGGGTGGCGCAGTCGGTTGAGCGTCCGACTTCAGCCAGGTCACTGATCTCGCGGTCCGTGAGTTCGAGCCCCGCGTCAGGCTCTGGGCTGATGGCTCAGAGCCTGGAGCCTGTTTCCGATTCTGTGTCTCCCTCTCTCTCTGCCCCTCCCCCGTTCATGCTGTGTCTCTCTCTGTCCCAAAAATAAATAAACGTTGAAAAAAAAAAAATTAAAAACAAAAACATGGCACAAAAACACTCAGATCAATGGAACACAACAGAGAACCCAGAAATGGACCCACAAACGTATGGCCAACTAATCTTTGACAAAGCAGGCAAAACTAACCAATGGAATAAAGACAGTCTCTTCAGCAAGTGATGCTGGGAAAACTGGACAGTGACATGCAGAACAATGAACCTGGACCACTTTCTTACACCATACACAAAAATAAACTCAAAATGTATGAAAGACCTCCATGTTAAGACAGGAAGCCATCAAAATCCTTGAGGAGAAAGCAGGCAAAAACCTCTTTGACCTTGGACACAGCAACTTCTTACTTAACACGTCTCCAAAGGCAAGGGAAACAACTGCAAAAATGAACTACAGGGACCTCATCAAAATAAAAAGCTTCTACACAGAGAAGGAAACAATCAGCAAAACTAAAAGGCAACTGACAGAATGGGAGAAGATATTTGCAAACGACATATCAGATAAAGGGTTAGTATCCAAAATCTATAAAGAACTTCTCAAACTCAACACCCAAAAAACAAATAATCCAGTGAAGAAATGGGCAAAAGACATGAATAGACACTTCTCCAAAGGAGACATCCAGATGGCCAACCGACACATGAAAAAATGCTCCACATCACTCATCATCAGGGAAATACAAACCAAAACCACAATGAGATACCACCTCACACCTGTCAGAATGGCTAACATTAACAACTCATGCAACAACAGATGTTGGCAAGGATGCGGAGAAAGAGGATCTCTTTTGCACGGATGGTGGGAATGCAAACTGGTGCAGCCACTCTGGAAAACAGTATGGAAGATCCTCAAAAAATTAAAAATAGAACTACCCTACGACCCAGCAATTGCACTACTAGGTATTTATCCAAGGGATACAGGGATGCTGTTTCGAAGGGGGCACTTGCACCCCAATGTTTACAGCAGTACTATCAACAATATCCAAAGTATGAAAAGAGCCCAAATGTCCATCGATGGATGAATGGATAAAGAAGTGGTATCTATATACAATGAAGCATTACTGGGCAATCAAAAAGAATGAAATCTTGCCATTTGCAACCAAGTGGATGGAACTGGAGGGTATTATGCTAAGTGAAATTAGTCAGAGAAAGACAAATATCATATGACTTCACTCATATGAGGACTTTAACACACAGAACAGATGAACACAAGGGAAAGGAAGCAAAAATAATATAAAAACAGGGAGGGGGATAAGACATGAGACTCTTAAATATGGAGAAGAAACAGAGGGTTACTAGAGGAGTTGTGGGAGGGGGGATGGGCTAAATGGGTAAGGGGCATTAAGGAATCTACTCCTGAAATCACTGTTGCACTATATGCTAACTAATTTGGATGTAAATTAAAAAAATAAAATTTTAAAAAATGATAAAAACAAAAACAAAGACAAAAACAAAAAACAACGGAACCAACCAAGTCAACCAACAAGTCAACATGGTTATCCACACTTTACCGTACAGAAGACAGACAAATAAAAAAGTAAATACTACTTCATTAGCAACTGTTTTCCTTTTAGAGAATCAATCCTCTAAGAATCTGAGGTTCTAGATTAGGATCTGTCCTATTCCAAAAATGCTTTAAAACTCTGGTATGATTTTGACCTTTTCAGTCTCATGATGGCCATGTCAAAATGTTTTCTTTTTTTAAAAAATAGTTGTAAGTACATCTGTTCTCCCCCTCTCCACAAATCCCAGTATTTTTTCCCTGCAATTAAGGGAATCAGAGAGAATGGATACACAGCCTCAGATTTAACAGAAATGAATTTAAACTATCAAAGGTCTATGGTCTAACGGAACTTGAAGTTCTTTAGGTTCCTTAGAGTCATCTGTGACTGACCAACAGGAAGAACTTTCTTAGCAAATGAACATACCGGTCCTGTCCAGTATGGTAGCAACCAGCCAATGGGGCCATTTGAGTATTTGGAATGTAGTTAGTGTGACTCAGGAATTGAATTGTGAGTTCAATTTCATTCTTTTAAATTATAATAGCTATATATGACTAAAGGCTACCCTATCTGATGGCGCAGGTCTGGAAGGCTCTTCACATGTGCAAAGGAGTATTTCTGCCAACCCTTCTCCAAAATGAAACATGTATGCAACTTAGTCCTAACTCAAACCAGCCAAAACTCCACATGGTCAAGGTGAGTTTAACAGAATGGAAAGTTTTACTTAGACATATAAACAGATACATACTTTAAAAGAAGCAAACAAAAAAAACCTCATGAAAATATTACCTTTTCTCCATGCTTTACAGTATGAAGTGGAAGTTGGCCAATAATTTTCTTAGCTTCTTTTCTATGACTCTTAGGTAGGAAAAATATCATCATTAAAAATTTTAAGTCACTATTTTCAAAAATTTACATAAGCTTATAGAAAAAGCTTCATTTAAAAAACAAAGTTGAATGACTACAATGAAAATAACAAAAACTAATATTTACATCCTAATGTATAAAATAGCCATATATAACTTAAAGAGATGTTTGATCAAGAATACTGATTTTCAACTCCATGTCTGGGGAAGAAACCAATTCTCACATTTAAATGTTGGCAAGAGAGGAGTAAGCTGAGGATGGGGACCCCACATATTCATCAATATATTAACGTCTGTCCCTAATATGAAGGCGGCTTCCTCTGCAGCAGGTGCCAGATGACCCAGACACAACTACCAGATGCCAGACGACTACCAAAGCCAGAAAGGGTGGCTTTTCAAGACAACAGGATAAGCATGAAATTCAAAGGCCTGTCTTTGGAAGCCTCTGGCTCTTCTTTTACTGCCCTCCTCTTTGTTGTGACACAGACACTGTCTCTCTGCAGAAAAACTGCCTTGAAAGTTGCCCCACAATGGAAGCCGGGAAGGCCTTCCCACTCTGCTCCTGGCCTTCAGGCCCAGTGTTCTTTTATTTTAAATACAGAACCAGGTCCACTCTACCTCAGGCCTATTTATTACCCCTTTATGTCTGAAAAAGGCAAAGAGGGTATCTGCAGGAGCAAAACATGCAAAAAGTGACCCCATTTAAAGGTATTTAATATCCTACAGAACAGAAAATTTAATATATTCTAATTAAAAAGTTATTTTCAAAAAGTTGTGTAGTAATTAAACAGTATGAGTGAAAATGAAATTAAGAATATGGTCCAAAAAAAAAAACCTCAAATATAACTTAAAGACAATATATATGAGAAATATTTATGAGCTATCTTTTAAAAAGCAAAGTTAAAAAGAATTATCCATAATTACCTGACTTCCAAACTGTGAGCCAGTGTATAGGAAACGCTGTATATAGTAAAATATCAGCCAGGCTAATGAGATAATCATCATGGTGATAAAGGCAATGGCCACAAATACCACAGACTGACCACTGATGAACTCCTGCACATGACGGGTGCCAACTCCTATGGTCATTTTGACTGCAATGCCTTTCTGCACCAGATCCATAATTTCTCTTCCTTTTGGGTAGCTAACCATAATGACCACTATATTTCCTGTTCCTGGAGGAAAGAACAAAAAAAGTCAATATGAAGAACACAAAAAAGACACAGAAAAAGGTTAAGAGAAATAGAAGAATACTACAGTCTGTCCACATATAACCATCCCAAAACTTCCAAAAATGTTTAATTTTCAAGGAAAATTGGTCCCAAAAGAGAAAACAGACTGATTACATTAGAAGTAAAATAAGTCTTAAGGCACCTGGGTGGCTCAGTCAGTTAAGCGTCCAACTCTAGATCTTGGCTTAGGTCATGATCTCACGAGTTCATGAGACTGAGCCCCAGTCAGGCTCTGTGCTAACAGCATGGGGCCTGCTTAAAGTTCTCTTTCTCCCCTCCCCCGCTCATGCTCACAGGCACACTCTCTATCAAAATAAATAAACTTGAAAAAAAATAAAGAAGTAGAATAAGTCTCAAAAAACTACCCCCAAAAGTTAAGAGCGCCATTCAATTTCACAAGTGAATTCTACCACCAAACCTTTAAGTAAAACCAATAGTACTAAAATTGTTCCACAGATTAACCATAAAATATCAGTAGTATTCTTTATTTGTTTTTAATGTTTATTGTTGACAGAGAGAGTGTGTGTGTATGTACATGAACACGGGAGGCAGAGGCGGGGGGGGGGGGGGGGGGGGGGGAATGACTTCCAAGCAGGCTCTGTGATACCAGCGCAGAACTTGATGTGGGGTTCAAACTCACAAACTATCATGACCTGAGCTGAATTGGACGCTTAACTGACTGAGCCACCCAGGTGCCCCTTGAGGCCCCCTCAAGATTTAAGTATTCTTAAATCCTTAAGTGCTGTTTCTGAAGTTCATTAGGTGAAAAACAATCAAGAATGATCGGGCAAAAATATTTTTTTTGACTGGGAAAACTTTTTAAACAATAAAACCCAGACTAAACCTTTATAATAAAAGTAATTAAAACAGTATAGTAGCAGCACAGGAAACAACCAGAATAACGGGGCAGAATCAAAAGTCCAGAAATTAGACTCTAATATATAAAAAAAACCCTCAGTATATGATAAAAATGTTATTTTAAATCACTGGGGTAAAATGGATTACTTTTTAAAAAATAGTATAGGGAAAATTGGGTATTATCTGAGAGAAAAAAAGCTACATCCCTTTCTCACAACTTATGGCAAAATAAGTCCCAACTAAATCAAAGATTTAAATATATAAAAAAGAGGAAATATAAACATGAAAATTTTCCATGTGGCTAGAAAAGAGCAAAATCAAGGAGTCAAGATCAAAAGAGCAAATGGTCATCAAGGGGAAAAAAGGCATATAACACAACAAAGACTGAAAACAGTTTCCTGGAAGAGAAAGAGCAACAGAAAAACAAAGGAAATGAAGTCAGTTTGCAGAAAAGATGAATACCTTTTTTTTACATAGCAGCTTCGGCGAGAACAGAATTCACACGCCACAAAATTCACCTCTTTAAAGTGCACAATTCAGTGGTTTTTAGTGTATTCACCAAAATTGTGCAACCATCACCCTAAATAGAAAACCTGAATGCCTCTGTGGTCACTCCCCAACAAATGGGTTTTAAACACATTAAGTCAGGGTACAGATGAAAACATTAAACAGATCTTCAACTTATGATGGGTTTACATCCTCAAAACCTATCATAGGTTGAAAATATCCTAAGCAGAAAATGCATTTAATATTCCTTATTGAACATCACACTCAACCAAGCCTACCTTACAAGAGCCTAAGGTTGGGCAAAATCCTCTAACATTAAGCCTGTAAGAAAGTGCTATCTGATGTCATTTATTGAGTACAGTACCAAAACTGAACAGAAGGGTGGTCTGCGTGCAGAATGGTTGTATCGGTTGTCGACCTTCGTGACTGTGTGGTGTAGGAGGAGCTGGGGCTGCTGCCACTGACCAGCATCACAAGAAAGTACTGTAGGGCACATCGCCAGCCCCAGAAAAAATCCAAATTCAAAATTTGAAGTATGGTTTCCACTCAATGTGTATTGCTTTTGTGCCATCATAAAGTCAAAAAATCGTAAATCAAACCATGGTAAGTTGGGGACCATCTGCGTCTATATGATTGACAAAGATCAAAAAGTTTTGATCCTCTATATTGTCAAGAGTGAGCACAAATCTGCACGCCTGCACACTGCAGGGGGGAACTTATTTGTATATGTATACAGGAACTATCTATAAAGATATTTGTTGTCAAATTTGTTTTCTCTAAGTTTATGGTATCACAATCTAAACGTCCGTCAATAGGAAGAGAGTTATATAAATCCTATATAAATACATATAGGATATGTGTGCAGACTGAGGCGGCAACTGTTAGCACTGATAGGGCTCAACACGACAAAAGGGGGAAAAAAGCAAAATGTCAAACTATGTGGACGAAAGATCTAGATGTCGTATCAATTTAGACTGCCTCTGGAATGTGACCCAGAGTCTAGGGACCCTGACTATGTCTGGAGGGAAAGAGCTGGACACAGTAAAAATTCTGTATCATGTGCACATATTACCTATTCAAAACTAATTTTAAAAATACACATAAAGGATGTTCTCTGGCATCGCTTCGAAACTGATTTATAACGCAATTCTTTTGCAGAGAAACTGAATCTGTAGCAAATCCATTGTGGCCCCCCCCCGCTGCCATCAGGATTTAGTTACTGAAACACCAGAAGGGCACCCTTCTAAGGTGGCTCCGGCCTGGAGGCCGATCCTCTGACCCAGGCCTCAAAGTGTCACTTAACAAGAACTGTACTGGTCTCCACACTCACACAGTCTGCCGTGTCATCACTGGGGAGACACACTAAGGGGGAAGGCACTTCCTGCCTTCAGGAAAACAAACATCTAAAGCTGAGAAAGACAACTACAGAAACAATTATTATGATAGTAACACCACTTGTAATTACATGGCACCTTATAAGCGGAAAGCCTTTTTCATAAACCCCCTTTGGTGGAAAATTTCAAGTATGGACTCAAGTAGAAAGAACAGTTTAATGAACCCTACGTACCTATTTCAGTTAAAAAGTTTTATACAGAAAACAAAACTGTTTCTATGCTATGGTTACAGCCACATAAAACTTCTGGTACAGACATAATGCTCTTTGTGTTAATTGGGGAAAATAACTTTGGAGCACTTTCATATTTATATCTCACATACAGCAGAAAGAGGTCAAATTACCATTTTACAGATGAGGGTTCTGAAATCTTGAGAGCTGCTCAATGTCATACACCACCTGGAAAAGCCAATCCTTGGGTCTGAAGACCCAGCTCCCACATAGTAAGTCTGCCCTACCCTCTCCTCATGGGGGACCCAGCCTTCAGAGCCTCACAGGCTGGGTTCAAATCTCACTGTTATCCACTGTCTAGGTCTGGAGAATCTACCCTGAGAGTATTTATTCAGCTATAAAATGAGAATGAGAATTTTTCTATTTTTGACTGTTGCTTATTTAATATGAAAGTAGAATACAAAGAGCTACAGAAATGAAGTGATAATTTTGTCTGAGGTGGGACAGAACTCTTTCCCTGGGAGGACACTTGAACTACAGTCTTGAAGGACAGGCAAGGTTTACCAAGACAATGAAGGGGGGATTTCTAGGCTGTGAAATCACCATAAAAACCTATTTGGGATGGTGACTGGTCCTGTTTGGTTAATGATAAAAATATAGTGGTCTCCCCCTTATTCACGAGGGATATATCCCAAGACCCCCAATGGATGTCTGAAACCACAGATAGCACCAAATTCTATATACACTATGCTTTTTTCCTACACATACCTAAGGTAAAATTTAATTTATAAATTAGGCACAGTAAGACATGAACAACTAATAATAAAGTACAACAATTATAACATACTGCCAAAAAAGTTATGTGAATGTGGTCTGTCTTAAAATATTTTATACTGTACTCACCCTTCTTGTGATGAAGTAAAACACCCACATGGTAAGATGAAGGGAGGTGAGTGACGTGGACATGATGACCTAACATTAGGCTACTACTAACCTTCTGAGCATAGGTCAGGAGAATCATCTACTTTCAGATCAAGGTTGACTGTGGGTAACTGAAACCATGGAAGCTGAGACCATGGATAAGGAGGGAGGGGCAACTACTGCATATGTAAAGGTTATCCTGTTGATCTCCTATCCCCAGTGCCTCACACAGAACATGGCACATAGAAAGTGTTTAATAAATATTTGTTGAATAAATGAATGAATGAATGAGAGGTGGAAGATGAATTGAGATTAGAGAGGTTCTCGAACACCAAATTTTTTTTTTTAAGTTTATTTATTTTGAGAGAGAGGGCACATGCATGAGCAGGGAAGGGACAGAGAGAGAAGGAGAGAGAGAATCTTAAGCAGGCTCTGCACTGTTAGCACAGAGCCTGACACGGGACTTGAACTCATGAATTGTGAGATCATGACCTGAGCTGAAATCAAGAGCTGGACACCCAACCCACTGAGCCACCCAGGCACCAAGGACACCAAAATTTTCAAAGGGAGGGGCTATTAACACACAACAATTATCAGAAGGATAACCTGAACTGAAAACACTTGTAATATCTACTTGAAAATTTTTACCTAGGAAACTAAAACAGTTCACTGGGTTAAAAGAAATCATTAAAAAAAAAAAGTGTCTAGGATGACAGCTAAACCATTTGCTATGCTAATTATAGCAGCAAGATTGCTTCTGGGAACCACTTTAAATTAATAAAACTCAGAATGAAGATTCATTCTATCCCATGATTTACTTTTCTGGGACATTTTTTGGGGATGAACTGGAAGCAGGGCAGCTCAGTGAAAATGCATGACCCCAAGGGCTGCCAGGCACAGGCACCTTATTCGGCCCTGCCCTTACCTCCTGATGCACTGCCTCCTCCCTAGGCCAATCCTAGAGAGCCTTAGCGGCACAAAAGAGCAAGTCATAGCTTATTTCTAAACTGAACACCTCTGTTTCTTCACAGGATGCACAGACGCTCAAAGACTTGGGACCGGGGAGAGAAAGCTCTCAAGATTTTTCTTCCCTAGACCTTAACACTGCTACCAATCATGCTTATGTAAAAAAATGTCACCTGGTGCAATCCCCCTCCTTCCCCAAAGAATCTATACCTCTCACCATTACAGGGAAACTCCTTGAAGGCAGTTTTATTTTTGTCTCACTTAGCACAAGGTCTGTGTACAGAGAACATGATCATAAACCTGTCAAATAGTAAATACCAAACACAGTACTCTTTAGCAAGCCAAACTATCCATAATATAAAACTCTTCCGTGCCAAAAATAAAATTGCATATGTTTCCGTTTCCTTTCAAATTTCTATGTTCCTCTTACCACTTGGTCAAAAACAAAAAAATCCTATCTTGGGAAATAGTGGGTTCAGGGGTGCCTGAATGGCTCAGTCAGTTAAGCATCTAACTCTCGATTACAGCTCAGGTCACCTTCTCAAGGTTCATGAGTTCCAGCCCCACAGTGAACTCTGTGCTGTCAGTGCAGACAGTGCGGAGCCTGTTTGGGATTCTCTCTCTTCCTACCTCTCTGCCTCTCCCCCACTTGTGCTTGCTCTCTCTCTCAAAATAAATAAATAAACCTTAAAAAAAAATAGTGGGTTCAAAATTCTAGAGTTTACATGTGAGTCTAGTGTACCATTTTGCCTCCCAAAGGAAATTATATAGAGGTGAGAACTACTGAAATATTTAAAGTGGTGGATTAGATTTCTGTTCTAGAAAACTGATTCAGGCAGCAAGAAACACATTTTAGAGTTCCAGCAAAAGAAACCCATGACGTTTCAGGTCTTTTTTTTTTTTTTTTTTCTAATAACTTCCATACTCTCTCCACCTTCTACCCCCAACCTAGGAAACTCCTGGTCACATCTTTGATTCAGCACAAGCTCAACTCAAGCTGCTCAGAACCACCTACCCCTTTGTGGCTGCAATGCATCAGTGCCTCTTAGACACAGCTTTTTATACACCCACCACAATTTCTTTATAGGTTTCTCTCTCTCACTAGACGAGTACTACCTGTTCTTATTTATTAGTTTTTGTAGCCCAGCATCACACAGTGATGACCTATAGAAGAGTTTCTGTATGCAAATACTGGCTTTCCTTCTATATAGTTGAAATGCCCCAATAAGGAGAATACTATAGACTGCTTTGCAGGAGGAACAGGACACCAAATATGAATGCAAATGTTTCTGAAATTTGAAGTTATTGCACAAAACAGAAATGTTTTCATGGTTGGCTAGGAAGTGTTGGCAGGACACAAAAACAAATGTTGATTCTTTCCTTGGAATTTAAAATTATGTTTTGGATAATTCGACTTGCTCAAAAATATTTCGTATTTGTTGAATATACTATCCACCTCTTTGCAGCGTTCCTAAATGCCATTACTTTATCTCAGGAAATCAGCATTTTACAATTCTATTCCTGCCACCAACAATGTCCCATAGTCCAACCCCACCTACCACACACACCCAGAGACACCCTTCTCCATCAACGTGTCCTTCAAAATTCAATCTTTCTGGGAACTGTCTCAGCTAATCCCACCTTCTATGTGCCTGTGAGGTGCCATTTCTGTCTTCCTACAGCACCAAAATACATTAATTCAAATCCAAATTTTTGGATCATTTGAGTATAGCATTAAACATCATCAAAAATTTATTATTTATAAAAAACTATTTACCATATTCTGCAAATGCAAAATGCACATCTTCCTTGACGCTAGGGGCTTCTACATCTTTGTCATCTCCCTCCATCCCAACTCTGGCCCCTTCCTCAAACATAGCTCGAAGCCTTGACAGTACTTGGCACTCAGTAAACACCTGTTAACAGAATGTGAACTGTATGCAGAATGAATGAATGAATCTATTTTTAAAAGGTCAAGATTTCAGCTAAAGGGTCATCCTATTTATTACTTAAAGATTATTTAAGTAATCTCTACACTCAACATGGGGCTCAAACTCACTACCCCAAGATCAAGAGTCACATGCTCTACCGACTGAGCCAGTCAGGCATCCCCAAGATCATCCCATTTATTAACTGACAATAACTACACTAAGGCCAATACTCTATAAAAGCTTTTGTTTTAATGATTTGACCTGTACCAATTTTTACTCACCTTAGTCAAAATGACTTCTAGTTACCCTTGCAATACCTGCTTTACATGTCCTTTCTTTGTTTCCTAAGCATATAATTCCATCAAGGTCCAAACCATATTATCTAGAAAGCTGTTTATCGCTCTTACCATGCCCCAAAGTCCTCAAAGGTAGGCATGTGTCTTATGCATTTCTATCCCTGAGCAAGCACAATAGTTGGCCCAAAGTGGCTGCTCATTATCCTGTCTGCTAAAGTAAAGGAAATTAAGATTAATTAACAGGGGATTAATTAAACAGTCCTTATAGTTGTTCTGATAGAATATTATCTTGATGATTTTTTTTTTTTTTTAGAACCACAGTAAAAAACTGATTTGAGCGCAAAATATCTTATACTGGACTTAGTAGAGTCAAGCAACAGGTTTAAAAAAAAAAAAAAACTGGTGAAATTCTCCTTGAGATTTGGGAAAAGACTATCACGATTTAATTTTACAAGCAGCCACCTCTACCTATTCTGTAGGACAACAGTGCTACACAGGAACACCCAAACCATTGAAATCCGCGGTTTTTACTGTCTCTAGCCACATCCTGACAAAATGCAAGAAACCTAAACTTGAGCTGCATTCAAGGTTGTGTGACATTTCAAATTTTTTTTTTTTTTCAACGTTTATTTATTTTTGGGACAGAGAGAGACACAGCATGAACCGGGGAGGGGCAGAGAGAGAGGGAGACACAGAATCGGAAACAGGCTCCAGGCTCTGAGCCATCAGCCCAGAGCCCGACGCGGGGCTCGAACTCACGGACCGCGAGATCGTGACCTGGCTGAAGTCGGACGCTTAACCGACTGCGCCACCCAGGCGCCCCAACATTTCAAATTCAAGTATGTCAAAGCCACTTTGTCTTCTGAGTTAATTCCATTCTTTCCATTCTTAATGCTACTCCATTCTCAAAAAGTCATGATACATTTGTACCCTTGTCCCCAGTTGGGCCAAGTTGTATGAAGGTCATTCCTTTCCATTCCTTTGGTCACCACTATAATATTGGCCCTTATACAGATGACCCTTTGAACAACACAGGTTTGAACTGTGTAGATCAACTTATGCAAGGAATGTTTCCAATAAATACAGTACAGTACTGTAAATGTATTTTCCCTTAGGATTTTAATAACATTTTCCTCCTTCTAGCTTACTGCATTGTAAGAATCCGGTATACAATGCATATAACATCCAAAACATACGTTAATTGACTGTTTATGTTATTGATAAAGTGTCCAGTCAACAGGAGGCTATTACTGGTTAAGTTTTGGGGAAGTCAAAAGTTATACGCAGATTTTCAACTGCATGGGAGGTTGGCACCTCTAAGCCTTGTGTTGTTCGAGGGTCAACTGTATTTCTACTTAGACTAGCCCAAAAGTCTGACAAGAGTCTCTGAAGATTTTCCTGTCTAATGCCCTGGTCACAATGCTATCAAATTAATCTCCCTTTAAGTCAGTGGCTCAAATGTTGGATGATTCCGTCATCATTTCTCCCCTCAGACATTTGGTATCATCTGGAGACATTTTCAGTTGTCACAACAGGACACTACTACTGGAATCTAGTAGGTAGAGGCCAGAAACCCTGAACATCCCATAATGCACAGGAAACCCTCTCCCACAACAAAGAATGATCTGGCTATATATACAGATCACCCTGTTACCTTGGGCCAGTTTCCTCATCTGTGAAAAGGGGTTAAAGTACCTACCTCAAAAAGCTGTCAGGAGGATTAAGTGAGCCACACTGAATGAAGAGCACTGAGCACAGTACTTACACACTGGGTACTTTCACACATTCAAAAAAAAATTGCTAAAGCTGTTACTTTTGTCTTTTTTCTCAAACAATTACTGTCACAGAAAAGGGATTGAATGGACACTGATAATGGGAATAGAAACAAGAAAAGGATTTCAAATAAACATCGATGTGGTGTTTTTCTGGGCCTGGACAAATTTTGTGTCACTAGTATAAGCAAGCAAGGCGGCTGAACCATTTTTAAAGCAAGTGCTATTAGCCTGGAAAAATGTTAATGTCATTATCAAAAAATGCAGTAAACAAATTTAGAAAATTGTAGCTGATGAGCCTGCCACTGAAGAGAAAAAGTCCTGGGGTACCTGGGTGGCTCATTTGGTTGCATGTCTGATGCTTGGTTTTGGCTCAGGGCATGATCTCACAGTTTGTGGGTTCAAGTCCCATGTCAGGCTCTGTGCTGACAGTGTGAAGCCCACTTGGGAGTCTCTGACCCTCCCCTGCTCTCTCTCAAAAATAACTAAACATGAAAGGAAGGAAGGAAGGAAGGAAGGAAGGAAGGAAGGAAGGAAGGAAAGGTCCAAATGAAGATGTTGTAGACTCAAAAGAGATTGCAAGGACCCAGAATCAGAATCCTGACACACTAACCTTTTTGACAGAACTACTAAAATTGGGAAAATCCATCAATAGGATGTATCAGGAATGCTCTGTGAAGTCTGATAGGGCTTTTCATGGTAGTCTTATGGAAACATGACTTGGGTACAACAATTAGGTAGACTTGTAATCACTGTAATAATTGCACCAAAGGTGGTGCCTCACCCATTGCCACCACATGAGTGGTTACCTCTTCTCTATCCTGGATACATCACTTCCATCCAATATCAAACATGGCTTACCATTGTTCACCCTACCCTCACTTGCCTTATAGTTTCTGCCCATTTCTCAGCACCTCCTGAGCCGTCCCAGTCAAACTTCTTGGAAGAGTTGTTCTAACAGTTTCCATTTTCTCACCTCTCAACTGATTTCCATTCCCATCACTTCTAAAATAGGCCAAATCCAAAGTCACTTTTCTGTCCTCATTCTAGTTAAGTTCTAACTTGCCTTTAAAATCAAAACAAAGGGGCGCCTGGGTGGCTCAGTCAGTTAAGCAGCTGACTTTGGTTCAGGTCATGATCTCAACTGCTCGTGAGTTTAAGCCCTGTGCTAACAGCTCAGAGCCTGGAGCCTGATTCAGATTCTGTCTCTGTCTCTCTGCCCCTCCCCTGCTCGCTGTCTGTCTCTCTCAAATATAAAATAAAACATTAAAAAAAAAAAAATCAAAGCAGAATGAAAAACAAAAGTACAGGAAAAAGGATGTCTGACTTGCAACAGCAGCAACTTTAAAAAAGACTTTAATCACAGTAAGTCAAGAGTCATGATCTTAGAAGTCATAACAGAAATATGTCCACTCTGCTGTGTACTGCTCCTATGGGACTCGGAATTCAGTTCTGAGGATGTCTTCTTGCAAAATAAGACTTTTAAACTGTCATCACTGCTTGAAGATAGAACCTGTTGAGGGGAATAGGTGTGTGGGAAGTACTGCCTGGCAAAGAGCAAGATCTTTTACTGAATGTACACAACTTGAAAAATTTCATCTGAACTCAAGACTCAAGGAACCTAACTGGCAGTCGCGCCAGTATTAACCTTAGAGAGCGAGAAAGCATACCTGAACTTAAATCCAGATTTTCTGATTCGAAAGTTTAGAATATTCGTACACGCTTTATTAAAGTGGAGAAAACAGAGTGCCACCAACCACCACTTTACGTTGGTGAAGGGGCTGCCAGACCTTGGAGCGCGCTAGGAAAGAGCTTCAATTCTCACCCCACCTGACTCTGGGTAACGAAGAATGGAAAGGGACCCATGATTAGCAATCATGAGACCTTCCACCACAATCCTCTTTCGGTGGGTTTTAATTTCCTTCTCTCTCCCCACTGCCCTCCTCCAGATGGCACCTCCCTTCACTTGAAGGGCCCAAGGCGAAGATCTGATTTTGTCTGGAGGCCCGCCTAACTTCCTACAGCGTCCCGGAGGGAGGGGGGTGGTGTCACAGAGCGCAAACCTAGAGCTTCCCCCGTAGTTCTCAACGGCCAGAGGCCATCAGAGTCGCGCTCCCGGCCCCTTCGCTGCTTGCCCCTGGGAGGCGGGGGTCAAGGCCGAGGACGAGAGGGCCGCGGGCCACGACTAGGCTGCAGAGTTCCCCCCGCCACTTCTCCGCGCCCCCCGACCTCGGCTTACCCGCGTGGGACATGGGCACGGTGAGGTTCCCGTGGCTCTCCTCGTTGTAGAGGACCACGGCCGAGGCGTTCCTCCGTGCAGCCACCAGCACCTTGTCCTTGAAGGTGCAGCCACCGCGCGCCACCAAGGCGACCCAGGGCGCGGCTCCACGGCCGCCGGGCGCGGGCACGAGGAAGCGGGTATCTGGCGCGCAGCCCTCGGGGTCGCGATCCGCCGCGCGCGGGACGCCCACGAGGCCCTGCGCGCCCTCCTTGGGCGAGCTGTCGCCGAAGCGGCCGCTCTCCGAGACGCTCCATACGGTGCGGTTCGTGTACGGGTCGACGTACTCGGTGCTCACCACGGCCGAATACCACTCGAACGCCCGCCCCCGGGCCCCGGGCGCGCACACAGCCAGCGCCAGCAGCGCCAGCGCGCCGCGGACCCCGACGCCGGCCTCGGGCCGCCGCCGCCACGCCATGGCCCCGCAGCCAGGCAGTCGGGGAGGAGACCGGGCCGGGAGCTGCGCGACTCCCGAGGTCCGGAAGGAGGGCGCGTGCAAGCCGCCAGAGAACGAGGAAAAGACGCTCTCCGCCGAGCAGCGCAGAACCAGGCCGGGGGGCGGGCGGGGCCGCGGCGCACGCGCACCTGGTGGAACGGGGCGTGGGGCGGGGCTTTTCCTGGCCCCTCCCCGCCGGGGATCCCGGAGCAGCGCGTGCTGGCTTGAGTCAGACCCTCTCAGTGCCTTGAGCTTGTCTGGTTCTGGCAGTTAGGCGGTCCAGTGACGCCGGGACGGGTGCTGGCAACCCACTCGCCGGCTTGCGCCACTGGGGGCCCGGTGGCCAGACGCCGAGCTTGTGTAACAGGACCTCGAGGGCCCCCGAAGCCAAGGGAAGTAGCCGTCGGAGAAACGGGAAGCTCCTCGGCGTGCGGGCCCGCGGGGCATGGGAGCGCAGTTGTGTAGAGTCGTCCAGCGAATGTTTATGAAGAATTTACAGTGGAGGGGCGCCTGGGTGGCTCAGTCGGTTGAGCCTCCGACTTCGGCTCAGGTCATGATCTCCAGCTCGTGGGTTCGAGCCCTGCGTGCGTCTCTGTGCTGACAGCTCGGACCCTGGAGCCTGCTTCGGATTCTGTCTTCCTCTCTGTCTGGCCCTAACCCACTCGCATTGTCTCTGTCTCTCTCAAAGATAAATAAACATTATAAATGAATGAATGAATGAATGAATGAATGAATGAATGAATGAATTTCCGTGGAAGGCACTTGGCGGAGGCCTTGCTTGTCTAGAACCAAGCTGTACATATTTTCCAGATACGTTTGGTGGCCAATTATTTAATGCTAATTGATACCCTGTAGCTTCTCTCAAGCATTGTGCTCACAACAGCCTTTTCTACTATGATATTTTATGTGCAATCTGCAGTTTTGAAATAAGTGCATCTAACTACCTATTTAGATGAGCACTTAAATTGTATAGCAGTAAATAAATAAGTATTTGGAAAGAAATACTGGGCGATAGTCCATTTAAAACTGCCGTGGATACAAAGCCTTATTGCTTCAGGAAAAGTTTAGAACATTAATTTCTGACTGACTCATCTCCTTCTACAAGGATCTATAATTGAAGGAAGTAGGCTGTTGTCACTCATAGCAGAGTTTTTGTTGTGCCTTAAACCTTCTCACTTTCTCCTTTTTATTATTAGCCTCTCTTGGGCTGTATTTTTTAAGAACGTATTTATTTAAATTCAAGTTAGTTAACATACAGTGTAGTATTGGTTTTAGGAGTAGAACCCAGTGCTCATCCCAAGTACCCTCCTTAATGCCCCTCATCCATTTAGCCCATCCCTCCTCTCACCTCCCCTCGTTCTCCATATTTAAGAATCTCTTATGGTTTGCCCCCGTTTTTATCTTGTTTAATTTTTTATTCCCATCCCCTGTGTTCATCTGTTTTGTTTCTTAAATTCCAAAGGAGTGAAATCATATGATACGTATCTTTTTCTGACTTATTTTACTTCTTAGACTGCATTTTATTATTGATTTATTTATGTATTATTAATAAAACCCCATAAAAACATCTGGGCTTTTCTTTTGGGGAGGTTAAAAAAAATTTTTTTTAATGTTTATTTATTTTTGAAGGAGAGAGAGAGAGACAAAGCATGAGCAGGGGAGGGGCAAAGAGAGAGGGAGACACAAAATCCCAAGCAGGCTCCAGGCTCTGAGCTGTCAGCACAGAGCCCCATGAGGGGCTCCAGCCCACAAATGGTGAGATATGACCTGAGCTGAAGTCGACATGTAACTGACTGAGCCATCCAGGTGCCCCATTTGGACTCCATTTTAAAACTGCTGTAAAATGCAGCCTGACCGATAACCCATAGCTTTCCTTGAAGTTAGATCTCCTGTCCCTTTCCCATCAGGAAACTAGTTTTAAAGGCTTAAAGGAAGGCTTAAGGCCTTCCCCTTGTCCCAGGCCTAGAAGAGCAAGCAGGCTAGGGAACAGTTCCTCAGACACACACATTATGGTCTAGCAAAACAAATAGTTGTAGTTCCCAGAATCTGCCTTTGTAGTTTCACATTATGTCTCGCAAATTCATTTCCTTCTTTCTGAAATCCTCCTGCTCCTGGCTTTTGTCCTGGCAAACACCAACTTAGTCTTCAAGTTTTATCTCAAAAGCTATTTCTTCTGTGAAACCTTCTTTGGTTCCTACAGACAAACTTGGGTGCTCCTCTTAGTTTCCATGTTGCTTAGGTATGCTATGCTTATATGTTAATGTTATAACAGCAATACTGCTTTCCAAATACAGGTTTTTAGCCTTCTTATATCATAAAGGCAAGGATTGTGTCTGCTGTTTTCATGACAGCGAGCACAGTACCAACCTACCTACCTACCTCAGCAAGCACAGTTATGCGTGTAATCTATGTTTGTTAAATGAGCAAAATAGCTCCTTTTTACTGTTTCAGATTTAAGGGACTCATGACTGACTACAGGTTTGTTGCTCAGAGAAGTTCAACAGGCTAACAGGAACAGGCCTTGCGGCTCTTAAGCCCTGAGGCTCACCCTAGCTTCTTGGTTTTCAGTTTTTCATTACCAGCTACAGGCCTGAGCTGGTTCCAAAGCTGCCACCACTGGCTTAAACCATTAGGGCCTTTGTCCCCTAGACTAGCTGCCAAGTGCCATTCAGCCTCTTTAATTTCCCCTTCTCTATTGTCCCAAGAAGAAAAGCTGACAGGCCTCACCCCCACCACACTCTTTACAGGGGAGATAGGTGCAGGTTTCATTATTTTTTCTTTTAATTGTTTTATTACAGAAAATTTCAAATGTTTCCAAAAGTAGAGAGACTAGTGTAATGAAGCTCTATGCACTTATAACTTAAATTCAACAATGATCAACTCATGGCTAACTTCATGTCAAATATACTCTTGGCCACTTTCACTTGCCCCTATTGGATTATTTTGAAGGATATTCTGGACATATTTTATTTGTAAACATTTTCATATGTACCTTTAGAAGTAAAAACATAATCACAGTATTATCACAATATTTAAATAAATTGTCTACAGTTCTTTAATATCAAATATCTAGTAAGTGCACAAATTTCCTGATGGTCTCCTGAATGGTATCTTACATTAAGTTTGTTTGGATCAAGGTTCAAACGTTCACACATTGCATTTGGTGGAAATATGTCTTGAGTTTCCTTTTTTCATAAGTTTTTTTCCCCTTCTTTTTTTTAAGTTTATTTATTTATTTTGAGGGGGGGAAGGGAAAGAGAGGGAGGGAGGGAGAGAGAGAGAGAGAGAGAGAGGGAGAGAGAGAGGGAGAGCAAGCAGGCTCCATTCTGTCAGTGCAGAGCCCAAATTAGGGCTCAAACCCATGAACCGTGAGATCATGACCTGAGCTGAAATCAAGAGTTGGGACGCTGAACCGACTGAACCACCCAGGCGCCCCATCTTTTTGAAGAATTGGATGATTTGTCCTGTATAGTTTCCCACATTCTGTATTTGGCTGATTGCATTGGCTGATGACAATCTACCATGTTCCTCTATCCCCTGTACTTCCCGTGACCTGGTGGTTAGATCAAGGGGTCTCTGATACAAGTTGGATTTCTGGGCAAAAAAAGGGAGTGCTGTGTACTTCCACGTGGTGGCATCATGTTGGAGTGTCTTTCTTTTTTTGCAGTGTTAGTTGCCATTAATGATCACTACCTAAATCTGTTGTTTCATTAAGTGTTTGCCAAGTGGTGATATTCTATCATTACTTTTTCATTTTATTTGCTAGAATACTTCTATAAAGAGAAACTTCCCTTCACCAAAGAGGGTTACCCTCAGGGACAATTTATATAGAAAAACCAGATTAAAATTTTCTTTTCTTTATCAGTTTTCAGAATACTAAATCCCTAACCTCCCTTAATGAGAATTCTTTTTAGAAGTCCAATGCACTATCCATTGCACTATAGAGCCAGGTAAGAGAATTCTTTTTAAATTGTCATTTATAATGCATAAATTTAGCATACTTGATGAGTTTCAATGCTTTGCTGTGATTATTCTTATTGTAGCCCACATTTACTGGAGTCCACTTATTGAAGTCTCTCATCGCTGGTCAGTGGGAACCTCTTTAGATGGGCTCCAAAATCCACTTGGCCCCTTTGATATCTTCCTTGCTTTCTGTAGTCAGCAGAGCATCAGCCATTTCCCTGAGGACACTTGTTTCCTTTTAGTAAGGAATGCTCTTTAGAGACCACAATCTGTCCCCTGGCTTCCCCCCCCCCCCATTAATCATATAATAATACATGTTCATTGTTTTAAAAAAAATCAGAAGATATAGGGACTCCTAGGTGGCTTAGTTGGGTGCAAAGCCTGCTTGGATTCTCTCTCTCCTCTCTCTGCCCATCCCCCGCTCACACGCAAATGAGCGCATGCTCTCTTTCTCTCTCTCAAAATAAACTTAAAAAAAAATCAGAATGTATAGATAAATTGAAAGAAGATTGAAAATATCATAATGATACCAGAGAAATGCTGCCAAATTTTGGTAAACCACATTCCAGACTTTTTTCTATGTCCCTCTAATTTTTTTCCTATAAATTTTCTTCAGTGTTTTTTTATTTTTTTATTTTTGAGAGAGTGCAAGCAGGGGAGGGGAAGAGAGTGAGGGGACAGAGGATCCGAAGCAGCCTCCCTCTGACACCAGTGAGCCTGATGTGGGGGTAGAACTCACCAACTGTGAGATTATGACCTGAGCTAAAGTCAACCAACTGAGCCACCCAGGGGCCCTTTTCCTGTAAATTTTCTTTTTCTTTTTTTTTTTTTTTAACGTTTTTATTTATTTTTGAGACAGAGAGAGACAGAGCATGAGCGGGGAAGGGGCAGAGAGAGAGGGAGACACAGAATCTGAAGCAGGCTCCAGGCTCTGAGCTGTCAGCACAGAGCCCGACGCGGGGCTCGAACTCACAGACTGTGAGATCGTGACCTGAGCTGAAGTCAGACGCTTAACCAACTGAGCCACCCAGGTGCCCCCTGTAAATTTTCTTAAAATGACAAAAATACAGTGCATTTTGTTTTGTTTATTTGCCTTTAAGAACTCAGCAAAGTCTCATGAACATTTTTCTACATCATGAATACACTATGAACATTTTTCTACGTCATGAATATACTTCTCTAAGATCACTTATTTTATCATTTTTTTCAACATTTATTTATTTTTGAGAGATAGAGAGAAACAGAGCATAAGCAGGGGAGGGACAGAGAGAGAAAGAGACGCAGAATCTGAAGCAGGCTCCAGGCTCTCAGCTGTCAGCACAGAGCCCAATGTGGGGCTTGAACCCATGAACCGTGAGATCATGAACTGAGCCAAAGTCAAGATGCTTAACTGACGGAGCCACCCAGGTGTCCCTCTCCAAGATCATCGAAATGACTACATGATATTTTATCATTTGAAAGCAGCACTGTATTTTGTTTTGTTTAAGTAGCCTTCACACCCAGCATGGAGCCCAATGGAAGGCTTGAACTCTCAACCCTAAGACAAAGATGTGAGTTGATATCAAGAGTCGGACACCTAATGGACTAAGTCACCCAGGTGCCCCCAAAGCAGCACTATTTTTATAATTAATCCTGTTTTGGGACATTTAAGTTGTTTTCTATTTTTCCATATTATAAATGAGAACATAATATGGAAAATCTTATAAAATTTTCCATATTTATATTACAAATAATATTACAATATTTAAAATTTATAATATTTATCATTGAAAACTTAACTAGTCATTTAATGTTTCTCCCATAGGATCACTTCCTAAAAGTGAAATTGCTAGTCCTAAGGATATATATGTTAAAAAAAACTTCTTTTTAATATAATATGTTCTCATGATTCAAAATTAAAAGCATACAATAGGGAATGCTCATTGCACCCCTTGTCCCAGCTACCCAAATCAAGGCAAACAGTATTACTAGTTTCTTATAGATTGTTCCAATGTAAGTCCATACTTATACAACAAATTAATTTATATGTTTATATGTATACCTTTTTCTCACAAACGGTGGAATATTATACACTACTTTGCACCTTGCATTTTTCACTTACTTGTAAAACACACCCTCATCCTTCGTTAGGCTATATAGGGTTTCATTGTATGTTCAGTTTTTCCATCAAGTATTTAACAAGTCCCCTACCAATGGACATTTAGGCCATTATCAACCTTGTGTCAATAATGTGTAAATGTCCCTTACACATTATCTATAGACAGATTTCTAGAAGTGGAATTGGTGGATGCAAAGGTTAGTGCATTTGCAATTTTGGTAGATGTTCCCAAGTGCTCTCCCACAGAGGTTTTACCAAATTCCATTCCACCAGCAGTTTATGAGAGTACACTCCAACATAATGTGTGTGCAAACTTTCTGACCTTTGCCAATCTGACTGGCAAATAATAGGAGTGGTTTTATTTGGGTATGTATCTTTTTACTGCTTTTTACTTAAAAGTGACCCCCTGGTCCCTTTTCATTTTGCTGTTGATCATTACTTGGGACAAAATGAGGAAGTTTTAAAAATATCAAACAGGGGAAAGTACCCAGTTATTTTGTTCCTTGCCCTGAGCCGAAGTTGGACCCTTAAGCAACTGAGCCACCCAGGCTCCCTGCTGTAATATTATTCTTAATGGAGTTCAAACTTGTAATTAAAAAAACGTTATTTAAATGTGTAATATACCACATTTTATTTTATTCACACCAGAGACTTTAATTGTGCTATCAAGATAAGCTGACTTTCTTTCTCTTCCTTCCTTCTTTCCTTCCTCTCTTCCTTCCTCTCTCTTTCTCTTTCTTTCTTTCTTTCTTTCCTTCTTTCTTTCTTTCTTTCTTTCTTTCTGCCCTTCCTTCTTTCCTTCTTTCCTTCCTTCCTGCCTGCCTTCCTTCCTTCCTTCCTTCCTTCCTTCCTTCCTTCCTTCCTTCCTCCTTCCTCTTTTGCCTGTGACTGGATAAAGTTTTTTTCACCTCTATAGACATTTTAACTTTTTCAAAATGATATTTAATAGAAAAGTTTTAATTCTACATTGGCCTACTCCAATACAAGTACTACCTATCAGTGTGCTTGAAGATCTCCCTCACAGTGTGCTAAAGAATCCCCACTAAAGAAATACCTTAGAGGGTGAGGCTGGTGTAAAGACTGACAGTGTCATTCATAACCCCCAATGCAAGAATTTTGTGTTTTTTAAATGGCTCTTTGTCTCACTTATTGACTCCATAATACATGCGTTGGCAAAGAATCTCATCTGCAATTTTACAATCTTAGGTATGTGAGAATTCTCCCATTCTTTGTTCTTTTGGGTGGTGGCTTTTTTTTTTTTTTTTAAAATAAATCATGCCATCTACAAATAGTGATACTTTTATTTCTTCCTTTCCATTTTGGATGCTTTTGTTTCTTTTCTTGCCTAATTGCTCTGGCTGGGACTTCCAACATATGTTGAATAAAAGTGGTGATAGTGGACATCCTTGTCTTGAGGAAAAGCTTTCAGCATTTACCTTTGAGTGTGATGTTAGCTGTGCGCTTGTCATATATGGACTTAATATGTTGACATACATTTCCTCTACACCCACTTTGTTGAGAGTTTTTATCATAAATGGATGTTGAATTTTGTCAAATGCTTTTTCTACATCCATTGAGATGATCATATGATTTTTATACCTCATTTTGTCAATGTGGTTATCACACTGACTAACCTGCAGGTGTTGAGCTAGCCTGGCATCTCCAGAATAAATCCCACTCAATCATGGTGTGTGATTATTTTAAGGTATTGTTAAAATACATTACAAATTGAATTTGCTAGTATTTTGTTCGGGATTTTTACATCTATGTTCATCAGGAATATTGGCCTGTAATTTTCTTTTCCTGTGGCATCCTTGTCTGGTTTTGGTATCAGGGTAGTATAGGCTGCATAAAATGAGTTCCCTCTTCTATTTTATGGAAGAGTTTGAGAAGGGTTGCATTAATTCTTTTTTGAGTGTTTGGTAGAATTCACCAATGCAGCCATCTGGTCTAGGACTTTTGTGTGTTACTAGGTTTTGGATTACTGATTCAATTTCCTTATCAGTAATTGATCTGTTCAGATTTTCTATTTATTCATGATTCATCTTGGTAAGCCATCTGTTTCTAGGAATTTGCCCATTTTTCTAGGTTGTCTAATTGTTGGGGTATTATAATTGTTCATAATTATTTCTTATGATCCTTTCTATTTCTCTAGTATCAGTTGTAATAGTTCCTCTTTCATAGAAAACCCTAAAGACTCCATAAAACTGTTCAAACTTGGCACAAATACAGACATTAAGATCGATGTAACAACATAGAGAACCCAGAAATGGATCCACAAACGTATGGCCAACTAATCTTTGACAAAGCAGCAAAGAATGTCCAATGGAATAAAGACAGTCTCTTTAGCAAGTGGTTCTGGGAAAACTGGACAGCAATATGCAGAAAAATGAACCTAGACCACTTTCTTATACCATACACAAAAATAAACTCAAAATGGATGAGACCTAAGTGTAAGGAAGCCATCAAAATCCTCGAGGAGAAAGCAGGCAAAAATCTCTGACCTTGGCCACAGCAACTTCTTACTCAACATGTCTCCAAAGGCAATGGAAACTGAATTTGCTAGTATTTTGTTGAGGATTTTACATCTATGTTCATCAGGAATATTGGTCTGTAATTTTCTTTTTGCAAAAATAAACTATTGGGACCTCATCAAAATAAAGTTTCTGCATAGTGAAGGAAACAATCAGCAAAACTAAAAGGCAACTGACAGAATGGGAGAAGATATTTGCAAACGACATATAAGATAAAGGGTTCGTATCCATAATCTATAAAGAACTTCTCAAACTCAACACCCAAAAAACAAATAATCCAGTGAAGAAATGGGCAAAAGACATGAATAGACACTTCTCCAAAGAGGACATCCAGACGGCCAACTGACACATGAAAAAATGCTCCACATCACTCATCATCAGGGAAATACAAATCAAAACCACAATGAGATATCACCTCACACCTGTCAGAATGACTAACATTAACAGCTCAGGCAACGATAGATGTTGGCAAGGATGCAGAGAAAGAGGATCTCTTTTGCACAGCTGGTGGGAATGCAAACTGGTGCAGTCATTCTGGAAAACAGTTTGGAGGCTCCTCAAAAAATTAAAATAGAACTACCCTACAACCCAGCAATTGCTGGGTATTTATAAATACCAGGTATTTATACAAGGGATACAGGGATGCTTTTTCAAAGGGGCACATGCACCCCCCATGTTTATAGCAGCACTATCAGCAATAGCCAAAGTTTGGAAAGAGCCCAAATGTCCATGGATGGATGAATGGATAAAGAAGACGTGGTATACATATACAACGGAGTATTACTCGGCAATCAAAAAGAATGAAATCTTGCCATTTGCAACTACGTGGATGGAACTAGAGGGTATTATGCTAAGTGAAGTTAATCAGTCAGAGGAAGACAAATATGACTTCACTCATATGAGGACTTTAAGAGACAAAACAGATGAACATAAGGGAAGGGAAGCAAAAATAATATAAAAACAGGGAGGGGAACAAAACATAAGAGACTCTTAAATATGGAGAACAAACAGAGGGTTACTGGAGGGGTTGGGGGAGGGGGGATGGGCTAAATGGGTAAGAAGCATTAAGGAATCTACTCCTGAAATCATTGTTGCACTATATGCTAACTAACTTGGAGGTAAATTTTAAAAAATTAATAAAATAAAATTAAAATTGTTTAAATGTATAAAGTCTAAATGTAGTTAAAAAAACTGTTCGAAATAATAAATTCAGTAATGTTGCAGGATACAAAATCAATACATGAAAATCTGTTGCATTTCTATACACTTATAATGAATTATCAAAAGGGGAAATTAAGAAAACAACGCCATTAATAATTGCAGCAAAAAGAATAACAGATATACGAATAAATATAACAAAGGAGGTAAAAGACCTGTATATTGAAAACTACAAGAAATTAAGGAAAGAAACTGAAGATGACAAAAATTAATGGAAAGATATTGTGTGTTCATGGATTGAAAGAATTTACTACCCAAAGCGATCTATAGGTTCAGTGACATCCCTATCAAAACTCTAATGGCCTTTTTCACAGAAATAGAACAAACCATTCTACAGTTTGGAACCACAAAAGAACCTGAGTAGCCAGGACAATCTTGAGAAAGAACAAAAAGCTGGATGCCTCACATTCTCTAATTTCAAACTCTATTGCAAAGCTATAGTAATTAAAACAGTATGGTATTGGCATAAAAATAGACACATAGATTGATGGTCAGAGTCAACAGTTCAGAAATAAACCCATTCATATATGGTCAATTACTTTATGACAAAAAAAAAGCCAAGAATATACAATGGGAAAGGGGTAGTCTCTTCAGCAAATGGTGCTGGGAAATCTAGACAGCCACATGCAAAAGAATGAAAAAAGAATGAAACTAAGAGGCACCTGGACAGTTCAGTTGGTTAAGCATCTGACTTCAGCTCAGGTCATGATCTCAGTTCGTGAGTTCAAGCCCAAATCAAGTTCTCTGCTGTCAGCACAGAGCCCACTTTGGATCCTCTGTCCCTCTCTCTCTCTCTGCCCCTCCCCTGCACTCTCTCTCTCCCTCAAAAATAAATAAACATTTTTTAAAAACTACTGAAATCAATAATAAAGAAAAAATTGGGGAACCTGGGTGGCTCAATCGGTTGAGCATCTGACTTCAGCTCAGGTCATGATCTCAGTTCATGAGTTTGAGCCCCATATTGGGCTCTCTAATATCAGTGCGGAGCCTGCTTTGGTTATTCTGTTCCCCTCTCTCTCTCTGCCCCTTCCCCTCTCACTCTCTTTTTCTCTCTCAAAAATAAATAAATAAACATAAAAACAAAAAGGATGAAACTAGACTACAATCGTATACCATACACAAAAATTAACTCAAAATGGAACTCAAAAATTAACTCAAAAAACTTGAATGTAAGACCTGAAACGATAAAACTCCTAAGCTCCTTGACATAGTTCTACTGATGACTTTGTGAATCTGAGACCAAAAGTAAAAGCAACAAAAGCAAAAATAAACAAGTGGGACTACACCAAAATAAAAAGCTCCTGCACAGCAAAGGAAATTATCAACAAAATAAAAAGGCAGCCTACTGAATGGGAGAGAGTATTTGCAAATCATGTATCTGATAAAGGGTTAATATCCAAAATACATAAACATACAACTCCCCCTCCCCAAAAAAAATCTGATTTAAAGATGAGCAGAGGAGGGGCACCTGGGTGGCTCAGTCGGTTAACCTTTGACATGGGCTCAGGTCATGATCCTGAGGTTCCTGAGTTCAAGCCCCATGTCGGGCTCTGTGCTGACAGCTCGGATCCTGGAGCCTGTTTTGGATTCTGTGACTCCCTCTCTCTCTCTGCCCCTCCCCCACTCATGCTCTGTCACTCTTTGTCTCTCAAAAACTAAATAAACATTTAAAAAAGTTTTTTAAATGGGCAGAGGGTTGCCTGGCTGGCTCAGCCAGTAGAGCATGCAACTAACTCTTGATCTTGGGGTTGTGAATTCAAGCCTGACGTGGGGTGTGGAGAATACTTAAAAATAAAATCTTTAAAAAGTAAAAAAAATTAAAATGGGCAGAAGATCTGAATAGTCATTTTTCCAAAGAAGACAGATAACCAACAGCTACATGAAAAGATGCTCAACATCACCAGTGATCAGGGAAATGCTAATGAAAACAAATGAGGTATAACCTCACACCTGTTAGGATGGCTATTATCAAAAAGACAAGAAATAACAAGTGTTGGTGAGGACGTGGGGAGAGGGAATCTTTGTGCACTGTTGGTGGGAATGTAAACTGGTGCAGCTGCTGTGGAAACAATATGGAGTTTCCTCAAAAAATTAAAAATAGAACTATCATGGGGTGCCCGGGTAGCTTAGTTTCTTGAGAGTCCGACTTCAGCTCAGGTCATGATCTCATGGTTCATGAGTTTGAGCCCCATGTCAGGCTCTGTGCTGAGAACTCAGAGCCTGGAGTCTGCTTCGGATTCTGTGTCTCTGTCTCTCTCTGCCCTCCACTACTCATGATCTCTCTCTCTCTCCCAAAAATAAATAAACAAAACAAAACAAAAGAACTATTACATGATCCAACAATTCCATTTCTGGGTATTTATATGAAGAAAACAAAAAACCTAATTTGAAAAGATACATGTACCCCCATGTTCATTGTAGCATTATTTACAATAGCCAAGATATGGAAACAACCTAGGTATACACCAACAGATGAATTTGTGGTACAAAGAAATTGTGGTACACACACACACACACACACACACACACACACTCACAGAATGGAATATTATTCATCCATAAAAAATGAAATTTTGTTATTTGTGACAACATGGATGGACCTCAAAGCTATTATGCTAAGTGAACTAAGTCAGACAGAGAAAGGCATACTGCATGTTCTCTCATACATGTGTGGTCTTAAAAAAACCAAACAAACCAAAAACTAAGCTCGTACATTGTGATTGCCAGAGGTGGGGTTAAGGGATGGGAGAAATGGGTGAAGAGGATCAAAATATTATAAAAATCTAAAGATTAAAAAAATATGTAAATTCACCTACTTAGCATTTCTACTTCTAGGTAGGTATCCTGCACATAAACCTCCATATATGTGAAGTGGTCAAAAACAAAAACAAAAACCAAAACAAAAACAAACACCCCCCAAAAAAAAAACAAAAACAAAAAAACAAAAAACAAAAACAACCAACCAACCAAACAACCCAAAACTTCAAAACAAAGAAAACCTAAAAAACTCATCTCAAGGTTTGCTTCTGGTTAAGCAACCGACCACACACAATTTCTCTGCACCCCCAAGTTATGATATGACTTAACACTTTAACCTTGCCCCACCTGTTACTTGGCTGATACTGAAAGTACTTGAGCCTGTGGCCCCTTTTCTAGGCACTGTGCTCTGCTTATGGGAAGCCCTGCGCCAGGTCTGTGGGAGAAGCACCTCAGGGAGGGAAATTTTGAGCGAGGTCAGAAGGAGCAGTTAATGAGCAAGATTACAGAGGGGTCCCCCTACTTCCTTCCTCTTCACTGTAGCCACACCCACCCAAACTCCAATTCTGCTTCTCTGTGTTGGATTCTAGGCAGAGGAAGCGGCTGCAGGACTCCAAGTCCTGTTTTCCAAAGTGAGTCATCGCAGGGCCCGACCCTAAAAAAATCAAAATCAAATCACTCACTCACTCACTCACTCAATCAATCAATCAAGTAAGACTATGGTCTCTGTACCACGATGAGTGTTTCAGTCAGCAGAAGGTCCCCTCAAAATGTAGTAGGGGTCCAGGATCTGGGGTTTGGGGCTGAGGAGGGCTCTGATTAATAGCCCATTGTAGACACATGAACCCCTCACTGTCAAGGTGTCCAGTGGCACCATAACTTCTGTTTACATACTGTTTCCCTGCCTACATGGGGGCAGGAGGAGGCTTTGCTGGGCAAGGAACCCCAGTGCCACCTCACCTGAGATCTCAGCACCTTCTTGGATACAGCCTTGGAGGCTTGCATGTCCGGGGGACTGCCTTCCTCTTTTTCTCCTTACTCCCAAAGGTGTGCGCTATCTGCCTCTGGAATCCTTCCTCTAACCCCTCTCAGTCAACGTGTATACTCATTGCCTGAAGAACTTGTTGAAAGAGTTTCCTGGGCCTTACCCTCAGAGATTCTGATCTCAGAGGTGGGGCAGGGCCCATGAATTCACATTTCTAACTACCTCATAGGCTCCTCAGAGGATTTCTCTTTCTGTGACACTGGCTAGGACCCCTTCAAAGGAGGGACGAGCCAACGGCTTCTGTCGTCAACTCAGCAAAACTTCCTAAGACAGAGAAACACCTCAAGAAGGAGAGCCCTGCACCTACTTGGATTGGGGAGGGGTGTGGGGGTGATGTGGGCATAAAGAGGAGAATAAATTACTATTTCAAAATAAATACAACCAATTAGTGGCACCTGGGTGCCTCAGTCGGTTAAGTTTTGACTTCAGTTCAGGTCATGATCTCACGGTTTGTGGGTTTGAATCCCACATTGGGCTCTCTGCTGTCAGCCTGGAGCCTGCCTCATGTCTTCTGTCTCCCTTTCTCTGCCCTTCTTCTGCTTGCGTGTGCGCTCTCTCTCCTTGTCTCAAAAATAAACATTAAAAATTTTTAAATTCAAAATAAATACTACCAATTAGAAATCATGAAAGTAGGTTCTGCTACTAAACCATCACTTATCTGATTTAGGTATGACTAGACGCATTCTGAGATTCTGTTGAGGTTGAAAATAAAAAAAGAAGTTTCCAAAGTAGCTTAATCTCTTCATGATGGCAGGGACTGTGGCTTTGTACATCTAGGTAAGCATAGTGATGAATGTATGAGTGAATGAATGAATGAATGAATGAATGAATTATAACTTGGTAAAATTCAAAAACAACACATATTCACCTTTACACAACCCAAGTTTATCTAAAGAAGAACTAGAATGGAAATCATGTAATTATCATGTAGTAATTATTAATTAATTATTAATTATCATGTATAGGTTGTTTTTGGTGTTGGTACTACTCTGGATGAATAAGAATGTTCTGAATTTAATTCTATGAATTAAAAAAATGTTTTCTCTCTTTTAGGCATTTTCTTTAATGCAGTTGAATGATTTTATTTGTAATAAAATAAATATTACTAGCTTAAATAAAACCTGGGTTGCTAGGTTTACAAAATCTTTCTAGTTCTGTTTGGGGTATGTGTGTGTTGGGTGAGCATAGGGCAAAGGACACCTGTAGGTACAAAAAATGGACCTATATTGGGGCGCCTTGGCGGCTCATTCGGTTAAGTGTCCGACTTCGGCTCAGGTCATTATCTCATAGCTTGTGACTGGACCCCGTGCAGCTCAGAGCCTAGAGCCTGCTTCTGATTCTGTGTCTGCTTCTCTCTGCCCCTCCCTGACTCTCACTCTGTCTCTGTCTCTCAAAAATGAATAAATGTTAAAAAAGCAAACAAAAAACCCAGACCTTTGCTAGGTTCCCCCGTGAGTATGTCAAAGGCACTGCCCATTTGACTTCCCAGATGGATCGTAGAGTCCCCTGAAGCCCCTGTCCTGGGGTGAACTTCTACTGGACTCCGTTCAAACCAGAAAACCCAGGATGGCTCCTGAGAAGAAATCTCCCTGGGCTCATCTTAGTCTAAATCTAGGCCACAGTGGCTCCAGCATATGGGTCTAACATGGGTCAGGGGTGCTAGAGGCCTCTCTTAACTTTGGGATCACTAAAAGAACCCGTAAATATGGCACCAATGCACAGAAGGGGGTAATTTGGTAATGTTAGTTATTAGTCTGCAAACCGGAACATTATCAAACATCCTTTCCAGAAGTTGAATCAGACTATAATTAGACCCAGGCCTGGGCACTCCTTTGCACAATAGCCTGCTTTGTTGTTTGGTTTTTGCTTTTTAACTTACTAGCTACCTCTTTGGTCTTCTGAACATTGCCAGCATTAAGAAATGATGGATAAACTGGACTCCATTCTCCAAAAGCTATCCACGATGAATTTTCAAAAAGAAAATTTCTGCAGGCCTTTCTAGGGCTCCTGCTTATTTGTGATGCCCATTCTAGAATCTTACCTTTGGATGGGTCAGGTTATCTGTAATACACCAGATCATCACTGTGCAAGAGAAATACAATATGAGCTACATATGTAAACTTAAACTTTTTAGTAGCCACATTAAAAAAGTAAAAAGAAACAGGTGAAACTAATTTTAATAATGTTTTACTCAGTTGAATATACTCAAAATATTTCAATATATAATCAATATATTGTTTACTTTTTTTGCACTAAGTCTTTGGAATACCGTATGTGTTTTATACTTCCAGTACATCTTAATTAGGACCAGCCACATCTCAAGTGCTCAATAGCCAAATGTGGCTAGTGTTATGTTATTGGACAGTGTAGGACCAAGTGAATGCAAGCAGACTTCCTGAGACATTGCTGTGTGTCTAGCAAAAACATATTACTTGTTAACGGACTCAAAATACAACTGTGTCTTGATATCACATACGAGATCTTAAAATATCTTTCCTTTTTTTTAAATGTTTATTTTTGAGAGAGAGAGAGAGAGAGAGAGAGAGAGAGAGAGTGCGTGTGTGTGTGTGTGTGTGTGTGTGTGTGTGAGCAGGGAGGGGCAGAGAGAGAGAGAGGTAGAGAATCCCAAGCATGCTTCGTGCTTGTCGGCACAGAGCCGGATGTTGGGCTCAAACTCACAAACTGTGAGATCGTGACCTGAGCTGAAATCAAGAGCCAGACACTTAACTGACTGAGCCACCCAGGTGCCCCTTGAAATATCTTTCATACAATTTGTTCAGTCAAGCTTCTTTCTCAAGTACTAAAGATCTTAGTTTCTAGGATTTTTAGGTGCCTAGTATCTCCTGCTTTCAAAAATATGATTATCTAACAAATATTCCCAAGTAGATCAATGGAAACTTTGTCTTACTGCCATTTGAAAGTTTAGTTCCAGTATATGAAATAAGTAATTTACCAGATGATGAAAATTATGAGGTTGGACATTTACCAAAACACTTCTATAAAACTTTTCTTCATCCTTGTGAAATAAGCAGGCTATGACATCCTACAAACCCCATAAATACACACAAATTGTAAATGGTTGCTAAAAGCCTATAAACAGGGAGCGTGTAAGGCTGCAAGGTGCTGGCTGTATTTTGTAAGTTCTTAAATGCATTCCTAGCACTGGGTCACCCCAGTGATTACAGCTTATGCTAGCAGAGCCCGTTAGACAATGTAATAGTTCACCATGAGAAAGTCTTCCATTTCCTCAAGCTTGTGGATATCACTGTTCTTTTGGAAATAAGTAATACATTTATTCATTTATAATCATAAAATGAGCTACTCTTCTGAGTACATTTATGAGAAAAGACAAGATTGTTCATTAATCTTATTTAGATAATCAGAGGGGAACCTAACAACAAAATAAAGAAAGAAAACAAGGCATTGACAGTCTCATCCGCCAATAGGCAAAATTCACTATCTCCTTCCTCTATTTTTGGTTCGTCTTTGGAAATATTTGTTTATGGTCAGCCAAATAAATAGAGCTCCATTTTGTAGATAACTGTTATAATTGTCTTTACAGGGATTTTTCTGTTTCATCTGGGTCCTTTTTATTGCTGTAAGATCAGCAGCAATGTCCCCATTTTCATTCCTGATTTAGTAATTTGCACTCTTTTTTCCTTGGTCAGTCTAACTAAAGGTCTATCAATTTTGTTTATATTTTCAAAAAGCCACATTTTGGTTGCATTGATTTTCTCTATTTTTTTTTCTCCTATTCTCTAATTTACTCATTTCTTCTGTAAGCTTTATTAAATTCTTCCTTCTGCTTGCTTTGGGTTTCATTTGCTTGTCTTTTTCTAGTTTCTTTTTTTCCCTCATTTTTAAAAATGTTTATTGATTTATTTTTGAAAGAGAGACAGGGACAGCTATTAGCTCAGAGCCTGATATGGGACTCCAACCCCCAGGAAACTGTGAGATCATGACCTGAGCCAAAACCAAGAGTCAAATGCTCAACCGACTGAGCCACCCAGGCGCCCCTAATGTCAGTTTAAAGTAATAAAGTAGGATTTACATCTGCCAATTTACTGTTTGTTTTCTATACATCTAATGTCTTTTCTGTTTTTTTATTTCCTCTGGTATGACCTTCTTTTGTGTTATATAGACATTTTTCTAGTTTATCACTTTAATTCGCTTGTCACTTCTTTTAGAATATTTTATAAGTTGTTTTCTTACTGGTTGCCCTAGGGATAACAATTAACATCTTATAACAATCTGTGATTAATACCAACTAAATTTCAAAAGAATATAAAAACTTCACTCCAAGATAACTTTGTTCCCTCTTCTCTCTTTTTGCAATTATTCTCATATAAATTGTATCTTTATAATTATAAGCCATCAACAGAGTTTTATAATTATTGCTTTGTGCATTTGTGTTTTGAATCAGGGAGGAGAAGGAAAGAGTTACAAACATAATTGTCTTTTTTTTCAAAATTTTATTTAAATTCTAGTTAGTTTACAGTGCAATGAAACTGTCTTTTTATATTTATCTCTGTAGTTACCTTTACCAGTGTTTTTTATTTCTTTGTGTGGATTCAAGTTACTGTCTAATCCTCTTTCATTCCAGTCTGAAGAACCCTCTTTAATATTTCTTGTATGGCAGTTTGCTAGCAGTACATTCTCCTGTTTGTTTGCTTATCTGGGAATGTCTTAATATTTTCCTACATTTGTAAATGTTTATTTTTAGAGTGACAGAGGGCACGTGCTTAAGGGAGGGGCGGAGAAGAGGGAGAGAGAATCCCAAGCAGGCTCCATGCTGTCGGTGCAGAGCCCAACGTGGTACTTGAACTCATGAACCATGAGATCATGACATGAGCCAAAATCAAGGGTTGGAAGCTTAACCAATTGAGCTACCAAGGTGTCCTCTCCTACATTTTTTGAAGCATAGTTTTTCTGGGTATAGAATCTGTGGTTGACAATCTTTTAATTTTAGCATTTTAAATATGTCATCACACTGCCTTCAGGCCTCCATGGCTTCTGATTAGAAATAAGCTGTTAATCTTTTTTTCTTTTCTTTTTTTTTTTTTAATTTTTTTTTTCAACGTTTATTTATTTTTGGGACAGACTAAGCTGTTAATCTTATTGAGGATCATTTCTATATAATGAGTCATTTCTGTCATGCTGCTTTTAAGATTCTCTCTTTCAAGAGTTTGGTTATGATATGCTTAAATGTAAATTCTTTGGGTTTGTCTTACCTGGAATTTGTTGAGCTTCTTGGACATATAGAAAAACGTTTTCCATCAAATGTGGATTGTTTTCAGTCATTATGTTTTTTCAAGCATTCTTTCTTCCCCTTTTTCATCTCATCTGGGACTCCTATTATGTGTATATTAGAATGCTTGTGGTGTCCCACAGTTTTTTAGGACTTTTTTCATTTTGCTTGATTCTTTTTGTCTTTCTGTTTCTCACACTGGGTAATCATTTTTTTTTTAACGTTTATTTATTTTTGAGAGAAAGAGACAGAGTATGAGCGGGGGAGGGGCGAGAGAGGAGACACAGAATCTGAAGCAGTCCCCAGGCTCTGGGCTGTCAGCACAGAGCCTGACACAGGGCTTGAACTCACAAACTGTGAGATCATGACCCGAGCTGAAGTCGAATGCTTAATGACTGAGTCATCCAGGTGCCCCACACTGGATAATCTAAACATAAATTATCTTTAAATTTGCTGATTCTTTTTTCAGCCAGCTCAAATCTGCTGGTGAGCTCCCCTAGTGAATTTTTCATTTCAATGGTTGTACTTTCAACACCCAAATTTCTATTTTTTTTCTTTTTAAAATAATTTCCTTGTATCGATATTATCTATTTGGTGAGGTATCATTCTCACACTTCCCTTTATTTCTGTAGACATAGTTTCCTTTTCTTTGAACATATTTATAGTAGCTAATTTAAAGTCCTTGTCTACTAAGTCCAATGTCTGGGTTTCCTCAGGGGCAGTTTCTATTGACTGCTTCCCCTACCCCTGTATGATGGGCCCTACTTTCCAGTTTGTTTGCTTGTTTCATGTATTTTTGGTGAAAACTGGACTTAAATCAGATTCTCTCCCGCCTCAGCATTTATTGTCACTGTTGTTTGTTTAGCAACTTTCCTGAACCCATTCTGTAAAGCCTGTATTCTCTGCTGTGTGTGGCCACTGAATTCTCTATTCAGTTCGCTTCATTGTCTGTTCACAACTGGTCTGAGATTTTCCTAAATGCCTTGAACCAGCAAGTCTCCTGGCCTTTGCTGAATGTGTTTATGTGGGGGCATGTTCTCAGTGTACAATGCTGTCCTAGCTTTCTCTTTTGGACTGGGCAGAGCCTCAAGGTAATCTAGAAGTGAGTGATTAGGGCCTTCTCAGCCTTTCCTAAGCATGCACACAGTTCTGCACAGGCACGTGGCCTTTTAGATTCTCAAGAATATGCTGGAGGTTTTCAAAATCGCTGTGGACTTTTTATCCCCCAGGTTTTCAAGTTTTTTGGTCAGTTTCTCACTCGCCCCAACTGTTAATACCACCTTAGGCAGCTGAGAAATTAAAAAATAGCCGCTGAACTTTTCCCCTGGGAAAAGGCTGTTCCCACTAAGTAAGTACTGAGTGAGGTAAATGACTTCTAATAGAGGAGGGTAAGACTGCCCAACAGCCAGAGTACTTATTCATTTAAGATATGTACTGGTAGACACCGTGTCCGAGGGCAGTACTACTTGAAGTGTGGTTCCTAGTCTGGTACCAGTCACTGAAGTGTTTGTTAATGGTCTGACAGGAGATAAAGAGCTGGTACCAATCTACTGTTTCCTTTATAATACAGAGTCTTGATACAAAAAGAAAAGATTTCAGCTGAACCAAGCAATGTGCTTAATGATATTGGACTATACTTTTTGACAGTATGAGGCACTGTATGAGGGAATATGCAAAAATAAATATGGCATACGCTTACTTACAATGACTAGAGATGAAATGTTCCTATTTGTATGTTTTGGGGGCACCTGGGTGGTTCAGTCAGTTGAGCATCCAACTCTTGATTTTGACTCAGGTCATGATCCCAGGGTCATGGGGTCAAGCCCTGCATTGGGCCCTGTGCTGAGCATGGAGCCTGCCTGGGATTCTCTCTCCCTCTCTCTCTGCCCCCTCCCCCCACTCGTGCTCACTCTCTCTCTCTCTAAAAAAAAAGATAATAATAATAATAAATAAAATAAAAAATATTTGTATGTTTTGTTAGTAGGTAAATTGTAGTGGGTACCATTAGAAGCTCCAGTCAATACTGAGAGACCTTCCAAGTAGAAAAATCTGGCAACGCTTTACTGAAGCAGTGAATTTGAATTAAACTTTAAATGATAGTTAAGAATTTTTTTGGGGATAAAAATAATTTTTCCAGTTTTATTGAGGTATAACTGACAAATAAAAATTGTATATATTTAAGGTATATAGTGTAACAGTTTGATACACTTTTACACTGTGAAATGATTACACAATCAAGTTAACACACCAATCCCCTCACATAATTGTGTGTGTGTGTGTGTGGTGAGAACTTCTAATACTTACTCTCTTAGCACGTTTCAAGTATACAATACAGCATCACCTAGAACTTAGTCCTCTTATAACTGGAAGTTTGTGCTCTTTGACCAACATTTCCCCGTTTCCCCCAGGCCCTAGCAACTGTCATTCGACTCTGCTTGTATGAGTTCAGCTGTTTTACATTTCACATGTAAGTGATATCATACAGTATTTATCTTTTGGTGTCTGGTTTATTTCACTTAGCATAATGTCTTCTAGATTCAGTCATGTTGTCACAAATGGCAGGATTTCCTTTTTTTAAATTTATTTTTATTTTGTTATTAAGTTTTTTATTTTTTTTTTAATTTTTTTTAAATAGGAAAGGAGAGAGAGCAAGTGCAAGTGGGGGAGGGGCAAAGAGAGAAGGAGAGAGAATCCCACGCAGGCTCTGCATTGTCAGTGCAGAGTTTGATGTGGGGCTCGAACTCACAGACCATGAGATCATGACCTGAGCTGAAGTCTGATGCTTAAATGACTGAGCCACCCAGGTGTCCCTTAAGTTTTTTTTTTTTAATTTTTTAATGTTTATTTATTTTTCAGAGAGGGAAAGTGCAAGTTGGGGAGGGGGAGAGAGAGGGGTGGGGAGACAGAATCTGAAGCAGGCACCATGTTGTCAGCACAAAGCCTGATGTGGGGCTGGAACCCAAGAACCGCGAGATCATGACCTGAAACAAAATTGGACACTCACCCAACTGAGCCAACCAGGCACCCCCAATTTTTTTTTTACTTTATTTTGAAAAAGAGAGGGAGACGGGGCGCCTAGGTGGCGCAATCGGTTAAGCGTCCGACTTCAGCCAGGTCACGATCTCGCGGTCCGGGAGTTCGAGCCCCGCGTCAGGCTCTGGGCTGATGGCTCAGAGCCTGGAGCCTGTTTCCGATTCTGTGTCTCCCTCTCTCTCTGCCCCTCCCCCGTTCATGCTCTGTCTCTCTCTGTCCCAAAAATAAATAAACGTTGAAAAAAAAAAAATTAAAAAAAAAAAAAAAAAGAAAAAAAGAAAAAGAGAGGGAGAGAGAGCATGAGTGGGGAATGGGCAGAGAGAGAGGGAGAGAGAATCCCAAGCAGGCTCTGCACTGTCATATATATATGTAAATCCATATATGTAATTCACATATATGGATTGATATATATGATACATGATATCATATATAATATATATATTTTCTTTATCCATTCATTCATTGACAGACACTTAAGTTGTTTCCATACCATATATTTCCATATATAGCCAGAAACGGATTGCTGGATGATATTGTAGTTCTAGTTTTAATTTTTAAGAAACCTGCATACCATTTTCCATAGTGGCCAGTTTATATCCCCACCAATACTTGTTATCTCTTGTCTTTTTGGATATTAGCTATTCTAAGAGGTATGAGGTAATATCTCATTGTGGTTTTGATTTTCATTTCCCTAATGATTAACAATATCAAATATTCTGTCATGTGCCCTTTGGCCATTTATACATCTTCCTGGAAAAATGTCTATCAAGGTCCACTGCCCATTGTTTAATTAGGTTATGAATGGGGTGGGTAGGGTGAAAAGATAAGGCATTTGAGGTAGGACACAGTATAAGAAAAAGTTTGGAAGTAGGAAAACTGGGGTTGTGTTTGGAAGCTAGTAAGTAGTGAAATTTGAATGGAAAATACGGTAAAGAAGTTAGAGTGAGGTGAGGTCAGAAAGTATTTGAGGCCACATTTGAAAGGACTTGGAGGGGTGTGGCACCTGGGTGGCTCAGTTGGTTAAGTGTCTGACTCTTGATCTAAGTGTCAGGTCTTGATCTCAGGGTTCTGAGTCCACGCCCAGCATGAGCCTACTTAAAAAAAAAAAAAAAGGAAGAAGAAAAGAACTTGGATTTCACACTATGGGGTTTGTCCTCCACTTGGTGGACAACAGGGACACACTGACATTTTGTGAACCAGGAAGTGACATGATTTTACTTTGATTTGAAGGATCAACCTCATATCTTTGAGGAGCAGGTATCTAAAGAGTAAGAGACTGGAGTGAGAGAGACTAGTTATAAGAGACCAATCATGAGGGACCAAATCAGGGTGGTGGTAGTGGGATCTGCCAGGGCCATGATTAAGGCAGCGTTTACAGGTCTTAAAACTGCTTAAATATGAACAAGGGAAAGAAAGGGTGCTTGAAAGAATGATGGTGACAAACCAAAGTAGAGAGGCAGCAGGAAGAACTGGTTTGGTGGGAATATAATGAGCTGGCTTGGATTGAGTCTGAGGTGCTTGGCAAACCATCCAAGTAGAAATATGCACAGACAATGTAGGTCAGCAACCTGAGTGAAAGGTGAGGTCTAGTGATCCTAATTTGAGAGGTAACAGCATCCAGACGATTAGAAAGCTACAAGGATTGGGATGCCCACAAAGGAAACTATTTGAAGAGAGAAGGTAGAGAGACTTGGGGGTAGGTTTTCTACCTTAAGCCAAGCAAGAACCTGGGAGGAAGAAGGAATGGTGGTTGGGAAGGGCAAGAAAATGAAGAAGAGACATTAAAAATGACAGATAAATGTTCAAGGAGGAAGACCCCAGGGATTATCTTGGCTATAATACTGGAAGCTGTAAACGTAACCATTAAATGCATTAAGTCATTTGAGGAGAAGCAATATTGGTAATTCCAAGGAGCGTAGGATTGAGGGGAGCATTTTCTTTCTTGGGGTGGGGGAGATGGGAATTTTGTAGTCTGAGGAGAAGGAACCAGGGATATGGAGAGATGAGGAAGGAGGTTAGAGGAAGTGGTTGATGGATGAAGTCTGCAAAAAGTTGCTATATGGGTGGGATTCAGCCAGAAGAGGCAACCTTACAAGGAAGGAAGTATATATTTTTCTTGGATATATATGGGGGAGAAGGATGAAAAGGTAAGTGTGGATACAGAGACATTTTGATGTGTAGAGGCAGGAAGCTGAAGGCATTCTTAGTGGGTGACTCATTCTTCCCGAGAGAATAGAAAGTGAGGTCACCAGAGACTGGGGTGGGGCAGGTGTTGTGTTTTGAGAACAAGGAAAAGGATTGAAGTGGCTATTGGAGAATGAGATAGAGTCCACTAGAAATGGGCAAACAGATTTCTGAAGACCACTGGTAGCCCAACTGAGTCTAAATTCAAGAATTTGTGGTAGAACTAGATGGCATGACCAATCATGTGGGGTCCTGGAGGGCACAGCAGATAGTGGGCTCTTCCAGATATATATTCTAGTCAGCTACCTATATATTTTACATTATCACTGCAAGTGAAGAACAGGTTCATACCTTACCTGGCGTTGTAGTCCCTATAGTCAGTACAATTACCATGTTCATACTTAATAAGGGTTTATAGAATGAATAAACAAACTGTGCAGCAAGATTAAAATTCTTATTAACTGGCTACCATACAGCAGAAGGAGAGGATGGTGGGTGAGAAACAGTGTTATTACTAAGACTGAGTCAGTGCCCCGTCGGCAATGGCCCATCTCCACATGCCAGAGAGAAGATGCTGGAACCTTGGATACTTCTTTCCTGTAGAAGCTCAACATACCTACTTGTGCAGAAGAGCTCGCCCCCTCCCCTCCTTGGTCACCATGCTTACCTTGCAGACTTGATCTCTAATTTGGCTTCCTAAGATATATTACATCTAATATCAAAGCCACAATCATGGTTTAGTACAAAGATTTTATCTTCTTTTAACATTAATAAATTAGCATGATGGCTTATAAAACCAGTCTGTGTGAATTCGATTAATGGGAAGCATATTAATTCATGGATGAATTAACAGAACAAGTTCAAAAGCTGCAAAGCTGGGCAGGATCAGAGGCAATTTACTGTAATTATACTTCTTCCAGAAACAAACTTTTATGTTGTTAAGACTGAAGTCAAGAAATACAGAACTTAGTGCTCCCTTCAATTAGAAGTATCTAATGTTTTAGCAAAGGACATGGGCTTTTCTAAAAAGAACAAACAAAAAAACCCAGAGACCACATGAGGAAGGTACAAGATAAAATTAATAATCATTTAGCTATTTTATGAAAATTTGTAGTCTACAGACCTAGATTCTCAGAATTTAATATTTCTGGGTAGAACACTCCTTTTAGAGACAGATGACTGTGAACCCGAGGTGGCCCTACAGTGAATCTTGTAGACTTCAAACGGCAGGGGTGTAACTGACTACCGCTGCTGGCCTTCTCTTGGTCAATGACTGGGTGCTCCAGCCAGGGATGCTGAGGCACTTCTTGGAAGACATGGACCTCTTCTGATGGCCAACTTTGGCTTGAGGGCTCTCCTTTGGACTTGCAGAACCTTCCTTATATCACACAGAGGTCTGGGACACCTCCAGCAGTCTTTCTTCCCTCTCTCCTTCACTCAAGGTCAAATTTGCATGAGTGCTAATTTGTTCCCTACCTTTCCCAGTTTCCTTCCCATTCTCTCTCACAGGGATAATAGAATGCTTGCTCCATTCATCTTATCTTGGAGTTGGCTTCTTGGAGGACCTGCATTGACATGGAAATTGGCATCATGACCCAGAGGCCAAGAGGCACTGATGGCAGGTGACAGTTTCCATAGCATTGTTCTAGCCACTGAAGTGGCTAATGGCATTGTAAGAAATATGTATTTTGGTTTTTGTCCTTGGGAGCTGATGGCCCCAATCTGAGTTCAAAGGCCTGAGAACCAGGAGCACCAATGTTCAAGGATAGCAGAAGGTGGATGTCCCAGCTCAAGCAAAAGAGAAAATTCACCCTTCTTCCTCCTTCATTCTATTCAGACCTTGAATGGACTGGGTGATGACCACTTACATTGGTAAATGTGATATTTTTTTCTTAGTCTAGTGATTCAAATGCTAATGTCTTCGGAAACATTCTCACAGACACACTCAGAAATGTTTAACCAGCTATCTGTGCATCCCTTGACTCAGTCAAATCAACGCATTAAATTAAATTAAATTAAATTAAATTAAATTAAAAATGCAGGTTTCCTCTTCTCCACTTAATATGTAAGGAGAAAAAGGGACAGTCTCAGTGAATTGAGATTTGACTGGGGAACATACTTCTGTGACCAAACCACTGAGCTAAGTATAGTAAACATCTGTTGGGTGTGCCTACTGAGGGTCCATCTCCTGTTCTTTTGCTAGGAGCACCACCATTTTGTTTTGTAGAAAAAGCCTTCTACACTGGATACAGTCTTGATGGGAGCGCCACTCAAGGTGCTTCCTTTCCCTCACTCAGGGTTTGGCAAGTGACTCAAAGAGGCGCTCTCTCCCAGAACCTGAATTAGAGCAGCACAAAACTGGAGATGATTGGAGAACATTTGTTCAGAGGCCAGGACTCTGAAGAGACCTTCTCTTGGCTCCTGAAGCAGACCTCTAGAAGCCCAGGAACTGTGGCTTTCTTTCAAGTCTGTGGTCATCCCCAAAGAATTCCAAGACTTCTCTTTGCTTAAATTAGGCAGAGATGGTTCTCACTGGTTGTACTCTACTCCATCTTTCAAGAGAGTCCCTTTGGAACAAAATCAAAAAGGAACAGCAAGGAAATAATGAAGTTTATTCCCTTACAAGTGGGATCACCTTTCTCTTTAAGGGCACCATCACATTCAGTGTCTCTGTGGAACCCTCAAGAACCTCCTCCTCTTCCTCATGGGTGAATAGAGCTGTCCCAGAGTTACGTAATTAGGGAGTGATGGGGTTGGCACATATATTCAGTTGTCTGTCTCAGTGATGCTGTGCTGGGATCTCTCAAATCACTCCTTGCAGTGCCCACCTTGGTCTTGAGTTGTGATTTGGGCCCCACCACTTATACCCTGTGAGACCTGAGGGGCCTCCTCTGGACCTCCATTTCCATGTCTGTAATGTGAAGATGTTGGATTGCTTGCCCCATAAGTTTTCTTTGCCATTCTCAAATGTTCTCTCTTTCTCTGTGACATTATGGGTAGAAAAAGGAATGTAAGCATAACATTTCCTTTGTGCTTGATATACATTAGGCTCTATTCCATGTATTTTGTATGTATTAACTCACTTAATTCTCACAACACCCTACCCTTGTGATGGAGGCTCTGTGAGGGCATGGGCTTTGTTCTGTTCACTCTTGTATCCACTTTGTGCTTAACGTAAAGTAGGTGATCAATAAATGTTACAACAGATAAATAAACAAGTCGAAAAATAAGAAAAAAAATCAATTGATGAATGAGTAGAGAGGAGGAAAGAGACCATTTTTTTCCAAATCAACTTCTGTGGTCTTTTAGCTTTCTTGAAGCTCAGTTTGGGTTCTCATGATTTCTCCAGTAGGCTCTAGGTGTTTTGAGGAAATTCCTGAATTAGTTCTCTTTGTTCAGCTGCTGTGAAAATATGATTTCTGCAACTGCTTCATTTCTCATTTCTTCTTTCAAGTAGAACCAATAACTGAACCCAATGTTTTAAGTACTTAGATGAAAAATGGATATCATTTATTTTTACCAGGATCTAGATAAGAAAGGCTTTAAGGGTTCTGAGATGGAAGGTTACAGCCCACATAATCCAGTTCTAATGGGGAGTTTTCTATGACCAAGTCACTGAGGAAAAACTTAAGCTTAGTTTATCATACGCTGCTATCAGCTGGAAGTGGACAGCTGCAACATTGTGGTTTCCCCCAGGAGGGTGTCTTTTGACAATACGGAAGGCAAATCCTGGGCAAGACTGCCCACATGGAGAGACAACCAAAGAGATGGTCTGTATTAATGGTTTGTTTGGCTAGATAGCCAGGGATCTGGAAAATAAGACAGATAACAAGGAGGCCTAAGAAGGGGGAATGTGCATTGACATCTTGGAATGGGCAAAAATTGGGAAAATGTTCAATACCCCATGTGCATGTACACCAAGGAGCAGAGGAAGACCGTAATAATCAGAAGAATGACATGCCCTATTCTGTGCATGTCATTTAGCCTCTTTTTTCCATCACCCCTGCCCAGTGCAGGTGGGAATGTGGGTAATGCACAGACTCATGCTTCCTTTCACAAGACTGGTGCTGCTACTATGGCTACTGTGTGCTGGCCCTGCCACAAACAGATGTCAGTGCTCAGTCCCCAATATGGCATCATTCCCAAATGGATCAGCTATCCAGGGGTAGACTGTGATGGTTATTGACCAATTGTCTCTTACATCTGCAATGTCTCTTTTCTAACTGGTTCTGTAATGTTAGGGCTGGGAGTGTACAAACTACCTTGGAGTCCCACGCTCCCTTGCCAGCTGACTTCCTATTACCTTCTGCCAACAGAAGGCACTCATGGCAGATCCCAAGGTGGGAGAAGGGGAGGAACTGCTCCTTCAAAAGGTGAAATCCTGTGAGTATTCAAGAGTGTCTATGTTGAAATTAACTGGCGAATAAGAAACCATTTTGTCAGCTTTTCCAAATACTTGGGTCTTCTATTTGAAGTTGCTAATTGAGCGAAAAACTGCAAGACCGAATCACATAGCACTAAAAAGGACAAACATCTGTGTGGGATTATTATCACTAATGTCACAAATACCTATCAAATTTACTCTGGAAATTATGACTGTTCTCTCCTGAAAAGCCTGTGAGACATTATCCACCAGGTAAGTCATTGGGCATTACTGATTTATTAAAATGTGTGAAGAGAGCACACATTTTTTTCTCAGCAGTAACATTAGGAGCCCCTTTGATCTCTGTTGACTTTTTAGCTGAAGGGATTTGGACAAATTTATTGGCATCAGAAAAGACAAAGTGTTGTCACTGTTTGATAGCTATTTGATATTCGACCTCTTTTAGCTGCAATGATTGCAGTCTTTGTAGAAATCATGTATTAACACTTGGTGAAAAATTCTGTGTCTTAAAGGTTTGTGCAAATACATTTAAAACATAGTGTTTTGGTTGCACAATAATGTGAATGTACTAAATACTACTGCATTGTATACTTTACAATGGCTAATTCTACATTATGTGAATTCTGATTAAATGGAAAACTTTTAATGTATCTTTTTCACATTGAAAAACTTATTTGGCTATAATTTCACCTAGATGCAGAGACATTTTAAAAGTTTCTCATTCCCTCCTTCAGCTAATCCCTAAGCTTAGAGCTATTTTATAGGTCTTAGATCTCGGGTAGTTTTTTGTTTTCAGTAAAACTCATGATTTTCAATTACTTAGTAAGTAGAGTAAGATGTGGAGGACTTATTGTACTGGGTATTTAACCCAACTATTCCAAAAGGCTCAAAATAATCAATTGTGAAAAATATACAGAACTCTCAGGTTACTTTCTTATGCATGCTCAGAAAAATCACCAATTTTTTTTAGTTTATTTATTTATTTACTTTGAGAGAGACAGAGACAGCGCAAGTGGGGGAGGGGGAGAGAGAGAGCGAGTGACAATCCCAAGCAGGTTCCATGCTGCCAGAGCAGAGCCTGATACAGGGCTCAAACCCATGAAACCCCAAGATCATGACCTGACCTCACCAAGAGTCGGATACTTAACCAAATGAGCCACCCAGGTACCCCAGAAAAATCAACAATTTTAAATTTGTATGCATTTGTATGAAATCATCAAAAAGGAATTCTGGAAAAAAAAAACTGTGGGAATTTGTTAAGATAGTTATAATGACACATTATGATGTGAATTCAAATAGTTCTGAACCTTGTTATTTATTAATCTTAGTTTTCACAGTTCCTGCCTCTATACATAGCGGATTCTTTCTTTTTCCAAACTAAAGCTATACAGAGGCTCTGCAGGAAAATAATGTCTAACAGAATTATCATTGCTCTTCTTCATATGTCGTTGAGGATTTTTCTGATATCACATCATGAGGACCATCATTCTAAATTTGTTTGGAAATTTTAACCTTACATGTGTAGAGAGATATATCTTTGTTTATTATATTTTATCTTTTTTTAACATTTATTTTTTATTTTTGAGAAAGAGCATAACCAGAGGGAGGGGCAGAGAGAGAAAGGGGGACAGAGGATCCAAAGTGGGTCTGTGCTAACAGCAGAGAGCCTGATGTGGGGCTCAAATTCACAAACCCATGAGATCATGACCTGAGTTGAAGTTGGATCCTTAATCAGCTGAGCCACCCAGGTGCCCCTATTATATCTTTAATTTAGATCCCTAATTTCAAAATCTATTAGACTTAAATGCATTTTTTTCCAGAATCCCATTTCCTTAATAGTTATGCCAATTTATATTAAGAGAACCTCTTTTTTTTTTTAATTTATTTTTGAGAGAGTACAAGCAGGGGAGGGTCAGAGAGAGGAGGAAAGAAGATCTGAAGTGGGCTCTGTGCTGACAGCAGTGAGCTGAATGTGGGGCTTGAACTCATGAACCATGAGATCATAACCTGAGCTGAAGTCAGATGCTCAACTGACTGAGGCACACAGGTGCCCCTTAAAAAAACCTTTTTTTTTTTGCCCCTCAGTCTTCGCAGATGACATGATACTTTATATGGAAAACCCAAAAGATTCCACCAAAAAACTGCTAGAATTGATTCATGAATTCAACAAAGTTGCAGGATATAAAATCAATGCACAGAAATCGATAGCATTCCTATACACCAACAATGAAGTGACAGAAAGAGAAATCAAGGAATCGATCCCATTTACAGTTGCACAAAAAACCATAAAATACCTAGGAATAAATCTAACCAAAGAGATGAAAAATCTATACACTGAAAACTATAGAAAGCTTATGAAAGAAATTGAAGAAGACACAAAAAAAAAAAAAAAAAGGAAAAAGATTCCATGCTCCTGGATAGGAAGAACAACTATTGTTAAAATGTTGATACTACCCAAAGCAATCTACATATTCAATGCAATCCCTATCAAAGTAACACCAGCTTCTTCACAGAGCTAGAAAAAATAATTCTAAAATTTGTACGGAACCAGAAAAGACCCCGAATAGCCAAAGCAATCTTGAAAAAGAGAACCAAAGCAGGAGGCATCACAATCCTGGACTTCAAGCTGTATTACAAAGCTGTAATCATCAAGACAGTATGGTACTGGCACAGGAACACTCAGATCAATGGAACAGAATAGAGAACCCAGAAATGGACCCACAAACGTATGGCCAACTAATCTTTGACAAAGCAGGAAAGAATATCCAATGGAATAAAGACAGTCTCTTCAGCAAGTGGTGCTGGGAAAACTGGACAGCGACATGTACAACAATGAACCTTGACCACTTTCTTACACTATACACAAAAACAAACTCAAAATGGATGAAAGACCTCCATGTAAGACAGGAAGCCATCAAAATTCTCGAGGAGAAAACAGGCAAAAACCTCTTTGACCTTGGTCACAGCAACTTCTTACTCAACACATCTCCAGAGGCAAGGGCAACAAAAGGAAAAATGAGCTATTGGGACCTCATCAAAATAAAAAGCTTCTGCACAGCAAAGGAAACAATCAGCAAAACTTAAAAGGCAACTGATAGAACGGGAGAAGATATTTGGAAACGACATATCAGATAAAGGGTTAGTATCCAAAATCTATAAAGAACTTATCAAACTCAACACCCAAAAAACAAGTAATCCAGTGAAGAAATGGGCAAAAGACATGAATAGACACTTCTTCAAGGAAGACATCCAGATGGTCAACCGACACATGAAAAAATGCTCAACGTCACTCATCGTCAGGGAAATACAAGTCAAAACCACAATGAGATACCACCTCACACCTGTCAGAATGGCTAACATTAACAACTCACGCAACAACAGATGTTGGCGAGGATGTGGAGAAAGAGGATCTCTTTTGCATTGTTGGTGGGAATGCAAGCTGGTGCAGCCACTCTGGAAAACAGTATGGAGGTTCCTCAAAAAACTAAAAATAGAACTACCCTACAACCCAGCAATTGCACTACTAGGCATTTATCCACGGGATACAGGTGTGCTGTTTTGAAGGGACACATGCTTCCCATGTTTATAGCAGCACTATAAACAATAGCCAAAGTTTGGAAAGAGCCCAAATGTCCATCGATGGATGAATAGATAAAGAAGAGGTGGTGTATATATATACAATGGAGTATTACTCGGCAATGAAAAAGAATGAAATCTTACCATTTGCAATGACATGGATGGAACTGGAAGGTATTATGCTAAGTGAAATTAGTCGGAGAAAGACAAATATCATATGACTTCACTCATATGAGGACTTTAAGACACAGAACAGATGAACACAAGGGAAGGGAAGCAAAAATAATATAAAAACAGGGAGGGGGACAAGACATGAGACTCTTAAATATGGAGAAGAAACAGAGGGTTACTAGAGGAGTTGTGGGAGGGGGGATGGGCTAAATGGGTAAGGGGCATTAAGGAATCTACTCCTGAAATCATTGTTTCACTATATACTAACTAATTTGGATATAAATTTTAAAAAATAAAAACTAAAATTAAAAGAAAAGAAAAAAAAGAAAATCTTTTTTGTTGTATGTGTGTAGGGACTCCATCAGACTCTCTCATTTCTCCCCATTTTTATAACTGGGATATTATTCTGGCATAACAAATAAAAATCAATTAGCATTATTATTTTTTAAAAAACTAAGATAAATTGACCTCATTTAATAGAACGGATCAAGATCCAATTAATTTTTGTGAACTGAGTTTTCGTTTTTATTAACTGGATCTTATCCTTTACATTCTACTCATTTTTTTTATAGGAACTAATTTGTCATGAATATGTACTACATCAGTTTCCTATGGCTGTTGTAACAAATTATCACATAGTTAGTGCCTTAAAACAACATAAATTGTGGGTGCCTTGGTGGCTCAGTAGGTTAAGTGTAAGACTCTTGATTTCAGTGCAGGTCATGATCTTATGGTTCGTGGGATCGGATCCCATGTTAGGCTCTGCACTGACAACACTGGGTCTGCTTGGGATTCTCTCTCTCCTTCTCTCTCTGTCCCTCCCCAGCTCTCATGTGTACACACACACGTGGTTGGCTCTCTCTCTCTCTCTCTCCAAATAAAAAAATAAACTTAAAAAAATACAAAACAACACAAATTTATTGTCCTAAAGTTTTGGTGGTCAGAAGTCTAAAATGGTTCTCAATGAATTTAAATCATGGTGTCAGCACGGCTATATTCCTTTGAGGAGGCTTTAGGGGAGAATCCATTTTCTTTTCCTTTTCCAGCTTCTAGAAGCTTCTTGCATTTCTTGGCTCATGGCCCCTTCCATTTCCTAAGCCAGAAGCAGCTAGTTAAGTCTTTCTCACATTGCATTACTCAGACTCAGACTCTCTTGCTTCCTTCTTTCACTTAGAAAGACTCTTGTGATTATGTCAGGCCCACCCAGATATTCCAGAATAATCTCCTATCTCGAGATCTTTAACTCAATCACAAAGACAAAGTTCCTTTTGCCAATCCATTCACAGATTCTGGGGATTAAGATGTGGAAACCATAGGAGGGCCATTAGTCTACCTACCACCAATAAGGATAAATCATCAATATATAATGTTGCAGAAGGACACTGACAACAATATTCCAAGTATATTAATTTTTAAAGCACATAAAACAATACTATATATTGTGGGGAGGAACACATAGTCTGTGTAAGTGTGAAAATAAGCATGGGATGATAAACTTGCCATCTGCTGGATAGCGGTGACTACAGGGAAAGGAAGAAAGAAGGATTGGGGGTATGACTTTATTTCTTTAAGAAATCTAGGGCACCTGGGGTGCTCAGTCAGTTAAGTGTCTGACTCTTGATTTCGGCTCAGGTCATGATCTCACAGTTTGTGAGTTTGAACCCTTCATCAGGCTCTGCACTGACAGTGTGGAGTCTGCTTAGGATTCTCTCTCTCCCTGTCTCTCTGCCCCTCCCTGGCTTGCTCTCTCTTTCTCTCTCAAAAACTAAATAAATAAACATAAAAAAATTAAAAAAACAGAGAAATATGAAGCAAAATGTCAACATCCTTTAAATCTAGGTGGCTGTTACCTAAATGAATGCCTGTTATATTTGCTTACATGTTGCATTACTTCATAATTAACAACTGAAAAACATTAACATAGTGTCCAGCAACATCTCAAATGATGTTAGGTAAGTTGAACTAACTTCAGTTTGATTTTGTTGTCATAAAGAAACCAGTTTTCCATAAATTTTACAAAGCATACTGGAAAGTGAACAAATTTTTTTTTTCAATTTTATGATATTTGTTGTACAGTCTGTTTCTCCACACAATATTTAGGTTGCTAGTTAGAACTTATGTTTTAAGAATGCCTGGATGGCTCAGTTGGTTAAGTGTCTTGATTTAGGCTCAGGTTATGATCTCACGGATTGCAGGTTGGAGCCCTGTATTGGGCTCTGCACTGAGAGCACAGAGCCTATTTGGGATTCTCTCTCTCCCCCCCCCCCCACCTCTCCCCTGCTCATGCTTACACACACTCTCTCTCAAAAAAATAAACATTAAAAAAACATATATTTTAGTGCATAGCATTCAAATTGATATTTTAATTCAAAGTGTTGATCTTTTCTGAACCAAGAATGTAACTATCTGGTTAGTTGTAGGATTTTAGTATTAATTTGATGACTGGCCAGAATGGCAGGAAGAAATGAGAAAAGACCTATCCAGTAAAGGGTCTTACTGGGTACTGGGGAAATTACCCCAGAGATACCAATTCTGAGACACTGCCTATTAAAACTATTAGATTTCGGGACACCTGGGTGGCTGAGTCAGTTAAGCATCAGACTCTTGGTTTCAGCTCAGGTCATGATCTTACAGTTTCATAGGTTCAAGTCCTGCATTGGGCTCTGCACTGAGAGTGTGGAGGCTGCTTGGGAGCCTGCTCTCTCTCTCTCTCTCTCTCTCTCTCTCTCTCTCTGCCCCTCCCCTACTTGCACTGTCTCTGTCTCTCTCAAAATAAATAAACAAGTAAACAAACAAAAAACTATTAGATTTCAAAGAAAAAATCCTAAAGGCCTGCAGGCAAATTTATCAAATAAATTACAATAGAAAGAGAATTAGTCTGGCAGCAAAAAAATTAGTCTGGCATCAAACTTTTTAGTCTACATACCAAGAAAGCAACAACACACACCATCAAAAAAAAAAAAAAAAAAAAGAAAAGAAAAGAAAACAAGGAAATAAAGCATGATCCAAGGGTTTTATACCGAGCCAAGTTGTCCTTCAAATATCAAGTCTAAAGAAAAGTAATTTTAGACATATAATAACATAGGGAAATCTGCATCTATCAACTTCTTTGAGGATTTACTACGGGATGAGTATTATATAACCAAATGATGACTTGGAAAACTTCAGCAAACAGACTGATGGTTAGTATTTTGAAATATATAAATATACCTCTAAGATTAAAACAAAAGTGGGGACAGGGGCACCTGGGGGGTCTGTTGGTTAAGTGCCCAACTCTTGGTTTTGGCTCAGATCGTGATCTCATGGTTCGTGAGTTCGAGCCCCATGTCAGGCTCCATGCTGATGGTATAGAGCCTGCTTGGGATTTTTCTCCTTCTGTATCTCTGCCCCTCCCCTGCTCTCTCCCTCTCTCTCTCTAAATAAACAAACTGAAAAATTTTTTTAGAAGTGGGGACAAATGTAGAAGACCAATGTACAGATGTTATATATTATGATAAAATTGAAAGAAGAAAACTAAAATATGGGAGAAGGGAGTAGGAAAGTGGAAAACTTAATAAACGTATTGGTTATTGTAGACAATAGGTAGGCTTTAAAGGATACCAATTTAAAAATGAACCAGATCGTAAAAATTAAATAAGAAAATAAAGGAGATGCCTACATGTGAGGCCTGAAACCATAAAACTCCTAAAAGAAAACACAGGGAGTAATATCTTGGACATTGGCTTTAGCAACATATTTATGGATATGTCTCTTCAGGCAATGGTAACAAAAGCAACAATAAAGTATTGGGACTTCACCAAAATAAAAAGCTTTGGCACAGCAAAGGAAACTATCGACAAAACATAAAGACAACCTACTGAATGGGAGAAAATATTTGTAAACGATGTAACAAATAAGAGGTTATTATCCAAAATATATCAAGAATTTATACAACTCAAACCAAACTGAACAAACAAAAAACCAAACAATCCAATTAAAAATGGGCAGAGGGATTGAATTGACATTTTTCCAAAGAAGACATACAGATGGCCAAGAGACACATGAAAAGATGTTTGACATCATTCATCATCAGGCGCATGCAGATCAAAAACGTAATAAGATATCACCCTATACCTGTCGGAATGGCTAATATCAAAAAGACAAATAACAGGTGTTGCTGAGGATGTGGAGGAAAAGGAACCCTATGTGCTTTTGGAGGGAATGCAAACTGGTGTAGCAGCCACTGTGGAAAACAGTATGGAGGTACCTTAACATTAAAAATAGAAATACCACACAATCCAGTTATTCCACTATTGGCTATTTACCCAAAGAAAATGGAAACACTAATTCAAAAAGGTACATGCATCCCTATGTCTACTGTGGCATTATTTACAATAGCCAGATTATGGAAGCAACCAAGTATCCATCAATAGTTAAATGGATAAAAAAGATGTGGTATGTGATATATATATGTCATACACACACACAGTAGAATATTACTCACCCATAAAAAGAGTGAGATCTTGCCATTTGCAACAACATGGATGAACCTGGATGGCATTATGCTAAATGAAATAAGTCTGTCAGAGAAAGAAAAATACCAATCTAAAAAATAAAACAAAACAAGCAAACAAACAGTAAAAGACTCTTAAATACAGAGAACAAACTGGTGGTCACCAGAGAGGAGATGGGTGGGAAGATAGGGGAGATAGGTGACTGGCATTAAGAGGTACAAACATCCAGTTATGAAATAAAAAAAAAAAATAGAAAAGAGGGGAGCAAAGGCATTAAAAAATTACAAGGGACTTCTGCTTCTAGCATAATGGAGTTACAGGGATTGGATTTAGTCTCCCACTTGAAATGACTAAGACAAAGACAAAATATGTGAAGTCATGGTTTTTAGACCTGGCACATCAGATTATGGAGAAAAGTGATTCCTGAGGAATCATTCAATGTGAGACGTGTGAGTGCCACCTTGTTGTCTGGAGAGAATCTCCGTGTTGTGAGTGAGTCCAGCTAGAGCCCAGTGGTTTCCTGAATTGAGGAAATGGGATCAGGAGTCCTGGGAGGCCAAGATGGCTGGAGTGTGCAGAGGAAAGTGCCAGACAGGAGAGAGCTGCACGCGCGCACACGCGCGCACGCACACACACACACACACACACACACACACACAGTGCCAGAGATCTGCCAAGGGTCTATTTCTAGTCTTCAGCTAAGTATTGATCAGTGCATGTGTATGAGGAAACTACTCAAGGCTGTGGAAAGAATCAGCCTTTTAGATTAAAGAGAACAATCCTGGAAGCTCACCCAGGGCTAAGAATTGTTCCTGTGCTCATGGGCTGGAGTGGGAAGCTTCCCAACTCATGGACAGTGAGTACTCAGAAACTTATTGCTTCAGTAATGGAGTCACATTAGTCACAGACTAAAGGTTACTCTGATCCTACCTAACCAACCTAAAAAACAAAATTGAAAGGATCAAACTGTTTCTAAATAACTTCATCTCAGAACAACGTTCAATGATATTTATAGGAATACAAAAACATCTAGCACCCCAAACAAGGTACAATATTCAGTAAAAAAGAGACTGGTGAGGAGAAAAGCAGATCAACAGAATCAGGCCCAGAAATGACAAGATGATTAAATCTGTAGACAAAGCACACAGTTAATACAACTCTGCTTATTATGTTCAAGATGGAAAAGATTGACTGTGGTAAGTAGAGATAAGAAAGATATAAAAAGGACACAAATGGAAACTCTAGAGATGAACAACACGCTGGAATTAACAGCCGATTAGATACTGCAGAAAACAAAAGGTGTAAGTTCAGAGGTAACCACAAGAAGAAAAACATGAACTTTCCTAAATACCAAAAATGTTTTAATAAATAAGAATAAAGAATGTGCAATCTTTAGGAAAAGAAGTACAGTAAATAAAATATATATTATAAAATATGACAGAGACCAAACATAACAGTTGCATCCATAAACATGAACGGGCATACTAACTCAGCTACGAAAAGAATACATCTTAAGTTTTCCTCAAATATTTTGATGTTGTCATAAAGGTGCTCTAGTTTTTTGCTTTCTTTTTTAAAGATTTTATTTTGAAGTAATCTCCACACCCACTGTAGGACTCGAACTCACAATCCTGAGATCAAAGTTTGCCTGCTCCACCGACTGAGCCAGCCAGGTGCCCTAACTTGCTCAACTTTTGAGCTGTACAACATCCATGGGTAATACATCCTAACTCAAACAGTATTTGTATCCCAGACCTGAGGAAAGTGAGTATGCTGACTGTGTGTATGAGTATACACACACAACAACAAAGGCTTTCACAGGTTGCATTCATATTAACTTTATTTATTTATTTTTAAATGTTTATTTTATTTATTTATTTTTTTTTTTGAGAGAGAGAGAGACAGACAGAGCATGAACAGGGGAGGGACAGAGAGAGAGGGAGACACAGAATCTGAAGCAGGCTCCAGGCTCCCAGCTGTCAGCACAGAGCCCAATGTAGGGCTCGAACCCACGAACAGTGAGATCATGACCTGAGCCAAAGTCGGACGCTTAACCGACTGAGCCACCCAGGTGCCCCTAACTTAATTTAAATCCATGGTATCTTCATTCAAATAGGAATAGTACCAACTGGATTTAAATTCCCTAAGAATTCTAGCAAAGTGCATAATGAGAATTCCTGACCTCAGAAACTATGTGACATGATAAATGTGTGTTGTGTTCAACTGCTGAGTTTGGGGGTAATTTGTTACACCGCAATAGATAACCAAAACATTGTGATACAATCTAAATCAACTAAGCAGATGATATGGAAATTATTGGTTGTCATGGTAGGGCATCTCAAAACTTACTGGGTGGCTATAATTCAATCAATACTTAATCGGGTGCCTGGGTGGCTCAGTTGATTAAGTGTCCAACTTTGGCTCAGATCATGATCTCACAGTTTGTGGTATCTAGCCCCCCCCCCCCCCCCCGGGCTCCGTGCTGATGGTGAGGAGCCTGCTTGGGATTCTTTCTCCCTTTCTCTCTCTCTGCCCCTCCCCAACTTGTACACACTCTAGCTCAAAATTAATAAAATAAGATTTAAAAAATCAACACTTAATAAATTGTCGGAGACAGAATGTCTCATGGCTTACAGAATGATGCCTTGGAATACAGCCTCCTCAGTGATATTAAGCATTTACTCATCACCATCTTCTAGGGAGAGAGCCACTAAATCTGGATTATAAGAATAACTTGGCTGCATTCTCTGTTGGGGAATAAAGATGATCTTGTTTGCCTGTCTCTCAACCTAGATGAATAACCCCTTCTAGTCCATTCTACCCTTTTGATCTGTTTTATGCCCTTCAAACAACTCTTGAGTGATAATTCAGCTTTCCTGATGGTTTGGAAGCGGCGAGGGTGGGGGGGGGGTGCTCCTTATTGTGAGGCAGGAGCATTAGGGTCTGTGGATGCGGTACTAGCTGGTTCACTTGCTCAGCCAACAGCTATCCCCACAAACCTCAAGTCTGACAAAGTCAGGTTATGGGCTCAAGGAAATAGAGACTGCTACCATTAGAGCCCTGGGGCATTTCACCAAACAACGAGATAAGGTTTTTATGTAATATGGGGGAAGGGAATCTAGGTACAACTTAAATGAAGCAATGTTTGGATAGCCTCAGGGCAAACAGGGCTGTGTAAGGGGTCGGTTTTGGGTCTAAACTGCAAATCAGACTCAGGGCTTTGTTTCTTGGAAATTAGCAAATTAAAATAGCTATATAATGTCTTGTCTAGAAAGTGCTTTTCTAGAGACTGAATTTGAGTTAAAATGGAAGGTGTTTCTCTACGTTAAAGACATAGATCTGGGCAAAAGTGGGATTTTTCATTCTCACTGATCTGACTTTAAACAGCAAAATTTCTGACAGCTGCTGATTTTAGAATAAGGTTTCTCATCAAGAAAGCATAAGTCATTCAAAAGGGGTTTGTTATGACATTTGACAGCTGTAGCATGACCTTGGGAGTCATACTGTTTGTTTCCAGTTAACTTTTGCCACTGGCTTTGTGTCTGTTGTGCCAGCCAGATTCAGGGCAGGGCAGTTTTTCCTTTCTTAATATAGTGTCTGGAGAGAGGATTGTTTGAATCTTCATTTAAAAAGCTGGGGCACCTGGGTGGCTCAGTCAGTTAGGCATCCCACTCTCGATTTTGGCTCAGGTCATGGTCTCACAGTTTGTGGGTCTGAGCCCCACATAGGGTTCTGCACCCTGTTTGGGATTCTCTCTGTCCCACTCTGCCCCTACCCCACTCGCGCTCTCTCTTTTAAAATACACAAACATTTAAAAAAAAAATCACCAGCTACTTTGCCAAACGTAGTACACCACAGATGAACACAATAACAAAATAATTACCATGTTTAAAAACAAACAAACCCCAAACAGTCATACTGTTTCACAGTTCTGAAACACTCTCTGGTCAGCTACGTAATTCTTTCAATTCTTTCAAAATTATCTATTAAAAAAGTGGCATTCATGTAGGAGAGATCTAGAGCACAATCTTTAAAGTAATTAAAATATTGTATGACTTGGGAAATGTGAATCATGACAACAAATGTTTTTTATGCCAGGAGAACCTAAGAGATCAGTGCCATGCACATTTCTTTCTTGTTAGAAGGTGTTAATCAGTGTCCAAGCAGACAAACAAACACTCTAGATAATTCCAGTAAACAGGGATTAAAGCAGGGACTTAGCTACAAAGACATTGGAAGGGCTGGGAGGGAGGTGGGGATCATGGCAAAAGGTCCTACTGCCTGGCTGTAGGCACATTTGCATTGCTGTTCTTGTATTATCGAATCAAAATAAAAATTTGATACTGATCACAATTTGATACTGGTGGTGGTTCGGGGCATGGACGTGAAGTGCCGGCAATTGCTGGCTGCCTGACTCTGGGCACGGTTTCTCACTTGGCCATCAGACGAGGGCCCACCTCCCAGGGTTGCTGCAATGACTAAACAGGGTACGCCTTACCGATGGCTTGGCTCATAGCAGGCCTGGCACTCAGGAAATGCTCCACTGATTCATGGTCCTTGCATCTGCTGGAAGCAGCGTGGACAGCCACTCACCCTGGTGGAGAATGGAAGGAAAACTATATAGAGATGGCTGGGTCCTTCCAGAAAAACGGTACAGCACTGAGAAGAGGGACAGGAGGTTGGAGTCAGACAGTCCTGGCTTTAGTACCCATAGGTCCCCAGGAGTGTGCACATCTGAAGAGCTTGCTGAGGTACAGGTTTCCGCATGGAACACTGAAGCATTTTCTTCCTTGCAGGACAGATACAAACACTAAATGAGATTTTTTTTTTTAAGTATGTAAAATGCCTAGCTTGTAGCAAGAGTTCAATTCCAGGAATTTCTGTAATTAAGTAATTATTTTAGAACTAATTTAAAATAATTGAAATAATTCAATATGTAGTTAAAAATCACTATCAAATGTCATAAAGTATTGTGACCTGTCATCATGTGCGGGGAAAACATTTACGTTTGTGTGTGTTTTCAAAGGGGAGAGTTTGGTGTGAATGTATGTACACCACAGTCATTATAGGTGGCTCAGGGCCACAGTTTCTCTCTGGCCTAGATCCTGCATTCTGAATTTGGGATTTTCTCCCAGGATTCCAGGTTCTGAGAAAGTTGAAGTTCCCAGATATAGCCACCAGGTGGCGGAGCGATTCCTTGCCAGGGTGTAGTGAAAATCCAAGTTTGGAAGCCAGAAGTAGTGTGGGAAGCTCAGATAGGGTCAGCAGTTTATCTGGAAGTGGTCAGGAGGATGCAAGACTTCAGTGAGGGGCAAGAAGGCTAGGGAGGTGAGTCATAGCAGGAGAAGGAATAAAGGAGATGTGTCAGTGAAAGGTACCCATGGGACCTGGGGAGGGGCTCTGGCCCAAAGCCCACAGATAATTCATCCATTCTTGCCAAAACATTTGTTGAGCACTTATCGTGAGCCATAAACAGGGCACGGTGTGAAATCAGCCCCCTCAAGTAGGTCACAGGAGGAGTCTGACACATAAACAAATGACTAATATATAATGTGAAAATCACAAGACATGATGCCACCATCTCTTTAACCCTTATGATGAGCCAGGCACTTTATAATTTCCCTACGTTGCATATGAAGAAACTGAGATTCAAGAAATTCACTCGTTTCCCGAATTCACAAAGCTGAGAAACAATGGTTTCAAAGGCTATGTTAGGAGTGCTTTACCCATCATTACTCCTCTACTAAAAGAAGACAAAACAGCCCCGCTCCTTTAAAGCTCACCATTTGAAGTTAGTCTCGGCAAGCGTTGACAATAAGATGGTGGGCACTCCCCAGTGGGCTCAGGTGCCCCTCTTTCCCTCCCCTCTGCTGGCACCGCCCCATCTCCTGCCTACTGTTCATTCACTGTCCAAGGCATCTGGCTCACCCTGCCCACCATCTTCTGGTCACCCCAGCTGCCTCTCCCACAGCCACAGCCTGGCCTTGGTCATCACTGACAGCTCAGCTCTAGAGAGCACTAGCTCACACATCTCCCTATTTATAGTGACTCGGCCTTCCCTCGGGTTGGCTTAAGTACAGTTGGCTCCGCAGCTGTGAAAATTGGTAAACGGAAACCTCATTTAAAATGGCGTGAGGAGGCCAGCAGGGGGAGCTCTAACGCCCTACCACTGGTTGTCAACTGCAGACCCAACAGGAACACTTACCTTGCACGTAGGTACTTGAGTTAGCTACGGCTTCAGGGGCTTCACGGTCGAGGAGGGAGGAAGGGTTCTCTCCTCACCTCTCCAACAGCCCAGCCAATGAGAGACTGTCACAACTCAGCCAATGAAAAGCCACGGCACTTTGAACTCCCAGTTTACACCTGTGACTATTTCGTTTAAAACAAACCCCCCCCCCCCCCCCCCCCCCCCATTTCTCCCACTCCTCTATGAATGACAGGTCCTGTCCTTTGTGTTGTGTTGTGGGTTTGCCTATGATTTTGCCATGGCTTGCTTGTTCCGAGTTGCCATTCTCTATTTCGGAATAAACCCATTTTTGATAGTTTATTTTTAAACTATCAAACTATTAGTTTGATACTAATTAAACTATTAAACTATCAAACTATCAAACTAAAATTTAAACTATTTTAAACTTTGACAGTTTTATTTTTAAGGTTAACACAGCTATTCTTTGCTTCACTGGGTCCCCTTACAGCTAGTCCAGCTTCTCCCTGCATCAGCCTCTCCTGACTTCACTTCCTTCTTTCCCTGGTTTACTTCCCATGACGCCGCATACCAGCCACGTTTAAAGAACACCGGAAGCTCCCCCCTCATCTCGCTCTGTTCCGTGGTGCTGGCTTCTACCCCGCTAACGCCTGTCCTTGCTCAGGACTGCATCCCGCAGCAGTGCTGGGAAACCTTGCAGCAGGGGAGGCTGTTGGGCGAGGAGAAGGGAAGGGGAATAGGTCATTTTGAAAGGAGGCGAGGCAGTGCTCATCGCAAGGGTTCAGAGTTCTCTGGGAGGGGAACAAGGGTGTGGGCTCCCAGGGCTGGACTGTGGAGATGTCTGACAGCTGCTTAAGAGAATGGGAAACACCCGAGGGGGATTTGGGCAGCGTGGAGGGCCCAGGTAAGGATGTGGACCCTGGATCTAAGGTGTGACCAATTGTGTGGTTGTGGTTTTCCCTGTTAACACTTGGCTGCAGAGACGGACAGTGAATTTATATCCAGGGCAGGGTTTTGACATGTGGTTCCAACAGAAAACAGTGGGGACATTGCGGATACTGGCCGAAGTGCTGGAGAGAATCTACAGACATTACCAGATTACCTGGCTTAAAAACTTGCTTGTTTACTTATTGTTTACAAAACATAAATTTGCTGAGGGCAGGGCCTTGTTCTCCATGTAATCCTACATGTTGTGGTCACCTTCTTGAGTAAGGGAGTCAGATGCTGAGAATAAAGAACCTCAGGGTTCTGGCAGAAGGACAGGAGGCTAAAGGAGAGAGGGTGTGGTTCAAGGTCTGAATGCATAGTTTCAGAGGCGGGTCACTGCAGGAGACTTGCTCAGGGTATGGGGGCCTGAGGTCGAATGCAGGTGGGTGACCAATCCATCTCAGTTTGCCCAGACTTTCTGGACTCCACCACTGAAAGACCTATGTCCTGGAGAACCTTCAATCGTGGGTAAATTGGCCAGCTGGTTACTAAATGGAGAACAAGAATATCTCCGGGAAGCCAGAATAGTGGTGGGTGGTCTATGGAAGCTGCAGGATTGATCATTCTTGTGAGCTTGTCATTTTTTGGCACACTCCATGTGGGACTCCTTAGGCATGTTTTCTCAGCAGTGAAAGGGAGCTTTTTCATAGCCCTGAAGTCTGGGAACAACAAGTATGCTAAAAATGGCAAATACTTCTAAGAGTGGCAACACCAAAGTGTGGCTACATCAGCATTTTCAAGTCTGCCAATTAAGTGCATTGTACTTAGAGCCTTAAAAAATCACATCAACAAAGCTCCCCTGAAGATTCTTTCCTTTCTATAGGAAATTTAACTGCTGATTTATTCTTTTTTTTTTTTAATTTTTTTTTCAACGTTTATTTTTATTTTTGGGACAGAGAGAGACAGAGCATGAACGGGGGAGGGGCAGAGAGAGAGGGAGACACAGAATCGGAAACAGGCTCCAGGCTCTGAGCCATCAGCCCAGAGCCTGACGTGGGGCTCGAACTCATGGACCGCGAGATCGTGACCTGGCTGAAGTCGGACGCTTAACCGACTGCGCCACCCAGGCGCCCCAACTGCTGATTTATTCTAATAACATCTATTTTCTTAGAAATCCAGTAATGTCAATTTGCAATATTATATGAAAGGACTGTACATAAATATCATAATTTTATTTAATTGAGCATGAGAATCATGTCAAGAATGAAATAGTCTTTGGTTAAATAGACATATCTAGTGTTGAAAATAGATTTCACACTCCACATGCATCACATAACATAGACAAACCGTAGCTTTGTTATAATTCAAGTTTTATAATTGCTGTTATAGCAATCAAATATGCATCAATAAATTATTCCAGAGAAGTTTTATTTTCAGAACAGAATTTGATGGCTAAATTATTGAAAATGAAATACAGATTTTCTGGAAAAATTGTAGAAATACATTTCAACCAAAGAATAACTCTTTTATAATGAGTCAACATATACAAGGTATACTGAAGCAAGTAACATCAGAATTACACTCTCTGTGTCACCATCATAGATTTGTACAATCACTGTAAATAAACTTGGGGATCAGGATATAGCTATTCACAGAAACAGAAGAAGAATACTTTCCCAGAATATTTAAGAATATTTCAGGAAGATTCATGGAAATATAGTTCTTTGTTATAAATATCAGTGGAGAATCAGTATGTGGAGACTTGGATTCCTATATGCACCTATAGCTTACTCAACATGCTTATGTCAGAAACTTGAAGATATTGTCCCCTTCTAAGTGTCCCATGTAAAACCAATACAGAGATTTGTTGAATTCTTATTAATTTGTATTCAGTGTTAAATTGAATACATTTAGAAAACTTAAATCTTCTATCACTTTCACAAATGCATAGGTTGATGGTTGACAAAAGTAAACTAATGTTGTCTGTTCTGTTAGATTTTGGCACGTGGCTCAGTTCTTCATTTCATTGGGGACTAACAAGATGTAGCATAAATGCCTTATTAAGTAAGCTAAGCCATCAATTTTATTTGTATTAGACTTTTTACTCTGAGATAATTGCAGAAATTGTAGATTCACATGCAGTTGTAAGAAATAACACGAAGAGATCCTGTCTGCCTTTTACCCAGCTTCTCCCAATGATAATATCTTGCAAAACTATACCATATCACAACCAGGATTTTCATACTGGTATAGTCAAGATATAGAATGTTCCATCCCAAGGATCCTGTGTGTTACCCACCTCTCTCCTTCTCCACCCTCCTCCCTAGCAAACTCTAATCTGTTCTCTATTTCTAGAATTTTGCATTTCAAAATGTTGTATACATGGAATTCTACAGTATGTAACCTTGTGGGATTGACTTTTTCACTCAGCATAATACTCTGGAGATTCATCCAAGCTGTTGCTTGTATGAGAAATTATTTTTATTGCTGAGTAGTATTCCATGGCACGGATGTATCATATGTTTCACCAGCCACCCATTAAAGGACATCTGGTTGTTTACAGTTTTTGAATATTATGAATAAAGCTGCTATGTATATTCACGTACAAGTTTTTGTGTGAACATACGTTTTCACCTCTCTGGGACAAATGCCCAACAGTGCAATTGCTGAGTGGTGTGGCAGCTGCATGTTTAGTTTTATTAGAAACTGCCAAATGGTTTTTCAGAGTGGCTGTTCCATTTTCATTCCCCTCAGCTATATAAGACTGATCCAGTTTCTTTGCATCCGTACTATTATTTGGTGTTACATTTTTAGCAATTTTGATGGGTGCTTAGTGGTGTCTCATTGTGGTTTTAATTTGCAGTTCCCTAATGATTAGCGATATTGAGTATCTTTTCATGGGCTTATTTGCCATTTGTACATCTTCAGTGAAAAGTCTGTATATGTTCTCCATTTTTTAATTGGATTTTTAAAAAACACTGTTGAGTTTTTGTGAGTTCTCCATATATTCTAGATACCAGTCCTTTGTTGGAAATGACTTGCAAATATTTTTCTCTCAGTCTGTATATAGCCTGTCTTTTCATTCCCTTAACATGGTCTTTTTCAGAGCAAAAGTTTAAAATTTTGATGTAGTGCAATTTATCCAACTTTCCTTTATGGATTATGCTTTTTGGTGTGAAAATACTCTTTGCTTAACCCTAGGTCCCTATGATTTTCTACTTTAAAAAAAAATTTTATAGTTTTACATTTTATGTTTAGAATTATGATCCATTTTGAGTTAATTTTTATACAAGGTGTGACAGGTAGGTTGAGGTTATTTGCCTGTGGATATCCCATTGCTCTAACACATTTATTGAAAAGACTTTTCTCCCTCCATTGAAGAGGGAGTATACCCAACTGAGTATATTTGTGTGGATCTATTTCTAGATTTTCTATCCTGTTCTATTGATGTATGTGTCTGTGCCTCCATCAATAAGTACCATACTATCTTGATTACTATAGCTACATAATAAGTTTTTATATTGAATAGAGTGATTTCTCCTACTTATTTTTCTTTTACAAGATTGTTTTAGTTATTCCAAGGCCTATGTCTTGGAACTCTTAGAATAAACTTGAATACGTCTACAAACTTTGCTGAGATTTTGATAGAAATTGGATTAAATCTATAGATAAATATGGGGAGAACTGACATCCTTGTTATTTTGTGTCTCCCAATCCATGAACATGGTATATCTCTTCATTTATTTAGATCTTTGATTTCTTTCATTAGTATCTTTCAATTTTCAGCATTTAGATCTTATACATGTTTTGATAAATTTATACCTAAGTATTTATTTTCTTCAGTGATTATAAATGATATTATGCTTTTAATTTTTGTTTCCACTTTGTTCATCTTTAATATTTAGAAATATGATTATATTTTGTGTGCTGATCTCATATCCTGAAATCTTGCTGAACCCACGAGTTCTTTCTTTTCTTTTCTTTTTAACAGATTCTTTGGAATTTTCTATCATGTCATATGTAAACAGAGATATTTTTATTTCTTTCTTTCCAATCATATGCATTTAATTTCTTTTTCTTGCTTTATTGCCACGTATAGAACTTCTGGTACAGCCTTAAACATTTTTATCAGTGTAAATGTCTGGAGATTTGCTAAAATGCACTGGCCTGAATGAGGCCCATTATTCTCAAACAAGTGCATTTTCAACACTTTTCTTATCATCCAACCTGTCTAGAGTTCATTTCCTATAATTTGGATAAATAACTGATAACATTCATCAGTGGTTATAAATGGCACCCACACTGCAAAGTCCCTTGAAGCAACAGAGAGGCCTTTAATGAGCTAAGTGGAAACTGCTTATAAAAGCAAACTTAGCGTAGGAATATTATTCATAAGACAGAACCAGGAGGTAGTGATGCTCAAAGAATTAAGGTGTGAGGTTGACTTATGGAGTATGTGGTATGTCCTTCCAGTTGTCCCCTCTTACCTCTAAATTGGTGATAGCAGTAATTTTAAACTCAGAAGTATGAAATACCATCAAAATTACCTTATTCTTATATATTAGAAATTGCTATTTTTAGGAACTCTTCTGAGAATTGACTTTTGACAAATAAAGACTTCTGTGCATCTTACTATGCTTTTAGTAAAAGGCACTTAAAAATATTTTGACGTCTCAAACTCTGTTCATGTCTTAATTTTTTAAACAAAAATATGATCATTAATAACATTTTTACTTATTTTAAAAATGTATATTTCCTATATATAGTGTTGCGTTTTTATGTTATACGATGTACCTAACCCACCAGAGAGGGTTTATGGCCATTATGAAAAGACAGAAAATGGGGTACTGCTTGATGCTTTATAGACTTCAATATAAGAGGTCTTGGATATATACACATAGGTCCTTAGAGGCCTTAGATGTGTACTCAGGTACAATGCAGTTTCTTGAAAAACCAGGAGCTCCTGCACATAATTTGTAGAAACATTTTAAATCTGTAGTAACAACCAAATTTCAGAGATGAATTGTTGTTTGTTTTGGTAGTTAACAGTGACAAATCATCACAGGCAGGCTAGTCATCACTTTACTGATTTTGCCGATTCAATGAGCACCTGTGCATTTCAGTAACTCTCTTGTCTTTTTCTCAAGATTGGAAATGATCTAAGTACCACTCTATCCATTGTGCGCAGTGAGTTCTGGAGTCAGGTCTTGGGGCATGGACCTAGCCTCTCTGAGCCTCAGTTTTCTCATCTGTAAGTAGCAATGATGATGTGAATCTCACTGGTTATAAGGCTTACATGAGATGATCTTGCCAAGGGCCTGGTCTAAAGCTGGGCAGGGAGTGTGCCTTCAATTACTGACTTCTTTGCTTCCTCTTCTTACACTTTGTCCTGTTTCCTTCCCCTCTTCAGCCTCTCCCCTCTCCTCTCCACATACCACAGAACGAGACACTTCTTATTTTGGATGCCACACCTCATGCCTGAGAGAAGGGAACCCTCTGTCAGAAGCACTAGCAGTGGGGGTCTGGAGAGCTTGTTGCTGAGGCTGTCCCACCTCATTAGTGTATTCCCATGGCCTGCCTACACAGATAGGGCTGCACACAAGACTCTGTGCTCTTATGCCATTTTCATGTTACAGCGCGACCAAAGCTTCATAAGTAACTGATACATTCTAGCAAATGTGACTTCATAGTGCACCTGCAGTTCAGTACATGGCGATGGATAATCCGGAGACAAACAGTCCTGCATGCTCACCCCAAACTCAAGACTGACCGTGTGATGTACTTAGTTCCTTCATGGTTGCAGTGAGTTTCGAATCAAGACTGCTTTGGGCACAGCAAGCAACAAAAACACTCTCACAATACAGTGCAATCACATTGCACATACCTCTTTTTTTTTTTTTGTCCTAAGGAATGGAACGGCAACTGTCTCAACGTGTCACTTTGACAACCAACAATGTTTCTCAAGTCGGTGAGACGGGTGTGAATACGATATGAACAAAGGCTATATATGTGAGTACCTGTGTGGATTGGGAGTTTGCAAATGACCACTTTAATATCCAGTCTGGCACAGGGTTCCCTGGTCACCCTCTCTCGTTCTGCTGTGAGGATGACAGGGCTGCTGCGAACCCTGGCAACGAAGAGTCAGCTGTCAGTCGCCGTCGGCAGCAGCACTTAAAAGATTTTCATTTCACGCAAACACCGAGTGCTTTCCTCTTACTGCATCAGGCCTTTCTTGGAACTGCCTTGAAGTATTCCTCCCTTGAAATGTCGGATACTCCACCATACCATTTCTGAAGCCAGATATGTTCTATCTTCATCTTCATAAAGAACCATTCATACTGACGAGGCCACTTCCTCAGAACTGGGTGTCTGCAGAAATAAAGGAGAGGTCACGACACAGCTGCTCTTATCAGGGGGTGTCCCTCCCAGGGCACCGCTCCAGAGTTGGCGTATCACTGGGCAGGTCATCCAGCCCTTCAGACTCCAGGCCTCATTTGGGCTGAAGCCAGAGGCGGATGCCAGGGAACCAAGGATGGGGACTGGGGCAGCCTTAGGAAGGCAGGAAACTGCCATCTCCAGAGAGGGGCAGCCCAGTCTTGCCCCAGGCTCCTTGGTTTGGATCCCAGGTGGGCTGCTGATGAGCTGTGGTGCTTCATGGGCTGTTTGCCCTCTCAAACCCCGGTCTCCTCACCGTCAGGGGGGCCGACAGTGACGGTGCTCTGATTGTGGGGCTGCGGGGGGAGCAAACAACTCTGCACACATAAAGCACCTGCACAGAGCAAGTGCTCAGTGAATGCCGGTTGCTGTTATCAGGAAACATAAAGAAAGGCGTTATGCATCTCTGTCTCTGTGAGATGTCAAAAGAATTGCGGGCCTCCGAAACAAATCTGCTCAGGGGGAGATTTCCATTCCTGCAGCAGGCTTACAAGTGTTGAACCAAGTTGAGAGTCAGACAGAGTGGACAGGGAACATCACGTTCCACCTTCTGCTTACTGACTTGCTTTCTCTCTCACGTGTAACCCTAAACACAGGCACTGTCAGTGCAAAGCCTGACGTGGGGCTTGAACCCACGAACCGTGAGATCATGACCTGAGCTGAAGTCGGATGCTCAACCGACTGACCCACCACGTGCCCCAGCCCACTTCTTTTAAACTTCATAAAAATTGGGGCACCTGGGTGGCTCAGCCGGTTAAGTGTCCAACTCCTGATTTCAGCTCAGGTCATGATCTCATGGTCGTGAGATCAAGCCCCATGTCTGGCTCCACGCTGGAGCCTGCTTGGGATTCTCTCTCTCTCTCTGCCCCTCCTCCACTGGCATGTGTGTGTTCTCTCTCTCAAAACACATCAATAAACATGAAAACAAAATAAACTTCATAAAAATAAAAATTTTCCTCATATCTAAAAATGTTATAAAAATTCGAAGACCAAGTGCAGACTGGGAAGAACATTTGCAACAATGCAGATGCAATAATAGGCTGATGACCTTTTATAAAAAAAAATATTTTGAAATAACTGTAAACTCACAGAGAAGTTGAAAAGTACAGTACAATGAACTATTTCTTCCCTCCTAAACCATTTGGAAATAAGTTGGAAATAAGCTGATGTGATGTCCCAATACTCCAAATATTTGTGCAGCCAAGATGATAAAAGGTTGTTGCTATTGTTATTTTAAGCAAACATGTTTTGTACTTGCAGCCAGAACACATTTTGGCACCTGCAACTATAACAAATCCCAGGGGGCACTGGTTTTGCATCCAGGCAGTGAGTGGCAAGGGGAGGGACCTGGAGGAGACTGACAGCAGGGGTTTAAAAGAAGGTAAAGATAAAGTTAGTGGAAGCAGGAGGTAAAGGCACCCTCGTAACATGGTGGTGGAAAATTCAGCAACACTGTGCCTACAGAAAGTACAGAATGAATTTAATGAACCCAATGGTCTCCCTAGGGTTTTGACCTAGTCTCACTGCCTATCATAACATGAAAGAGGAGGGTTTAGAAGGAAAGAGGACAGCTGGGCCAGGGAGCCTGGGTGGCTCAGTCAGTAAAGCGTCTGACCAGCTCAGGTCATGATCATGGGGTTCATGAGTTCAAGCCCCACATCAGGCTCTCTGCTGTCCGCACAGGGCCAGCTTTAGATCCTCTGTTCCCCTCGCTCCCTGCCCCTCCCCCTCTCTAGAAAATAAATAAACATTAAAAAAAGAGGACAGTGAAGTTAAAAAATAAATCACACACACACACACCCCTATACTCTTTTCTCAATCTATGTACTGAAAACCACACATTCATGTTGATATATCCAATCGCAATCCAATTCCAGAGTTCACTCTCATTTTCTCCGTTTACGTGTAAAAAACCCCTTCCTGTGGTGTGAGAAACCAGGCTTCCCCTGTCCTTACCGTGTTTACTTATTTGATGGTTCCCCTGTATGTAAAATCTTTCCACCTCCTTTGGGGTGTGGGTGGCTCCTGCAGCTTACAATTTGCTTTCGTCTTACTCTTCCACTAACTAACACGAAGTGTGAATCTGCCTGTTTTCATTGCCTGTGCCTCTGGGAAGACACACACAGCTCCTAGCCCCGGCTCCACCCTTCCACTCCCTGCTGCCCTCCCTGCACAGACACCCTCCTGACCCATGGAAGACCACCCCTCCAAGCAGGCACCCTCCTTACCTTTCATGAGCTCTGGGCCTCCCGCCTCCTGCTAACTGGTCTGCCCTCTGGCACATTTTGATCCCTATAGCGGTGATTTTTAAACTTTAGTAGAAATGCTAATTTCCCGGGACCTGCTTTTAAAATTTAGATTGAGTCTTACATCCAGAGAATCTGATTCAGTAAGCAGGTCAGGGCAGGAGGGTGGGGGCAGAAAGCCTGTCTATGCAAGAATCCTCAGTGGGTCAGATGTAGGTGTGAGAGGACCACACTGAGAAGTGTTCTTTCACTTCTGGATGTATGAAAATGTCTGTTTTATGGACTTCTCTACAAAGCCTCAATTATTTACTTCCATTTTTTAAATTTTTTAGTGTTTATTTATTTTTTGAGAGAGAGAACAAGCCAGGGAAGGGCAGAGAGAGACAGGGAGAGACAGGGAGAGAGAGAATCCCAAGCAGGCTCCACACTGTCAGCACAGAGACAGACACAGGGATCGAACTCATGAACCCTGAAATCATGACCTGAGCCAAAACCAAGAGTTGGATGTTAACTGACTGAGCCACCCAGGGGCCCCTGGTTATTTCCATATCAAGGCAGGGCATTGTAGAGGGTTGCAAGTGCGCAGGGAAGAGCGCCTGGAATCCCTCAGTGTGGGGTGCTGTCTAAAGGCAGGGTGAGGCCACAGGAAGACAGTCTGCCTGGCCTCTGCTGTCACCTGCAGCATGTTGCTGATATCACAGCTCAGACCTTCACTATCACTGCCTCAGAGGCATCACATGGCACAGTCCTGACTTCCACTTTTTATTACAGTGTATTTCTGGACAAACCAACTTCAAAGCATATACAAACCTTGAAAACAGGGCTTGCTTGGCAAATTCTACTTCTTCTGGAGACACTGCAGTCATCTGGCCAGTGAGCGTCAACCGGGCACATCGGGGGTCTTCTGGGTCGACGATATTTTTTCTGCATTCAAAGAATGTTTTTCACTTATTAAAATGATGATAGAACATAAGCCTGAAATACCAAGAATTTTATTAAAAATTAAAAAGAGCAGTCACATGGCTGGGTCTATCACTGAAGTTTTTACACTATCTATAATTACTTTAAAATACTTTGGCACACCGGGTGCCTGGGTGGCTCAGTTGGTTAAGTGTCTGACTCTGGATTTCAGCTCAGGTCATGATCTCACCTTCCGTAAGATCGATCCCCACGTCAGGCTCTGTGCTGACTGTGAAGATCCTGCTTGGGATTCTCTCTCTCCCTCTCTTCCTGCCACTCCCACCCACTTTCTCAAAATAAATAATAAATGAACAGTAAAAACATACTTTGGCACTGGCTGTGTGAGAGGTGTGTTTGGGTAAGTGAGACATCAGCCTGCACCCTGGGGGGTGCATCTAGTCAAGGGTGCAATTCTGCAAGACCCCAGTTGGGAGCCACTGTCCGGAATCCTGTTGCTACTCTGCACAACCTTAGGGGTACCACTCAAAGACAATAGGAGTTGTGCTCCAGAAGTAAGGCAATACATCTGCCTGGATCCAGCAGTGACTGAGGTGAAGGTTTTCTGACATCACAATCAGAATGTGGAGGGTCCTCCTTCAGTGTAAGGGATGTTGGAAATAATGAGAATGTTAGCGTGACTGTATTTGTAACTGCCTGCTAATAAGTGTTTCCATGGTGACAGAATTCTTCTAAGACTTGGGTTTCATTGAAAGAGTCACCTGGCAGTGAGGATGTACTTTGTATTCTGGATATCACTCTTTCTCCAGGTGAATATAATTCTAATATAAATATAATATGATATGATATGATACAATATAATTCTCCTAATTAGTAATTCTCCTAACTAGGGTTGCCAGCTAAAATACTGCATGACACATAGTCATGTGAGAATAGTTGTTTACCCGAAATTTAATTTGTTAAAAAAATTTTAATGTTTATTTATTTTTGAAGGAGAAATAGAGCATGAGTGGGAGGGGCAGAGAGAGAGGGAGACACAAAATCTGAAGCAGGCTCCAGGCTCTGAGCTGTCAGCACAGAGCCCAATGTGGGGCTCGAATTCATAAGCCGTGAGATCATGACCTGAGCTGAAGTCGGTCGCTTAACCAACTGAACCACCCAGGCGCCCCCGAAATTTAATTTTTTACAGCTTTATTGATATATATATAATTCACCCTTTTAAAGTGCACCGTTGAGGGTTTTCAGAATATTCAGAGTTGGGCATCCATCACCATTATCTAATTTTAGAACATTTTCATCACCTACCCACTACACCCTTTGCCCATTAGCAATGATTCCTCATTCCTGACCCTTTACCACATCCTGAGCAACCGCTGATCTACGCTCCAACTCTAGAGTTGCCTGTTTTGCCCACACTGATGGAATCATACCGTATGTGGGCTTTTGTGACTATCTTCTTTCACTTAGCATAGTGACTTCAAGGTTCATCCATGTTTTAACCTGTATTGGCACTGCATTGTTTTTATTGCTGAATATTACTTTATTGTATGGATAGACCACACTGTGTTTACCAGTTCATCAGTTGATGGGCATTTGGGTTGTTCCCATTACAAATAATGCTGCTATGAACATGTACGCACATGCTTTTGCGTGGACGTGGTTTTTAGAGGTGGAACTGTCAGAAAGGGAATTGACGGATCCTACGGCAACTCTACGTTTAACCTTTTTTTTTTTTTTTTTAATTTTTTTAACATTTATTTATTTTTGAGACAGAGAGAGACAGAGCATGAACGGCGGAGGGGCAGAGAGAGAGGGAGACACAGAATCGGAAGCAGGCTCCAGGCTCTGAGCCATCAGCCCAGAGCCCAACGCGGGGCTCAAACTCACAGACCGTGAGATCGTGACCTGAGCTGAAGTCGGACGCTTAACCAACTGAGCCACCCAGGCGCCCCTACGTTTAACCTTTTGAGGAACAGCCAGACTGTTTTCCAAAGCAGCTGCACTAATTTACATTCCCACCAGCACTGTACGAAGTGAATTCCTTCATATCTTTGAGGGCACTTGTTTTAGTCTGTCCTTTTCATTCTAGCCGTCTTAGTGAGTGTGAAGTGATCTCACTGTGGTTTTTATTTGCATTTCCCTGATGGCTAATATTGACTATCTTTTCATGTGCTTACTGGCTGTATGTATATCTTTGCAGAAATGTCTATTCAAATCCTTTGCCCATTTAAAATTGGGTTCTTTTCCTTTTTATTATTGAGTTGTGAGAGTTCTTTGTATATTCTGAATACAAATCCCTTTCCAATATGTGATTTAAACGTATTTTGTTTTTCATTTTCTTGATACTGTTCTTTGTATTATTTTTATGATTATTTTTGTTTTAGAGAAAGAAGGAAAGAGTAAGAAGGAGGGGAGAGGGGCAGAAGGAGAGAGAGAGAATCTTAAGCAGGCTCCATGCTCAGTGTGGAGCCTGATTGGGGCTCGATCCCATGACTCTGGGGTTATGACCTAAGACGAAATCGAGAGTTGGATGCTCAACTGACTGAGCCACCCAGGAGCCCCTTGATGGTGTTCTTTGATGCAAAAAAAATTTTTTTAAATTTTCATCAAATCCAAATAACTTCTTTTTCTTCTGTTTCCATTTATGATTTTTTTAAAGCTCCCAGCAACCTAGGGCAAAGGATATTTATCAAAATCCTACCCATATGTTATGTTATATCTCATAGAACAAGACAGCATTCATATTATTAGATATTGTGGTTTTTGTAGTAATACAAGAAATAGAAATATGTATAAAGATTGAGAAATAATAAGCATACTTGTAGTTATTTGCAAATGACATGACTGTATAGAGACGAAAATGCAAAAGAATCCACACTCAGAATATTAGTATTAAGAAAAAGCTCAGCAAGATTGTTGAATTCAAGAACAATAAACAACTGCATTGCTACTTATAAGAAAAAAACTATTTTTGAAGTACATTTTATATACTAAAAGGTATATAGATGGTAACTAAACCTATAAAATACCTAGGGATAAATTTAACCCAAAAATGTGTAATACCTTGGTGGAAAAAATTATGACTTTATTGAAATACATAAATGGCCTAAGTAAAGAGAGGGTTGGTTATACCAAATACATGAATGGGAAAATCCAATTTAAAGGAGATTAATCTCTAGAGACGCTATAATTTCAGTTCCAATTCTGATATATATATTTTTAATAAAACAAAACAAGCTGAATCTAAACTTCACATGGAATAACAAAAGTCTGAGAATAGTCAAAACCACTATAAGGAAGAACAACATGGTGGGAGCGCTTCCTCTACAGATAACCCTAACATAAAACCATATTAATTAAGGCAGTGGGTATTGGTACAAGGACAGACCAAGGGAACAGACTGGAAGACCCAGAAATAGACCCATGCTTATATGTTATTTCACATACAACAAAGACTGAATTAGAAATTAGCAGGTAAAGTTCTAATTATTCAATAAGTGGTGCTGAAAAAAAGGTTGTCTGGAAAAAAATCTAAAAATATCAGACCATGTATAAGTAAATTCTAAATTGAATTAATGATTTAAATGTATAAAGCAAAGCCCTAATACTTTCAGGATAAAATATTTATGACTTCAGGGTTGGAAAGAATTTCTTAAAGATGACACAAAATGCTCAAACCACAAAGGTAGATGAATGTGACTTATTAAAATTAAATCTTTCTTCAATAAAAGATTTCATAAGTTAGCTATGGGTGAAGTCTATTCATTACCACTATGATTTCTTATTCTATCAGTGAGTGTGGTAAGCGGAATTCTGGGATGGCCTCCATCATCTCCACCCCTAGTACTCTGCCCTGTACAATCTCTTGTCCTTGAATGTGGGCAGGAGCTGGGACTCTCTTCTAGCCAAGAGAATATGGCAAAAGTGAAGCACTGGTAATCCCATGCTTATAAGATATCACAGCCAGTGAGATAGACTTAGAGACTGTGGGAGAGAGAGAGAGAGAGAGAGAGAGAGAGAGAGAGAGAGAGAGAGACTGTCTTACCCATGGGAGACACCCTTCTATTGGCCTTTAACAGGTAAGCTGTTGTGAGGTGACCTGCCTTGGCTGTGGAGAGAATGGGTGGTGGCTTCTAGGAGCTGTGGACTCAGTCCTACAACCACAGGGAACTGAACTGTTCCACAAGGAACAACACTCACAGGTGCTAGAAAGAGGACCAGAGCTCCAGAAAGGGTTGCGGCCCCACTGACATCTTTCAGCTTCGGAAGATTCTGAGCAGAGGACCCAGTTCAGCCAAGTCCAGAATCCTCACCCACAGAAACTGATATAACAAGTGTGTGCTACTTCAAGTCTCTACGTTTGTGTCAATTTGTTACACAGCACAGAAAATGAATACAGTGGGTGTGCTGAAACTATAATTTTTAACTGACAATTTTTTTTCAGTTACATTGTTAGTTACTGATTTCCAACCTACATTTTGGTCAGAAAGTTACCCATATGGTATCTATTGTTTGATATTTGTTAAAATCAGCCTTAGAGCCTCATGGTCAATTGCTGTGTGCCTGAATAGGATGGACATTCTCTAACTGTTCGGTGCAAGGTTCTACAAATTACCATCACAGCAAGCTTAAGTGTCTTCAAATCTCTTACCTCATTGCTATTTTTGTTTTTGTTTTCTGACTCTATTGATTATTAAAGGATGTGTTAAATATTTTCTGGACTTAATTTCTGGATATCTATCCTTGACACATACACACACACACACACACACACACACACACACACACACTTACTTTTCTTCCTCCCAAAGTAGTTCTATCATAATTTTTACTCTAGTCATACAAATATTGTGTTTGCAGTGACACAGTGTTTACTAAGCCATGTAGTACACTATGAATAAACTTCCTTTTTATACAACCTTTTGTTTTCATTTGGAATTAGTTAATAACTTCCCCTTTATCTTTCTTTTCTTTTTTTTTTCTTTTGCTTAGTAGTTTTCTATGAACCTACCATTTATTCATTCCCAAACTTTTCTTTTTAGCATGATCAAATATAAGACATATTCCATCATATTCAAAAGAACTGAAAACATAAGTTCATATAAAAACTCGTACATCATTGTTGATAGTAGCAGCATTTATAACAACTCCAAAGTAGAAATAACCTGAATGGCACAAAAATAGACAGAATGTGGGATAGCTATTCAATGGCATATTGCTCAGCTATAAAAAGGAATGAACTACTGGGGTGCCTGGCTGGCTCAGTTGCTGGAGTGTGCAACTCTTGATCTCAGGGTTGTAAGTTTGAGCCCCACACTGGGTGTAGAGATTAGTTTAAAAAACACTTTGGGGCATCTGGGTAGCTCAGCTGGTTGAGTGCTTAACTCTTGGTTTCGGCTGGAGTCACGATCTCACAGTTTGTGGGATCAAGCCTAGCGTTGGTCTCTGGAGACTGCTCGGGATTCTCTCTCTCCCCCTCTCTCTCTGCTTCTCCTCCACTCACACACACACATTCTCTCTCAAAATAAATTAAAAAAATAAACTTAAACAAATTTATAAAATGTATATGTTCTCTCATTGCTGAAAAAAAATGAATGAAGTACGGATAGCATGGATAAACTCTGAAGATACTTCAAGGTGTGTGTGTGTAAAATTTATATGTATATATATGCAGCATATGCAAATTCATAGAGGCAGAAAGATTAGTGGCTGTAAGGGCTGGGAAGAAGAGGAAACAGGAAGAGAAAGCTAAGCTAATGTGCATGGGGCTTATCTGGGGGGAAATAAAAATATTCTCAAATTAGATAGTGGTGACAGATAGATGCAAAACGTTGTCAATATTCTAAATGTCGGTGAACTTCACACTTTAAAGGTTGAGTTTTATGGTATGTGAACTATATCTCAAGTAAGAAAAAAGTAGCATTCCACTGAGTTCACTTTTTCCTTCTTGGGGACTGTCATCCTCTGGGTCCCACCTGTACCGTTTGCTTTTATGCTTGCTACATGACCGTAATCTGGAGAACTCCCTCTATTGTCAATGGGGAATTTCCCCATCCTGTGTTGGATCACTCCTTTCCCTGGGCTGCCATCTTCCTCTTTCTTCTCATTTTGGTATAATGGTTCTGTCAAAAATATATATGTTTTCTAAGAAAAAGTTCAGTGGAAGTAAAATTACCTGAGGTTTTGTATGTTTGAGAATGTGATTAGTTTACTTTCATTCTTGATGGATAGTTTGGCTAAGTATTAAATGCTATGTTTGCAATGATTACACCAAATAATGTTGAAGGTACTGCTCCATTCCAGTGTTGCTGATTAAATAGTCCAGTGTGATCTTCTTCCTTGCTCTTTCATATGTGACCTTGTGTCCTTGCCCCTCTGAAAGCTTTCAGAAACTAATCTTTACCTATGAGTCCCTGAAAGTGCACAATGATGTACCTTGATACAGGCTTAAAAAAAAATCCATTGTTCTGGGTACTTGGTGGATTGTTTTAAACCTGGAGACTCATGTCTTTTGGTTTGGGGGAATTTTTCTTCAGTTATATCTGGCAATTTTTTTCCTTTCATTTTCTCAATTCACCTTTTCTGGAATTCTTTTATTTTGGCTTTTGGACCTTTTGGATTGGCCTTTTAATTTTCTTATTATTCCTCTCATATGTTTCATCTGTTTCTTTTTATTCTTCTTTTTGGCAGATTACTTCAAATCTACCCTCAAATGCTTCAGTTGAATTTTTAATTTTTGCTACCATATTTTTAATTTAAATTTAATTTTTCTTAATTTTAAGCAGGCTCCATGACCAGCGTGGGGCTTGATCTCACAAACCATGAGATCATTCCCTGAGCTGAAATCAAGTCAGATGTTTAACTGACTGAGCCACCCAGGCACCCTGCATATTTTTAATTTTTAAGGGTTCTTTGTGTTTGTTCTCATGGAGTGTTTTTATTTTAAAGCCTATTCTTCTGCACTATATTGTCTTCTGTCCTGAAAAATTGCTTCCTTCTCTTTGTATTGTTTTAATTTTTCTTAGTTCTTTTTATCTGTTCATTTTGCATGGTAGAGACTTTCCTCAAATGTTTTCCTTGGCTGTTTATTCATATTTAAAATGTGGCACCCCAGAGGGGCCCCTGGGTAGTTCAGTCGGTTGAGCGGCTGACTCCCACTCAGGTCATGATCTTGCAGCTGACGAGTTCAAGCCCTGTGTTGGGCTCTGTGCTGACAGTTCAGAGCCTGGAGCCTGCTTCAGATTCTGTGTCTCCCTCTCTCTCTGCCCCTCCCCTGCTCATGCTCTGTCTTTCTCTGTCTTAAAAATAAATAAACATTAAACATTTTTTTTTAAAAAGTGGCACCCCAGAGCCAGTTGGAAATTGTGACTGCATAGGTATGGCTTTCTGACTAGTGTATTTTACTCTAAGGTGATCAGTCTTGATGGTTTTGTTGAAGGACTCTTAACTATTCAGTACCTGGGTTTTTTTGTTTGCTTGTTTTCTCTTGGGCTGTTTGGTATCCCTGGGGAAATCCTCAAAGGATTCTCAGACAAAACCTTGTTAAAGATGACCTTAGTCCATAATTCACAGGAAGAAGCAAGAGCCAGCAGAAACAGTAAATACCAGAAATAGATACCCAAGATATACTAAATTGATTATAAGATAAAGATATCTAAAATGCATAAGGTCTCCCAATCTTCAATTGAAAGTGTAGCTCTTTGGGGGTCAGATTTTATAATGGGCCCTTATTTCTAACCCGTCACCTGACCCAGCCCAAGATATTGTTTCTTTGTTCTCATTGTATCAAAACCTAAGCCTCTACTTTTCCCAGACCGCAAACCCCACTAGTGAAGTTCTGGTTCTGCTTCTTTTGTTTGTTTGTTTCATCTTCATTTCTGACCCCCAGGGGATTTCTTTTTGTTTCTTATGAGTATGCATTTAAAAGAATGTTTTTCTTCCTACCACTTTTTTTTTTTTTAGATTGATGAAGTCTGTAGTTGTATTTTAAAACTTTAGATAATAAAAAAATGTTAAGATTAAAAACAAAGAATTTCCATGTAGAAGATTTAGAGACTATAAAAATATGTTAGAAAGTAAAAATAAGTGTTTTTAAATAAACTTGGAATTATAGCCTACATAGAGCTTTTATCTTATTTGTTTCCACTCAAAAATTAAATTGTGAACATTTTAGATCGAGAAGTACATGCTGGGAAATCTATTTACTCACAAAATTCTCAACCATTTATCTACTATTTCTGTCTACTGAATATACAGGAGGAGCTGGAAAGATCCACCTCTGACGTTGAATGATTTTACTTGTATTGTGAGAGCTGTGTGACATAGCTGAGTCACAGCAAATACAGTGTCTGGTCTCATTGCCCCCATCGACCTTGTGAGCTGGAGCCCCAAGAACATAGCCTCAATTTCCTCTTCTGAAAAATGAGGACATTAATTTTTGCCTACCTTCTTCACAGAGTTCAAAGGAATGTAAAAGCACGATGAACATCATAAGGAAGTAATGAATGGTTTTCTCATATATATAAATGTGAAACTACAGTAAGTGAATGTGAGCAGGTTAAAGATAGAGAAGATTGTCTTCGAGGCAGACTGAATTATTTCCCTTCTCCATTAGTCTATAGCCTTGAAAGATTTTTCTGGCACCGCATTTCATTATGGTAGGCCAAATGAGAAAACTTTATGATGGATTGTTCTCCAACATCAAAGGAGAAGGAAGTGGGGAATAGCTTGCATTTTCCTTTTGCTTGAGGTCAGTTAGAGTCAGGAAAAAGGGAGGTGGAGTACTCCTTCCTTGTCTGTCTTGTACAGTCCGGATAGCCAAGCATTCTGATATATGGTAAATGCAGAAGGACATGAAAGGCATACAGTGAGGTGGTTAAGAGTATGGGTTCCTACTCAGGGATGCCTAGGTGGCTCAGTCGGTTAAGTGTCCTACTCTTGGTTTAGGCTCAGGTCACCATCTCACAGTTTGTGAGTTCAAGCCCCATATTAGGTTCTGCACTCACAATGCCCAGCCTACTTGGGATTCTCTCTGTCCCCCTCTCTCTGCCCCTCCCCTGCTCATACTCTTTCTCTCTCTTTCAAAATAAATAAATAAACTAAAGAGAGAGAGAGAGAGAGAGAGAGAGAGAGAGAGAGAGAGAGAGTAGGGGCTCCTATTCAGCCTCCTAGACTGGAATCCTGGCTGTGACTCAACCTCTCTGTGCCTCGGTTTCCTCACCTGTAAGAAACAGGCACAAAAAGTTCCTGCCTTATAGTGGTGTTTCGAGGTGTTGGTGGTGGGAGACAGGGAGACTTTTCGGTCCTGCGATGAGCAAGGTTCCCCAGGATAACTCTCTCGACTCTCTCCACTACTCAGATTTACATTAACTGGTGACTTTGAAAGAAGACACCGAACATCTCCCTGCAGGAAGTGCACATACTATGCTATCCATCTGCCATAAACGAGAAAGACCTGCCACAGCTCAGGGAGGCCCCGGGTGCAGTGCTGCAGACTGTGTGCATCTATTGAGTTCTGGAGTTCCCTGGCCCACACCATGTTGGCTAGGTCAACGAGAAGGCAATACTTTGCTATTCTGTCTGCTTTACTCTTTCATTCCTCCACTGGCAAATGATGGCCTGGGTGGCCAAGCGTGGCCTGTCGCCTGTTTCTGTTTGGCACGAGAGAGAAGAGTGGATTTTGTGCTTTTAGAGGATTGAGAAAAATCAAAAGAAGAAGATTTTATGACACATGAAATCTATATGAAATTTGGATTGCACTCTTGCAAAAAGTTGTATTGGAGTACAGTCCCATTCTGTGGCGGCTTTCAGGCTACAATGGCAGAGTTGAGTGGTTGTGACAGAAACTGCATGGCCCCCCTCACCTACAAAATTTGCCATCTCCTCAGTACAGAAATCATTTTCTGACCCCTGGTTTGACTGTGGGACTGGAAGAGGAAGGCTGTTCGTCAGGGTCTCTGGAACCCTTACATGTGGATTAAACCCTTACACAATATAATTAGAATAGTTCCCGGTGTGTAGCAAGCCCTCATATAGTGATGCTGTTGCTGCTCAAATGTCACGGGGGCTGAAAGGGGTGGGGTGGCTGGAGAGTTCAGGAATTTTACAGCCTCAATTGGTGGGGGTATTGATCATGAAATATCAAGAAGATTGCTGTGGACCGAACTGTGTGCCTGGCAAATTCAAATAGTGAAGCACGAATTCCCAGTGTGACTGTATTTGAGAGAGTAAGAGAGCATGAGCAAGGGCTGGGGAAGTGAGAGGAAGAGAGAGAGTCCCAAGCAGGCTCTGGACTTGGGGCTCAATTCCATGAACCGCAAGATCATGACTTGAGCCGAAATCAAGAGTCGGATGCTCAACTGACTGAGCCGCCCAGGTGCCCCATGAGTGTATTTGAAAATAGGGTCTTCAGAGAAGTAATTAAGGTTAATTAATTAATTAAGGTTAATGAGGTCATAAGGGGGGTGTCCTCATCCGATGGGACTGCTGCTCTTATAAGAAGAGAACAGGGAGGGGCAGGCAGAGGAAAGCCCATGTGAGGGCAGAGCAAAAAGGTGGCCGTCTTCAAACCCAGGAGAGAGGCCTCAAGAGAAACCAACCCAGCTGACACCTTAGTCTTGGGCTTCTAGACTCTGGACCTGTGAAAACATAAATTTCTCCTGTTTCATTCTCCCAGGCTGTGGTATTTTGCTACGGCAGCCTGAGCTAACACAAAGATGGTAGGGACTGAACGGTCATTATGAAATGGTGAACACCAAAAGCCTCCCCCTCTGCCTCTCTGGCTACATTTGTTGCAGAGGTAGGGTGTTGTGAGATGGAAGGGGTTAAATTAGGAGAGTAGTAGCTAACATATAATGTAGGGGGGAGTTAACTTATAAAATCTTGGAAGTATTTTTTTTTTAAGCTTAAAATGGAGACCTATTATGTTTCTGGCACATCCTCTCCCTGTATTGGGAACCTGTGTTGAAGGAGCCCAGGGAGATGTGGGGACAGCACACACTGTCTGGCTCCTGGAAGTTTGTGTGTTTTTACCATCCTAATACTGTGATGTACCCCGGCATCATGGCAAAAGCTGTCCCCACTGTGGGGACCTTGCCAGTTTCTGGGTAGGCCAAGCAAATCATTTCAAATCTATCCACTTAGCTACCTATTCATTTGTTTCACTTCATAATTTTATTACTGATGAGAAAATGATATAATTTCTGTTTTCCTTTTTGAAATCAGGTGTGATTATATGACATTTACATATCTTCTTTACATAACATCACATATCTTTTAAGGCAACTGATTTGTCTAAGCCTCACAATATCCACACGACGTAGGTCACGTAATCTGACACGCAGGCAAAGAGCTAACTCGGCAGACCACAGTTGCTCAAAGCCTGCACATTTCAAAGAATGGCCTGTTTCAGGAGGACTGGCCCTTGACTGGCTCCTGGAAGCTAACCTCTGAGCTCTTGACACCTCCTTCTGAGGCCCTAGGCCACACTGGATCAATCTGAACTCGTGGGGCCCAGAGACGGAGTAGCTCAGATCAGTCATGCAGACTCTGTAGTGCCCATGTGACTGAATTACAGTGCAAACCCCGGATACCAAGGCTCAAGTGAGCGTCTCTGGTTGGCAATATTTTGCACACGTCGTCATGCGTGGTGGCCGGGAGAATTAAGTGTGCCTCCATGTGGGAGGGACTCCTGGAAGCTTGTGCCTGCTTTTGCTTGGACTCTGCCCGGTGCAGCTTTTTCCTCTGATGACCTTGATCTGTATTCTTTCACGGTCATAAAGCACGAGCTCCTGAATCCTGTGAGTTTTTTTGTGAGTCATCAAGCCCGGGGGTGGTTTGGGGGCTCCTGACACAGCTGGCCAAGCAGACTCTCACAGATCCTCTTCTCCCAGATGGCACACATTTCTAAAATGGAAGCCCTGAGGCACGATTCATTGAAACTCATTCTCATCCGTTACATTGCATTAAAATCTTGAGAAAGGTACGTTTGTTAAGCAAAGCATATGTTTTGCTTATATTTAAGGAACTTGTTTTCACTTGCCTGGAAGTTTTCTTTTATTATACATCCTGTTGAGTTATAGCAAGAGAAACACTGGACATGCCCACATTTTCAGGTAAATTGCTTCAGGTGAGAACATTGTATACCACTGGAAACGTTATGGTCTGCTGTGTTTATGAAACCGCAAAAATTAGTTGCTGAACTGTGAATTTTTCTTGTGGGTTAAGGGGAAGGAATGATGGGAAGCAATCCACATAATAACTACAAAAACTGAATCTATATTGACCTTTGTAAAAAACCCGAGATAGGAGAAGACAAGTAAGAATAGTAAACAGGAACAAAATTTACATATACCGGGCAAGACTGCCATCAGTTGTACCCAATTATTTGTTTACTGTGAAAGCTAATTTCTTCACAAATTGCTCTTTGATGAAAGCAACAAATTAGTACTCATAAGTAAGTCATTACAGAATTTAAATAGGGAGCATCATATGTAAATAGGAAGTGTTTTGCTTCTCCACTGGTGGTGATTACATAAAATACAAAGGAGATGATGTATTTAAATAGGCAAATAGAAAACTCGATTTACATAGTGGGCAACCCAGCTAGACTCAGCATTAAGTTTCTTCCCACCTGTGGTAGGCAGGATAATGCCCCCACCCAAAGAGGTCTGCAGCCTAATCTCTGAGACATGTGACTTGTCAAAGAGAAATTAAGGTGGTTAATCAGCTGGCATTGGATAGGGAGATTATCTGGGATTATCTGGCTGTGCCCAATGCAGTCACAGGGGTCCTTAAGGTCACAGAGGGAGGCCAAAGAGAGTGTCACAGAGATGTGGTATGAGAAAGACTCAATTAGCCATGGCTGGCTTTGAGTGTGGAAGGGGCCATGGGCTAAGGAGTGCAGGCAGCTCCTAGAAGCTGGAAAAGGCAAGAACATGGTTATTCCCCTAGAGCCTCCTGGAAGGACACAGTCCTGCCTACACCTGGATTTTAGCCTACTAACACCTGTTTGGGACTCTTGTGCTCCATAACCTTAACGTTGGTGTTGTTTGAAGCCACTGGGTTATGGTGCTTTGTTACAGCAGCAAAAGGAAACCATATACCATCTGGAAGAGGTCAGACTGCAACCCCACCCTTAGTCACGTGAGTGCAACACACCTGGTCAGTAAATGCACCAGCGACAGGAAGGGGGATGCAGTTGTACCCAGGGGACCCTTCCAGTTCACCTTGGTGAACAGGGGTTGCAGGAAGCACTCCCGCCTCTTGCCTCTGTACTTTGCATATTGTTCAGGCATCCACTTCTCCCTCACACAGCTTCAGGGAGCCCTACTCCATCCCCACATCCTGAGGGCTGGGATTGCCTACAACAACCAGCATGCTCTATCCCCTGGCCAGAGTGACATTTCAGGGATTGGCACAAGAAGTTTGGTCACTAAAGCTCAAGGACCTACTTGCTGGGGACTTCTGGAATGGCAACCCCCTTACTCTCCTTTGGAGTCTACCTGGTGAGATGCCTGCTTTTGCTGGACATAAGCAGAGAGCGACCTCGAAGTTGCCAGCACCGCATTTGGATCACAAGTGGGGCCACCCTTAAGATGGAGCAGACACTGGAGGAGGCAGACAGGAGAAACGGGAAAATCTCATTTTGGCCAACACTGCAGAGCCCCTAAGAAAAGCCTACCTCTGGACTTTTCAAATATGTCAACTAATCAATTTTTTAAACTCTCTAAGCACATCTGAGCTTATTTTTCTATTTCTTGCAACTGAGTGGTTCCTCACTGAAAGGAGGGTTTGCAGTTTCTGGAACTCTTCTTGTTGTTAGAATGGATCCTAATGCTGGGTGGTATTAATAGTGATCCACAGGGGTGCCTGAGTGGCTCAGTTGGTTGAGTGTCTGACTTTGGCTCTGGTCATGATATCTTGGTTCACGAGTCTGAACCCCACATGGGGCTCTCTGCTGTCAGCGCGGAGCTCATATTGGATCCTCTGTCCCCCTCACTCTCTGCACCTCCCCCACTCATGCCCTCACACTCTTCTCTCTCAAAAATAAATAAACACTTAAAAAAATAGTGATCCACAAACTATTCTCAATACAGGTAGTAAAGTCATGGTGGAACTGTGTAAAGTAAGGGTGGTTCCCATATGCTACCATTGGTACTAACGCGGGATCATGTGAAGCAAAAATGGCCTGTATTTAAAAAATATTCACAAATCTATGCATTTCTCCGAGATAAGACTCTATACACCATCTCTCTGGCAGAAGTTCTCCATGGGTCTTTCGTGTTTCTGAACTCTTGTGAGCAGAGGACTAGCTCCCTGTGTTTGGGACCATCTTTTCCTTGAAGATCTTTATAGAGCAAACAGCCTTGGAAGAGACAGTGTTTCCCTCTGGGGTGAAGGGCAGGCTTATTTACTGTCCAGTAGGATGTGGATGCTGTCTTTCTTGGGGGTGGGGGGGGGATGGCAGGCAGGCTTGCTCTGTTATACAAGATTTTGTTTCTCTGGCCTGAGGGTTCCTTTCCCATAATGCGACCCACTGTGTGTACACATGCCCGTGGTCCTCTTCACATCCCTGTGGGAATTAGGGCCCATGGGAACCCCTGCCATAAAGTGCTGCTGCTCTAGCTACTAATATTGCTGTGAGTAACAGCCCTTTTTCTCTGACCCATGAGTTTTGTGCCTTCTGCCAGCATCCACGAACCATGGCAGGCTCACTTGTTAGTGAGAAGGAACATAGCCAACTTGCTTGCAAATAGGGTAAAATCTTAGACCTGTCACAGTTCTTGACACCATGTAAAGCCATTTTCTTTGCTTTTGGTTGGAATTAAATCACTCTGGAATTAGTGAGGTAAAAATGTCATGCTGATCACAAGCTTTGATTTGCATATGTACATATGTCTTTGAGTAATAAAAATGGGGGGGGATAAATTATTTCAAAACACTGTCTGCCTATTAGACAAAAATATTTCATAGTATATGGAGTATAGAGTGAAATAATGAAAAAGACCTCGCTGATGCAAAGTTTGGAATCCATTTGTGACCTTGTTCTTTCTGGATTAGTTCAGGGCCTTGCTGGTCCATTCCCAGCCTGGGATGTATGCAGCACTGGCAGGAAAGGAACTGCCTCTTCTCCTACTGAACCTCCCCCAAGTCTGTCCTTCACCTCTTGTTCCCTGGTAATCAGTTTGCATAGCCCTCCAGTCTGATACCCCATCTGCTATTTCCTGACCTCCAAGTCTAGCTTAACTGCATATTTTGGCTCCTGAAGGAGCAAGAAAATAAAATCACTACTAGAAACAATAACTGACCGGAGCTGGCCATGAATTCCTGCATGTCTGTGTGACTAGGGTAGAGGCCACGTGGTGGGAGCAGAGAGTAGCAAATGCGTCTCAGGAAGGGCTGCTTTCATGTTTAGGAAAGTACGTTAATGAGTCTGGATGATCAGGGCAAGGGAAGGCCCCCTCCCCAGTGCACCCAGGCTGGTGTGTGGGAGGAAAGAAGGAGAGATTAAGTGTGTGCAATCCTGCAAATGTCATCCTCCCTGATGTTATTGCATTTTGGATTCCTGTAGAGGCAGTAGACACAGAAGGGTTTGGTTTTGCTTGGGGAGGTTGGTGAGACACAGAAAAGAAGAGAAAGGTACAAGCCCGAGACATGGAGTTTGGAAGGGGTGCCATTGCACATTCAATGCAATCCCAATCAAAATAGCAATATTCTTCACAGAGCTAGAAAAAACAAATCCTAAAATTTGTATGGAACCACGAAAGACCCTGAATAGCCAAAGTAATGTTGAAAAAGAAAACCAAAGCTGGAGGCATCACAATGCTGGACTTCAGCCTATATTACAAAGTGTAATCATCAAGACAGTATGATACTGACACAAAAACAGACACATAGATCAATGGAATAGAATAGAGAATGCAGAAATGGACCCACAAATATATGGTCAACTAATCTTTGACAAAGCCACAAGAGTATCCAATGGAAAAAAGACAGTCTCTTTAGCAAATGGTGTTTGGAGAACTGGACAGCAACATTCAGAAGAATGAAACTGGACCACTTTCTAATATCATACACAAAAATAAATTTAAAATGGATGAAAGACCTAAATGAGACAGGAAACCATCAAAATCCGACAGGAGAACACAGGAAGCAACCTCTTTGACCTCGGCTGCAGTAACTTCTTACTTGACATGTCTCCAAAGGCAAGGGAAATAAAAGCAAAAATGAACTATTGGGACCTCATCAATATAAAAAGCTTCTGCACAGCAAAGGAAACAATCAACAAAACTAAAAGGCAATGGACGGAATGGGAGAAGACATTTGCAAATGACATATCAGATAAAGAGTTAGTAAGTATCAAAAATCTATTAAAAACTTACCAAACTCAACACCTGAAAAACAAAGAATCCAATGAAGAAGTGGGCAGAAGACATGAATAGACACTTTTCCAAAGAAGACGTCCAGATGGCTAACATGCACATTAAAAGATGCTCAACGTCACTCATCATCAGGGAAATACAAATCAAAACCACATTGAGATACCACCTCACACGGGTCAGAGTGGCTAAAATTAACAACTCAGGAAACAGGAGATGTTGGCAAGGATGTGGAGAAAGGGAACCCCTCTTGCAGTGTTGGTAGGAATGCAAACTGGTGCAGCAGTTCTGGCAAACAGGGTGGATGTTCCTCAAAAAATTAAAAAAAAAAAAAAAAAAAAGAATTACTCTATGACCCAGCAATAGCACTACTAGGAATTTATCCAAGGGATACAGGAGTGCTGATTCACAGGGGCATATGTACCCCAATGTTTACAGCAGTGCCATGAACAATAGCCAAATTATGGAAAGATCCCAAATGGCCATCAATTCATGAATGGGTAAAGAAAATGTAGTGTATTTATGTATGTATACACACACACACACACCCATACACACACACACCAGAATATTACTCAGTGATGAAAATGAATGAAATCTTCTCATTCGCAACAACATGGCTGGAACTGAAGGGTATTATGCTAAGTGAAATAAGTCAGTCAGAGAAAGACAAATATCATATGATTTCACTAATATGTGGAATTTGAGGAACTTTACAAAAGACCATAGGGGAAGGGAAGGAAAAATAAGATACAAACAGGGAGGCAAACCATAAGAGACTCTTAAATACACAGAATAAACTGAGGATTGATGGGGATAGGATGTTGGGGGGGTGGAGAAAATGGGTGATGGACACTGAGGAGGGCTCTTGTTGGGATGAGCACTGGGTGTTGTATGTAAGTGATGAATTATGAGAATCTACTCCTGAAGCCAAGACTACACTATATGTTAGCTAACTTGACAATAAATAAATAAATTTGAAAAAATGGGTAAAGGCATTAAGTAGTTCTCCAAAGAAGATATATAGGTAGCTAATAAGAACATGAAAAGAAGCTTAACATCAGTACCCATTAGGGAAATACTTATCAAATCTACAGGAGACACCACTCCTTACCCATTAGGATGGCTATCATAAAAAAGGCATAACAAGGGTTGATGAGGATATAGAGAAACTGGAAACCTCATATGTTGCTGATGGGAAGATAAAATGGTGCAGCTAGTGAAGAAAACAGTCAGTTCCTCAAAAAATTAAACACAGAGTTACCATATGACCCAGAAATTTCACTCTTAGGTGTATACCAAAGAGAACTGAAAAAAAAAATGTCCATACAAAAACCTGTACACAAATATTCATAGTAGCATAATTCGTAATAGTCAAAACATGGGAGCAAATGTCCATCAACTAATGAACAGATAAATAAAAATAGATAAATAAAACATAGTATATTCATACAATAAAATTGTATTTGGCCATAAAAATGAATGAAGTGTTGATCCATGCTAAAACATAATGAGCCCTGAAAACTGATGGGAGAAAAACTCTAACAGTGTGATCTGCAGTGGAAGCCATATTATATTTCTTTCTAAGTCTGCATGACTGTCCGTAGACTTTGTTCCAACCTCAAGCCCAATTTACGGCTGGCCAAGCACACATCGTACACCTGTTTTGTGAGTGAGTAGCCTAAAGGAACACCATCTTGTCCTTGAGATATCGATCAATGCTCCTGCTCCCTGCATTGCTTTATGACAAAACTTGCGATTCCTGCCTACATGCTAATCCATAATCTTTTGAGCTTTTACAAGATGTAAAAAGGATATAACTCTGTAAAAATGATTCACTCTCTGGAGCACGTTCTTCCCTGTCAAGAGTGTGTTTCCCAGGCAGCTGTCTTAACTTGGACTTGAATAAAATGCTCTTTTTTGCTTTTAAAGATTCTAAAAGGTTTGTTCATTTTGCATCGGCAAAGCATTGTGCTAAGTGAAAGAAATCAGTCACAAAACCATACATTATATAATTACACTTATAGGGAATGTCCAGAATAGGCAAATCCAATAGATATACAAAAGAGATTATTGATTTCCAGAGGCGAAGGGCCTTGTAATAAAACTCTTAAATCTATCTCAGCAACCCTAAAAGCTTTCTGGAAGGTGTATATTTACAGAAGTTGCATCCTTATGAATCCATATCATTTCAGCTCAAGGAGGAATCATGTCTACCAGGTGAATAAAACATTATGAACTGGATCAGGAGAGGTAGTCAGAGATGCAGGAAAGAGGTGTATAAAGACAGAGGAACCAGAATCATCAGTGGACCCATGAAATGAGCGTCCTGGGAATCACAGGGACAGAACTTCATGGAGCTGAAATGAAATTCGGGAGAAAGAAGTGGCTGCAGGTTATTGGGAGCACTGACCATGGAAATGAGTGAAAGATGGGAGAGAATATTCAAACATCTGCTCGGTTAGTCTTCTGTCCACATGGCTCCCTGGTCTTCCCAGACAGCTCTTTTAAAAGCAACTCAGGTTAGTGTTAGCTTTAGGATTTCAGGGATGTGTAGGCAAAGGAGAAGAGGCAACATGAATCCGGACAGACAGCAATCTATTTAGAAGATTTATATGTTGCCTTCAAGGGGAATGAACACAATTCAGTGAAGAGAAATTGAATTCAGCTTCTTTATCTGATGAGGGCTGGGCCCTGTGCTTTGAAACTCATGTCGCGTCTCAGGTAGACAGAGTGCAGACGGAGATGTATCTTGGCCGTTAGCAGGCAAGCTGTTGCAAGCACATGTTCACTCTGTGTGCAAACTCTCCTAGAGAATGATGGAAGAGAGTGCCTTCCACACGCAGTTCTAGGGGCACAAATCCCGGAGCCTGCATTTAGAATTGGGCTGGGTTGAGGTTTTCAGCTACCACTCAACGTATTTCTTCTTCCTACAAGAATAGTTAAAAAGATGCAGGCTAAGGGGCATTTATATTTGTGGAATTTCTTGTCATTTGCTGCAGAGAAGGAATAATTAAACTCAGTACACTATTTGAGTTGTGCGCGCCCACCAAGCGTTTATCCTGTGCTTGTGGCATAAAGGCAGACCAGCCCTACCATCAGCACCCTCCCACGTTTTACCAAAAGAATTTCTCACACTGTTAATGTGCCTATCAAATGCAGGGGCTACTCAGAGGATAGGGCAGGAATCTGTGTCCAAGCACATTGTCCCAAACTCTCTAGTGTGAGTGATGCCTTTTTGATGTGTGATTCTTCGGTGTAGAATTGCATCCACAACATGGCACCCCGCCCCCCAAGCCAATAATTCTGAGGGATCATCATTTCTGAAAGCCTCCCATCCTATGTTTTACACACCCACTGGGCTGTAATCCATTCAGGGTCTGGCACCTCCCTCTCAGAAACTAGATTCCTTTGCAAACCAGAATCTTAGCATCTCCTCTGATGCCAAACCACACTGAGTCCTGGTCAATTAAAGACCTTTGACAAGCTCATTGTTTGGGCAGAGATGCCCTCAGCTGGGGGGAAAGGAACGGGCCATGGCAATATTTCATTAAAAACCTTTTGGGAAAAAGGAAACAAGTGTTTTCAGATAGAAACATAGCATTTGTCCAAACTATCAAAATTTTTTCATTGTGAAAAGCATCCGATAAACCTCTTTTGTTTCCATTTATTTCCAGTCTTCAAAATGGAAATTCATCTGATGCCAACAACAGAATGTCACTCAATAGAAGAACCCTTCCTGACCCAGAGGGCCTGCTTTGCCTTGGCTCTCTGAGAAGATGCAAAACCTAAAATCCGCGGTGTTCAAGCCTGCATGCTCCATAAGAAAAGATGTTTCAGTGGATGAGAAATGTCTCTGGGGGGCTTTGTTATTTACTGGATTTTCATACAACTGGGTCTCTGGTCTGAGCATAAATTCACTTTGGCATAGGAGCATCTCTATATGCTTATGTATTTGAAGGGAGAGGAAAATGAGACAGGAGGGGGCTGCGGATTGCTGGCGAAGCTTGTAAACTGGAATCTTATTCTCAATTTGTCATGTTCACCTGAGTTTGGAGACCTGAGCTTTGTCCCTTAGAAACCACCAATCCTGTCCTTAATCAGTACTGAAAGTCACTTTCTGCTTATTATCCAGTAAGATTCCCTCTCAAATGATCTCCTGCAGGAAGAAAGACAGGGTAATAGCACCCAATTCAATATGTCCTGGCGGGAGTCAAGACAGCTGGGTGCGATGAAATCTAGTGACTTTACTGTGACATTTTAGGGTAAGTTCAGGGATCAGAGGATCGGGCGGTGAAAAGTTTGGGGGAAAATCCCCTAACTACATGGGATGCAGTATCCCAGGTTGAGTTTTTCAGATTCACCGAGAAACTCTTTAAGGTCCCCATACACCTGTAAAATACAGAGAAATATTTGTCCCTTTCCTTATTCTCAAGATGTTGGCCTCTCCCAGCTTCAGTTAAGGAAAGGATATCTGCTGTGTATTTTCATCATTAAACTTCCTGAGAGTTTTGGATACTCAATGTCCTTCACCGATAGCAGTTTTGATGGATCTAAGTATCAATTTTGGGAGGCAAGATATGAGTCAACATACATGAGTGCTTACTCAGTGAAAAGCATTTCTTATATATACAATGGGATATTACTCAGCCGTGAGAAAGAAAATCCTGCCACTTGGGACAACATGGATGGTCCCTGAGGACATTATGTTGAGTGAGAAAAGACAGTCAGAGAAAGACATATACGATATGATCTCACTCACATGTGGAATCTAAAAAAAAAAAAAAAGCCAAACTCACCAGAACACAGAGTAGGATGGTGGTTACCAGGGCCTGAGGATTGGGGGAAATCAGAGAGACGTTGGCCAAAGGGTACAAGACATATAACTGGAAGATGAGTAAGTTTTGGACAGCTAACGCACAGCATAGTGATCCCAGGCAAAGACACTGTAGCAGAGATTCCGAAGTTGCTAAGAGACCAGATCTTAAATGTTCTCACCGCAGAAAAGAAATGGTAATCATGGCATGTGGCAGAGGTGTTAGCTAAACTCTGGTGCTAATCACACTGCAATATATAAATGTATCAAATCAACATATTGTACACCTTAAACTTATATAACGTTACATGTCAATTATATGTATAAAAAAAGGCGCATTTCTTAGCTACCTGCCAAACACATATCAGCTTGGATTACAATGAGCTTTCAAGTTAAAGCTCTCAAATTAATAAAACTAGAATAGGCATCAAATATTAAGTCAATTAGCAAAGGATCAGGCTCTCTTATCTATACTGAGAGGGAGGCAGGATCCTGGCCACCCATGGTCTGTTAGGCCATTACCAAGGATTTCGTTATTTTTTCCCAATGAAAGCATTTAAGCAGGGAAATTCCAGGATCTGATTTGGGGTGTGAAAGATCACTTCAGATGTTGGATTGACGATGGATTCAAGGTGACAGAGTGGCCTGGGGGACCCAGTGGGGGCAGTTGACGTTTCTGTTGTGAGAATGGATAATATGAACGTGTGACATTACACACAGGTGCACGCCCATGCACGCGCACACACAGCTATCTACCTGTGTGTGGAGCTCTAAAAGCAGGCGGCCAGCTCAGCCCGCCCTTGTAGTAGAATCAGATGCATTCAGTTTACCCTCAGGCAGGAATTGTGTTTGGCCCCGCTTCTTGAGCTGCGTCTTGCCCGTGGAAGTGGAGCTCACCAGCCTGTCCCCATCCAGACTCCACAGGCACCAGGGCTAACCCTGATTCACGCAGAGGCAGGTTGTAGCTGAAATGCCCAGGGAATGGCTGGGAAGGCACCTCTTTTCCTTCTCTCAGAGCTTCAGCGGCCACGTTGCTTCCTTCTGGCCTGACCTTGGTTTGTTCAGCTGCCGAGGGCTCCTCAGCCCCAACGTGGCCCTGTGGGCCCACAGAGCCCTGGGATGCATCACACAGAAGGAACCAGTTCTGGCTTTGTCTTCCCACTTAGGATGAGATGGGAAAGACCCGGCCCCTCCCCAGAGGGGAGCCACAGAGAATAAGAGCCACAGAGAATACGAGCCCATGGAAGGCACCAAATGTTATGGTGAAAATGCAAGTTTTTGATTCCCAATTTCAACTCACCAACTTTATAGAATGAAGGCAATTTTTATTTTCCTGAGTAAGAGCTGCCTTCCGAAGATGAAAGGATCAGGTGGCTTTGATTCATCATCATCCTCCTCATCAACTTCATCATCATCGTTGTCATGATCACCATTATCATCAGGAGAAACAGGTGTTTTTGTATCCCCCTGTTCTGTGGGAAACACTTTGAAGAGCTTGACAAAGACCTGTGGTGTCGCTGGCCCTCCGTCCGGGCCCTGGGATCAGGGAGCAGGGGCCGCTTGTGCTTGCCTTGCCAGGCTGTCCCCTGAACTTCTTACTTGTCGGGGTGGTTCCTAGCCCTGGGCACTTCTGCCTGATGCCTTGTTATGCTCCTGTGGCCCAAGGAGCTTCTGCTTGGGTTGTTTCCCCAGGGCTTCAGTGTTTGCCTGTCTTTCTTGGTAAGTCTCTCGGCTCAACGTTACCAAGATTCTGGATGTAAAACCTCAAATGTAATGCTGAACTTGGACTGGGAAGCTCACTCAGAGGAGTCACCCCTGGTCATAAGCAGTTCACTGGAAGTAGTGGACCTTGGGGTGATAACAACCCTCACTGTCTGGTAACCTTAGCTTTGGTGCTCACTGGGGCTAACCTTGATCTGTACCTATTTCTTCAAGTTGTGTCTTAACGCTTCAGAAGGTTAAACAGTGTGAGGAGGGAGGAGTTCTGAGAAGGAGTCTCATGTGAGGATCTAGACTTGGGGAGCCTGATGGCACTTATCCCTCCTCTTCCAGGCCAGAGTGACAAGCGTGCTGAGATACTGATGCCCTCGGCCCTGGGGTGGCTGAGTGGGGCCTGGGTGGCCACCTCCAGCCCCGAGCTGCCCTGGGGTGTTGTGCAGACGTTTGCACTTTTGGTATGTGGGCCTGCCATGAAGATGGTTTGCACACATGATTGATTCCAGGCCATGTAGACGGCCTGCCCAGCTTTGGCAGAACCTCAGTCCCCCTTGGCAAGGTCCTCTCTAAGCTGGGTTTCTCATGGCTGCCAGCTCTCCTCTCAGCTCCTGCTGACGTCCGCCTGGAACCTTCCAATAAATTCCTTCCACGACCTGTGAGCTGCAGTTGCTGCATGCACCGCTCTGTGTTCTGCTGTCTGTCTTCAAGGGCAGGTGCAGGATCAACACTCTCCAGCCTCATGACTACTTTTAGGATGCCTGACCTAGGTACTCCTCAGGCGTTTAGAAAGGTATCCTGGGCACATATTTCTAGTGCCAGCAAGCAAGCTTGACTGGCCAAGAACACACAGAATATTCCCTGAAAGAGGAAACATCCCTTTTCCTGGCTTCTTGCCATACCTGCTGGGGAACTGGGTCAGCTGAACTGTCTCCAGCTTGGTGCCGACTCTCCTTGTCAGTGTCCCAAGGGGAAGTGACAAGGTCTTTTATCTGGGCATTTTACAGCATGTTGTGGCTTTGATTATTACCACCACCTACCCCCCTACCCCGGAAAGAACTAATCAATGTTTGTTTTATATGTTTTTTTTTTATGCTTTGCATAAAAAATAATCAAACTTTGGAATTGGGATAAATCCTATCCTAGTTCCTGAAGGGTCACTACATCTTATAGTGAAGTGACAGAGTCCTGGGGGTTAAGGGACTGGCCTGAAGCCAGCCACCTGTTGCATTTGCTGCTGTCCAGGGGGTTCCCTGCATGCCCCCACACAAACTTGGTCCAGATATCTCCAGGCAGGATCTGATTTCAAGCTCTACATTTTGAGTTCAGACAGAGGTGTTGGATCAATGCTCCATTTGCACGTAAATGTCTTTTCTTTCAGAGTTTTAAGAGAGGGTATATTAAAGAATATGGGGTCTTTGGGCACACATCTCTGGTGGTGGGGGATAGTGGGTTAGAAATTCATTTGAAAAACTGTAAATAGAGAGCGAACCAGGAGACTCTGGGGGTGGTAAATAGATTCTATGCTCCATGCGCCCCACAGACAAACTACTGGATCTTCCTTCATCAACCTCCCAGCTTCCCCTTTCCCATCATAACAAGAGCTCCTGTTTGCTCACTGATATTGTACAAGATCCTCAACCCTCCCAGGAACCGTATGAGGCAGAAATTATTATTCCCATTTCACAGATGAGGAAACCGAGGCTCCGCAAAATTAGGTAGCTTGCCCCAAATCACATAGCTTGGTGAGGGGTGGAATTCTGTTTATCTGAGTCCAAAGGTACATATACTCTTTCCACTTCAAGTTGGTGAACACATCATTTTGCATCTCAGGGCCCCAGTAAATTGATGCAACTCAGAAAGGTCCCACCCCATAGACCCTCTGCTTTATAACAAAGAACCTGTATGGGCAAGGCCAAACTCTTTGTCTACCTGCAGAACTCTCCTTCAGATTCTGGCAGCAGGAGGGAGGCCATGGGGTTCTTCATCAGATCGGCCACTGCAGGGTCCTTGGGTGTCACATAGAAGAAAGGAATCCCAGTGCTGTTGTTCAAGGGGCCGTCGCTGATGGGCAGGCAGTTCCCAAATGGCAGTCCTGGGATCTAACGAACACCAAAAAAACCTTTTTCAATGCAGGGTATTTTATTTTATTTTTCATTTCATTTCATTTCATTTCATTTCATTTCATTTCATTTCATTTCATTTCATTTCATTTTTTGTTTTCAATGCAGGGTTTTGGATTGACCTGAGCTGGGAGCTTAGCCAGGAAATATAGCAATGTGGATGGCATGGCATCACCATGGTTCTGACAGGTAGTAAGTTAAGGCACAGTGGTTCCCAATTGACCCAACTCACCTGGTGATAGCTCCGGGATCTCTATTGAGGAGCTGAGCAGGGACATTCTGTTTGGAAGGATGGCTAGGGGATTATTCTTGAAGCTGCTGCATGTGCATAGAAAACACCCTCACTTTGTTACATTTAAAATTATTTGGGGGTGGCACTGAAATTTATGGAAGTCAGCTACAACCTGCCCCTGCGAGCCCAACTGCCTTCACTGACTCTCTTAAAGTTCTGACAACTTTGATGGGGCGCCTGGGTGGCGCAGTCGGTTAAGCGTCCGACTTCAGCCAGGTCACGATCTCGCGGTCCGTGAGTTTGAGCCCCGCGTCGGGCTCTGGGCTGATGGCTCAGAGCCTGGAGCCTGTTTCCGATTCTGTGTCTCCCTCTCTCTCTGCCCCTCCCCTGTTCATGCTCTGTCTCTCTCTGTCCCAAAAATAAATAAACGTTGAAAAAAAAATTAAAAAAAAAAAAGTTCTGACAACTTTGGGGATAGATCTTAAGTCTTAACTTTAATATCTTACCTGGTCTTTGGACTCCGAGAACTTTCTACTATTGTTTCTTTTACAGCTACACCACTTTCTCACTTATTAGTTCCATTTTTTAATTGTAATCAATTTTTCATTATATGAGTCAGCAACTTGCCCTTTTAGAGAAAAGGAAGTCACAGAAACATTGCACACCCATTTTTATTCATGATCTTCAGTGGAGTAGGTGAAATTCTTAGACATGTATGCAAGTATTTCTTAGGTTTTCCCAGGCCCTGCTGGGTCCTGCATTCCAACCTTCATGAGCTTTATTTACCCTTTACAGAATATTCCTTACTGTGACTGAGCCCAGAACTCAGGAGCTGTCTTGTCTTTAAAGCACTGCATGGCAATGGTGTATAGACCTGGAATAGGAGATGGCTTTCATCATTTGAGAAGACACAATGTTAAGGTGTCTTCCAAAATGGGAACATAAGTTCATTTACAGATTCTGTTTTTCAGCTTGTCATAAATTGCCTGGAATCATGCTTTGCACACATGACATGCATAGGGTAAATGCTCTCTGAATGGACTGAATTTGGACTAAATGTCAATATTGGAAAGGGGAATTCCTAATAACGCTAAGAAAAAAGATGTCAAAAGTCAAAATATCTTTAGTACTAGACTAAGTCTAGTTGGCACTAGACTTTTAATTGCTTGAACAATCTGTGTTTTTAAATTTTTTTTTAATGTTTACTTATTTTTGAGAGAGAGAGAGACAGAGCACAAGCGGGGTAGGGGCAGAGAGAGAGGGAGACACAGAATCTGAAGCAGGCTCCAGGCTCTGAGCTGTCAGCATAGAGTCTGACATGGGGCTCGAACTCACGAACTGTGAGATCATGACCTGAGCTGAAGTTGGACGCCGAACCAACCTAGCAACCCAGGTGCCCCGAGGGGTTTTTCAAACATTCACTCTGTCTACATCCTTCTTTTTTTTTTTTTTTTTTTAAGTTTATTTATTTATATAAGTAATCTCTACACCCAATGCAGGGCTCAAACTCACAACCCTGAGATCGAGACACACGCTCTTCCCACTGAGCCAGCCACACACCCCAGAACAATCCGTGCTTTAGACTAAGATCAGCCTCATTATTTAAGCTTCATATCTTCCTAAGGTATGTCTTAGGAGCATAATTTATAACTGTGAGGAACCATTTGGATGCTGTGAACGTGATTAAGATCATTGCCATAATCAGAATAAAGTCATTTAAATATTTTTTAAAAAGTAAAACAGGACCTTCAAAACTAACATAGTCAACCACTTAATTCCATAGAAGGGGAAAATAAAGTGGACAACTCGGTGACTTGGCCAGTCTCCAAACAGATGAGACCATACGTGAGGTAAGAACCTGCCGCTGGCCAATGACCTATCCATTCCCTAAAAAAATATTTATTTTGCATAAATTAAACAGGAGTTCAAAGTACCTCTCTGTAATAAAACCCTTACATCGATCTCACCAGCCCTAAAAGCTTTCTGGGCCATGTATACTTAGGGATGTCACTTCCTCATCATTTATCCATGTCATTTTGGCTTAAGGTGGAATCATACCTAACAGGTGAGTAAGAACATTTACGAACCGAATGATAAAACTGCAGCTGAAAACAACTCATTCCAGCATTTATACACTTTGCACCCTAAGCCTCCTTTCCAGAAAACCTCTTAAGTTCCATATTTCAAAATGTGAACTTCCACCAAACCCCCCGTGGTGTCTTTCTCCCAGTCCCCAGTGTCAGTAGGTGACCGGGAAGTTCGGGTCCATTGGGTGCTGTGGGCTGGGAGGCTGCACGCGCCTACTCTATGATGCCCACGGCGGCTCTGGCTTCTTTTGTCCAGGTCTCGGGTCAGGCGCTGGTTATGTGTACGCCTCTTTGACCATCTCAAGACTGCACTTCAATCCCCACGCGCCTGGCAGGATGCCTGACTGTCAGCACCTCCCAAGCCCCCCATTTTGCCAGGTTAACCAAAGCACAATCTGGTTCCGTTATTTACGCGCCGGCCACAGCGCAACCCCGCCGGCGGGGCACGTCTGTGAGACCTGGATCCGAGCGCGCGAGCGGTCGCTAGCATCTCCCGGTCCCCAGGCCACCGCCAGGCATGCACCTGCAGCCGGCTCCGGGCGGGGCTGCTTACCTTCTCGTGGGCGGACACGGTGGCCAGACAGCCCCAGGCGCTGGCGTGGGCCAGGAAGCGGGCGGTGCTGGGGCGCAGTCTCGGGCCGCTCTCCCGCCGGTAGGAGAACATCCCGGGCGGCGCGGGGGGCGGCCTGGAGCGGGCGGCGCCGCCCGGGGGCGGCAGGTGCGCGTCCTCCTTGTGAGCCGAGGCCGGGAAGCTGCGCTGCCAGATGCTGCCCGAGTCCTCCAGCAGCGCGGGCAGCGCCTCCTCGGTGGAGGCGCTGTCCAGCTCCTCGTCCACTTCGTTGGTGACGGCCCAAGACACCGAGCTCACGATCACGTAGCCCGCGGCCGGGGACAGCAGGGCGCTGCAGCACAGCAGCCAGGAGAGGCGGGTGACCGGCCGCGCGGGCCGCTGGCCGCGGCGCACGGACATCTTGCAGCGGCGCGCCCTGCCGCGGGGACAGCCTGGAGCGCGCGGGCGGCGGCGAGGGCGGCAGCGCCCCCGTGCGGCGGACGCGCGGAACTGGACTCCGCTCGCGACCGCCGCAGGATTCCCGGGCGGGGTCCCCACCCCTGGATGCCCTCGCAGACTCCCGCCGTGTTGAGAAGTCGAGCTCCTGGAAAAGCGGATTCCACTCGAATACTGCACGTCCTGCGGCCGCCGTGCGCAGAGTCCTCACCGTGTGCGAGGTCCGGGGATGGGCTCATTACCTGCTGGATGGCACGGATTCTGCAGCCAGGGGGTGGTGGGCGTTCAAATCGCGAACCAACACACTCCCCTACTTACCAGCTGTGTGACCCTGCCGGGTCACTTAACCTCTCTGTGCCTCAGTTCCGTTATTAGAAAAACAAGCAAACCACGGTATTGAACTCATTTGGGTGATGGATGGGAGAATTAAATAAGTTAACGTCTGGAGAGGCTTATATTTTGGTAATAGATAAAGGTAGGGACTGTTATCATTTTATAGAGGAGGAAACTAAGTAAATGGTGAAGGTAAGATTACCACCGAGTCAGTCTGATGCCAAAGCCATTCCCTTGCTTTGTAAGGACAATGACTGTCTTACGCTTTACTTAGGAGTGCATTGCTGCGAGTTCTTCTGAAGGCAAAGTCAAATTTTTACATATCAACCAAAGTAAAAGATAGCAAACACCCAGAGACAAAGTGGCTGGGATGGAGTAGCAGAGAATTGTAAGAATGTATCAGAGTTTCAAAACATTCTTTTATTGGTGGAAATTTGAGCTGTTTCCAATAGTGAAGTTTTATAGATAGCAACATAATTCTAAATCATTTACACTTTTTAACTTCTGCTTATGGTATTCCCTTATCTGCCCATTAAGAGACATATTCTGCTCTAGATTTTCCACCTAACATCTAATAGTCCTGCTTCCAGTTTGTTACGGATGAAATTGACTTGAACTAGCATCAGAATTTTTGTAGATATTTTGGTAAATGTTACACTGTGCAGTAGCCAGAGGATCCGTTATCTACCCTGTCCTCCATTCCATCTACCTCCTCATTTCCCTCCTATTCAAAGCCATTTTTCTTTAAAAAGTCTTCTTAATCTCCTCAGTACACTCCAAGCTGGCCTCCCATCCCACCCCAGCCACCCTTTCCAGGATGCCTTCTTTCTGTTGCTAGTCTAAGGGGAGTTCTGGTATTCTCTCTGCATGATCTCGTCTCCTCCCATGGCTCTGCCATCCTTTTATGCTGCTGACTTGCCAGCCTCTCTCACTTGCCCCTGAATGATGTGTCCCATAGTCTTGGAGAGGCAGTATAGCAAGTCATTAAAAGACGTGAGCTCTTTCAAATGACTTCAAATGAATTGACATCCTGCTCTATCACCTACCAGCCGTGTCTGTAAAATAAGGACAGTCACTTCTATCCCAGTGGCCTAGGAGAAGCACAGAGCAGACACGTGATAGATGCATACCAAGCCTCTTTTCTATCATATGCTCTGCGGTGGGGGGGGGGGGGGGGGGGGGGAGAAGGGGGGAGGCAGGTGAGCCTGGCAGCTGACTCCTTCCACCCAGGCTCTTGTTCTTGGCTGTTAGGGGCCACTTCTTCCTTTGAGGCTCTAGTGGAGGTGGATATTTTCCTCTGCCAGTCCCAGCACATGATGTGAAGAATAAATGCCCAGTTCTTACTGTTCATTGCCAGCAGGATAAAGTCCAAGCTCTTTAACTCAGTATATAGGTCCCTTGTAACCTGTCCCTGCCTGTCTGTCTATCCCTGTCTGTCCCACTGCAACATCCTCCCAGACTCCACTGCAGCGATCTGGCATCTTTATGGTTCTACAGTCAGTGAACACCCACACATGCACCAGATAGATTAATACAATTAGCATTTTGATCTATTTTCATCCTCACTTTTAATCCCTCTGTTCATTCATCAAGGTACATGATAGTAATTTACAAATATTTTTCTTGAGAGAATGCATGCAGCAAATGCATAAAAATATATGTACAAAAAACCTGTTAAAATCATTCAGGTGAAGTGAGGGAATATTGCCAGTTCCCCAGAAGCTCTCCATATGCCTCTCTCCCCAAATCACAATCCCTTGCCTCCTCTCTTAGAGGTAATCACTGTCTTGACATTTGTGATACACATTTCTTTGCTTTCCTTTATAGTTGGATTTCCTACACATGCAATCCTCAGTGTTATAGATTCATCTTACCCTATTTTGAACTTTATATAAATGAAATCATACTTTAATTTTTTGTGTCTTTCTATGTTGTCAAAATTATGTTTGAGAATCATACTTACTTTGTTGTTTGTAGATATATATGGCTGTATAGTATTGCATAGTGCAGCTATATGACCATTTATTCAACTATTGTCAGTAGGTGTTTTATTTTTTTTTATTTGTATTTATTTTGTTGTTGTTGGTTATTTTGAGAGAGAGGTGGGGAAGGGGCAGAGGGAGGGAGGCAGACGACCCGAAGCAAGCTCTGCACTCTGTGAGTACAGAGCCTAATGTGGGGCTTGAACTCAGGAACCGTGAGATCATGAGCTGAGCTGAAGTCAGATGCTTAACCAACTCAACTGAGCCACCCAGATACCCCCGTTGGTAGGTGTTTTAATAGGTTTTATTATTCAGGTATGGTGAGGCCAGGTGATCAAGAGATGCCTGCCATTGAAAAGGTAATTTATTCTACTCATAGATCCCAAGAAAAGGGATCTTTGGCCAATGGGGACAGGAGTCAAAGGATTTCCAGGTCATGGGTGAGCAGTTCACTTTACACCCTTCCTCAGAGGGTATCCAGCAGGATTGAGCCCCGGTTGCTCACAGTGGTAACAGCTAAGGGACACAGCCTTAGAATGGCTTTCCTTCCTCCCTGGTCCAATCACTCTAGTCCCCCACTCCTGTTCTTTAAGACTACATCCCAAAGTAAACTACCCGTGTGCCAAGTCCTTGTCTCAGACCCTTTGGAGGAATCCAAACTAAGGCACTGGTGCGCATTCAAGAGTTTCTCTAGGGTATATACCTCGTAGTAGGGTTGCTGGTTGTGGGGTAGAAGTATGCTTCATTATATTATATAATGTCAAACGGATTTCCAAAATGATGGTACCAATTTACATTGCTACTATCAGTGTATGAGCTTTCCTGTTGCTCCACATTCTCATCAACACAGATTATGGTTAGATTTTTCTGTCTTTTCTCTCTCCCCACCCCCCCACCCCCCAGTCTGGTGGATGAGTAATGGTGTCTCATTTCTATTTTAATGACTGATGTGGTTGGCTGATCACCTTTTCATACTTTCATTGGCCAGTTGGATATCCTCTTTTGTGAAATGCCTGTTAATGTCTTTTGCCCATTTTTATTGGGTTGCCTGTGGGTTTTTGTATTGATTTGTAAGAATTAATTTTATTTTGTTTATTCCAGTGCTTTGGTATTGAAAAGTGCCACAGATTGTTTTGGGGTAGTTGTTAATGCTAATGTTTCTATGCATCAACCTAACTGGGCTAAGGGATGTCCAGATGGCTGGTAAAATAACATTTCTGGGTGTGTCTGTGGGGGTGTTTGAGGAAGAGATTAGCATTTGAATCAGTAGATGAATAAAGAAGATTAATCTCATCAATAGGGATGGGCATCACCCAGTCCTTGTGGGTCTGAATGGAGCTGAGACATCCACCTTCTCCTGACCTTGGACATCAGCACTCTTGGTTCTGCAGTTTTCAGATTCAGGCTGGGCCTTTACGCCATTGGCACCCCTGGTTCACAGAACTTTGTGTTTGGACTGGGACTACCCCACTGGCTTTCCTGGGCCTGCAGCCTGCAGATGGCAGATCATGGGACCTCTGTCTCCATAATCACATGAGCTAATCCATGTTGTTCTATGTATCAGGAGTGTTTTCCTTTTTACTAGTGAGTAGTATTCCCTTGCATGGACATGCCATAGTTTTGTTTATTCATTCAACAGTTGATGGCTACTTGGGTTGTATGTATGTATGTATGTATGTATGTATGTATTTATTTATCTTGCTATTAGGAATAAAGCTATTAATAGCATTCACGTACAAGTCTATGTGGGGACACGTTTTCATTTCTCTTGAGTAAATATTTAAGAGCAAGATTGCTGAGTTGTATGGTAACCATAGGTTTACCTTTATAATAAATTGTCGAGCTTTCTTTTCCCTCCAAAGTGGCTATACCATTTTGCATTCCCACTGACGCTGCATGACAGTCCCAGTTTTTCTGCATCTTTGGCAACACTTGCTATTGAGTGGCTTTTTAATTTTAGCTATTCTACTAGGTGTGTCGTGGCATTTCATGGCAGTTTTAATTTACATTTTTCTAATGGCTAACAATATCGAGCAGCTTTTTATGTGCTTACTTTTTGTCTCTCTTCTTTGGTGAATTGTCTGTGTAAATATTTGCTCATTTAAAAATCTGGTTGTGTCTTCTTAGTGTTGAGTTGTGAGAGTTATTTTATATGTTCTCCATACCAGTCCTTTTTCAGGTAGGTGTTTTGCCAGTGTTTTCTCCCAGTTTGTGGCTTGCATTTCCATTTTCTTACCAGTGGCTTTTGAAGAGCAAACATTTAAAATTTTGGTAACGTCTAATTTATCATTTTTTTTTCTTTCATGGTTTGTGCTTTCTGTACCATTTCTAAGAAATCTTTGTCTGATCTAAGCCCATGAAAAATATCTTTGATGTTTTATTCTAGAAGCTTAATAGTTTTATGTTACATTTAGGTCTGTAATCCATTAAAAACATTTTCTGTATATGAATGAGGTTCATTTTGTCCCTACAGAGATCAAATTGATCCATCACTCTTTGTTCAAAAGACTATCCCTTTTCCTGACTTACACGTTATTTTTGTCTTAATGCTGTATTTTTCTGAATACAATGAGACATTGTTATTTTATGCAGTCTACGTTCATTTAGATTTAGCTATGTACTCTCCAGTCTCCTCACTCTTTATCTTTTCTTGTATCTCAGATCACCCATTTGTGATCATTTTCTTTCCTACTGAAGTATATCCTTTAGAATTTCCTTTAACAAGGGTCTACTAGTGGCACACTCTCTTTTGTTTGTCTGAAGTTTACTTCTGTTTCACTCGCAGAAAATATTTCTGCTGAGTACAGAATTCTAGCAGTAGGCCTGTTTTCAACACATGGAGGCTTTCATTCCACTTCGGTTCCTGTGCTGCTGCTGAGAAGTCAGATTCCAGTCTCGTGGCCACACCTCTGAAGATGACTGTTCTTTATTTCTCCTGTGGCTTTAAAACTCTTCTCTATGTCTTTGGTATGCAACTAGGTGTGGGTTTCTTCCTTCCTCCTTTCCTTAGAAACATTTTGGACCTTCCCTCTGGTCTCTAACCTGTCTTTCGTATCTGTTGTCTCTTTGTCTTTGTGCGGCATTTAGATAATTACAGTGGATGGAAGGTTTGTGTCCACCCACCCCCAATTCATGTGTTTGGGGTGGCTATATTTGGGGATAGGGCCTCGAATGAAATAATTAAAGCTAAATGAGGTTGTAAGGATGGGGCACTGGTCTGATAGAGTTAGTGCCCAAATAAGGATACCAGAAAGGGGCACCTGGGTGCAGGTTAAGCATCTGACTCTTGGTTTCGGCTCAGGTCATAATCTCACAGTTCATGAGATTGAACCGTGTGTCAGGTTCTGCACTGCCAGCCAGAAGTCTGCTTGGGATTCTCTGTCTTCCTTTCTCTCTGCCCCTTCCTTGCTCACACACTCTTTCTCATTCTCTCTCTCTCTCTCTCTCAGAACAAGTAAGTAAACATTAAAAAAAAAAAAAAAAAAAGACACCAGGAGTGCCTGGGTGACTCAGTTGGTTAAGCATCCGACTTCAGCTCAGGTCATGATCTCACAGTTCGTGGGTTCGAGCCCCCCATCGAGTTCTGTGCTAACAGCTCAGAACCTGGAGCCTGCTTCAGATTCTGTGTCTCCCTCTCTCTCTGCCCCTCCCCTGCTCACACTCCATCTCTCTCAAAAATAAAAAATAAACATTAAAAAATAAAAAAAAAAATACACCAGAGAACTCTTTATCTCAATGTGCACCAAGGAAAAGCCGGGTGATGATGTAGTGAGAAGGTGGCCATCTGCAAGCCAGGAAGAGAGCTCTCACCAGAAACTGAGTCTGCTGGAACCTTGGTCTTGGACTTCACAGCCTCCAGAACTGTGAGACAATAAATGTCTGTGGTTTTAGCCACCCAGTTTATGATATTTTGTGATAGCAGCTCAAGCAGGCTGAAACATTGTCAAACTGTGTTTCATTATGATTTTTACCATTTCATAGTCTTACTAGGAATATATGAGTACCACATGGGCTACTCATCAATGATGCAGGTGGTCATAGCACTTATACAGAAGGAGCTATTTTGAATTGGAACTCAGTTACTTGGCTTAGTAACATTTTGCAGAAATTTTAGGCTTGTTTAAGCAGTTCATAGCAAAGGACTCTTCCGCCAGCAAACATTCTCAGGTTTGGCTGCAGGACACTAGCCTTTGGTATATTTACAAAAAGATTTGACTAGTGATGGGAGGGAACACATTGCAGAACTTCTGCTCACCCATTACTTCCTACTCACAAACGTTTGCCAAGAACAATGAGAGGCATGTAGTCACAGGTAACAAAGCACAGTTTAAAGTTTAGAGCTAGGAATGTAAAGAGGAGCCTGGGATGTCTTCTTGGTCAGAAAAAAAAACAAAACAAAAAACAACCCAAAGTTAGAAAAGATTAATGGGTCATGTCAAAAGAACACAGGAGTCAACTTGAAGAGACTTCCACTGGGAAAAGGTGGAATAATTTAAGCATCAAAAAGAATAATGGTGGCAGTTATTTAAAAAAATAAGCATACATATATTTACTGTCCTCCCAGCAATTGCTCTCCTGGGCATTTATCCCAGAGAACTAAAAACGTGTGTCTCCCACAGAAACCAAATACATCATTGTTCATAGCAACTTTTTTGTAACAGCCCGAAACTGGAAGCAACCCAAATGTCCCTCAATATGTGAATGGTTACATACAGGCATATCCGTACCATGGAATATTGCTCAGAAATAAAAATTGAGGGGTGCCTGGATGGCTCAGTTTGTTGTGTCTGACTTCGGCTCAGGTCATGATCTCACGATTCATGGGTTCAAGCCTCATGTCAGGCTCTTGTGCTAACAGCTTGGAGCCCGGAACCTGCCTTGGATTCTGTGCCTCCCTCTCTCTCTATGCCCCTCCCCACTCACACTCTGTCTGTCTCTCTCAAAAGTAAACATTAAAAAATTAAAAAATAAAAAGAAATCTAAATTGATATGTGAAACAACTTGGGTGGATCTTATATTGAGTGAAAAAAAAAAAGCCAGTCTTAAAAGGTCATACATTATATGATTTCATTTACAGAACATTCTCAAAATTACGAAATTATAGGAGTGGAGAACAGATTAGTGGTTGCTAAAGGGTTAGGGACGGTGTGTGGGGTGTGTGTAACCATAAAGGGGCAGCATGAGGGAGCTCTTTGTGGAGATGGAAGGGTGCTGCATCTTGACTGCAGTGGTGGTTACACAGTCTATATGTGACAAAATGTCATAGAACTGTACACAGAAGGCACCAATGTCTGTTTTTTGGTTGTACAATGTCTGCTTTTGACATCACACTGTAACTGTGTAAGATACAAGTATTGGTAATGGGTCTCCTGAGTTAATAATGATTAAAAACAAAAACAAAAGACAAGCCTTCAATAGTCATCACTGGAAGTTATCAAGGCATCGAATTTATTCTGATAATTTATTTTTTCTAAAGCAAAAATAATTCAAGCATTTATCCTGCCTTTCCTTTTATGTTTCAATTCTATTTCAAGGTAACCAAATTGTTGATATGGGAAAGATTTTCTTTCTAGACAAATTCCAGCTAATATATCTAGAAGGAATTAGAACATTAGAAAAAGAAATCATTTTGTAACCCCTAATGAAGCAATCGATATAGGCAACAATAATCAATATGTGAAATACTAAATGAAATATTGAGTGGAATCTTATAGTAGATAGATCATCCTGGCAACACCTGAACCCCATGATCAATCTTAAGTCTTTTCTTTGTTTCTCTTCTTCCTTTCTTTCTTTTTGTTTTTTTTTTTTTTTTCATTTGAGAGAGAGACTGAGAGTGTGTGAACGGGGAGAGGGGCAGAGGGAGAGAGTGAGAAACTTTTAAAGTTTTAAATTCTTTTTATTTTGAAAAAGAGAGAGAGAGAAAGGGAGGTGCAAAGAGAGAGAGGGAGAGAGAGAATCCCAAGCAGGCTCTGTTGTCAGTGCTAAGTCCAACATGGGGCTTGATCCCAAGAACTGTGAGATCATGACCTGAGCAGAGTTGGATGCTCAACCAACTGAGGCACCCAGGTACCCCTTGAAAGAAAAAGAGAGAGTAAGAGAGAGTAAGAGAGAGTAAAAGAGAGAGAGAGAGAGAGAGAGAGAGAGAGAGAGTCTTAAGCAGGCTCCACACTCAGCGTGGACCCTGATGAGGTTGATCCCATGACCCTGGGATCATGACCTGAGCTGAAACCAAGAGTCAGGCAGTTAACTGACTGAGCCACCCAGGTGTCCTGAATCTTAATTCTTAATTTCACCAAATGTGGGACAAAGGACTACCTTTGTCTGTTCAGGCTGCTATAACAAAATATCATAGACTAGGTGGTTTAAACAACAGACGTTTATTTTTCACAGTTCTGGAGGCTGAGAGGTCCAAGATCAAGGTGCTGGTAGATTCGATGTCTGGTGAGGACTCTTTTCCTGCCTTGTAGACAGCCACCTCACTGTGTTCTCACATGACCTTTCCTGTTTTTCTCATTTTATAAGGGCACTAATACCATGATGAGGGCTTCTCCCTCATAACCTCATCTAATCCTAGTTACCTCCCAAAGGCCTCCACTTTCGAATACTGGGGTATAGGGCTTCAACATACAGAGTTTTGAAGGAACACAAATATTTAGCCCTTTATAGTGACATCAAGTATTGCCTGATGTGATGTAGTAGTGTGCACAGGTAGGAGGTACACAGTGCTATCTATGAAGTGTTTGAAAAAAATTTGGCCTGAATCTGCTGAAGCTTCTATTTTAACTGCTAGATAACACAAATACAGAGTCAATGGAATGAGTCATATAATTCAGAATGTGGAACGCTCCATAGTACAAATAACCCAGTTTCTTCAACAAATAAATGGGATGAAAAATTATAGGTGTGTGGTTATAGATATGAAAATATTTAGGAGACATAAGATGAAATGCAAGAGATGGGTCAACTGTTAAAAGCCATTATTGAGGTCAGTAGAGAAATCTGAATGTGGGCTAAGTATCAGATGATATGAAAGAACGTTGTTTTATTTATCAGGTGTGATAAGGGAGTTTCAGCTAGGTAAAAAATTCTGTTACAGAGACATACTACAGTATTCACTGTTATATTTGCAAATCCTGTATCTGACAAGGGACTTGTATCCAGAATATCCAAAGAACATGTATAAGTCAATTACAAAAAGCAAAGCAAAACAAAACAAATAAGCCTATTTAAAATGTGCAAAGGATTTGAACAGACATTTTTCCAAAGAAGACATGCAAATGGCCAATAAGTACATGGAAAAATGCTCAACATCATTAGTCATTGGGGAAATGCAAGTCAAAACCACAATGAGATACCATCTCACGCCCACTAGGATGCCTATAATCAAAAAGGCAAGTGATAGATATTGGTGAAAATGTGGAACCTTTACACATTTCTGATGGAAATATAAAATGGTGCAGCCATTTGGAAAATAGTTTGGCTGCTCTTGAAAAGGCTAAACATAGAGTTACCATATGAACCAGCAATTTCATTCCTAGGTACATGTACCCAAGATAAATGAAATGTATGTCCACACAAAAACTTGTGCATCAGTGTTCACAGAAGCATTATTCAAGTGGAAATGAAATTATTCATGTTTCCATTACGGGAAAACAACCTAAATGTCCCATCAAACGATGATGAATGGATAAATGAAATGTGGTATATCCATACAATTGAGTATCATTTGTCAATAAAAGGAGTGGTTGCTAGGGCCTGGGAGAAAGAGAGAAGAGAGGGCGACAGCTTTCCCCTGACCCTGATACATTCAGTGAATTTACTTGTCACATCTTGGGTGGGGAGTGAGGATGGGGTGGGAAGGAGGGGCACGTTTACTTCCTACTCACCCTTACCTGGAGGGTATAGCCCTTTGGATGTTCCAGTTTATAAGGTCGCTATTAGACTTCCTACCCTGGCTGGCTTCTGGTATTTGACTACTACTGCTCTCTTCAAATCTGAAGCTCAAAGTTGTGGGGATTGGAAAAAGCAGCCTTGGTGCTTAGCTCACCACACTAAATTCCACATTCTCTTAGATTAGGACCTAGAGATTTGTTTCTATCTTTTTGATGCTTTTAAGAAGACATTTTATATTTTTTCCAACACATATAGTTGTTTTCACCTGATGAATTAGTTCAAATAAACTGGCTTGCCAAATTTCTGGAAACCAATAGTGATTTTAAATCCCTTAATAATTTAAAATTCATGGCCATTAACTTCAAGAGGCTGCTGGGGCTGCCTGGTAGTGCTACTCAACTTTCCACCTTTCTGGGAGGCTCTCTCAATTTCTTTTTTCCTACTTTCTTCAGATCTCTTTTCAGATTACACCTTGTGAAAGAGACCTTGCTTGAGAACCCTGCATGAAGTAACACCTGCCTCCCCATCATGATTTTCTTTATTGGGTGTTATTTTTACTATTACACTTAGGAATCACTGCCTAAGATACCTGGCTTTTATTTGTTACTTAGTTCGGTGTGGGTCTTCTACCAGGATTACAAACTCCTGAAGAGCAGGGATTTGCCCGTTTAGTTCACTGATGATCCCCAATGCTTAAAGAGTTCCTGGTAAAAGAATATACATGACAAATATTTGAGAACACATTGCTATACATTTTAGATCAAACTTCTGTGTTTGCAAGATCTGTCTGCTACCAGATTGTTGGTGGGTTTCCGATTTAACATCATCGTGAGTGCAAATTTAACGTTCCAAGATCCATGTGCTATTTGATGTGCTTGTCTTTCTGTAAGTACCATATTGACAAACAGCGATGTGCCCTGGGAAGATTGGTTTGTACAGGGTCTCATTATTATTTCTACTTCAAATTACTGTTTCAGAAAACACGATGGCTGAGTGAGCCTGGCTGAGGTTCATGAAGTCCAGCCCAGATCAGCGTAACCGTCCAAGCAACTTGGTGACTGGTAAGGAATAATAAATCCATTGTGGCTGTTTTAAGCCATTAAGGATTAGTTTGTCATGCTGAAATTGTGAAGCGATAGATGGCGCAAGCAGAGAACAACCTTTGTCACTTGATCTATGAATTATTTCTGGCTCTTGGATAAAAACCCAGGTTTGGGGAAGGGGCTAGAGGCAGCGGCTATTTACAATCGTGTTCGCGTTCAGATAACAGACAACCAGTTGCTTTCAGGCATAGCAACCGTTGTGTATTGTTATGATTTCAAGTCCACTTCTTTACGGTTTAAGTGAAGTTGTCTTGATCTGAGGGTGATTTACATTTGGGGAGGCCATGTCAGAATGATGTCACCCAAGCTGTGCCACTGAGTGCCTACAGAGAGGAAACCCTTAATACCAAGAATTTGTGAAGACTCACCAAGAGTGTTCCGTCTGAGCAAGGCTACTCTTGGCTGATCTCAATAGCTCTCTGAAGACCTTGAGACATTAGCTCCTGCCACGATGAAGGCTACACTCCTTGCTGGCAGTGGTGTAAACCGTGCAGCGGACCCATGAAAGAGATCTTCTTGCCATAAACACGGGCCTCTTCGCTCTGCTAGCATTGTGCTCTAGCAATCTGTGCTGGCAGCTGAACGTCAGCTCTTGGTTGGCTAAGCCAACTTTTCTGAGAACCAACTTGCAGAAAGGTACACCTCAATTAAACTTGGTCTTTTTTTTCTTTCATCTCCCCTTTGCCTAGAATAGTAGTGTAATTAATCTATCACTGGTTTGGACTATATTATTTCCTTATTGGCTCATGAAGAGACGTTATCCTGTATGCTACTGGCTTGTGACATATTATTATTATAAATTATAATTCCCCCAGTGAACTTTTGTTAAATAAATTACTGGCAAAGACAATTTCAGTCTCTGAGCATAATTTGCCGTGAACGAAACAAGAACCATCTCTGATGAGTAATTAAAATGTCTAATCCAGTGTAATAATCAAAATGTCAAACTTTATTAAGGATGAAAGCTTCTCCTCTGTCCTGGCTGAGAACTGTATTGGGTCTCGAGGCCTGGGGTGAGGGAGGTGGATGTGGGGAGATTCTCTCTTCTTGCTTGGCCTCCTGCCTCAGGTTGTCAGCGAGGTGGATTGAGAGGGAAAAACAAAGACGTACACGGCAGGTGTGGTTCCATTTTCACATCAGTGTTCGTTGACCCTGGTGGCTTTCCAAGCTGGCTCACTTTCTCCTGAAATCCTTCCATGAGCTTCTTAGCCATTCCCCCACCAAGAGCCTCTAATGCAATACCCAGTGTGTATGCAATACCTTCTATTTTATTTTATTTTATTATTTTTTTCAACGTTTTTTTAATTTTATTTTTGGGACAGAGAGAGACAGAGCATGAACGGGGGAGGGGCAGAGAGAGAGGGAGACACAGAATTGGAAACAGGCTCCAGGCTCTGAGCCATCAGCCCAGAGCCCGACGCGGGGCTCGAACTCACGGACTGCGAGATCGTGACCTGGCTGAAGTCGGACGCTTAACCGACTGTGCCACCCAGGCGCCCCGATACCTTCTATTTTAAAAACACATGTTCACGGTGCCTGGGTGGCGCAGTCGGTTAAGTGTCTGACTCTTGGTTTCAGCTCAGGTCGTGAGCTCACGGTTGGTGACACTGAGTCCCATCAGGTTCTGTGCTATCAGCGCAGGGTCTGTCACCTTGGGATTCTCTCTCTCCCTCTCTCTCTGCCCCTTCCGCACTCGTGCTCTCTCTCTCTCTCTCAAAATAAAATAAACTTTAAAAAATACACTTTCATACATAGCATAAAGCAGAAAATTAATCAAATCAAGTCATAAGCTCTGTGACACATTTTCACAAGGTGGACACACTTGAACGGCAGATTGGAACACTATCAGGGGTCCCAGAAGCCTCTTCCTCTCCTGTTTCTTACTACCCACCTTCATCCCCTAACCTCACTTCTGACCCCAGAGATAAGCAATTCAGATTGTTGCCTTTGATGAACCTGGTTAGCTCTTTCAAGGACTGAATATCCTCTGCTAGCTCTCGGCTAATCAGTTTACCTCAAAATATGCAAATAAAATTCACTATTCCCAATCTGGTACATCTTGTTGCTACCTTTGTTTCTTGTCTCCCATCTGTCCGCTTACATGTGAGCAAATGAATGATATGCAAGGTCACTGAACAGTGAGTAAAGGAATATCCCTGAGTAATTCTTTGATAAACTATTACTCCCAGAGAGCTTAACTAATGAGATAACATATTAAATGTAGTAGTAAAGGGCCCTGAAATAATGATTGCTTCTTTAACTATAAAGATGCATAATTCTTAACAAATCTAGTGACACAGTTCGTGTTTCTTTAAAATTTCCAAGCATTTAGGGAAATTTAATTCATTTCTTATATAACATGAGATCAATAAAATATTCTCTATTATTTCCTCTTATACCAGAGTCATGTTAAGCATGAATTGCTAAATTCCTTTTAAATGTTATAATCAGTTACATAAAAATTGATCTGGCTTAGCAGTGAATGATCTATTCTTAGTTTCAACATTTCTCAGGATTTTGCAACAAAGAGCAATAAAAAGTGACTCAAAGCAGGGCATCACCATTTGTTGCAGACATTGTTGGGTTCAAAATTCGACCTCACTTCAAGAATGTTCTTAATGGACCAATAAGTAAGCCTAACGGTTGGTATCAAATTGCATTTTGTCTGTTTCTTACTGCCTGAGGAGATCTTTCCACAAATTCTATTTCAATCGGGGCCCTGCCAAGGGGAAGAAAAATGTTACCATTGGCCTTTTACTGGTTGTACCCGTTTGTATTCAAATTTTATCTCTCGCTAGAGATCTATCCATTTCTCTACTCACAAGATTTCTCAAACTTCTCTTCTATTAAGTCCCTGGTAAAAACACTTGAAAAGCCCTGAAGAAAAGCAACAGAAGCAAAAAATACTCTCCAAATCAGTTTATATGATTCACCTAAACTAACTGCTTGAAATACATATAAACACAAAATAGACAATGCTACCTCTATTATGTACATAAAATCTTCTTTCTCATCAATACAAAAGCTTTAGCACTTAATATATTTTTAAGAGTGAAAATCTATGTTTTCTCATGTCCTATTCTAAGAAATGATCTTATATATTAGCGTTGCTTTCCCTGAAAAAAATATTTTCAGAGCTTTGGGGTACATCTGATACATGAATTACAAATTTTTGTCCATCTTTTAGAGTTACCAGGGCCTCTTGTCCCACAGGAAGGCTGAGTTTGAAGGTGCTTTCGGTGGCCTTGTCCTCCAACAATACCTGGATGAGCTGCAAGGGGGAAACAGTCACAAGGAAAAGATAAAAAGAGAAATTATATGATTTCCTGTTGCAGGACCCACCATTTGAATTCTTCCACCATGCCCTCACGGACCTAACCAGAAGCTTCTGCATTTATTTACTCCTACTACTGGAGATCCCAATTTCTCTGAGGAATGCTCAAGGCCTGAGGACTGCAGGGAGAGAATCTCAACCCTTGGATGGTACAAGAGAGAGGGGCCATGGAGGGTGAGGCAGGTGGGCTGTCTTTAGGAAAAGGAATGGGCCTGCGGTTGTTTGTGACCACTTGAGATAAAGCCAGCACACTTCCATCAAGGACATGGGAGAGTGTGGATCTGGTGTGAAAATCATGAAGAAACGTATGAAACGTCCGTGGGGCTCCATGTGGCTGTAATGCTCATCACTTTGGCTGCCTTCCAGGTGGAGACCAATCCCTGTATTCTTGGCTCAAATTCCCACACAGACCCTTCCTCCACCATCCATCAAGCATGCCAGTAGATAAGGAAGGTAGGGGTGGGAGGACCATGAAAATAGTCATTGGTTAATTTAACACTCAGCTGGGTAGTAAGAGATTTGGGAGATTCACAGATTCTGATGTTAGCTTAAGCACCTGCTCTCAGCTAACACATCTAACTTCACTTAGCACGTCTTCCTATCAGAGAAACAGGGATAATATGCCTTCCTTCCCTTAGCTCCAATGGTGCTTGGGAGATGAGCAAATCCTTGGACATGATGACTTTCAGACTGACAGAGATGTATTTTCTTGGCCCTGTTTTATCGATAACCCCTCACCCCCCATAAGTCAACATATTTTGACAAAGATGGGTACACGACAACTTCAAATGCAAGGTTAGTGAAAGTATTTCATACTCTTCCTCCCTAAATTTGACAATAACCATCACCACCCAGCCAGAAGATGTGTTTCTTCTGTCTCAAAAAAATTGTCTTTACCTCTGTCCTAGAGCTAAAGAGTTGCTTGTTTTTAAATATTTTTGCCATGTTTTAATCCTTGAGTACATGCCCTAAAGTGAAAACTGTGTAGTATGTTTTTAAAAAGAATATTTCTTATTTAATATCAGTGTGATTTTTTCACTTTATTCTTAAAACATTCCTTGGCACCTTCCTATTTTGAACATTGCTAGAATGTGGAAGAGTGGCAGATGGATATGGCAGTCCAGAATGCTGACTTCGGTTGTTATCATAGGTGCAGGGCGGCACTAAATTGTTCCAAGAACGAGGCTGCCACAGATGTGCAGCTGAATGGGGTGTTAACTCGTGGCAGATGAATGCAGATGGGACACAGAGGGTGTGCTTTTTTGTTGATGATGAGTGCAAATGCTGAATAATGAATGCAATAAAAATTAGATGAGCGTAACTTTTTGGTGTTAGAGTGTTTAAGTCATTATAGCTAATTCAGCAAGCATGCACAAACAGAGGCAGGTTTAATTAATCTCTAATGCATATTACCTTGGATTATCTGACATTCATCTGCCTGTATTGCTTTATTATGTAGTTCAATTAAGTAGTTAATGTCTTTCTCTATTGTTTCCACCAATTAAATATAGGTCAAACCCCACTGCAATGAACTTCAGAGTTGCTAGGGGATTGGGTGGGGTGTGGTGAAAGGTGCTCAGGTTAGGAGGTTTCATTGGAGAATTAATAATGATGACTAATGGTTATGGGTACTTAACTTATGTTCCAAGAATCTTACAATGATTGACTTATTTAAGCTTCATAACTGCCCTATGGAATTAGATAGCATTATTCCTATTTTGTAGATAAAGAGACTGAGGTACAGATAAATTAAGAAATTTGCCCAAGATTCTCAGCTAAGAAGTGGAAGACAGGGAATTTGAATCTCATCTAGGAAGTTATGTACTAGACTGCCCACTTATGTTTCCAAATCATCAGACTTGAAGGTATTTCTAATTTATTCCCATCACTGCTTTTGGAATTAGAGCACATGGCAGCACCTTTTGGGAAGAGAGAGGGTGCTAGGAAGGGACAGTTTTGCAAGGAGATCTACGAAGGTTTGAATCTCTGCTCTGTCAGTTACTAGTGAGGTGACCTTGGGAACATTACTCAACCCTTCATGAGCCTCAGTTATGCTATCTGTGAACCGGGAACAATGATGGTACATCTCATTGTGTTGTTGAAACGATGCATTTACATGCCCAACACAAAGTTTACTCCTGGTTACCTTGGTGACTAAGGGGCATGTCAAATTGTCTACAGTCCTAGCTCTCTCCCCAGCCAGTGAGTGGAGATGTGCACACTTGGAGTTGAATGTCCGGCACAATTCCTTGTCCTGTTAGGACTCCATACATGTTCCAGAGTGTACTCAGGTGAGTTTCCCACTGGCCAGCCCTTGCAGGGCCCTGCTGCCAGGACAGGACATTTCGTCCAGAGGGTCAGGGTGCAGGGAGAGACATTTTCCTGGGCACAGCCTGGCCAACTGGTCCCTTCTTCAGATCTAACTGGGCCTTCTCTCTGCCAGCAGCCCTGAAATACCAGCTTGTGAGTGATGCCTTAACTGTCCCCAGATGCTCCTCTCCTAACAGGACCCAGCTCTCCTTGCCCCCACCATTGGGTCCCTGATTTGAGGCCAGTATGTCACTATTTCATGCCTATCTGTCATTTCTGCTTCAGATACACACTCACAGAGGAGGTGAGTTTCTTATTTATAGATACATGTCTGAACCTACTCCACCAACAGCATCAAAGGCAGCTGGATATATGAACATAACTATTGCAAGACAAGAAAACAAAGACCAAAACCAGAGAATGTGTAAACCTGACACGCATTTCTTTCACTCTGGCTCATATTATTTTTGTCTAGTACGGTGTTCTGTCCAAGTAGTGCTTAATAACAGGGTTCTCTGCACTCTGGGGTACTTGGAATGAGGGTTTATTCAGGAAGGAAAGGTCCCTGTGAGGTTCTGGTTATTGTGAGGACTGTAGGGCATTGAACAGTTTCAGGCTGTGACTCATTCCCATGGTCAAGACCACTGTTAACTCAGGTGAAGGGCAATGGCCCTGCCTGGATCTCCTACTCAGCTCAACTCCTCATCTTCTCAAAAGGGGAGGGAACTTGTAGGTGCAAAAGAAATACTATGTAAAGTGGCTAAACTTCCAAACATGTGTATAGAAGGTTTAGAAATTAGTACTAAGACAATTTTTTACACCAGGCACCCTTCACTTCCCCAGGCAACGGAGGAGTTTCAATTGCTTGCTCCAGCAGTCTGGCTCCTCTTTCTGGCACTCAAGGTCCCCTCTCTGAACTCTGCAACCTGTGTCCTATTCTCCTTCGGGCATGGACCACCCTCCTCTGATCTTGTGTTGTGGGAGAAGAATGGACTAGAGATCAGGCAGGCCAGGGTTCCAATCTCCATTCCACTATTTACTTGCTGTGTGACTTCCTGCAAGTCACTTAGCTTCTCTGAGCCTCAGTTCCCTCAGCCATGGCATAGAAATGATAAGGGCAGATACTCTGAAGGGCTGTATGGCTTGGAGATAATGTATAGAAAAGTTGTATAGTAGGTGGAAATAGCAATTCTTATTTTTATATCTTTCAAGATGTACCCCAATTCCATCTTTTCAAAATCCCAAATGGCAGAGGTGTTTTCGGGGCTTACCTCTTAGTTTAGTTAGCTCAGTTAGCCTAACTACTGAGGAAAACAAAGTCAAGAGAAATGTAGCTTAAACTAAATCTTACAGCTTGCAGCCCACGGACAGACACCTGAAACATGCGGAGTGTGACCTTCCTCAAGGAAGTCATGGCTGCCTTAGCGCATTAATGTTTATGTTTTATTGCAGACTAAACCTTATCTTAACAGTAGCTAGCCCCTCAAGGTCCTGAAAGCCTTGCTTCAAAATTCCTGAGACTTATGCCATCCCTAAACCTCACTAATCAAAAAGTATATAATCAGTAGCTCCTCACAATCCCAGTGCAGTTCTTTCTGCCCACGGGTCCTGTCCCATGCTATAATAAAATCACCTTTTTGCACCAAAAACATCTCAGGAATTCTTTCTTCCAAATTTCATCATAAGCAGGCCTGGCGAACTCTGGCAAGGCAAGACCCAGGCCATCCAAATATTCCACACCTCTAAGTGTGCCTGGTACATAATCTATACACCATGAACGTTTGCTGACCAGTGATTAACAGATAAGCTACTATCATCACCCCTGGCAAAAATCTCCTGAAGCAAAGATGAGTCTAGAATCGTGTATCATTGTTTGGACAGAATGATCTTCGTGGATTTCCTAACCATGTGATAGTTCTTACTTCCCTTGCCAAGCCTGCCCCTGTGTCTGTACCTTATCACCCGTGTCAGTGTCCACCAGGAAGCCCAGGACCCTGAGCAACACACTGTTCACACCCATAGGACATCGGCTCTGGCTTATGTGTTTCAGCATCACCCGATGTGGATCCATATGTGGGCTGTCATACGCCAGGGCTGGTGAAGAATCTGGAGGGTGGAAGGTTGCCTGGTCTGGCTGGACAAGAGACTGGTCATCTGGTAGCATTTCCTTGAGATTTCCCACATCATCGTCGTCCTCTTCCTCTTCTATGCATGACTGAAGTATATGAATCACATATTCCAGAAGCAGCAAATGAAACAGATGCCAGGAGCCTATATTGAAATAACAAGCCCAAATGAATAATTAGATATAGACAGATGGACAAATAAACAGATCACTGTGGAAATACCAACTTTTCTGGGGCTTTCAACTCCTGTGTACTGGGACCTTCTCACTCCTATAGCAGATCCTCAGGGGTTCTAGGCGGGCATTCCATACCCATGAATCCCAGTCAAGGAGGCTTTTGGACAGAAAGCACAGACAGCTATATAGCCTGAGCCATGAAGGGGAACTTAAAACCCATCTGGTGTGAGGTGGGAGAAAAACAAATCCCACAGAGAAAGAGATGCCGCTCCCAGAGCTGGAGGATGTGCCCCCTTGGCCTCCCGTGGTTGGCACATGAGGCTGGGCCGTAAGGGACAGGCTGGGAGACGCAGAGGTATAGTGCAGAAGGGAGCCAGCTGCCCTTAGGAGGCTGGAAAGAGCTAGAAACGTAGCTATGCCTTTCCCCTGTTGCAGTCTGTGTGGCTGCATCTTGTGGTGAGGGAAGTGGGGGAGGGAAGCTGGCTGGCATTCTCTCACGTGGGCCTGCAAGGGGTGCCCTCAGCGAGACTGGTAGGGGAGACAGGAGGGCATGTGACTCAGCCGAACGCTCCAAATCCCAAGGCCTTTGGTTTTCCAGAAAAGAAAAAGATAATTAACGTTAGACTGAAAAGCGGGGCTGAGGTGGGGTGTGGGGGAGGGGGATCTGGCTTATTGCTATCATTAAAAGACACTTTTTTAATGAAGGTAAAACCTTGACTCTTTATACAGATATAAAATGAATGGGTGTCAAAGAACTCATGTGTCATTTATTAAAGAGGAAGTTAGTAAAATGTTGCAACTGGTTCAAAAGAGAATTCAAAGCATTGACCATATATAGACAGTGAAGAATTTACACAAATTCAACAGACCTGTCCTCAGGACAGTAATCAATGGCATCCACCTGACACAGCTAGTTTGCATTTCCCTGAAGGAGGATCATTTGCATTATCATCAGTTGGACACAATTTAGAGTTGTAAAATAACGCAAACACAATGAAAGACAGAGATAACTCAGACCAGCGTGCTGAACCTTTTGCCTGTTTCAATGCCTTTTGTCCATTTCAAGCAAACTTCTGTCCATATCAAAGCCTTATACAATGTTTGTTTTTCCTTGATAGATCTGGGTGAGATGGGATGGCTTGACAGGGTCTTGAATGAGCCTGACCTCCCTCTGGCCCACTTAACCATGTGAAGAGGAAAAACTGGTGTAAATACTTTCTTGGGCTTCATACAGGGATCCAAAGAAAGTGTATTGGGGGAAGGAACGACAGCTTCAGGGCTGGGTTTCTTTCCATGACTACATGTGAGCCCTGAGCCATCACTTTGTGCTGGGAGAGCATTAGCATAAAGCAGAGTCATTTGGACTTCATTAAAGGGGAAATCTCATTATCGATGGGTGTCATTTCCATGGCAACTCACAGCAGCCACCTTCCAGAGTGTTGGCAAAACTGGTCTACCATAGGGCTTATCTCCTTTTCCTTGTTTCACCTGCTCGCCGTGAGGACATCTCTGGAACAGGGATTCCTCACCCTGATTAGTGTGCAAGATCACAGGGGTGGAGACTTTGTCTTTGTATGCTCAGTGCCCAGGAAGGCGCTTGCGACTTTGTAGGGACACAATAAATAGCCGTTGGAGTGAGTGATTCTTTCCATGAGGCTGGAGGGCTCAGGGGTGAAATTCCCTTACTACAGCTCTCCTACACACCATCTTTGCCACAGATGTGACAGACGTGAGCTTCTCTGACAGAGAAAGACCACCCATTTGACCAGAAAGTTTGCAATGGATGCTATTTCACTCTTTCCACTATTTGCGTACAAGGATGACTTTATCAACTGTTATTTATAAAATTTAAATATGGGCACCCCAAAAAACCCACTTTTTTTTTCTATCTTAGTTGGCTTCCTGGGTGCTTTCTTTAACATGTCCCAAGAACACAATTCAAAAACAAAGGTGGGGCACCTGGGTGGCTTAGTTGGTTAAGCATCCGACTATTGATCTAAGGGTCGAGTTCAAGCCCCGTGTTGCGCTGTGTTCAGCTTGAAACCTACTTAAAACAAACAAACAGACAAACAAACAAACAAACAAATAAAAACCTGGGGAAGCTTCTAAGACATCCAACCATGATGGAATGGGAAAGGGAAGCATGTATCATGTTGCCATTAAAAAAAATGATTGTTATGGCTTTGTATGACTTTCTGTGTCTATGTTGTATTTTGCTTTAAAAGGTGAAAAGGAGATGACTGGATTCTATGTAGAACACGGAGAATACTTATGCTATGATGACATTAAAAAATTTTTTTTAATGTTTATTTATTTTTAAGAGACAGAGAGACAGAGTGTGAGTGGGGAGGGGCAGAGAGAGAGGGAGATACGGAATCTGAAGCAGGCTCCAGGCTCTGAGCTGTCAGCACAGAGCCCAATGCAGGGCTCGAACCATGAGATCATGACATGAGCCAAAGCTGGATATTTAACCAACTGAGCCACCCAGGTGCCCCTATGATAACATTTTTAAAGGGTAGAATACAAAATGTTTTGTAGTCTCTGACTTACCGAAACTATCTCTGTGGCAGAGGGTCATGGCTTTGCTCACAGTGGTAAGAAGGAAATTCCATCTCAGCTGGAAGCTGGCGGCCAATTTGATAAACTCTTCTTTGTTTCTGCTTGGCTATTACATTTTTGTGAGGAAAAAAATGCTGGGGTTTATGACAAAATCAAGAAGATCATGTTTTCAAATGCGCATAGGTGTCATGCGCAGACTTTCCCAAGTGGCCCAAGGAGAAGAGGAAGAAGAAATGATGAGACGGGCAGAGAGGCAGAGGCACACTGGCCTATATCTGGTCTTGTGGCATCTCCTGTGGAGATGATTCCAGAGAAGAACCCTTTGAAGTTGGTGGAGAGAAGGAAAGAGGTGGGAGATTGGCCTACATTTTTTGTTTTAACCCCATGAAAGAAGTCATTTGTGAAGCGCAACAGAGAAATCCTGCAGGGCAGCCTCACTGAAGCCCACCTGGCGGTAGCCATTGAGAGAGACAGTGGCTGTTTTATCCTTGCTAAGGCCGTTCGTGTGAAAAAGTCGCACAGAATCCCATAATAATGAAAGTAATGGCACTGATTTTGGAAAGCACAAAGCTGGCCACTGCGTCAGGTGAATGATCTGAGGACTGGCAGGTCCCACACGTGGGGCCAAAAGAGCCGAGGCCAGCCGACGGCCTGCATAGCACTTAACTGGGTGTGGGTGAGATGCCTCTCTGTGTGCAGGCTGAGAAACTAACCAGACTGGGAGCTGCCTTGGGCCGCACTTGCAATGAATTACAAACCCATGGGATCATATGAATCTCGCATGCAAATGTTGGAATGAATGCCCCAAAGCCTCCTAAGCCTCATCGTATATGCGGACCACCCACTGGCTTAGCCACATGTCTCTGAGGAGGAGATGTTGAGACTGTCTAGGAATGAAGGAATCCCCTTTCTCATCACTGCTTCTCTCCTTCCTTTGCCTTCACTGGAAGTGCTTTGGGCTCTGGGAACACATGAACCCTGCTTCCCCCGTGGCTTCTGGCACCCCCCGCCAGTCTTTCTGATCATCTAAATGGGGCTCCTGGGAGAAGCCCTGCTTCACAGACACAAGGATACTTTTTTAGAGCATCAAGAGAAGTAGCTGCAGGCGACCAGCTCTCTGCTTAGACGTTTAGACATAAACCCTCAACAGTATGGAATATTCCTCCGCTCGCCACCCACGTGGCACCTCAGGTTCCCGTGTTCAGAAATTGCTCCTGGGCCCCAACTGCACAAGAACGGGGAGAACTAACACGTGACGCAGCTGAACATCTCCCTCTGCTAGAGAGCTGCCAGATGCTAGCCACGGAAGCCATTAGTCATCTCCCACATGCCCAAGGGCTTACATTTTAACAGTCTGAGTATTTTATTGACAATACACTGCTTTTTATCAGCCAAGCTGCTTTACAAAAACAAGCCCTTCAAAAGCACGCAGTTACAAAAACACCATTTTTCTAACATGCTTCATTGGTGAAGGCTGAAGATAGGGTTGTGGAGTCTTGGGAAATACAACATGTTACATGGTCTAAAATAAGATGAGCCCCTCCGGTTGCTCCAAGGCAGGTCTGGTATTACTGGTATCAGAGGGCTCATCTTGGTTAAAGTCAGAGGTGGAGTGAATACCCAAAACAAGGAACAGGGGCTTGAAAGCTTCCGTGGGTGAAGCTTTCATGTGAATAAATGTCTCCACAGCATTAGAGCCCTAAACATGTTTACCACTGTTATAAATAAGCTTTGCCAAAGACCGACGGGGAGGGATAAAAGCCATACAGAATCTGGAATGATTATCACCCAGAAGCAAAGAACGGAAACAGACACCTGCCAAAGGTTGGGAATGACCTTCAAGTTCTTTCCTGAAAAGTTTTCTGTTCATCTCTATGAGGTGTGCGATCCCAGTGCTGCCTGCAGTCTTTGTCTCAGGTATTGTCTGTGCCCTTTCTCTTTGATGGGGAGGACAGGCATAAGGACAAGAACAGGCAGGGCAGGAAAGAGGAGAGAAAGAAATGTGACGAGAAGTTTAAACAGAGAAAGCCCAAAGTCGTGTTCACGGTACAGGCCCTCTAAGTCTCCTCCAGAGATGTCTGCTTCTTCTTCCCTAGACAGATCCTCCTTTTTCCATATGCTCATTCTGCTCAGGTCTCTCGTGGGGACATTACTCCCTTAGCTTGTTTTAATCCTATTCACCTTCCACACCCCAGTTTAAACCCCACCTCCCTCATCAAGGCCTTTCCTGATGGCCTCAGACTTCAGAGGACAATGCCCCACCCACCGTGGGCCACTAGGACAAGGGTGCTGTAGCTTTCTCGGACAGCATTCTCAGCCCTTACAGTGTGGCTGTGGAAGCAGAGGATGACGACAATTAAGCAAAGAACCCTCCCTGTTCAAGAACACCCAAGTTTCAAGTCGACGGGAAGGACGAAACCCATCTATATCGAAAACAATTTGTCTTTGATTTTGTGAAATCAAGCCTGATGCTTTATTGGGATGGTTCTGCAAAGTACCCAGAAAAATGCCACTCTCCCCAAACAGACAAAATTGCCCCTCCTCCTAGACACTTCTGCTTGGTGCACACATACACTCATCCAAGCTCACCTGCGCACACATACACACACACACACACACACACACACACACACACACTCACCTGCATACGCATGCCTCCCCCACATGCTCACTTGCACACACACTCACTAGTGGTCACTCACACACACATGCTCACCCACCCCCACTCACCTGCATATACATTCTCACCTGCACACACACCTGAGCCCACATGTGCTCACCCAAGTGCACATGCTTACCCACAAACACACACCTGCATGTGCCAGCCTCTGATTCCTGCCTTGCTACAGGAGTGACATACCACTTCCCTATCTTTAACACCCGCACCAGCAATGACACATTTCTGGCCAGAGAAAACTCTTTCATTTCATCGGGTCATGGGCACTGGTGCTAAAATGTAGCTGGAATGATCAACAACCCCTTCTTCCCTTTAAAAAAAATATCATGGTACAAAACTGATGAACATAAGGGAAGGGAAGCAAAAATAATATAAAAACAGGGAGGGGGACAAAACATAAGAGATTTTTAAATATAGAGAACAAACTATGGGTTCCTGGAGGGGTGGTGGGTGGAGGAATGGGCTAAATGGGTAAGGGACATTAAGGAAGACACTTGTTGGGATGAGCACTGGGGGTTATACATAGGGGATGAATCACCGGAATCTCCTCCTGAACTCATTATTGCACTATATGCTAACTAACTTGGATGTAAATTCAAAAAAATTTTAAAAATCATGGTTTTGTACCTGGAAGACAAATGCTTGGAGATTTGAAGACAGACAATTCAGGAATACACTGAGGTCTGTGGATGTCCCCAGCAAAGAAATCAAACTGCTTAAACCTATAGACAAAAGAAACAAAAAGATTGTGAGCCAAGTAGCAGGATTTTACTGTAAGTATTTGTGTATGAGGTAACCTAGGGGACGACACTGGAACAGTAGTTTAAAGGAACTCCCTGGGGCCTCACACCCCTTCTGAACACAAAGCATGAATTCTAAAGCCGGATTTGTCACCTCTGCGGTCAACTAGTTCAGAGTTATGTGGTCTTGCCTCTTAGGAACCACCTCTGTCACTTGTTGAAATGGAAAAAACATTTTGAAATAATAACTACACCTTGTAATTATACAGAACCCAGCTAGAAATGAGCTCATTGCATGATACAGACATGACCTCACCTATCCTTGCCATGTTCACAAAAGGGGTAGTTTATTAATGTCCTCGAAACTGATGGTGGACATCAAAGCTGATGAGGGATGTGCCTTGCCTGGGGTTATAAACTCAGTTAGTACAGACCTGAAGGGTGGAGCCCCAGCACATGTGACGTTGGGACTTGGCTCCTGCACCTGCACAGGCAGCACTTAGCAAAGAACAGCCTTTGGCTCTCTCGCCTTTTTGAATGCAGCCATGGACCCAGTAGAGTTTAGAAAACCAAGTAGGTTGCCATGGCCCTGACTGAGGCTTGGCCAGGGTTCATCTGGCAGATCTTTGAGGTACACCTCAAGCATTTGCCTGCTAGGTGTCAGCAGTGGCTACCAGCATACTGCTTCCCTGCTGGCTCTGTGCCCTCTTGGACGTTCTTCCATCCACAAGAATGCCAGCAGGAACACAGGAGGACTGGGCAGGCATCTGGGAGAGAGGCCTCATGCCTTCCTGGGGTTCCCTGGTCTCCAGCGGGAGCAAGAGCAGGGTTTGGGCAAGCACCTGGAGCTTTGGGGAGAGCCAGTAGCCTGGGAGGGAGGCCTTTTGGCCTCCTACTAATGAGGACTGCTTGTCCATATCTCTGAAGCTGGCTGGGTTAGGTATTCACCTTTTCATTGCTGGTTTGGTTGGAAAGGGAGATCCTAGGGAGGAGCTGGGATTTGGGATGGCCAGGCAACAGGGGCAGGGGCTACTAGCCAAAAAATATGGACCTATTTATTTATTATTTTGTTTAAAATTCTTTTAATGTTTATTTATTTTTGATAGAGCACAAGCAAGGGAGGGGCAGATAGAGAGGGAGACACAGAATCAGAAGCGGGCTCCAGGCTCTGAGCTGTCAGCACAGAGCCCAACGCGGGGCTCGAACTCACAGACTGTGAGCTCATGACCTGAGCCAAAGTTGGATGCTCAACCGACTGAGCCACCCAGGTGGCCCAGTATGGACCTATTTAAATATTTTAATAACTGGTACAATCCTACCAAAGTCAGCCCTACTTCAAGGTTAAAGAAAGAGGCGAGGATAGTTTGCAGTGCATGTGTGCACTGCCGACTCCAGGTACTCATCTAGTTATGAAGCACTGAAGGGCTACCCTGTGCCAGCACTGTGCTGGGTGGAGCAAGATGAAGAAGCCATGGCTGACATCCGAAGGAACTCACAGGTTCTGGGGAAGCAGAGCTCTGTGCAGAGTTGAGTGTACCAGAACAGAGTCAGGCTCGTGGAGGATGAAGCTAGTAGACCTTCCCAGGCCTCCCTGGTGGAGTGTCTGGAATGGGTGCCAACCGAGCACGGCCCCCATGGCCCACCCCCGGCGACTCTCATACAGGGGCCTAGAGATTCGCCTACAGTCTGGGGGAGGAGGTCGTACACCTTCTGCAGCTCTCCTCCTGAAACAGCACCCAGGTTCTCCCCCTGAGCGAGGACAGCTCCTTCTCTCACTACTCTTGCTTCCCCAGGATGGAACGATGCTGTCAGCCAGCTTGCCGAGCTCTTTGTGGAAGGGAGATTTTTTTTAAAAAATAATTACGACAGATAGCAAAGGGCAGGAATATCCACATACTTACTATCACTTGTTTGGAAAGTAGCAAAACACAGTAAAAGCACCATGGCTAAATTTCACATTGTTAAAAATAATAATTGATGATGCTCACAATAGTGGCAGCAGAATCTGGCAAGGCAGGGAGGTCATTCAATCCAGTTCAGACAAGGGTAGAAAAGACACTTTTGAATCTGTGCGTGTACAAGATTGATGCAGAAGTCTTTTCTTCCAAAGGAGACACTCCAGGTTGATTTCCAGAAAGAGATGCTGTGAGGCAACAACCACACTCATCTGTTCATTCATTCAACAAACATGTACTAGCACTGGTGGCCTGGCGGACCCTGGAGGAGTGTTCCCTTGGGTGTTCCTCACCCCTGCCGGAAGAGGTGTGCGATCAGATAAAGTATAATACTAAAGAGTAAAGTAGGTTCTACCTCTATTAAGAACTCATAAACTAGTGATGGCCGGGCAGCCCCAGATATATCCCAAGCGCCCCAGTAACGCGAGCTGCAGAAGGAAGATTACATTGCATCTCCGTGTGCGTCTCCAGGTCAGCCGTGCTGCACGGGTTACTCGGTGGGGCTTTCTTAGAAGTGTCCAAAGCACCTTGATTGATGATGGCATGTAGATCCGACTTCAAAACATTGACCCTCTTGTTGTTTTTCAATACCATTCTCATAGTCTAAAGATAATGGGGAAGCATAATACTTCATTAAATCTTGGCATTTTACTTTTTTACTTTTTTTTTTTTTTAACATTTATTCATCTTTGAGAGACAGAGAAAGACAGAGCGTTGAGTGAGGGAGGAGCAGAGAGGGAGGGAGACACAGAATTGGAAGCAGGCTCCAGGCTCCGAGCTGTCAGCACAGAGCCCAATGCAGGGCTTGAACTCACTGACTGCGAGATCATGACCTGAGCCGAAGTCGGACACTCAACCGACTGAGCCACCCAGGCGCCCCTTGGCATTTTACTTTTGCCTAATCCCCCTCTCCAAATGACCAAGACTTTTTTGTTGAGGAGAAAGAGAAGTGGATTAAAACTGAATCCTAAATGACAACTGACGTGTTTGAATTTCACACATTCTAGAACTGTCTTTCTGAAAATAAGCATTCAGAGTGGTTTGCTCACAGCAGTCGGGGCTCTCGGGGCACCCCACTCCACAAGCCTAAACTACTCTAGAGAGGAACACAGTAAGTGACTGAGCTTCTGCAAGGGAAATGTGGCTTTGCAGAGTGAGTGTTGACTGGTTCCACAGGGTGGCTGCGGGGACTCAGAAGCTGTCCCTGTCCTTTCCTCTCAGAGGGAGGGCCATGAATTCAGCCTCTGGGAGCTGAGTTCCTCAGCTGGCCAAGGGCGCCAATCCAGTCCCTTACATTCCTGGAGTCTGTGGGATGGTCATCCTCACACCAGCCTCAGGAGTAGGCTCTAGAGCCACCTGCATCTCACTGAGGAGGAGCCTGAGGGCACCTGGGGTGTTCAGTAAACCTTCCCCACTGATAGTGTTAACAAAGATAAGATTCAGAGTAGCATGGCTCCAGAACCCAAGCTTGCCATTTGAGTTGGGTTGGGATGAAGGCCTTGCTGTGAGGCCATCACCCGTTGACCCAACCAGGAATGAGAAAGTGCTGGAGAACTGGATGGGCTGTGAGCAGTAGGCAGGAAACAGCCCCGAGGAATGCAAAGTCTAGGGAGAGCTTGTGCTGGAGGGATGGAGAGGGTTAAGTGGAAGGCCCAACACAGCTCCTGCTGATTTGGAACAGAGCAGCAGTCTAAGCACTGTCCTGATCTGGTGTCCATAGGATTTCAGAACAGATTCCCGAGCGGCCTGCACACAGGCATTATATAATCTTTCTTTCAGCCCTAGTCTGCCTTCCTCTAACACTGAAACTACACAATCAATCCAGCAGGGAGACCTGGCAGCCCGGACACACTGAGTCTTTGGGGCCACGCACTGGCTGAAGGGCTCTGTCTGCCATGATGCCCTTTCACCTCTGACCCTAACTGGTCCTGGTCTGCTCTTATATGGGGTCTTCCTCTGGAACTTTATAACATTGACCTGCTTGTTCTGCTTTTTCTTCTGCAGGGAGAACCTTTCTGAGGAGGGGAGCTGAGGGATGGGCTTCTAGATGAGTCTTGGCCCCACTAGGCCTTCCCAGTTAGTGGCCAGCAAGGTCCTCCTGTCTGCCCTCTGCCCTTTAAGTGGATGCACATGGCCTCCCTGCAAAGGGAACTGCCACCTGCTCTTAGGGGATACTTGCAGCTTTCACTTTTCGCTTCAAGAAACTGCTTTGTTCCCTCCTGTCATGTTGGCCGAAACCTACCTTTGCCATGTTGGAAAGGTATGTCTTTCTTCTTAGTCTTTTGACAAACACAGTAACTTCTGTTAAGGACAATACACGTGGCCATTACTGACAGGGTAGCTTCAAGTTCTCATGTACATAGTGGGGGAGAGGAGGCACAGACAGAGGCACACACATCTACCTAGGAAGGTATAGCCGCCTAAACTGCCCTCCACATCGGGAGACCTCTGTGTATCCTGCTTCCCACCACCCGCTGACCTTTTCCCGAATGGCTAGGAGAGGTTGACAGGGGCCACTGACTAAAACACCCCCCTCCCCCCACCCCTTCCCCTCAGTCCCCCCTCCCTTGTACCATAAAATGATGTAACCCCGGCATCTGATACACTGGCTCAAAGGAGTTGAAGATTTTTGCCCAGGAAGCTTGAGTTCCCCGACTTTGTCATCTCTACAGTGCTCTCCTCAAAAAATGACCCAAGGAAAGGAAAGGATGACAAGAGAAAATCTAAAGGGAATGTGTGCATGTATTCATCCGACAAATCTTTTTTTTTTTTTTTTTTTAATTTTTTTTTTTTTTCAACGTTTATTTATTTTTGGGACAGAGAGAGAGCATGAACGGGGGAGGGGCAGAGAGAGAGGGAGACACAGAATCGGAAACAGGCTCCAGGCTCTGAGCCATCGCCCAGAGCCCGACGCGGGGCTCGAACTCACGGACCGCGAGATCGTGACCTGGCTGAAGTCGGACGCTTAACCGACTGCGCCACCCAGGCGCCCCAATCCGACAAATCTTTATGACCGATATGCGTGCAGCGTTTGCTCCATAAATGTTTGCTGGGTATTTGCCAGGTTTTTGGATAAAGGAGGCAGCCTCTACCCTCTGGGGCTCACCGCCACCCCCCCCCCCCCGCCGAGGATGGGTCACCAGACATGCAGACTCCCTCCCCACAGCAGGGTAAGTGCTCTGGCAGTGTGAGAGCAGCATAGGGAAGAAGGAAGGAAGGGGGTGCTGGGTGGTGGTGGGGTTGCTGAGGGAAGGGAGAGGCCTGTTTAGAAGAAGGTGTCAGGGATGACTTAGAACATGCAAGTTAGGAGTTAGCGAGGGTGAGGAGTGGGGGGTGAGGGAGGGGGGTTGCGGATGGGGTTGGCAGTCTAGGCACAGGCAGGAGCAGGAATAAGGGCCTTTTTGGGGACAACCTGTCTTGTGTTGCTGAGGAGCACCAGTGGAGGGACGCCCTGGGGAGCTGGGGACAAAGATGAGGCCAGAGGCCAAGCTGAGAATGACTTTGCATAGGGGACTTTCCAGGCAGCAGGGGCCATGGAAGGTTTTAATGGGTCAGATCACTGTGTAGAATGATCACTAGGTGTGGAGGGGAGTGTGACTGAGGGGGTGAGGCTGGAGGCAGGATGATCAACTAGGAGGCTCTGAAGTGCCTCTGGGAAGGACAGAGGGAGCCCAGGGTTGGGTTAAGATGGGAGGTAAAGCCACCACAGGAAAGCTGGAGTGGGGCTTGGTCTCCCCACTTCATGGATCTTCTGCCACAGCAAGTTCCAGACCTTACATTCCCTGCAGCACCCCCTCCCTGCAGATTCTTGGCTGGCAGTCTCGTGGTCATGGTCCCATGATCCAGGTGGGTCACACGAGATCAAGATACCCAGTGTGAGTACCGAACCCAGCAAGGGGTGCAGGGCTGGTGGGTTAAAATTAGACATGGTCCTGTTATGTGGGCACTCTGAGAAGGTAGCAAACAGTGTGCAAAAAAAGCAAGACTCAGCCCTGAGCAAGCTGGCCCAGGAAAAGGAGGGTCCTGGTGGGGAGGCTGTTGGAAGCAGCTACAGGTGGTGGTGGAAAACTTCACAGAGGCAGGAGGGAGAAAATGGGTATTTCCAGGACCATAAACGTGTCACACACAGGTGGGTGAATGCTGGCATTTAAAGGAAGCCATTGTAGTCCTGGAGCAGGCAAGCAGCCTGGGGGAAGTAGTATTCAGCCACTACCATCTGGCAGCACAATGTAAGGGAAAGTGTTCTAGAAAGCCAATGGGCAGACTGAGACCACAAAGGTGTCAATGCCCCTGTGGCCCAAGAGGTGTAAGAAAGTTAAGGGCATGGGAGGGATTTCAAAAGAGGGAGCAATATTCTTTGAAGCCTTGCGGGAGGCCACACAGAGCACAAAGAGGTGGAAGAATATTGGAGCCTGAGCCCTGGTCAGCCCTGCTTGCGTGGCCAGTGAGCCCAAGGACTGTAGGCGGCCTTTGGGGGTTGGTTTGAGAAGGCCGCATCAGCCAGGGGCTGGAGGCAGGGCCAGCTCCTTCCCTGCACCTCTATCCCGGAGGGCCTGTCAGAAGTCCCTGTGAGTATATATAAGGGGCAATAGTGAAAGGGTGTGGGTGGATCAGCACAAGGACCCATCATCGCACTAAAGCAAACACCAGCGGATCTGAAGTGGTCATGCCTTGCATACCACAGTTTAGTGCACGAGGGGAAGAGTTACCCGACAACTGAGGTGTCTTGCCTCAGTCTGAAAGTCAGATACGTCATCTACTCTCAACAGAATTCTTTTTTTTTTTTTTTTTTTTTTTTCACTGAAACCTACCTTTGAGTTTGGAGATCTGCACGAGGGCGGGAAACCCTTCCAAAGCATTAAGTAGCCACAGCTTAAATTTCTTACTAAATAACCGGACAGACTTCAGGTACTGAATAGAAACATCTTCCAAAAAGTCATGAAGGAGAACGTCCTCAATTCCCTGCAACAGAATCGTCAAGATGTGGTGGCTGCCGCCCAGGGTAGGGGTCCTCTAGTTACAAGTGGCCATGGTCAGACGTGCCACAAAGTCAGAGAGAAAGCCGCCAGCGGCTTGGCCACTCACTGCTCACTGTGCAGGATGTGCAGCCAGGATGGTTTTTTTTTTTTTTTTAAAGTTCTTAAAACATTGCTAATTGATTCAAAATGTTAAGAAACACTATTTCAGCCAATAGTAGGTGGGTCAAATCCAAATACATAAGGGCTGAGAACCCAGCCACCATTCTTCAACCTTTGTGTTAAAAACTTTGAAGGACTAGACTATTTCCTAAAAGGTAATAAAGTAAAAGGTAAAGGTTCATGGCCAGCTTAAGGAGAACCACAGAAATTATATATAACTGATCCCTAAATAATGATAACCACTCTAGAGATAGAGCATTAAAAACAAACAAACAAACAAACAAACAAACAAAACAAAACAAAAACCCAACAACCAGAAAACCCTGGCAATTAGGTATATTCCAAAGCAATTATTCCAATTACTTATTCTAAAAAGTCTTCTTTTGTTGAAATTACCAGAGAAAGAACTTTGACCTAGTGCAGAGTTCAGTAATCACTGGAACCATAGGTCACCATGTGTATTGGCTTTTTCTTTACATGAGGTAACTTTCACTGAATTAAAAAAAAAAAAAAAGCTGAGTTTTAGGGAAAGATCAAAAGGCTCGTGGTCCATCAACACCACTATTTACTCCTCAGAGGGACTGAAGACCACAGAGACTGCAGAGCAGGAGGGCTGTGGTTCTAATCCCACCATTTGGTATTGATTTCTAGAAAGGAAAGACAAACAAATATCTTCCTACCTTGTACAGCTGCACATCATAGCATTTAAAGAGCTGGCACACATCAGGCAATGACATAAGCATGACTGTGTCTTGCTGCAGAGATTTCCAGAAAGAAGTGAGCAAGTCCTCCACCTGATGAGGGAATAGAACATACCTCCAAAAACTCATTTTGTGTCTGGTGAGACTAATCCCCCGTTACATATTTAATCAGCTCCAAGTGATAATGGGATGAATTTCAGTCCATTTAATGTAAAACTTTGTCTATGAGCTCTTCCAGGCTGTGTTTTAGAAGTATTCTTTCCAGTAGCCTATCAGAGAGCAACTGCCAGTTGGATGGGAAGACATGGAACGTAATTTTCATGGTTTTCTGGAAGGAAGGCCGTTTCTGACCACAAGGGGGCTCCTGTTGATTGTAACAGGATAAAGATCTGGCCACAGGGCACAGACCACAGACCACAGTTTAGAATAAATGTTCATTGACTGACTCCCTCAATTATTTGTCAGCTCAGAAGGACGTGTAACAGTATGTAATCAAAGAGGCTTCCTCCTTGCCAACTTAGAATTCACCTAAAGACTCTGTGATAAAAGAGGACCAGTATCATTCCTACATAGGGGCCTTCTTTAAAGACTTCTATAGATACTTTTTGTTGTGGAACAAAATGGCAGCTTCCTTACTTTTCTTTATCTTTGCCCATGATGACTCTTCAGACTCTATTATTGAACCAGATGACCAACATGAGATGCCAGCTAATAAATACTCGCCTTTCAGGGATTTTTGTAAGCTCAAATATTTTGAAGCATTGAAACCCTGACAGGAGGACCTGCCAATGACTCCAGGCAAGGACTATCCCTGTATGTAGGCTGCCAAGGAAGTTAGGGCCAACTCTCTAAGTACCTGATGATGAACCTGTGATTTGAAATCTTGTTACCAGGGCATTAATTCTTCAGAAGACGTCTCCAAGGAGACTCATAGATATTGAACAAAAATACAATAGTGGGATGAGAGGATTATTAATCCTTTTGCTGTCAGTTTGGTAACTTTGGAGCATGGTTTTTTGGGGTTGGTGGGTTTTTTTTTTTAATGTTTATTTATTTTTGACAGAGAGAGAGACAGAGCACGAGCAGGGAGGGGCAGAGAGAGAGGGAGACACAGAATCCAAAGCAGGCTCCAGGCTCTGAGTTGTCAGCACAGAGCCTGATGTGGGGCTTGAACTCACAAGCCGTGAGATCATGACCCGAGCCGAAGTCGGTTGCTCAACTGACTGAGCCACCTAGGCGCCCCAGGGTTGGTGGGTTTTAATGAGATAGCAACCATGGGCTCATCTCTGATAACTCTCTCACCAATCCTTCCCAAAGTCATCCAATCCTGTTGTATCTGCTTTAGGAATATTTCTCCAATTTGTCTATCTTTTTTTCTGATGTCATTGTCACTGCTCCAGACCTCCCCCCTCACTTCTCACCTTGACTATGACAAAACCTCCTCACTGCCCTCTGCTCCCGTATGGTGATCTTGCATCACTGTCTCCAACCGCTCCCCCTGCCCTGCTTCTCAATCAATCAGAATTCTTCACGGGCATGAGACCCTTTCTAGCACCAGACTACTTTCACACCTTCCCTCTGGTTCTCTCCTAAAGAGATATTAACATTTAGTCATAGTGACCTTTCTGTCATGTCATTGCCTGTGAACATCTTGCTGCTTTTGCCTACACCATTGGTTCTACCCGGAACCCCTTTCCTACTGCACTTTGAGTCTGTTGAACTTCTGCTTTTTTACTGCAATCAACAGCAACATGGCTCCCCCTCCGGGAGATTCTCAGCCATCTTATTACTCTTCCTCCTGGCACCCAAAACAATCCAATCAAACTGCCATTCTAGAACTTGCCATATTGTATCATATTTATTGGCTTGTATTGCTCCTTTTAGTACCAGACTATAAGCCTTATGAAGAATACGTTCCCTAGTTCCAGAAATGGTTCTAGTCACAGGGTAAGAATTAAGTTAATGTTTGATGAGCAAATGAAGGAAAGGAGTATATTCGTTATCCAATGTGGATGGATATTTATAAAATTGCATTAGTAGGACAAGGGCCATCCTGAAAACACCTTGGTATCTCCTTCACTGTAATGTTTTACACACAATAAGTACTAAATGAACTCATGCCAGATGAACATTATCACCCAAAATTGAAGTACTTAGAACACTAGGCATCAAAAAAGATTTCATTTAAATGTGCACTTGTTCCCCTGGATTTTCTATGGCAAAAGATAAAATTCAGAATGGTTAAAAGATTTGCTCATGTTTTTCACAGCCAATTCTAGAATAAAATCATCCAATCATTACAACACAGATGACCCTGCTTCAAAGTCTTGCTTCCTTTTCAGTTAGCAGCTTATCAGTAAAATGACTCTTTAGTGTTACTGAAAATTCTAGGGTGAATAATGTTACCAACACTTTATTCAAAATCAGCAGGAATTACATCTTAAAAAATAGCTGAATTATATTTGAAGCATAAGGTTATATTAGCACCTTGGAAAATTTCCAAATGATTAAACTGAATAAAAATATCACCTCAGGTATCACCTCAATAACTATAAATAGCTGCCTTCTAAGCACTTCAGTGCAATAAATTACTACTTGACATCCCTTGAGGGGTCTTTTCAAGTACAATGATTAATGATGAGTCATAAATACTTGTGTTTTATAGATAAAACCCTACCCTCTCAAGTTCTTGGTTCCTCACGTTTTGTAAAATCTCTTGGCAATAGTTGTAGTATTCATCAGCAAGAAAGGCCATCTAGGAAGGATATGGAAAATCATTTCAGTTTTAGGGGCACTTCCAGAATGAACTGATTCTCAAAGAATCTTGCTAAGCCCTTAGAGTCTGCTGCTCATGTTGCAATTCTGATATAACAGTAGCTGAGCTCTTCCAGTGTTGTTTATTTATGTGTAGCAATGCATACATGTTACTGGCCTAACGTTGACATAGCTTCAATTTTGATGTCATAACTCTAGGGTCTGTACCATCCACTAAAGAGGCCACCAATATCTGACATCTTTCTCCCTAAACCCCAGTTTTCCCCTCCATGTTCCCCAGTCCCAGCTTCTAGAAAACCTGCATATCTGTTCTCTGCTCTGTCATAGGGAAGCCCTCACTCTAATGACAAAGTGGTCCTAGGTGGAGCCTTTCTGTAAGATGTGAGGGGAAGACCTGAACCTCTGACTGACACCAAGCCCCGGGAGGGAACGTTGGTGCTCACAGGCCTGGGAGAAGGCAAACGTACTCCATCTGGTTCAAATGATCACAACAAAATAAGAAGATATCTATTCCCCTAGGCATCAAATGCGTGAAAAGTTACTTTCCCCCATGTGTGCAAGCCTACCATTTTGTAGGAGTACTTCTTTGCCAGTTCTTGCTCCCAGAATGGACATCTCCTGAATTCAGACAAAGGGGATCCAATGGGGTCTGTCTTTATCGGTGAACGATTTTCACACTAGAAACCATTTATACACGGATTATTTCTTCAAAATAAATGAATTTTCTTGCACATAAACCATGTCATGATCACATTGCTACTACAGGTTAATGTTCTATGCAAACTTTTATACACACTCTGGATATATCATTGATCCAGCAACTTTCCCCCTTATTTCATTCGAAGTGATACTATCTTTCTCCTATAATTCTATAAACTATGGTCATTAGGAAGCAGTCAGGACTGAGTATATTACCCAGATGTATCACTCTTGCAGTCATGTATTACAAGTGCTATATAGTAACGTGATAAAAATATTATGTATGAATAATTTAATACCACAAATGCATTTATATAATCCTTGTCTATATAACTGTCCCTCCTTGAAATAAAACCGGATCCTGTCTAGGTCATGATGCCCATATTAGAAATCTCAGGGCTAACTACCAAGGAAAATGAAGAGCACAGCCTTTAGAAGTACAAATTACAGAATGGTAAAATGTTTTCATCAAGGAGGAAAAAAAGGTAACATGGCAGAAAGCAAATTCAACATTCCTTCCTGCTGTCCCCTTTGAGCAAGGGAAAGCATGATCACTCTTGATTGAAGGACGTTGGTTTTATTTTAAGTGATTGCTTCAAGATTTTCCTGAACTACTTTTAAATAATTCCCATTTTCAATAGAGTAGGATGAAATCATTCCTTTGAGTTGGAAATTGAGATGGCATAGCCTGACACGTTTGACTGCAACAAGCATGAGGGTTTTCCTCTTCAGTGTCTCTCCAACTCAATGGTGCTCTGGGACAGTACAGTTCTAAGATCAATATTTCATCCTTAGCTTTCTCAGATCTTATATACTTAGAGCCTTACTGAGCTACTCACTTATATCTTGCTTAGTAGATTGTTTATGTGGGTTTGCAGTATGTTCCTGTCTGCAAGCCACCTGAAGGCAGAGTGGCCTTCGAACCACCTGCACCCACCCTTATGGGTAGGAGTAGCACTCAGCTCCCATCCCACACAGTGCTGCACATACTCGAGAACAGACATTACCAGCTTCCTCCTCTCATGTTTCCTTGTTATCAACCCACATCACAGTGAGGATCAGAGAAGATTAGGGGTCATGGTCAACAGCCTTCTTAGTGTCCTAAAATCTGTACTACTTAACTCTTTGTGGTCCTGAACCTCTTTGAGATTCTGATGAAAGCAACTGTTCCTCTCCTTGGAAAAATGCACAGTATGCACTTAATATTGTGAAGATGCCAAGTTGAAATTCGCCTTATTGATATATATTTTTAAATAAAAATAGAGGTATATGTGTCTAAATAAATACATAGTCATGTAGAAAGGCAACAGCTCAAAAAATGTCATTTCCTTTGGGTGCTGTTTGGTTCTCACTGGGTTTGCACTGGGTGCTATTCAACCTTCATTCCTACCACTTTGGAACACTGGCTTCATTTGGAGTCATCGGATGGAGAGCTCTTCTAGCATGTGGGTGTGGGTCATCAAGAAAAATGGGGCTATTTCATGGAGTTAACTGTCCTGGTCATTAATCTTCTATTAGAGAAGCACTAAGGAATCATCCAGTCCAACTCTGGGCTGGCTTCTCTTACCTACCACATCTTACCCTAACTACATCCATTTTCTCCACAGCACACCCTGACCTCCTGTATTCATCAGTGCTCTTGAGGCTTATGTTTCTATTATCAAAGCCAGTGCTTCTCAGGTGTGGTCCTGAAACCATCCACATCAGAATCCCTGGGAGCACTTGGGGTTCATATCTCTAGGGCCCTAGTAGATCAGATGAGGCCAGCAATCTATCTTTTTAATCTGCCTCCTTAGTGAGCCTTATGCATGCTCAAGTGGAGAAGCATAGTTCCAGTCAGACTATTCTCTGTCTCACTGCAGAAATCTCTACATTTCAACATGGCAAATGCATCACAGTTCTACCTGTTCAAAGTCTGTATATGTACTATTGTAGTAATGTAAGAAATCATTACAAGGACCATGTAAAAGTAATTGATTACCAAAAAATAATAATAAAAAGCAAAGTTATGTGTTCCTGAAGTTAATTCCTTCCCAGCTCTTCCTATGAAAAGAATTGATCTTTCAGGAAAGAAAAATGTTTTAAAATCATGATTGAAATCTTTTCTTTATAATATACATAATCAGAAATATAAAGTGAAAGTTTATTACAGAACCACTGAAGTTGGAATTTCTTCAGGAGAAGGCATTCAGGAAAGAATCAGAGGGATTCCCATTCTGCAGAAATAGTTCAGCAAAATGACAAAGAAAAATGTGAGAAATTCTATTTAGATTTTCCAGGTATATCAAATGCAGTTTGGAATTTTCAGTAGTTCTAAACAAATGTCATTGTAATCTTTAGTAAGCACATACAATGTGTCTCACCCTGGAGGTACAATGGGGGACCCTTTCCATCAACACCTGATCTACTAGGTATTATCTGCTTCCCCTATCAATTCTCCGGGATGCCTTTGGTCCTTTCTGCATCCTTGAATACACTGCTCCCTCAATTATCACTCCCAAAGCAAATGTATCCTGTCGTTCTCCTTCTAAAGTTGCCTCAGTGGTGGCCTACAGTCTCAAATCTAAATTCCCCAGCCTGGCTTTGACAAGCTATTTGCCATCTGATCCCACCCAGAGCCTACGGTTTCCCCAAATCCTCACCTCCAGCTCCTCACTGCCCACACACTTCCTAACATGAAAGCAAGCTACACTCTCAAGATGAATGCCTCCTAAAAGAAGATCTGAGTGACCCCTCCAGGATCAGCTCAAGAACAGTATGGCAGACAGACTAATGACTGCCCGAAGATATCCACATCCTAATCCCCAGAACCTTAGATGGCGAGAGGGACTTTGCAGATGTGATTAACGTTAAGGACCTTGAGATAGGGAGATTATCTGGAGCATCCAGGTAGCCCCAATGTAATCACAAGGGTTCTTAACAGGGGGGAGCCCTTCTAAGCTTCAAAGAACCAGAGAGATGGCAGCGTGAGGACTTAGCCCGCCTTTGCTGGTTTTGAAGACTGAGAAAGTAGCCATGAGCCAAGGAACATAGGCAGCCTCAAAAGCTGAAAAGACAAGATATAGATCCTCCCCTCCATCCCCCAGAAAGACTGTAGCCAGCACTTTGATCTTAGCCTGGTGAGAACCATATCAGACTGTGACCTCCAGAACTGTAAGAAAATCAGTTTGTGTTTTAAGCCACTAAATTTGTGCTAGATTTGTTACAGTGGCAATAGGAAATGAACACAGGCCACCTCTTCCATGAAACCTTCCTAGTCACTCTGGCCCACTACAACATTTTCCCCCCAATCCCACTTTGGACTTCCCAATCCACCTACAGCCTACCCTGCCTATTCCACAGTACACCGGTTGTTTCAGGTCTATCTCAGTTTCCCACCCATGAAACTGTATTCTACTCACGTATAGGGAGTTTGTTTTTACTTTTCTCTCACACCCCATTCAGTCCTCAAGAATGCTTGTCACAAAACAAGTTTTCAAAAAGTTACCCATTCAATGACCCTCTCAACAAGACAGTATCAAAGTACTATCGTGTCGTCTTGGCCAACTTAAGCAAAATTCAACTCATGATGTCATAGATTAGCTATTAATAGTTCTGGTGTCCTAATTCAAAAAGCTCTAACTGTAATATGGAGACATTTTCACACAAATTTATTGCCAACAACCTAAACATCCTTCTTAATTATAGCAAAAGAAACACAAACAGCTGATGTGCAGCAAAACAATATGCTCCTTGAGGACACCTGTCCCAGCATAGGATGGGGTAGGTACATGGTGGATAATCAACAACACTGGTAAAATGGGTGAGTGGTTAAGGGCCACACATACTAAGAACATTAAACATAGGAAAACACTTGCATCTAATCAGGCAATTACTGAATATTGCAGGCTCTATTATAGTAAATTTATTTTATTCCATACTCACTGTTCCTTCTTGTTGGATAATGCTGTTATAGTTAGTAGATTTTTCAAAGGCAATGATATCTCCACTGTGACAGAACAGATAACAGAGAAATAATTTTAGTAAGCCACCTGTTTCTGAGCACAAGTATGAAGTGTTTTTTTGCAGCAAGTTTACTTATATGGGGTATAACTTGTATTTCAAAACTCTCTTCCAAGTTTCTATACATGACTGGTGATTAGCACCTGCTTGGAGTTAAAAAAATCAATTTCTATAACTGGGGTAACCATGTATTTCTTTTGAGAGGTTTATTCTCCTTAGAAGTAAATTTATGATGTCATCATAGGTAGAACTTGCCCCTGAGAGAAAAGAAAAATCATCATGGAAATGAAGTCTTATACTTTCTGATTTGGAGCTTTTAAAAAAAAATTTTAATGTTTACTTATTTTTGAGCCGGGGGTGGGGAGGGCAGAGAGAGAGGGAGACACAGAATACAAATCAGGCTCTAGGCTCCAAGCACAGAGCCCAACACAGGGCTTGAACCCACAAAGCGTGAGATCATGACCTGAGCCGAAGTCAGATGCTTAACTGACTGAGCCACCCAGGTGCCCCTGATTTGAGGCTTTTAAAATTATCAATTCATATATGAGAATATCCTCTGAGTGGATGGATATAGCAGAGCACCTTCACAGAATGAGGAAAGTGAGAATAATGACATGTATGTCCTATTTCACCATGCCTCTTGGATTCATACCTTATATAATGGAGATATTCATATGTCATAGAGAACAGATTCAGTCCTATCTATGCATTCTGGTACATTTTCCTTTAATTCCAGGTATTTGAGAAACTGGTAGCCCAGAGATGACCCCTTTTTCAAAAGGAATGTGCTTTCTGTGGATGCCAGAGGAAATGACATTTTTTCCCCCAGTGCCCCCACAATCCTCAGAGCTGTGGCTACTCTGTCCACTCCAAGTCAATACACATCCTCATACCTGACTGTTTCAGCTCTATGTAATCGTACAAAGAGAAAAGGAAGGCAGTGGGCTAGTGCTCTGCTTCTGGAAGCAAGGCAATAGTCATTTTTAAAAAAATTTACATCCAAGTTAGTTAGCATAGAATGCAATAATGATTTCAGGAGTAGAATCCAATGATTCATTTCCTACATATAACACCCAGTGCTCATCCCAACAAATGTCTTCTTTAATGCCTTGTGCCCATTTAGCCCTTCCCCTCACCCACTACCATTCCAGCAGCCCTCAGTTTGTTCTCTATCTTTTAGAGTCTCTGATGTTTTTGTCCCGCCCCCCCCCCCGTTTTCATATTCTTTTTGCTTCCCTTCTCTTATGTTCATCTGTTTTGTATCTTAAATTCCACATATAAGTTAAGTCATATGATATTTGTCTTTCTCTGACTAATTTCGCTTAGCATAATACCCTCTAGTTCCATCCACGTTGTTGCAAATAGCAAGATTTCATTCTTTTTGATTGCCAAGTAATACTCCATCTTCTTTAGCCATTCATCTGTCGATGGACATTTGGGCTCTTTCCATACTTTAGCTATTGTTGATAGAGTTGCTATAAACATTGGGGTGCATGTGACCCTTTGAAACAGCACACTTGTACCCTTTGGATAAATAGTTAGTAGTGCAATTGCTGGGTCATAGGGTAGTTCTATTTTTAATTTTGTGAGGAACTTCCATACTGTTTTCCAGAGTGGCTGAACCAGTTTGCATTCCCACCAGCAGTGCAAAAGGGTTCCTCTTTCTCTACATCCTTGCCAACATCTGTTGTTAAGGCAATGGTCATGAATGAGATGGCTTGGAAGGAGGTGAGAATCAGGCGGAGCAGGGGAGATGGAGGTAGATAGCTTTAATCTCACACAGGGAGAGACTATGGTCCTGCTCGGCCTCTCCAAAACCCGGAAGCTCTCTGCTGAAGGTTTGTGTCCAACCCAAGTCATGGAAACCTGGGCACAATACTTGATACCCATCTAATCAATGTTTCCACATAATAGTCTATTTCAAAACAGGGCAAATAGATTCAGGGTCTGGATCAAAAGCACTGGAAAGCCACCCTCTTAACCTTCCACTAAGAGTTGTTATCACAATGGGAATTGTACTTTGGAGTGCTTAATGGCAAGAGAGTTTCAGAATGTGGGATCTGTTCAACCTGGAGGGGAGATATATATATATATCCCCTCCACATAGTATGATGGATTGATGGATGATGCAAGGAGAGCCACACGTGAAGAATTCCACTTGTCATATCTCAATGATCTCTTGGGTAGGCATGCAACATGATGGAGTTTCTCCAGGTAAAATTTGTAAATAGCCCATTGCCACACAAATTCTGGGATACTACATCAACAAGACCAACAAACAATACATAAAAACATTGGATAAAATGTAGATTGAAATAAAACAGAAGAAAATGTCAGAAATGGCAGTTCACTGAGTAAAGGGCTAATAGACAAGGAAGTTAAATAAAAGTATATAGTCATCAGCCTTTAAGAAATGTCTTAAAAATCATTTGTGAGGCTTTCCTCCACTAAATTGGAGGTAGAGTCATTTCTCTACAAGTCTACATTGTGTTAATATGCTACTCCTAATATTTTCTACAGAGGTGATAGCCTCTGTAGAGGAAAAAAAAATATACAAATAATTGCAAAGACATTGAGTGGGAGTTAAGACAGTTGAAATATAGGGTGTTAGGAGAACATATGTCATGAGGTCCATGCTATCCTCTTGTTAGTTCAACAGTTACATGCCTGTAAATTGGCACCTTGATAAGCTCAGGAGAGTTTCCTTTGTGATTAGCTACCCCATCTGGTTGGTACTCATCACAACACTGTACTTGGACAGCACTTACTAAACTCTTTGGACGATGACAGCAATCTTCACGGGAAATTCCTTTAGATACTTACAAACAGGAGTCTGGAAGCTAGAAGGTTTAATTTTGGACTTAAAGGAACGAGAAGGGAAACCCTCCACCTTATTGCTCACCCTCTCTGCCCCAACCCTGATTCTGATAGCTTTGGAAGCCATTCAATTGAGAGTGACACTCTCAATTATTTAGGATTTATAAATGTAACTCCCAAGTTCTGCCATGTTGTTCAATATAGAATACGAGTTTAATTCAACAGCTATCAAAAGGAGGGTGGTGTTACCCTCCTCGCTGTGAAAAGGAAGACTGAAGGGGAACTCCCTGCACTATAGCCTTTAGGTATCAGACTAGGGGATACAACCCAACTATCCTCACTGGGGAGCTATTTTATTTTTGTACCATTTAAATTGGGGGATTTTATGCTTTTAAACAATGGTGACAGGAAAAATAAAATTTGTCAACTTTGGAGAGAGATGTTTAAAAAAAAAGTGCCCATCTGCATCTGGCCAGACAGTGACAGCTTGCTTATTCAGAAGAATGGCAAGGCAGCCTCTTCCAACCTTGGGATGCCTTAGTTCAGGTCAATGGCTCACAACATGGGTCTAGGTTTAGTGCAATCCTATTTATTTCTTTAAAAAATTACCCAGTCTCGGGGCGCCTGGGTGGCTCAGTCGGTTAAGCGGCCGACTTCGGCTCTGGTCACGATCTCGCGGTCCGTGAGTTCGAGCCCCGCATCAGGCTCTGTGCTGACAGCTCAGAGCCTGGAGTCTGTTTCAGATTCTGTGTCTCCCTCTCTCTGACCCTCCCCCGTTCATGCTCTGTCTCTCTCTGTCTCAAAAATAAATAAAAACGTTAAAAAAAAATTAAAAAAAAATTACCCAGTCTCAAACCTTCAAGCAAAGATGCATGAAAGTATGCACCAGCTAGTGGGAGAGAAGGAGGCAGTATCAGAGCAGACTACAAAGCAAGTGAGCAAAGGATCACTGTTGGAGACCAGCCTTGTGCCAAGAGGGAGATCTGTGGAGACCCAAGACAAGGGCATTGGCATCCAGAAGATCTGGCCAACTAGGCCGAATGGACATTGCAGGTCTTGGCTCCATGCTTTAATCTTTACATGAGGCTGGGTTGGGCTAGAACTGGAGACTGTGGTAGACAGGTGGGGTCTACTACTTAAGAGGAGGGGCAGTGAAAGTAGGGAGGCCAAAACAGCATTGGAGGTGACACTTTCAGCTCTCAGAGTGCCAGCCAGGATGGTCTCATGTTCTAGGGGTCACTGCCACTGCATCACTTTCCAGGTGTGGTTTTGATTCAGTCCTGTGGGCCATTTATTAGGTTGTGGTTAAAAGCAGTCATTGCTAAAATATGGTTCTAATAAAACAACACTGATATCCAGAGCCAGCTTTGCTATGAAGGAAGGGCTTCCAGTCTAAGATGTCTTCTTCCATCATTCCCTGAGGCCTGAGACGCTTTCATGGTGCCGAATCGAGTCTGCCCAGTGATGCCCCTTGTGTTGTGAGCAGTCCCCTCAGCTCATGCTCCACAGGGCATAACTTGGACCAGACCCAGGATGTCAGGATTTAGCTATTCAGGATAGGGAATGGGGTCAGGAGGTGCTGCAAAGGGTCTGCTGGAAATGGAGGGAGAGAGACTCAGGAAGAAGGAAGGCTGAGAATTCGCATAGTACAATAGAATAGGCATCCTTGTCAAGCTCTGCCCCTGACTTGAGATGTGGCCTTAAGCTTGTTGCTTGAAGCTTGTTGCTTTGAAGGCCTCAATTTTCCAACCCTATACAGGGAGGAGATGGGCTTTGATGACCCCCAAAATCTGTTCCAGCTCCCAGAACCCATATCCTTTGTGGTCACATGGACTCCAAGCCCTCCAGGGTCTACATGATGGTTAGAAGATTTTTTTCTGGGCCTCGTGCAGGGAGAGTGGAGGAAGGCTCTTCTGGGGCCCTACAAATTGTCCACTTCACTCAGTGCAGTGTAGACACAGCAAGAGAACCACATTTTACTTTAATTAATTTTTATGATCAATTTGGCTAAAGAAGGATCCAGCGTGAAGAGGATGGAGACGTCATTACATGGCACACAACTCATCTTTTTTTCCCCCCCATAAAATCTTTCAAATGCGGTGTTAGCTTTTTGGCATTTGACTTTCTTTTAGTTTAACTACAATTTGCATTCACATTCTCAGGTTTTGACATCATTTGTCATTAATCCAGGCTTTCATTTACATCATGTTGGCCTCGTAATTTGTCCTCTCAAATCACTCCAACAGCAGTGAAACAACTTGAAGCAATTACAAAGGTAAGAGGATAAAAATGTAATAAAACCTAATTCGTGGACCATTGTTTGGTGTCAGAAGGCAAAGCCAAGGTGCTTCATCTTCCGATCATTAAAGGATCTAATTTCAAGTTTTCCTCTAAGCACATGAATTAATTAGTTCGGTTTCATTAGGAGACGATGAACTTAATGAATATTTTTGTAACTAAAACTGAAATAGTAAGCATATGTACTCATATAAAGACGTGTGTTGTTAGGATTGCAAAAAAGCTTTCTTCGATATAGTTTTGCTTATACTAATGATACTAATCACTGCAATTCACTGAGCACTTACTCATTGCTAAGTGCTTTACTTGGTATTATCTAAATTCTTCCAACAATCCACGAGGTAGGTAGATAATAACTCGTTATTATCCCCATTTTATATATTGGAAAAGAGAAACAATTCAAAGAGTTAGAAACCCGGCCCTGACTTCAGAGCCTCATCTCTATACCTCTTCTACCATTCTGTCTTACAAGAGGTACAGGTAGGATGAAAAATAATGTACACAAGAAGGACAAAGTAAGATGTCAGGTTTTGGAAACTTAAAATAAAGAACTACCTTATTTGTAAAACTGGTTTGCTGAGTGTCGTAGATTAGTCATGTTCTGCATTGGGGGCTGTTGCTTTTTATACTGCCTAACTGTACCCTGACCCATTAGACTTTATGAACAACTTAATTGCAAAATGGTGACCGCAGGAAACACCTTTGAAAGTGTTGAAAGTCTAATTCATTTATATTCACCCTCCTGGGGTAAAACTCAGCAAGCAGAAGTCAAGCTCCGCCGGCAGACAGCAAACGTGTGGCCTTATAGCGGGCATCTCTGGCTGGAGATGGGTGAGTGAGGGGATGCTTTGAGCAAATTAGATCGTCCAGTGTTTGCGAGCTTAGGAGCGTTACCTGCTTTCAAAATCTTTTCCAAGCAAGGGTGCAGTCTAGGATATAATTCTCCACATGTATGTTTTTTGAACTGCCAGGCAGCAATCAGGTAATGCGTTATTTTTTTTAATCTTAACACGTTCTAACTAGCCTTGAAAACCATAGGGTGGACAGGGCCAAAAAGCGGGTTGCAACTTGGATACCTTATTAGTACCTAAGAGTTAGGCCCTCTGGGGCTCATCAGAGCCAGGAAGGCTCAACTCCTGCCCCGTGCCATGGCTGCACAAACAGAAGGAAAAGAAGCCCTTCTCGGGGCTAGAGAAAGACTCTGAAGAAGCTGCTGGTGTTCTCTCTGACATCATTAGGTCTGTGGTACCCACAGTTGCCAGGCTGACAGCTCCCTGTGAACTCATTCTCCTCCAGGGTGGTGTGGTCTGAAAGACAAACCTTCGCCTTTCTGCTTTGTTGGCACAACTGGCCAGCTGTGGACCCACAGCCCTGGATTCCACAGGCTCTGGGGCCCACCGAGGCAGCCCCCTGGGCTCTTGAGCTGGCAGAAGAACAAAGGACTGAAGAACAAAGGCACGGAATGTTGAAGGCACAATTTTAGAAGCTTTTTAAAGGCCTTTAATATCTTAAGTTGGAAAAGCTGAGAGAGAGGTGGGCAGAGGTTTCTTGGGGGAGGAATGAGGGCAAGGGTTAGCTTCCATATTTCCTGAAGGAAATATGAGACTCTACAGTTGATTTCAGAATCTACATTAGGTAGAATGGGATTCATCTATTTGCAAAATGACAAAAAAGTTTTCCTTGGGACATATTAACGGGGATTTTGTCTGAGAGGTAGAGAATAACAGTGAATTAATCTGGGTTGTTTCTCTAGATGTGACCATAATACATGCATGCATGTTCTCTCTCTCTCTCACTCTCTCTCTCTCTCTCCCCATTCCCCCCTTCTCCCCAGACAATAATAAAGCATTTTATACTCTGGCCTCAATTCTGCAGTGAGTTTCTAGGTCAGCAATTATACCCAGCTCCAAGTCTCAGTCTGGATGCCAGCTAAACAAGATTGGAATCTGGGGAGGCCTATTCCCTGTAAAATTATGTTACCCTGGAGAGAGGAGCAGGAGGGAAAATGTTCTGGATTTTGTGAAGGGGTCCTTTTCATATGGTACACACTGCATATTTATAGTCATTTTTCTTTAAAAAAAAAAAAAAGCCTCAAACTTTTCATTTGCTTTGAAAATCAAACCTTGGTCTCTGCTTAGTTCAGGGTAGACGCTGCCTCAGCAGTTTTTTAGCGAAATTCAGCGCAAGTCCCGCCCCACCCCACCGCAAACGAATGTTGTTGACACGCTGAAATCCCCGATCTGCTCCTAGGCTACCTATTTAAGTGTCCAGTTAAGGGGATCATCAGTGCCATAGTCCCTGGCTCTGGATCATGTCCTCCTGCTGCTTCTGCTTGCATGGAGGGAGGGGTGACATGGATGGTGTCAGAGACCTGGGCATCATAGTTTCTATACTGATGGGCCTTTGGAGGTGCAACATGGAGGACATGAGGAGGAGATAAGGGCTTATTTTGAGACTAATTTAATTTAATTTATTTTATTTTTAAAAACATCTTTTTAATGTTTACTTATTTTTGAGAGAGAGAGAGCACATGCAAGCAGAGGAGAGGCAGAGAGAGAGGAGGACAGAGTATCAGAAGCAGGCTTTGTGCTGACAACAGAGAGCCTGATGTGGGGCTTGAACCCAAGAAACGTGAGATCATGACCTGAGCTGAAGTCAGATGCCTAACTGACTGAGCCACCCAGACGCCCTGAGACTAAATTAATCTTAATTAGATTATTACATGCTTCTTTGTAGTGTTGGGGGATGGTGGTGAAGAGGAAGCAGAATCCCCCAAAGCCACCCCTTTGCTACCATCCCTGGTTCCTGGCCAAATCTCTCAGTGCTGATGCTTTTATTGGCGTTTCCATTTCTTTCCTTAAAGCAAGGTCCAGAGGGGAACAAAAGACAAACAGGATGCCATGGAACAGCGTACACACAGTTCAATGACTCAGAGGCTTGTTGCTGGGTTTGGAGTACATTCCACTCTAAGATGCTCCTAACAAGGCATACTCTTACAAAAAAGGGAAAAAAAAAAAACCCACAATGACAACAACAACAAAAACCAAGAATTCAGATTCCTATTTTTCTGTTTGGCAAATGTTCATAAGAAAGTTTTTGTAAATCAGGCCTGCTTCGCTGGGGCATTCAACTTTTGGGAACTACGAATACACTCCTCTGTGGTTTGCTGGGGGTTCCCCCTCCGTATTTAACACCGGGTTGCGGGGGGAGTCACGTTTTTGATGGCAAATGGAAAGAGGTGCCTGAGTAGCCAGGCAACCGGCTGCCCTGAGCCCACTGGGGTTGAAGACTTCCAGGTGTGTGGGGTCTGGGGCTCCTACCATTGTATGCTTCCTGGCTCGGTTAAGGTAATGAGGCAATTTAAGCTCTCCAGAGGAAGATGAACGTGCAGGAGAGTGCTTTGAAATAAAGACCTGAACTCTGTGAGAAGAGTCTTTTTTGTGAGACTCTGTGAGAAGAGTTATTTGTGTTGCCCCTCCATAACCATATCCGTCTCTTGCTTCCTCATTCCCAGGTCCCTGACAACCACCAATTTGTCCTCCATTTATTTATTTTTATTTTTATTTTTAAAGTTTATTTATTTTGAGAGAGAGAGAGAGCAAGCAAGCATGGGGGAGGGGCAGAGAGAGGGAGAGAGAAATTACCAAGCAGGCTCTGTCTCTGTCAGCACAGAGCCTGATGCAGGGCTTGATCCCACAAACTGAGATCATGACCTGAGCCAAAATTAAGAGTTAGACCCTTAATCAACTGAACCACCCAGGCACTCCTGTCTTCTGTTTAAAAGTTGTGTCATTTCAAAGTGCTTTATCGATGAAATCATAAGGTATGGAACTTTTTGAGACAGGAGTTTTTTTCATTCAGCATCTAGAGATTCATCCAAGCTATTCTATCAATAGTTTGTTCCTCTTTGTTACTGAGTAATATTCCATGGTATAGATGTACCAGAGTTTGTTTAAACATTCACTTAATGAAAAATATCAGGGCTGATTCTAATATTTGGCTATGATAAAGAAAGCTGCTATGAACATCAATTTACAAGTTTTTATGTGGATATAAATTTTCATTTGTGTGGGGATAAATGTCCAAGAGTACAATTGATGGTTTGGATGTTAATTGTGTGTTTAGTTTTATTAAAACTGCCACACTATTTTGCATTCCTACCACCAATGTATAGAGTGATCCAGCTTCTCTGAATCCTCACCAGCATTTGGTGGTGTTGCTGTTTTTTTATTGTAGTCATTCTGACAGGTGTGTGTTTGTATTTCACTGAAGTGTATTTTGCATGTCCATAATGATTAATGACACTGATCATTCATGTGTTTATTTGCATATATCCTCTTCAGTGAGAGGTATAGTCTTTTGGCCACTTTTTAAAAAATGTTTATTTATTTTTAGAGAGAGAAGGAGAGAGAGAGAGAGAGAGAGAGAGGGAGAGAGAGAATGAATGGAGAAGGGGCAGAGAGAGAGGGAGACACAGAATCCAAAGCAGGCTCCAGGCTCTGAGCTGTCAGCACAGAGGCTGACATGGGGTTTGAACTCATGAACCGTGAGATGATGACCTGAGCCAAGGTGGGAGGCTTAACTGTCTGAGCCACCCAGGCTCCCCTCTTTTGCCCATTTTCTAATTGGATTTCTTTCTTTCTTTCTTTCTTTCTTTCTTTCTTTCTTTCTTTCTTTCTTTCTTTCTTTCTTTTGAGTTTTGATAATTCTTTATATATACTAGGTATTAGTCCTTTTTCGGATATGTAGCTTGCAAATATTTTCTTCCAGTTTGTAGATTGGCTTTTCATCCTCTTCATAAAATATTTCACAGACAAAATTTTTAATTTTGATGAGATCCAACTTATTAGCTTTTCCTTTTAAGGACTGGGGCTTTCGTGTCAAGTCTCAGAATTTTTGCCTAGCCCTAGGTCCGAAGATTTTTTCCTATTTTTTTAAGTTTAATATTTTTATGGTTTTTTTTAAATTATATGAAATTTATTGTCAAATTGGTTTCAATACAACACCCAGTTCTCATCCCAAAAGGTGCCCTCCTCGATACCCATCACCCACCCTCTCCTCCCTCCCACCCCCCATCAACCCTCAGTTTGTTCTCAGTTTTTAACAGTCTCTTATGCTTTGGCTCTCTCCCACTCTAACCTCTTTTTTTTTTTTTTTCTTTCTTTTTTTTTTTTTTCTTTTTTCCTCCCCCTCCCCCATGGGTTCCTGTTAAATTTTTCAGGATCCACATAAGAGTGAAACCATATGGTATCTGTCTTTCTCTGTATGGCTTATTTCACTTAGCATCACACTCTCCAATTCCATCCACGTTGCTACAAAAGGCCATATTTCATTTTTTCTCATTGCCACGTAGTATTCCATTGTGTATATAAACCACAATTTCTTTATCCATTCATCAATTGATGGACATTTAGGCTCTTTCCATAATTTGGCTATTGTTGAGAGTGCTGCTATGAACATTGGGGTACAAGTGCCCCTATGCATCAGTACTCCTGTATCCCTCGGATAAATTCCTAGCAGTGCTATTGCTGGGTCATAGGGTAGGTCTATTTTTAATTTTCTGAGGAACCTCCACACTGCCTTCCAGAGTGGCTGCACCAATTTGCATTCCCACCAACAGTGCAAGAGGGTTCCCGTTTCTCCACATCCTCTCCAGCATCTATAGTCTCCTGATTTGTTCATTTTGGCCACTCTGACTGGCGTGAGGTGATACCTGAGTGTGGTTTTGATTTGTATTTCCCTGATAAGGAGCGACGCTGAACATCTTTTCATGTGCCTGTTGGCCATCCGGATGTCTTCTATAGAGAAGTGTCTATTCATGTTTTCTGCCCATTTCTTCACTGGGTTATTTGTTTTTCGGGTGTGGAGTTTGGTGAGCTCTTTATAGATTTTGGATACTAGCCCTTTGTCCGACATGTCATTTGCAAATATCTTTTCCCATTCCGTTGGTTGCCTTTTAGTTTTGTTGGTTGTTTCCTTTGCTGTGCAGAAGCTTTTTATCTTCATAAGGTCCCAGTAATTCACTTTTGCTTTTAATTCCCTTGCCTTTGGGGATGTGTCGAGTAAGAGATTGCTACGGCTGAGGTCAGAGAGGTCTTTTCCTGCTTTCTCCTCTAAGGTTTTGATGGTTTCCTGTCTCACATTCAGGTCCTTTATCCATTTTGAGTTTATTTTTGTGAATGGTGTGAGAAAGTGGTCTAGTTTCAACCTTCTGCATGTTGCTGTCCAGTTCTCCCAGCACCATTTGTTAAAGAGGCTGTCTTTTTTCCATTGGATGTTCTTTCCTGCTTTGTCGAAGATGAGTTGGCCATACGTTTGTGGGTCTAGTTCTGGGGTTTCTATTCTATTCCATTGGTCTATGTGTCTGTTTTTGTGCCAATACCATGCTGTCTTGATGATGACAGCTTTGTAGTAGAGGCTAAAGTCTGGGATTGTGATGCCTCCTGCTTTGGTCTTCTTCTTCAAAATTCCTTTGGCTATTCGGGGCCTTTTGTGGTTCCATATGAATTTTAGGATTGCTTGTTCTAGTTTCGAGAAGAATGCTGGTGCAATTTTGATTGGGATTGCATTGAATGTGTAGATAGCTTTGGGTAGTATTGACATTTTGACAATATTTATTTTTCCAATCCATGAGCAGGGAATGTCTTTCCATTTCTTTAAATCTTCTTCAATTACCTTCATAAGCTTTCTATAGTTTTCAGCATACAGATCCTTTACATCTTTGGTTAGATTTATTCCTAGGTATTTTATGCTTCTTGGTGCAATTGTGAATGGGATCAGTTTCTTTATTTGTCTTTCTGTTGCTTCATTGTTAGTGTATAAGAATGCAACTGATTTCTGTACATTGATTTTGTATCCTGCAACTTTGCTGAATTCATGTATCAATTCTAGCAGACTTTTGGTGGAGTCTATCGGATTTTCCATGTATAATATCATGTCATCTGCAAAAAGCGAGAGCTTGATTTCATCTTTGCCAATTTTGATGCCTTTGATTTCCTTTTGTTGTCTGATTGCTGATGCTAGAACTTCCAGCACTATGTTAAACAACAGCGGTGAGAGTGGGCATCCCTGTCGTGTTCCTGATCTCAGGGAAAAAGCTCTCAGTTTTTCCCCGTTGAGGATGATGTTAGCTGTGGGCTTTTCATAAATGGCTTTTATGATCTTTAAGTGTGTTCCTTCTATCCCGACTTTCTCAAGGGTTTTTATTAAGAAAGGGTGCTGGATTTTGTCAAAGGCCTTTTCTGCATCGATTGACAGGATCACATGGTTCTTCTCTTTTTTTTTGTTAATGTGATGTATCACGTTGATTGATTTGCGAATGTTGAACCAGCCCTGCATCCCAGGAATGAATCCCACTTGATCATGGTGAATAATTCTTTTTATATGCCGTTGAATTCGATTTGCTAGTATCTTATTGAGAATTTTTGCATCCATATTCATCAGGGATATTGGCTGGTAGTTCTCTTTTTTTACTGGGTCTCTGTCTGGTTTAGGAATCAAAGTAATACTGGCTTCATAGAATGAGTCTGGAAGTTTTCCTTCCCTTTCTATTTCTTGGAATAGCTTGAGAAGGATAGGTATTATCTCTGCTTTAAACGTCTGGTAGAACTCCCCTGGGAAGCCATCTGGTCCTGGACTCTTATTTGTTGGGAGATTTTTGATAACCGATTCAATTTCTTCGCTGGTTCTGTTCAAGCTTTCTATTTCCTCCTGATTGAGTTTTGGAAGAGTGTGGGTGTTCAGGAATTTGTCCATTTCTTCCAGGTTGTCCAATTTGTTGGCATATAATTTTTCATAGTATTCCCTGATAATTGTTTGTATCTCTGAGGGATTGGTTGTAATAATTCCATTTTCATTCATGATTTTATCTATTTGGGTCATCTCCCTTTTCTTTTTGAGAAGCCTGGCTAGAGGTTTGTCAATTTTGTTTATTTTTTCAAAAAACCAACTCTTGGTTTCGTTGATCTGCTCTACAGTTTTTTTGGACTCTATATTGTTTATTTCTGCTCTGATATTTATTATTTCTCTTCTTCTGCTGGGTTTGGGGTGTCTTTGCTGTTCTGCTTCTATTTCCTTTAGGTGTGCTGTTAGATTTTGTATTTGGGATTTTTCTTGTTTCTTGAGATAGGCCTGGATTGCAATGTATTTTCCTCTCAGGACTGCCTTCGCTGCGTCCCAAAGCGTTTGGATTGTTGTATTTTCATTTTCGTTTGTTTCCATATATTTTTTAATTTCTTCTCTAATTGCCTGGTTGACCCACTCATTCGTTAGTAGGGTGTTCTTTAACCTCCATGCTTTTGGAGGTTTTCCAGACTTTTTTCTGTGGTTGATTTCAAGCTTCATAGCATTGTGGTCTGAAAGTATGCATGGTATAATTTCAATTCTGGTAAACTTATGAAGGGCTGTTTTGTGACCCAGTATATGATCTATCTTGGAGAATGTTCCATGTGCACTCGAGAAGAAAGTATATTCTGTTGCTTTGGGATGCAGAGTTCTAAATATATCTGTCAAGTCCATCTGATCCAATGTCTCATTCAGGGCCCTTGTTTCTTTACTGACCGTGTGTCTAGATGATCTATCCATTTCTGTAAGTGGGGTGTTAAAGTCCCCTGCAATTACCACATTCTTATCAATAAGGTTGCTTATGTTTATGAGTAGTTGTTTTATATATTTGGGGGCTCCGGTATTCGGCGCATAGACATTTATAATTGTTAGCTCTTCCTGATGAATAGACCCTGTAACTATTATATAATGTCCTTCTTCATCTCTTGTTACAGCCTTTAATTTAAAATCTAGTTTGTCTGATATAAGTATGGCTATTCCAGCTTTCTTTTGGCTTCCAGTAGCATGATAAATAGTTCTCCATCCCCTCACTCTCAATCTAAAGGTGTCCTCAGGTCTAAAATGAGTCTCTTGTAGACAGCAAATAGATGGGTCTTGTTTTTTTATCCATTCTGATACCCTATGTCTTTTGGTTGGCGCATTTAATTCATTTACATTCAGTGTTATTATAGAAAGATACAGGTTTAGAGTCATTGTGATGTCTGTTTTATGCTTGTAGTGTTGTCTCTGGTACTTTGTCTCACAGGGTCCCCCTTAGGATCTCTTGTAGGGCTGGTTTAGTGGTGACAAATTCCTTCAGTTTTTGTTTGTTTGGGAAGACCTTTATCTCTCCTTCTATTCTAAATGACAGACTTGCTGGATAAAGGATTCTCGGCTGCATATGTTTTCTGTCTAGCACACTGAAAATCTCGTGCCAATTCTTTCTGGCCTGCCAAGTTTCAAAAGAGAGATCAGTCACGAGTCTTATAGGTCTCCCTTTATATGTGAGGGTACGTTTACCCCTTGCTGCTTTCAGAATTTTCTCTTTATCCTTGTATTTTGCCAGTTTCACTATGATATGTCGTGCAGAAGATCAATTCAAGTTACGTCTGAAGGGAGTTCTCTGTGTCTCTTGGATTTCAATGCCTTTTTCCTTCCCCAGTTCAGGGAAGTTCTCAGCTATTATTTCTTCAAGTACCCCTTCAGCACCTTTCCCTCTCTCTTCCTCCTCTGGGATACCAATTATGCATATATTATTTCTTTTTAGTGTATCACTTAGTTCTCTAATTTTCCCCTCATACTCCTGGATTTTTTTATCTGTCTTTTTCTCAGCTTCCTCTTTTTCCATAACTTTATCTTCTAGTTCACCTATTCTCTCCTCTGCCTCTTCAATCCGAGCTGTGGTGGTTTCCATTTTGTTTTGCATTTCATTTAAAGCGTTTTTCAGCTCCTCGTGACTGTTCCTTAGTCCCTTGATCTCTGTAGCAAGAGATTCTCTGCTGTCCTCTATACTGTTTTCAAGCCCGGCGATTAATTTTATGACTATTATTCTAAATTCACTTTCTGTTATATTATTTAAATCCTTTTTGATCAGCTCATTAGCTGTTGTTATTTCCTGGAGGTTCTTCTGAGGGGAATTCTTCCGCTTGGTCATTTTGGATAGTCCCTGGCGTGGTGAGGACCTGCAGGGCACTTCCCCTGTGCTGTGGTGTATAACTGGAGTTGGTGGGCGGGGCCGCACTCCGACCTGATGTCTGCCCCCCGCCCACCGCTGGGGCCACAGTCAGACTGGTGTGTGCCTTCTCTTCCCCTCTCCTAGGGGCGGGATTCACTGTGGGGTGGCGTGGCCCTTCTGGGCTACTTGCACACTGCCAGGCTTGTGATGCTGGGGATCTGGCGTATTAGCTGGGGTGGGTAGGCAAGGTGCACAGGGGCAGGAGGGGCAGGCTTAGCTCGCTTCTCCTTAGGTGATCCACTTCAGGAGGGGCCCTGTGGCAGCGGGAGGGAGTCAGATCCGCTGCGGGAGGTTTGGCTCCTCCGCAGAAGCACAGAGTTGGGTGTTTGCGCGGAGCGAGGAAGTTCCCTGGCAGGAACTGGTTCTCTTTGGGATTTTGGCTGGGGGATGGGCAGGGGAGATGGCGCTGGCGAGCGCCTTTGTTCCCCACCACACTGAGCTCTGTCGTCCGGGGGCTCAGCAGCTCTCCCTCCCTTTGTCCTCCAGCCTTCCCGCTTTCCGAGCAGAGCTGTTAACTTATGACCTCCCAGACGCTAAGTCGGGCTTCCTATCGGAACACAGTCCGTCAGGCCCCTCCGCTTTTGCCCGCCAGACTCGGGGGCTGTGCTTGGCCGGCGAGCCGCCCCTCCGCCCCGGCTCCCTCCCGCCAGTCCGTGGAGCGCGCACCGCCTTGCCGCCCTTCCTACCCTCTTCCGTGGGCCTCTCGTCTGCGCTTGGCTCTGGCGACTCCTTTATGGTTTAAAAGTAAGTCTATGTGGGGCACCTGGGTGGCTCAGTCAGTTAGGCGTCCAACTTCGGCTCAGGTCATGATCTTGCAGTTTGTGAGTTTGAGCCCTGCGTTGGTCTCTGTGCTGACAGCTCAGAGCCTGGAACCTGCTTCAGATTCTGTGTCTCCTCTCTCTTCCCCTCCCATGTTCACGCTCTGTCTCTGTGTCTCAATAATAAATAAACGTTAAAAAAATTTAAAAGTAAATCTGTGATCCATTTTGGCTTTTTGTTTGTTTCATCTATGTTCCATTTTGAGTTAATTCTTGTATAAACTGTAAGGTTTAGTTGTGAGGTTCATTTCTTTTCTCTTTCTTTCTTTCTTTCTTTGCATGTGGCCATCTAGTTGTTTCAGCACCATTGGTTGAAAATCTAGTTTCTTTCCACTGAATTACTTTTGCACCTTTGTGAAAAGCCATTTGAGCATATTTGAGTGGATCTATTTCTGGATTCTCTATTCTGTTCCATTGGTCTGTGTCTGTGCCTCCACCAAAACCACACTGCTGTCTTGATTACTATAACTACATACTGAGCCTCAGTATCAGGTAGCGTTTCCTCTCACTTGATTTTTCTTTGTCAAGATTGTTTGAACTATTTTAGGGCCTTGCCTTTCCACATAACTTTTAGAATAAGCTTGTCTATGTCTACAAAAAAACCTTGCTGCGATTTTTTTTAAACAACTTCATTGAGAGATAATTCACATACCATACAATTCACTCATTTAAAGAGTACAATTCAATGTTTTCTTCATATATTCACAGGGTCATACAATTGTGCAGAAAAGAGATAACATAGCAGTATTGAGACTGCTCTCCTTAGAAAGTCATGCTTGTAAGATTGGTCCTAGTCTGGAGTCTGGGAACTTGGTTCCCAGGGTGTTCTCAGTCAATAGTTAACTGATAAGAGTGGTTCCCTGTGCCTAGACTGTTTGTGCAAACAATATAGTTTATGTTGAATAACCTACTTTAGTTTTGGGGATCTGTCATTTTGTCACATGCTAGGAAGAATGTGCTTATGACCATCCCCCAATAAAATCTTTGAGTGTGGAGTCTCATAATGGGCCTACCTGAACAGAAACATCACACATGTGTTGCTGTATTTTTGTTGCATAGAGGAGTGCACTCTGTGTGACCCCTCATGGGAGAGAAAGAGCATGTGGAAGCCTGCATATAGACGCCTCCAGACCTCTGCCTCTTTTCGCCTTATGACTTGACTGTGTATTCTTACTATATCTCTGTAGTAAATTTTAGCTATGGGTATGAATATATTATTTTGGTCTGCCTGGTTTATCTGTTACCACTGGGGGTCCCTGCTGGTGCTGCCTGAGGGAGCTGGAGGGCTTTTCCCAGACTGGGTGGGGGATTGGTCTCTGTGGGGCAGGGGCTCCCTCTATTGGTGCTCTCCAGCTGCCTCTAGGTGGAGTGGGGACACAGACTTCCTGGACTAAGCCACTTGCTATAGCTGGGTCTCCCTTGACAGATTAGCTCACACTCCTTATTGTATCTCATGGTGGAAAAGGAGTGTCTCAGATCCAGAGAGTAAGGAGAGTGCTTCCCTAGCTGTTTATTTTTGGTGGGACTCCCTCTTGCTGCCCCTTGACCAATTTATTAGAGGAATGAGAGGAGAAATGAATCTACCTGGATGCCTCATCTTGCTAGGTAGTGGGTTGGGAAACAGTGGGCCTGGATGAGTGGGTAAAGATGTAGCATGCCCTATCACTGTGTTGATTGTGCAGCCCTGGGGTCCCCAACCAGCTCATTTTCTTCTTGCCACTTTTTAGAGTTTTTCTTTGTTTTCTTCTTGCATTATTTCCAGGGTTCATAGTTGTGCTTAGCAAAAAGAAATTGATCTACACCATCTTGTCCCAACTAAAACTCTCTACCGTCATATTTTGACTCATCATATTTTAATTTGTTAGGCACAATCATATAATCAAGGATTTCAATCACTGACAACATTAATTTATAATATATACATGGTCTGCTTTCAGGAGGTTTCTGAGGCAGCTAGAATGATGAATAGGGAACAAGATAGTGTAGATTCACCTTTCCTTGCTGCTTCCCTCTAATGCAAATAAATACCCCAGAAATTTTTCAGCGGATCATGATACAAGGGCTCTGAAAGCTGGAAAGAAGATGGGACTGCCTAGAGAAGCGACAGTGTGGTGAGTGCCCTGGGTTTTCTTTTCATGTTCCATGCATATCTGGACTGGATACTGGAGAGACCTGAAATCTAGACTGCCAGCAGACATAGATATAAATCCCAAGAAAAATCTGCACTCTCCAAACAAAGGACTAGGAGAGGGAAGTCTAATAGAGACCTAGAGGGGGCTACAGCCCTTGCTCTTGGAGTATGGGCTGGCCACCCAGTCTGACCACAGTGGCAGCCTCAACATCCTGGTGGGCTGAACCACCCCCAACTCCACACCCGGGGCACTGACAGGTGGGCTGATCTGCCTGCATGGACAGTATTGAATCCTCTGGCCAACTCAATGGAGCATAGAAGGGCAGGCATTCCATCCATAGGAGCAATGCCAGCAGAACCTGGTGTTTCCCTGACTCACGCCAACTGGCAGAAAAGGACTCAGGCCCAGCCACTCTGGCTGTCTGCATTCCCCACAGAAGGTGGCCCAGGGAAGCAGCTTCAGCCCCTATAGGTAGCACTAGTAGGGAACTGATCAGAAGACCTTGTAGTGCCAAAAGAATGAAGCAGACCAGAGCAGCATGCAAGGGTTCTGAAAACTAAACTCATTGGAACTATAGCACAAAAAAATAGACCAGAACTTACATGCTAAACCTAAATATGGTGACTGTCTGCTAAAGTAGAAGATTTAAATAGGATCAAAAATCTCTAACATCATAACCCAAATGCTCATGATACAACAGAAAATCAATAGAAAATGTCCAGGATACAATAGAAAAATACATAGATTGATGGGTCAGAATAGAAGGGCCAGTAGTAAACCCACACACATATGGTCACTTAATTACAACAAAGCAACTAAGAGTATACAATAGTCTCTTCAATAAGTGGTGTCAGGGAAACTGCACAGCCACATGCCAAAAAATGGAACTTTCTTATGCTACAAAAATTGAATCAAAATGATATGAAGCCTTGAATGTAAGACCTGAAATCATAAAACTAGAATAAAACATAGCTGGTGAGCTCCTTGACACCAGTCTTGGCAATGACTTTTTTGAATTTGACACCAAAAGCAAAGACAACAAAAGTAAAAATAAACAAGTGGGACTACACTGAACTAAAAAAGTTTCTGCACAGCAAAGAAAACCATCAACAAAATAAAAGGCAACCTACTTCATGAGAGAAAATATTTGCAAGTCATATATCTGATAAAGGGTTAATATCCAAAATATATAAACATACAACTCAATAGCAAAAAAAAATTAATTTAAAAATGTGCAGAAGATCTGAGTAGTCATTTTTTCCAAAGAAGACATACAGATGGCCAACAGGTACATGAAAAGATGCTCAACATCACCAGTGATTAGGGAAATGCTAATCAAACCACAATGAAATATAACCTCTATCACACACCTGTTAGAATGGCTATTATCAAAAAGAAAAGAAATAACAAGTATTGGCAGGAATGTGGAGAAAGGGAACTCTTATGCACTGTTGGTGGGAATGTAAATTGGTGCGACCACTGTGGAAAACAGTATAGAGATTCCTCAAAAAATTAAAAATAGAAATACCATATTATCCAGCAAATTCACTTCTGGGTATTTATCCAAAGAAAATAAAAACACTAACCCAAAAAAGATACCTACACCCCTATGTTCATCACAAATTGCTTACAATAGCCAAGCTATGGAGACAAATTAAGTGTACATTGACTTTTGAATGGATAAAGAAAATATGGTGTGTGTATTCCACACAATGGAATATTATTCAGCCACAAAAGAGAATGACATCTTGCCATTTGGGACAACATGGATAGACCTTGAGGGTGTTATACTAAGTGAAATAAGTCAGAGAAAGACAAGTATTATATGGTTTCACTTACATGTGGAATCTAAATTTTTTTAAAGCCAGAGGTGCCTGGGTGGCTTGGTCGGTTGAGCAGCTGACTCTTGATTTCGGCTCAGGTCGTGATCTCATGGTTCATGGGATCAAGTCCCACACTGGGCTCTGTGCTCACAGCGTGGAGCTGCTTGGGATTCTCTCTCCCTCTCTCTCAGCCCTTCTCCTGCTTGCATGTGTGCTCATGTACACTCTCTCTCTGCCTCAAAATAAATAAATATACATTTTTTAAAAAATTAAAGAAAAACACAAATAAACAAAAACAAACAAACAAAAAACAAACCCAGAAAGCATAAAACTAAGCTTATAGATAAAGAGAACAGATTGGTGGTTGCCGGGGGTGGGGCAGAGGGCTGGGGATGGATAATTGGTAATTTGTACCTTTTGACTCCAGTTATAAAATAAATAAGTCCTGGGGGTGTAATGTACAGCTTGGTGGCTATATTAATAATACTGTATTGCATATTTGAAAGTTGCTAAGAGAGTAAGTCTTAAAAGTTCTCATCACAAGGAAAAAAATTATGTAACTGCATATGGATGTTAACTAGATTTACTTGATAATCATTTTGCAACATATGCAAACATCAAATCATTATTATGTTGTATACTTGAAAAGAATGTGATGTTGTATGTCAATTATATGGGAGGGAAGGAAGGAAGGAAGGAAGGAAGGAAGGGAGAAAGAGAGAGAGAAAGAAAGAAAGAAAGAAAAGGAGAAAGAAAGAAAATCACCCATAATACCAAGAATTAGATAAGCCACAATTTGAATGAGAAAAGACAATAAACTGACACTGATATTAAAATGATTCAGATATTGGAATTATCTGACAAATATTTTCAAGCAGTCATTATAGAAATGCTCCAACCAGTAGTTATAAATTCTCTTAAAGCAAATGAAAAAATAGAAAGCCTCCACAAAAAAATAGAAATTATAAAAAAGAACCAAATAGGAATGCTGAAAAATAAAATGACCAAAATAATAACCATAGACATAATACCATGAAAAAATCATAGATATGATAAAATAAATACATCAAAGTCAAGAGCAATATGCTTAAGAGTCACATTGAATGTTTACTATGTGCCAGGTGCTGTTTCAGGCATTTTCATTGTATTAATTCATTTAATCTTCATAAAATACAAATCAGAAACACTACATGATCCAGTAATTCCACTGCTGGATATTTACCCAAAGAAAGAAAAGATAATTTGAAAAGATACTTGCACTCCAATATTTATTGCAGCATTATTTACAATAGCCAAGATATGGAAGCAACCCAAGTGTCCATCAATTGATGAATAGATACAGAAGATGTGATATATATACACAATGGAATATTACTCAGCTATTAAAAAGGATGAAATCATGTGATTTGCAACGACATGGATGGACCTAGAGGGTTATTATGTTAAAGTGAAATAAGTCAGATAGAGAAGGAAATGCTATATGATCTCACTTACATATGAAATATGAAAAACAAAACCAATAGGGGGGCCTGGGTGGCTCAGTTGGTTAAGTGTCCAACTTCAGCTCAGGTGATGGTCTCATGGTTCGTGAGTTCGAGCCCTGCGTCGGACTCTGTGCTGACAGCTCAGAGCCTGGAGACTGTTTCGGATTCTGTGTTTCCCTCTGTCTCTGCTCCTCCCCCACTCACACTCTGTCTCTCTCTCTCTCAAAAACAAAGATTAAAAAAAAATTTTTTTAGAAAAACAAAACAAATGAATAAACAAACAAACAAAAAGCAGAATTGGACCTATAAATACAGAGAACAAACTGATGATGCCAGAGAAAAGGGCATGGGGTATGGGCACAATGAGTGAAGGGGAGAGGGAGATATAGGCTTCCACTTATGGAACAAATGAGTCACATGGATTAAAGGTACAACATAGGAAATATAGTCAATACTATTGCAATAGCATTGGATGGTGACAGATGGTAGCTACACTTATGGTGAGCACAGCATAACACAGAGAAGTTGAATCACTATGTTATCCACCTGAAACTAATGTAACAGGTGTGTCAACTCTACTAAAGTTTCTAAAAAATTAAAATAAAAAAATCACTTCCCAGCTTAAGACTCTCCAGTGTCTCTCTATCACACTTAGAATAACATCCCACATCCTTGCCAAGACTTATAGGTCCCACCTCTGTGTTCAGATTCCTCTCTTCCCACTCTTCTGCTCATTCGCCAACCTCCACCTCCAGACTTTCTTTCTGTTCTTTGAATTCATTCCTGCCTCAGGCCCTTTGGGCTTGCTCTTTCCTCTGTCTGCAATACTTGTCCCTCAGATATTCACTTGGCTGACTCTTTTTTTCATATTTCTGCTCAAAAGGCATCTTCTCAAGGAGGCTTCCCATGACCCTGTTTTACTGTCTTCAGATAAATCTTGCTATTGTCCCTTCTTTATTGTCTTACATCTTCCCCACTAAGATAGACAAGAGGGAGATCTTGTTTATCTTGTTTACTTTTTCATCCCCAGTAACTAGAACCGGGCCTGACTTATTGTAGGAACTCAAATATTTGTTGAATGAACAAATAAGTGAATGATGAGTTCTAAAGTTTTCATTATCTGAAAACCAGAGAAATGAAGTTTTTATTTTGAGACCTAACTTTGTCACGCATGTCCTTATATAAAAGATACAATGAAATAGAAGACATTTTCACCTGTATATTTCATGGATTATTAACAGCAATATATCATTTATTATATTTCTGCATTCTAAAATATATATTTAGTATTTCTAAAAATGTGGAATTGGTAAGGAGGTTACCTTAGATCTTAGTGCTTAAAAAATATCTCTTAATTGGCCAAGACTGTATAAAGTTTATTAATTATTAAATATTAATAAATATGTGTTGAGTATGAAAAGCACCTGCTGCTGGGCCTATGTCATGGATAAACCAATGTTACCCTTGTTCTTACCTGTGTCCCTGACAGCCTTCCTTTTCCGTGCTGAGGATGAAGCCTACTTCTTTCCCCATAAAGACCAGTTCCAGACCCTCTCTCTGTGACATCGACCCAGAGACCTCAGGACACTAATGGCCTCTAAGTGCTGCTGAGCAACAGCCATGTCATGCTGCAGGGCTCTCCAAACTGCCTGCTGGGTGCCCTGGGGCAAAAAGACACAAACTCTAGGCCTAGCCTTTGAGGAGCATACGGGTCAGCAAGCGGGAGAATACATTAGCACAAGGAAAGCTCTAACCCTAACTGAAATAAATCTCCTATCTATTCCCTTCCCTAACTTCTCTATTTTTTGTTGATGTAATTTTTCCATCTTTGTGACTAATTGATGAATAAGACATTTAAGAGGAAGAGCTGGTTGGAAGAAGAATGTGATGACTTTATTTGAGGTTAAGTTTGAGGTTTTGATGGGACGGGCCGGGCTGAGTCATCTGTGCTCCCTTCTATTGACATGGACTCAACCAACTGAAGACACTGCCTTGGACAGATCTTTCTGATCCACCTCCTGTTTGGTCCAGGTGCTCGTCTGAATGAGCTCCACAGCTTCAGAACCATCTCTGGGCTGACTCTCTTGTTCCCAAGCTAGTCGGGGATGGCTTTGGGGGTAACACTTTGTGCAGATTCTACCTACTGGTATCATAGATTGAAATAAGGAAGTCAAGAGGCAGCGATGATTTGGAGGGAGATTAAAAATTTAGATTTTTACGTACTAAGTATGAGGTGCCAGTGGGTCATCTACGTGGAGATGTCCAGTAGATAGTCCAAGAGGAATGGCTGGGAGATGGGAGAGAAAGGTCCATCAAAAATGACTTAGGGGAGGAGTCATCTGTGAGGGCATGGTGATAGGTGACGGATAAAGAAGGATGAAATATCTTGGGGCCAAAGATTGGAAGAGCACCACTGGTTCGGTCTCAGGAAAATGCCTGCATATAAGGGGAGGAGAGATAAGGAGACTCAGAGGGATCGCTATGGGGAAGAAATTGGATGAAAGTTCTTGAGAGCTAAAGGAAGTTTTAAGAAGTGACCAATTCCATCAAATTTTACAGAGAAATTGAGAAGAACAAAGATGCACTCAATGAAAAATTGCTCTGGCAATTGAGATGATACTTATAATGAAAAGTATCCAAGAGAATGAACTGGAAATGCCTTTCTCTGGCCAGTGATGTTGCCAGAGACTGATTTATTGCCCACATCAAAGCCATGTTGACGTGATGTGTGTGTTTCCATCCTTAAGAAGGATTAATAGTGGAACAGCCAAAAAAAAAAAAAAAAAAAAAGGCAGATAGTGACCCATGACCAAAATACCTAAATGACAGATACTAACCTGTGATCCCTTTTTTCACCCAGAAGGTAGCAATACTGGGCATAGAAGAAAGAACTTCTCTTGATACAGATTCCATCATAATGATACCTGAAAAATAAAGGTTGTCTTAAAGATTATGTCAAACCACTGACATGCTTTACAGAAGCTACAGAATAGACTCACTGATGAAGACCTGAAGCTCTTCTCGGAGTTTTATCATTTACTCCATCTATTAGCTCTGTTATGCAGACAGATTGATACTACTTCATACACATCAGCTTTGAAACAGGCTTGCAAATGTTCCACTCTTCTTCCCCAATTTAGGACACTCTGGTTTTAGAGAGATGTGACAGGGAGAGGCTCCTGCTGTCACTGCCATGAATGTTTTTAAAGTGAAGGGTAGCAATACCAATGTTCCCTGTACTGAGAACTGGACTCGAGCTCTCAGAAACCCAAGAGGGAGGAGGTTCCTTCTCTGCAGCCCAGGCACTTTGCTGAGCTGGGAAACTGTAGCTGCTTGTCTAGGCTCAAAACAGCAGGACAAAACTTTTTCAAATTAACTATTACCCAGTGTTTAGTTTGGCAAATGCTTCGGCTGTCTTCATTCCCTCATGGGTAGCAGGCCCCTTTCCTAATTTGGCTTCCGTCCCTTCTCACTGATTTCCTGATCTCACTGATTTCTCCTATTTTTCTTCATTTAAAAGAAACAACAAATAACAATAGTAATTGAGTGACAATTATAACCCGATGCACCTGATAACACTGGAATTTCCTTTTGCGTTAAAAATACATAGAACGTAGGTACCTGGTCTCTCAAAAATAATTCAAATATGCTAATTAGATGAGGGCTTAGAAATTTTACTTCAAAGAGTAACTAAAACAGTTCTATTGCTCTCTGGGTGTAATTATTTAAATATTTCAACAGTTAGACATTTATGTCAAAACACTTAAAGTGTTCAAACAAGAAAACATATTGTAACTTGCATATTTTTAACAAAATCACTAAGAAAACAGAAATGAACACTTCATTCTAGTATCACCTAAATTATTCCAGGCACTAGGATTTCATGTGAAGTATGAGAATTCTCTGGTAAGAGTTGATATTTATAGTTCATTTAGTTTTGCATTTTTTGTCACCCATTTTTTGATTTTTCAAAATGTTTGTCTTTGAACATTTCAAATAAAACAAAAATGATAAACCTACCTGGCACTTCCTCTCGTGCCTAGCCTCCGGGTACCAAGATCAGGAAAAACCAAACGCACAAGCTGAAAGAATAAGCCAGATTTAAAGCTGCGTTTTGAAAATATAGAAATAAAACTTACAGTTTCTTTTCTTACAATGTTTACATTGTATTTCCTCTTTTTATTATAAAGAAAATATATGCAAATGAAATTTGGAAAAATCAGACAAGTATCAAGACAAAAATATACCATTCAGAGGAAACCACCATTTTTTTTTTTTTCAACGTTTATTTATTTTTGGGACAGAGAGAGACAGAGCATGAACGGGGGAGGGGCAGAGAGAGAGGGAGACACAGAATCGGAAACAGGCTCCAGGCTCTGAGCCATCAGCCCAGAGCCCGACGCGGGTCTCGAACTCACGGACCGCGAGATCGTGACCTGGCTGAAGTCGGACGCTCAACCGACTGCGCCACCCAGGCGCCCCGAGGAAACCACCATTTAAACCTCAGTGTGGTTCCTTCTAGTCTTTTTTTCAAAGCTTCAATATGTGTATGTACTCTGTGGGTGTTCATGTGAAACAGTTAGCATGTGTGCAGTTTTGCTTTCTACTTTCTCCCCTCCCCTTTGTACCATAAACATTTCCCCTTGTCATTAGGAATTCTCTAAAAACAGGGTTATCAATAGCTGCATAACAGTCCATCATGTGAGTTGCCATGATTTTACTATTTTCCTCTTTTTCCAATGTGATAGTCATTTTCACTTTTTACTATACTATTCATTTGTTTACTTATTCTTTTTCGTTTTAAGGTTTTGGTAGCAAATGCTATTAAAATATTGAATGACACGGCTACTTCTGACTCAACTTCTCATGTCCTAGTTATGTTTTTGATGTGTTTTATTAGCACTGATATATGTTTATAATCAATTACATTAAAAAATAGAAGTCTGTTCCATTTTCCTTATTAGAAGAGGTCCATGACACGCACGGTATCCAAGTGCATGTCTGTTGAAAGTGGAAATCCTGGAGCATGGTGGAACTAGAAAAATACAGAGCATGGAAGGCACAGTGTTTCGAGCAGTCAAGTAATGATTTCTGCTATTTTTCTACAATCCCCTCCATAATCATTCAGCCTCTTTTTTCTGTTTAGTTTCTTGTGACATCCCTCTTTATTTTTCTCTTAATTTCCAAGTAGTAGGATTTGACAGTGTCTAATGTTTCTCTGGTCTGGTTCCAGCCCTATCAGTTCCTACCAGAAGCCACCCAAGCCCGGGAAATTGGGGGGAGGAGAAAAATGAAGAAATAGGAAAGGCAAATCTTACACAACTGAGCATCAAGGTTGTGGGGCCAAACTGAGAGGTTCCTTCAGGGAAGGGGGACCAAAATGTGCAGATGAAGAGTAAATGATAGGAGATAAAAGAAAACATCAGCAAAGTCTAAAAATGCAGAATTAGGGGCCAGAAATTCCTACTTTCAACTACAGATTCTGAAAATCCCATCACCTCTTAAGAAACTCACTTAAAACCTTCCCTATATATTTAGTTGTAAAATAGTACTATTTTAGTTGTAAAATAGTAGGTTTTTACAACCTTTTAGGTTCTTTAGTACCTAAAAGAATGGTGAGATTCAAGGCTCTGGGAAATAATCTGGTGTTTTGGAGGTATAAACAGAAATAAATTGCCTAGTTGTCTGGCAGCATAAAAATCTCTACATTTTATTTAATTGAGTAATACCAACCCCAGACTATCCTCTGATTCCATTTTATGATCAGGTACACCGGTTAAAATGTAAAAATCAACTGAGATGATTATTTCCAAAAAATGTAATAACTAAAAAATGTATATTTAATATATGGACAGCTCACATAAATTAATGGGAAAACAACAATATCTCAATAGAAAGTGGTCTGGTGATAACGTGTACCCACAAGATACATATGGCCAAAATGCATGTAAAAGTGCTTATCTTCCCTAATCATCCAATAAGTGCAAGTTGAAACAGCTAAATACAGTTCTTAACCAACAAATTTCCTAGGTCAAAAATATTAGGGATTTGGGTACAAATATCAGGAACTACCATGAGGGTTGGGAATTGGTTACAATTGTCTAGAATCTCTCCTAGGGAAGTTACCAGGTACAGATGGAGACTAGAAAAGAGAAACAGGATAAACAACCTAAACTTCCAATAAGGGAAATGGTTAAATGAATTCTGGAACATCCACAGAGTATTTTGTACCATTATACAATATTTATTTTAAAATATTTTAATGTGAAAATGTTTACGATATTCTGAGAGATAAATAGGCATGTAATCATAAAAGGTAATTATTTCTTGAGTGCTTCCTATTTGCCAGCACTGCTCAATTCTTTTTATATGAGTTCTCTCATTAATTTCTTAAAAACATCTCATACGGTAGGGACTATCATTAACAATATGAATTGCTTCATTTTACAGTTGATGATGTTGAGGCACAAAAAGATGAAATAACTTGCCCAGGGTTAGACCTAATTAGGTGCATTCCAGGCTTAGTGCTGTTAAAAAGCATACCATATTGCAAAATCGACAACACAAGAAACAAGTGTTGGTGAGGATATGGAGAAAAAGGATCCCTCTTGCACTGTTGGGAGGAATGCAAACTAGTGCAGCCGCTCTGGAAAACAGTATGGAGGTTCCTCAAAAAGTTAAAAATAAAATTGTCCTATGATCCAGTAATCACATTATCAACAATATTTACCCCAAAAATACAAAAACATGAATTCAAAGGGATACATGTATCCCTTTGTTTACTGCAGCATTATTTACAATAGGCAAACTATGGAAACAGCCCAAGTGTCCACGATAGATGGACGGATACAGAGATGTCATACACACACACACACACACACACACACACACACACTGGAATATTATTCAGCCACAAAAAGAAAGAATGAAATCTTGCCATTTGCAACAACTTGGATAGAGCTAGAGAGGATAATGTTAAGCAAAATAAGCCAGAGAAAGATAAATACCATGTGATCTTACTCATATGTGGAATTCAAGAAACAAAACAAAGAAGCAAAGGAAAAAAGAGAGAGGAAGGGAGAGAGAGAGAGACAAACCAGAAACAGACTCTTAACTATAGAAAACAAACTGATGGTTACAAGAGGGGAGGGGGGTAGGGAGATGGGGGAAATAGGGGATCAGAATTAGAGAGCACACTTATCATGATGAAAAAAAGATTAAAAATTACACCGTATTGCATGCTGTCTACCCACCTATCCATCCACCTCTGTGCACACTCATCCATACCTCAATATTTCAATCCATCCATCCACATAGTATCTATACAACAGGATGAGGCATGAAGACAACAGACAACAGATAGCAAAGTGAATTGAGACACACATCTTATGGGACTTGCATCCTCAGGCATTTAGCTAAAATTGGGTTTTAAAACCCTAAAAAGTCCTCAACTCAAATCACTCATGAGGTAGAGAGAGGAGGAGGTGTAAGGGGATTTCTTATGGCAAGACCCTCTTATCTGTGAAGGGTGTGTGGGACAGGATGTGGCTCAATCACCTCAGGCCTAGCAGAAGGGGATTCATGATTCACTTGAAGAGCTCTTGGTGAGGTCCCTGCAGTTAGCATCTGGCTATGGCATAGGACTCCTTATAGACTACAGATGGGCTGGCCAGTGGACTTGGTGGACAGGCAGAGGAGAGTGGCTATCACCCTGGTTTCAGCCGTCACACCCATAGTCTGTTCAGGCCAAGAATGGCTGAGTAGTTCCCATAGCAAGAAGTTGTCTGCAAAAGAGCTGACATGTGGGAGAGCCCAGATTCTGCCCAGCAAGAGGCCCCCAGGATGGACAGTCAGGCTTCCGAAAGAGCTGTTCACCAAGACAAGGGAGGCATACTAGAACATTCCCATGGTCTGCTCTGAAGAAGCCACCAAAGGGACAAGGAAGCCAGAGTCTGCCTGGCCCCCAAAGTGTGAAGCTGAGCAGAAGGAACTTTCTAGCCATTTTTTTCCTTCCCTGCTCCCAGAGGGGTCAAACCATCCCCAGCAAGTTTCAGGGAGGAGGGGTAGGGAGGGAAGGGGAAGCCCCCATGCCTAGTTCTCTGCAGGGAAGAAACTATCCTGAAGGAGCTGGGGAAAAGTTTCTACTTCAAACCCAGTTCAGTCTGGGTGTTATATAGAACTGGACATTCTAAGCATCAAACTGATATCATGTGGTAAATTAAGAGTGACAACAGTGCTCTGTACCACCCAAGGATTTCTAGAGAGGTCATCCTGCCCACTCACATGCTCATTCAGGAGTGAAGGAAGAACCACCCAATGAGCAGGTTCTAAGCACCACGGGAAACACAGACAAAGTCACTGTGTGATTAGTCCCTCAGCTCCTGCTGGTCACGTGTATGTGCATGTGTGCACAAACATGCAAATAAACTGTGCATGTGTGGCTACATCTGTGGACAGTGAGGTTATAGCACTGTTTATTTTCCTCTTTTTTATACAGTTTTCTCTAAATTTCACATTTTCTATAAAGGGACTATAAACTTTTATAATCAGAAAAACTCAGTAAATGTTTTTAAAAGGGAAGTCAGTGTTATGGAAATTCCCTAACCCATGTGAGGTTATCACTTGCACCAAGAATGAGCATTACCCATCATATGCCCAGGGTTGCCAAAAAGAGCAAGAAACATTCCGACATCTGCACAGGAACTTGATGTGGAGTCTGGAATCAACTACATTCCCGGGGGAGGAGGGAGGAAATGAGAATTGGGTATTTTGTTGTTTCTCTTGTAAACATGCTTTGGAATCATATCCTTTTCCCCTTCCTCTCCCTTGTCCATTAGTCAAATTCAGGAGCAAGGGTCCCTTCCCAACTCAGGCTCCACTGAGTGGCCCATTCTTCAGGCAAATTCCCAATGAGAACTGAAAGTTAGTACCTCAGGGTCTTGAAGAATGGATTCTAAGGCAAGTATTAAGATGAAAAAGGCTAACTAAATACCCATTACCACATACGGGGGTCTCTTTTTAACTTTTCCTTTGGAATTCTCTGCAGTGAGACTACCCCAGAGGGGAAACCACTTACAAGAAACGTTGAAAAAGATTTTGAAAAATAGGCTTTGATTTCTTAGAAAAGGCAGCAGAGATCTTACAGAACTCAAACATGTCACGCTCAAGTCAAGCCACTTCCATCTGATTAAGCTGCTGGGCAGGTAGAGAAGGAAAACGCTTCAGAGCCAGGGTACCCAGAACTGGCCCCCGCTTGAGGAAGGGTCCCCAGCTGCCAAGTGATGAAATGGCAAAATGTGGGCTGAATGATAAGTTAGCCAAGGGAATTCCTGGCTGGCTGGAAAAGCTTACTCAGGGACACCTAGCAAACATAACGTGTGCTCAACATCTTACATGTGCTCATATCACTTTTATTTACTGAGCTGGCAATGAGAGATATACTTTTCAAATATGTGAGCTTCACCAGGTTGAGAAGACTGGATGGCCTACAAGATTCAAGATACTGGTAAATACAACTGCAGATTGCAACTAAGAAGTTGTAATATAGGTATAAGGGAGTGGCTGCTCCTGGGTTCAAATGGTTACCTGCATAATGACAATAATCTGAGAGTGACAATATTTTGTATCTATGTAGAGTATTTCACAGATTACAGAGAAGTTTTGGAAGGCCTAATTTTAATTCATGTGAAAAAATACTTAAGGGTTATTTTTGTTGCCCACAAACTTAAAATGAAACCAACAGAGTGACACGGAAAGATAAAAGCCAATAGGAGCCCTCCTTTCAGCTCCCCTCCCCCCCCCCCCATAAAAGTAAGAGCCCTGTCTTCTGAGCACTCCTAAGGCACCGGGCTGTACCCTTGGGGCTATCTACCTTTCAAGAAGAACATCAATAAATTGAAGTCATAACGAAGCAAGTGGGCAGAAAGGTAAAAATTTGGGAGCCAGGAGAATTCAGTGTGGAGAAAAAAAGACTGGGAGATATAAAACATTGTCTCAGATATTTGAGCAGCTGTCACATTAGAAGATTCTCCTACACATTTTATTATTATCAAAAGTGCAGGATTTCCACCAATGACTGTGAGTTTCAGGGATGAAGCTTTTTGGATAAAGGAGTGGATCTAAAAATGCCAATGTTTTGGAAATAACACTGGAATCCACAGAATTGCTTGTGGGAGGGTAACCTGGAACAGCCATTTTGGAAAATAGTTTGGCCCCATCCCCAGACATCACAGCCACACACCCCCTTACCCTGCAAGGTTCATTCCTGGACACACACACCCAAGATAACATCTTCATGTGCACAGCAGGAAACATACACATGAATGTTCACAATAGCAAAAAAAAAAAAAAAAAAAAAAAAATCTGGAAACAACCCAGATGCTCATCAGTAGGACAGTGGATGAGTAAACTGCGAAATATTACACAATGGCCAATGAATCTAGATAAACCTTAAGATAATATTAAGTGGACAGAGTCCCAAAAGATGACAAATAACATGATACCACTTTTTTAAAAAGTTAAGCCACAAAAATTAAAAATATGCTTTTTAGAATACATATATGAAATAGATTAGACAAAGAAAGTTAAATACCATATAATCTCACTTACATGTGAACATACAAAAATAAAACAAAACAACAACAAAGAAACAAATTCACAGATGCAGAAAACAGGTTGGTGGTTGAAAGAGACAAGGGGCAAAGAGATGAGAAAATGGGTGAAGGTGGTCAAAAGATTAGCAAATACATATAAATGCACTATAACTCTTTTTTAAAAAGTAAGGTGAGGGGCGCCTGGGTGGCGCAGTCGGTTAAGCGTCCGACTTCAGCCAGGTCATGATCTCGCGGTCCTTGAGTTCGAGCCCCGCGTCAGGCTCTGGGCTGATGGCTCAGAGCCTGGAGCCTGTTTCCGATTCTGTGTCTCCCTCTCTCTCTGCCCCTCCCCCGTTCATGCTCTGTCTCTCTCTGTCCCAAAAATAAATAAACGTTGAAAAAAAAAATAAAATAAAATAAAAAAAAAAGCAAGGTGATGAGGAACAGGTTGATGGTTCCCACCAGTGGGGCAGGCAGGGAGATGGGACATGGGACCACTGGTAATGTGGTTCATTTGTGGTGGTGATTTCACAGATGTTTAACACGTTGTTAAAAAGGAACTAAATAATCAGATGGAATAAGGCCATGCATGGATTCATGATGACAGTGTGTCATGAACCAATTCAATTCTGTCCATCTGAGGGCCACCGAAAAGAAGAAGAAGGAATGAAAAAAAGGAAAGAATGAAGGGAGGAATGGAAGAGTTTGAATTGGCATCACTGTCGCCCGGTGAGCAAGCTCCTTGTCACCCACATCATTTCAGCTCAAGCCAGGTGGCTGACCAAACTGGTATGGTTGTGCAGGTTGTGAGCTGCACCAAGGTCCCAGATAGGGAGTTGAGTGGGTTTTCATCAGCCCGTGCTCTGCTTGCCAAGCAAGATCCTGGGGAAGGACTGTGTTTGCCCAGAGGAAAAGCACAGAAATGTGCTGCCCCATCACCCAGCTCTAAGCCCTGTGGCTGTCTCTGTCCAGAGAGGGCATTTTGTTCTCATAAAAAGCTCCACCCAGAGGTACTTTCAAAGGGATCTTGCACTGGGTGTGGAATTGGACCAGGTGACCTCTAAGGTCCCTCTGAACTCAAGGATATTTTTCAGGGAATAACAAGTGGAAAGAGGTCTGACTCACAATTCAAGAGACTAGATTTGACACTGTAGGGGAGCAAAATGGGTCTCTTTAGTATGTGGATTATTTTAGGCCGATTATTTTTAAGAAAGAGAAAGCTCAGGAAGAATCTTTGACCTTTCCCCTAAATGCATAAAAGCATTTAGAGGATCTGCTGTCCTCTAAGGGAGGTATCACCATAGATAACTACAGTATAATATTAACTAGGTGTGGAAGACAGGGAGGAATTTAACAAAATTTGTTTGTTAAAATTCTTCCATCATTTCTATATGGCCCAGCTAACATTTGTTTATCAAACATTTACTCTTTTTCATCTTTCTGTGAATTGCATTCTTTCCCTTTTGAGGTCCCACATTTACACCCCCTTCTCCTTAGCTCTGGGTGGCATATAAGCCTCAATTGCCTGACCATAGGGAATCCTTACACATACAACATCAAGTTTGATTTTCTCCTGTTAATCTGTCTCTTGTCAATTTAAATCTTAGACCACCAAAAGAACCTGAAAGAGTAGAGGAAAATTTATTTGCCCAAACACAGCCCAAGCATTGCAACTAGCTGTGGGATCCTCAGCCTTAATCATTGCTGTTTGTTTTCTTGACCTCTAACGCTGCTTGCCTCGGCCGATGGCTGTGACACAAGACAAAGCATTAAAGATGTTAACTGTTTCCTCCCCACCCACATGTCCTTCCTACAGCCCTCTCTTGCCAGACTGTTATGATGTCGGGCACTGGGGCAGGAGCTCAGGTCCAGCATCATGGGAAGCACCAACCAAGCAGCTAAAATGGGAAATCAGGAAGTCAGTGAAGGAAACCGGCTTCTGGGAAGGGGCATGGGGCAGGCCAGTGGAAAGGAGCAGAGTCCCAGTGGTTTAAGGATATACCAGAGAGAAAGTAAGAAGATACCTGGTGACTTACAGTCTAGTTGTGGGCTATCTGAGATGGGAACCCCATCAACCACACATGGCAACTCTGCACTTGAAATGTGGCTAGCCCAAATTGAGATGGCCTGTACGTGTAAAATACACACCTGATTTTTGAGGCTTAGCATGAAGAATGAAAAAGTAACTCAACAATTTTATAATACAGATTCCATGTTGAAATAATATTTTAAATATTTTGGGTTAAATTTTACAATAATAAAAATTAATTTCACCTTTTAAAATACTTTACGGGGCACTTGGGTGGCTCGGTCAGTTTAAGCATCCAACTTCGGCTCAGGCCATGATTTCTCATGGTTTGTGCGTCAGGTTCTGTGCTGATAGCTAGGAGCCTGGAGCCCGGAGCCTGCTTGAGATTCTGTGTCTACCCCTCTCTGTCTCTACCCCTCCCCCACTCACATTCTGTCTGTCTGTCTCTCTCTCAAATATAAACACTAAAAATTTTTTAAAAATAAAATAAATAAAATACTTTAAAAATGAGGATACTAGGGTGTCCTAAATGATATCTATGTCTCCCATTACATTTCTGTTGGGCAGCACTGGACTAGACTCTGTGAAACCCAAACTTTTTATTGTAGGATTTAATGAGATATCCTTTTTCTTTAAAAAATTTTCCTTTTAACTTGTTTTGAGTTGGTGTCTGTCTATTCCTAAAAACCAGATGGAAAAGAGCCTTGGACATAAATACAACTTCATGATTGGAAGTTATTATTGTTAATTTAATAACAATTAAGTTCCATGATTCTATTAATTTTTTCCATCAACAAATCCTATTGGCTCTGTTTTCCAAATATATCCAGAATTTGACCCCTTCTCACTGTTACATCCCTGTCCACTCCCTGCCACCTGGGCTCTTTTCACCTCCCTGATTTGACCTCAAGGTCCTGAGAACCATCCTGGTCCTCTCTCCCTGTTCTCCTCCCTCCAGCTGTTGCAACCTCTGTGCTGCTTAGGCTCCTTCTCCCCGCAGGGCCTTTGCCCAAGCTCTGCCTGTGCTGCTCTCTGTTCGTATATCCACATCCTCACTGCCTTATCTCTTTGAAGTCTGGACTCAAATATTACTTCTTTTAAAATTTTTTTAAAGTTATTTACTTGTTTTGAGAGAGAGAATGAGTGGGGAAGGGGCAGAGATAGAAGGCCACAGAGGATCTGAAGCCAGCTCTGTGCTGACAGCAGTGAGCCCGATGTGGGGCTCAAACTCATGAACTCCTAGATCATGACCTGAGCCAAAGTTGGACGCTTAGCCCACTGAGCCACCCAAGTGCCCCTCAAATATTACTCCTGAGGGAAGCCTTCCCTGTTTGTCTTCCCTAAAATTACAACTCTTACACACACACACACACACACACACACACACACACACACACACACTCATCTCCTTTGGCTCTATTAGTCCCCTTAGCATTTATATTATCTAATATACTATGCATTTTATATTATTTGTCTCCCCTAAGTGTAATAAATTGACTAAATTGACTAAGGGCAGGAATTTTTCTTTGTCTTGCTCATTATTGTATTCCCAGCATCTAAAACAGTGTCTGGCACATAGCAGCTTCTCAATAATATTTGTTGTATGTGGAGGGTCTCAGAGAGACTATCCTTGTGCTAATAAATCTTTGTTCTATATTATACGGTCTACACAAAGCTCCTGACAGAGCCCTTAACCTCCAGAAAGGATATTTAAAAGTGGCTCTTGGAGTTTGTGTGGTGCTAGATGTTGGCATTTCTGTGCAGGGAATAATGGCCCAACAAACCTGGCTGAGTATTTGGAGCATTTAGAGCTGCCATTGTTGTTCTTTCTTAGGCATCACCCCACTCCTTACCTTTCCTGGCTTCTCACTATTAAGTGTGGACAAGGGACAGAATGGCTTTTCAAAGAAGATAAAGAAGTATATTAACTATCTGGTTGGCTTCCTAGAGTGAAGCCAATTATTCCCACTGAGAACCCAAATAAACTATGGTGTTTCCTCACCAATTCACTTGCACACGTTTTTTTACTCAATGAATAGTCTTTCTTTATCTTTACAACCTACCTTCCCAAATGTGGCTGGATTGACTTGGGTCTGAGCATTGTGACCACAGGTCTCCACATAAATCTCATACATCAGGCAACGAGGTACACTGTACCCTTCACAAATACAGAAATTGTCAACCAACCTGCGGGGAGAGGAAGACAAGGCAGAGGAAATTGGCATTGGTTTTTCTAAAGTAGGACATTTTGATAAGGATCAATAGTCAAACACAAGTGTGGGATCCAAGGAAACGAAACCTGTTTAATTCATTGAATGCAAAGGCTCACCAATCAGCATCAATAACATACCTTTTTGTTCTCAGCCCAGAGTTAAATATATTGATTGTGGGCCTTAATTTTTTTATTAGGTCTTTAATTTTAATTCTAGTATTGTTAATATACAGTGTTATATTAGCTTCAGGTGTACAATATGATGATTAAACAATTCTATACATGAGTAAGTGCGTATCATGATAAGCGTAGTCTTTGACCCCATCACCTAATTCACCCATCCTCCCCTTTGGTAACCATTAGTTTGTTCTCTATGGTCTGTTTCCTTGTTTGTCTCTCCTTTTTTTTTTCTTTTGCTCATTTGTTTTGTTTCTTAAATTCCACATATGAGTGTAATCATATGGTATTTGTCTTTCTTTTATTCTGCTTAGCATTATACTCTCTAGATCCATCCATGTTGTTGCAAATGGCAAGATTTCATTCTTTTTTTATGGCTGAATAATATTCCAGTGTGTGTGTGTGTGTGTGTGTGCATGTGTTGTACCACATCTTCATTATCCATTCATCTATCGATGGACACTTCAGCTGTTTCCATAATTTGGCTATTGTAAATAATGCTACAGTAAACATAGGGGTGCATGTATCTCTTTGAATTAGTGTTTTTATATATTTTTGGTAAATATCCTGCAGTGCGATTACCGGATCATAGCGTAGTTCTATTTTTTTTAATGTTTATTTATTTTTGAGAGAGAAAGAGAGACAGAGTGAGAGTAGGGGAGGGCAGAGAGAGAGAGGGAGACACAGATCTGAAACAGGCTCCAGGCTCTGAGCTGTCAGCACATATCCCAATGCAGGGTTCGAACTCACGAACTGTAGATCATGACCTGAGCCAATGTCAGACACTTAACCGACTGAGCCACCCAGGTGTCCCTGGGTAGTTCTATTTTTAACTTTTTGAGGAGCCTCCATACTGTTTTTCATAGTGGCAGGACCAGTTTGCATTCTGATTGTGATCTTTTAATTATCAACATGGTGGATTTTTATTGTCGTTTTGTTTTGTTTGTTTTTTGGTTTGTTTTTGTTTTTGGCATGTAGGAATATTAAAAAGAAACCCAAATTATTGGCTCAGCAGACACTTGGCTCAGCAGCCAAGATCTCCGTAGCTAAAAAGTGGGAATTATGTATTTGCTCTATCACCCCTGCAGGTGACTGCTGGAGCCAGCACAGCCTGCCAGTCCCTGTGTGCCTGTGACCCAGGGCACGTGTGTGACGCTTTGCCTCCGTCCTCCAGTTGTTTGCACAGTTTTTAAACCTGAGTCCTGTAGGTCAGGCCACTATATTTTGATCTTTTAAACTGAGATGAGGGGCGCCTGGGTGGCGCAGTCGGTTAAGCGTCCGACTTCAGCCAGGTCACGATCTTGCGGTCCGTGAGTTCGAGCCCCGCGTCAGGCTCGGGGCTGATGGCTCAGAGCCTGGAGCCTGTTTCCGATTCTGTGTCTCCCTCTCTCTCTGCCCCTCCCCCGTTCATGCTCTGTCTCTCTCTGTCCCAAAAATAAATAAACGTTGAAAAAAAAAATTAAAAAATAAACTGAGATGAGATATAAAATACAAGAAAACAAGAGACAGAGAGGCAGTACGCTTTCACTCTTCAGCTGAGTGGCATTTATGTGATCTGCTGCACCCTAGGCCTCTGCTCAGGGTGGGGTCTTCACTGTTCAAGTGCTCCCACGCCCGGCGGGGGGGCAGGTGGGGCCCCTTCTTGGCAACCAAGGGCTCTGCCTGTGGCTCACAGCCCACAGCCAGCCCTCTGGGGACAGCCAGGTCCCTGTTCCAGCAACCGGTATGTGTGTGGGGCAAGAAGTGAGGGACTGAGGTCCGAAAGTGTGGTCCCTAGTGACATCTGATCACAATATTCCCTGTCCTAGTTGAGGAGAGACTCTCGGGTTCTTCTCATTCTCTTTCTCTTTTAGAGAAATATACAAAGCAAGCCAATATAATTTTTAAACATAGAAGAATTTTTCAGCAGGGAATTTACCAATATCTCTTCTTTCTCATTGATGATATACAGCTTATTTTCTGGGATGAGGTATGCTGAGGCCCAAATTTACTTTCCCTGAGAGCTAAAGACCACAGTCACAGTTGTTGACCCATTCATTGGCTTCCTAGGAAAATGAAAAAACAACATATGGTGGAGGGTGGGGGAGGAATCTTTGGCCCTGTATCTGAGGTGTATAAATGACCACAGGCCAGGTGGCTTAAAACAACAGAGATTTATTCTCTCACAGTTCTGGAGGCTGAGAGTCCAAAATCAAGGTGTCTATAGGAATGGGTCCCTCCAGAGGCTCTGAGGGAGAATGTGTTGTATGCTCTTCTCCTAGCTTTTAGTGGTTGCTAGATATCCTTGGCATTCCTCGGCTTATAGAGGCATTGCACTCATGTCTGTCTCTGTCTTCACCTGGGCTTCTCTTCTCTGAGCGTCCTCTCTCCTCTTCTAAGGAGGATGTGAGAGATTGGATTTAGGGCCCAGCCTACTCCAGCATGATCTCATCTTAACTAATTACATCTGCAAAGACCCTGTTTCCAAATAAGGTCACGTTCTGTGATTCCAGATAGATATGCATTTGGGGGGACACTATTCAACCCAGTTCCTACCCAAGGAGGGGGTTTTCTGAGAGTCTTCTTAACATCATTGTGAGAAGGGGACACTTGGGATACTTCACAATGGCTTAAATCTAGCTGCTCCGGCACCAATTATCTGGCTCAATCTTGAATACAGGATGATGTCTATTGGTGGGGTGGGAACAGGGAGTAGCAAATTCATATAACTAGGTGATGTCTGTATACACTTTTTGTCAAGACACCACTTGCTGATACATGAAAAACCCATACCTGAAGTATAACAAAAAATAGCTGTGCTGTGGAAGCTGCAGCACAATGTGATAGATGTTAAGTTCAAACTCACTGTTGCTTATTCATAGCTACTACTGATTGAGTCACAGAACGGTCTCCTTAAAAAAGAAACACACAAAATATTCACTCCTTAAAATGAACTCTAGTTTAAATTTTTGCGAACTGCTCTTCCTCATCATGGAAATTCATGTGTTCCAGGCCTCTGTGAACTGTGTCCTCCTCTTTCAAAATGGCGTTACTGAGCCTGCTGGGTGCACAAGACTAAATAATACTATCACTAAGAATAACAGCGAAGGTCTGCGATGAGACTTTTTTCTCTGTCACACACCTAAACAAAGGGCTGCTTTTTGGCTTTAAGCCTTGCACTGCCACTTGGTGACTTTGCTGCTTTGATCCTGGCTGCACCCCATTTCAGTCTATGTGCCTTTGGTCATTTCCCCAAAGTCCTCAGCCAGATCTCAGAGACTGGCCTGTGGTGGGCAGCCAGCATACATTAACTGGGAAAAATGGAAGGTTTGAAAGAGGTTTTAGTTTGTTCAGTCTGAGCATCTATTCGGAGTCGTGCCTTTACTTCAGCTCAAACAGCAGTTTGTTCAGCATTCAGTCTCCTATGCTCATAGGAAATTACGATCATGAGTATTACCCAAGGCTTTGCACCTCATAGACCCATGCTTAAACTCCTATTCGGAGAACCCTCATAGGGCTTTTGTGACCGGAAAACAAGCACGTGATGTGCCTAGTACACTTGCAGGCACATGGAAGCTCTTATTGTTACCATTTCAGTGTCCACCTCCAAAACCTTGAGCAGAAGCAAGAAAGACATCCATGTTGGTAGACTGGTAGCACAGAAACACCTGTGATAAGTGAGCCTGACTTTCAACTCCATGTGGATCCAAGGAGAGGCTGACTGGGGATGTGTAGGCAGTAAGGCTGGGCAGAACCATTGGCAGGTGAGATTGGTTCATGATTTCACACTGTGCAACCAAAATGTCATTTGGTGGTCCATAATTATAAAGCTTGTCCCGGTATGGAGTGAATCTGATCACTGAATTCCTTGCTGAGCTGCATAGGAACTGTATTTTCCAGGTCTCACAATCAGATGAAGTTGATTGCTAGGATCTTAAAAACATTCATGATGTTCTCTTCATTTGAGTGATGGACAGTCTGATAATAACCAACATCAGAGCACACATACCTAGCCCTGCGATTCTCACATTTTCTGAGTGTTCCTTTTCATGGCAAAGAAAAACATAACTCTGGGAATTACATATGCTGGGAATTATAGTACCCTTTGATTCAGCCTGATCAAAAATTCTTATGAATTCTGTATCTTTCAAAATAAATTTGCATTTCATTAATTTCCATAGTCTTCAGAAATTTGAGAAAGCCATATTATATGTGGGAGACAGTTATTTTAGTCTATAGCCAGGCTCAGCATGCATTGGGATTAGAAGATGCTTAGTTTCCTCGGAGGTGTGAAGCCAGGGGCCCCACCCAGTCAGACCTGTTTGGTCTGCACCCCCCTAGCAGGGGAAGTCAAGTCACTGGTCTTCATCCCTTTGTGCTCCCCAGAGGTCTGACCACCTCTCTCTCCATTTCTATAGTCCTTCCTGTCTGTGAAACAGAAAACGTCTATTACTTCTATTCCTGGAGACAGTTCCATTCCTTCCAGGACCTTTCTCCTTGGAGAATTTATCATATGCTTATGACAGTGGCACTGAAGCCTCTAAGAAATGTTGAGGACCTGACTAGTGACTAGAAAATGAAGTAATGAAGTAATGCTGAAAATGGAACATTTCTTCCACGTGACAACAATCAGCCTCCCTTGACTTTCACTGAGAAGCCTGAGCTGTTTCTGAGTGTCTGGACAGCTCAGCTGCCAGTCAGTACCCACTGCTGCTCTTCTAGGAAGCTGGTCTCCTTGGGCATATTCAAGACCTTCCAGGATACCAAGGCTCTGGATTACAAACTGAGCGGCTCTACTGCATGTGCGGTTTTTAAAAATATATATATATATTTTTAATTGTGATAAAATACACATGTAACAAAATTTACCATTGTAAAATACACAGTTCAGTGGCATTAAGCACCTTTGCATGGTTGTGCAACCTTCACCACCATCCATCCAACCAAGTCTTTTCATTTTGCAAAACTGAAATTCTGTACCCATGAAACACTAACTCCTCATTCCCTGTGCCCCAGTCCCTGACAACCACCATTTTACTTTCTGCCTCTATGAATGTGACTACCTTAGGTCTCTCATACAGGTGGAATCACATAATATTTGCCTTTCTGTGACTGGCTTATTTCATTTAGCCTATCTTCAAGAGTCATCCAATATTGTAGTATGTATCAGAATTTTCTTCCATTTTAAGGCTGAGTAATAGTGCATTATATGTACATATCACATTTTGTTTATCCATTCATCTGTGGATGGACACTTGGATTATTTCCACCTTTTGGCTATTATACATAATGCTGCTATAAACATGTGTGTGCAAAAATCTGTTTGAGTCCCTGCTTTCCGTTCTTTGGGGTACGTACCCAGAAGTGGAACTGTGGGATCATAAGGGTAGTTTTATTGTCAATTTTTCTGAGGCACCGCCATACTGTTTTCCATATGGCTGCACCATTTTACATTCCCACCAACAGTGCACACGGGCTCCAATTTCTCCATGTCTTTGACAACACTTGTTATTTTCTATTTTTGTTTGTTTGATAATGGCCCTCCTAATGGGTGCAAAATGGTTGGGGCTGTGTTTTTAATGCCAATGTTAAAACCAAAGTACCAATGATCTGTTAAACATTCTGCCTCATAGACTGGAGGCCTAAAGAGAAGCCCTCTACAGGAAACTATGCCTGTCCTCACCTCCATTGCTTCACCTCCTCCTCAAACTTGAAGAGCGTGACCCCTGTGTTTTAGAGGCCTGCAGGGGTAGGAATTCACAGCATAGGACTTGAATTAGTTCAGCTCACTGCTAAAATGGTCTACAGTATCCTAAGCGATTTAGGGCACCTGCACTGTGGGCAGCCTGCATTGTGTCAGTTCACAAGCAATGTTAGGAAGGTGTCCAGGTATTTTTGAATCTCTAATCATTCTTTCAAGTCTCTGGAATATAATGCAAACCCCAGAAACTCCAATTTACTAAATGGTGACCTGGAATAGTTGACAAAGGCATCCTCATAGTCCTTTCTTCCAAGAAGGAGCCACTGTGCTGAGGGGTCTGAGTTAGTGAGTGTAAAAGAAAGACAGCACTGCTGTGTAATATTCTGAAAACACCGTGTGGGCTCTAATATGTATTTTTTTGATTTTTTTCTCTTATGCAAGATAAAATATATCAAACATTTTCTTTTGGAGGAAAAGGGTAACCTTTTAGGCCTTTTCACGTTATAATCACAAACACACCCTTCATTTTTCTATTTCACTCATATAACTTTTTCAAAAAGCCTTTCCTGAGAAATATTTCTTAAAATCTTGTTAAAAAGTAATTAGATTCTTCTATTTATTCTGCTATTTATTCACCTTTTAAATGTTAGGCTTTAGGTTTTAGGACTGGTTTCAATTATTTTCCTATTTATGAAAAGCTACAAACCCATGAGTTCATCAGTCCCAAGGGCTAATGATATTTTTCTTTCCAGTTTTTCTGCCCCTATTTAAATAGCCAGAAGTGAATTTTACAAACAATGTGGAATGCATTGTTAAAGCTAAAAATTGCTTTGCTTTAAGTTAGAAAACATCCCATTCTGGATCTCATACCAAGGGGAAACATTTCCTCTCAGGGCCAACGCCCACGTGCCTTCAGATGTATATGTAAGCCAGAGTCCAACCAACAGGACCCCTGGTGGGGGGCGGTCTGGATTGCTTCCCGCGGTCAGTGTGACCAACAGGGAAGTCCTCCCATGGAAAACCCACACCCGGAGGGCTTTTACTCTGTGTGTGTGTGTGTGTGTGTGTGTGCGCGCGTAAGTGTGTCTTGAGTCCCATCCAGGGCTAGGCTGGGCAAGCCAGCATCAAAAGGCGCTGGTCCTGGGTGTGAACGTCTGTCCTTCCAGAATTATTATTATTTTTTTTTTTATCAGGGCTCCTGGAGCGCAGACGGTCGCTCCTCACACTGGGCATTGGCCCCAGGTCCTGGGGACAGCAACGGAGGAAGTGAGGTTCCCCCCCTTCCCTGCACCACCTCTTCCATTCTACGGGCCCAGAGCACCTCCCAGCCCTGACCTCGAAACCCGGCCGGGTGGGAAGGCGCCCGGGCCGCTCACCACTGGATGATGCCGCCGTGCACGCCCCGGGTGCCCACGCCGTCCGACGGGGAGGCTGGCACATCCTCGGCCATGGTGCAGACCCGCGCCCGCCGCACCGAGGCAGGGAGCGGGCGGCGGCGCTGCACCCGTCGGGCCGCCGCCGCTGCTCCTCGGTGTTTACTTTAGAGCGGGGCGCGCGGCGGGCGCGGGGGCCGGAGATGAGACAGCGAGGCTGAGCCCCTTGGCGCGCGGCGGAGGCTAGTCGGTCACGCGCTGCGGCCAGCTGCGAGGGTTGGCTGGGCGCGGGCGGGGTCAAAAGATCGAAAGACAGAAATACAGAAGGCGCTCTTCTCACCTTGCTGCCAATCCACCAAACAAAGAAGGAAGCAATAAAGAAAAATCAGTGTATAAGTTTCAAACCAGGTCGTGGTGTTTGACTAGCAGTGGTCTTCAACCCTGCCCGCACTTTGGAATTACGTGGAGTTTTGAAAAATATTGACGCCCTAGCGCCAACACCAGAGGTTCCGATGTAATTGGTCTGGGGATGGGAGGGGCCTGCGCAAACCGGCTTTTACAAACTCCCCAGGAGTTTAGTGATGCTAGAGTGCACCCAGGGCTGAGAACCACTGGTCCTGAGTTTTGAGGGGAGCGGGCATCAGGACTTTTGAGAGGACGACCCCAGGTTACTCTAGTGGTAGCTCCTGTTGGGAATTGCTTGGAGTGATCCCCCAAACCTGCAGCCAGATGTTGGGAGTCTTTGCCCGCAAGAGCAATATGTTCACGTCGGTGCTGCATGATGTTTAACTGCTTACTCTCTCCCAACCTCACTTCTCTTATCAGGGATTGTGTGATTATTGTGGGTATTAAGTGAGCTAATAAATGCAGGGCGTGTGTTGCATGAAGAAGAGCTCAGTCAGGCAACCGTTACTTTGGCTGCTGACTGCTTATAAGTTCTCTCATAAGGATTTCTTCATCTAGACTAAAAATACACTTGACAACTCAACAACAGCAACAACAAAACAGCCCAGTTAAAAAAATGGGCAAAGGGGCGCCTGGGTGGCTGAGTCGGTTAAGCGTGACTTCAGCTCAGGTCATGAGCTCAGTTCGATCCCCAAGTTGGGTTCTGTGTTGACAGGTCAGAGCCTTAGCCTGCTTTAGATTCTGTGCCTCCCTCTCTCTCCCTGCCCCTTCCCGGCTTGTGCTCTGTCAATTTCTCTCTCTCTCTCTCAAAATTAAACAAACATTAAAAAAAAATTTTTTTTAATGGGTTAAGGACTTGAATATTTTCACCAAAAGAAGACATACGAATGACTTCATCATACAATGAGATACAACATGGAAAGAGGTAAATATCATTGGCCTTGAAGGAAATGCAAATCAAAATCATAATGAAATATCACTCCACATGCATTGGGATTGCTATTATTAAAAAGAATAAATAAAAAAAAACAATTGTTGATGAAGATGTGAAGAAAGTGGAACCATGTTCTCTTGCTGGTGGGAATGCAAAATGGTGCAGCTACTATAAAAACAGGTGGTTTCTTAAAAAATTAAAAATAGAATTAACATATGACCCATCGTTCCACTTCTTGGGTATGTACTGTTTGGGAGGAAAAATTTTCCTTCATCCTTCAAAGATTCTTATGGCCATCCTAAGAATTAAATTTACATCAGGCAGATTAACAGGAGAAAAACAAATTTAATTTTGTATGTATGAGAACCCCACATATATAAGAGGTGTATAGACAGAAAGGTAAAATGAGGTATACATGCCATCCTGAGCTGAGGAATGGATAGCGTCCTGGGGCATGACAGGGGAACAGGGCAATTCATAGGACAATAAGAAAAAGGGCAAATGTTTGGTAATTAGATGTTTGCCCTGCCATACTGATGGGTCACACAGATAAAATTTATCTCTGTAGTAACTTTATTCTGGGAAATATCCCAATTTAGATTCTTCTAGGTGGTTAAGGGAGGAGCAAAAGTTTCTCTTGAGCCCACAGGGTCTCAATTGCCTTTAGCTCAAAACAGTCCACATGCTAAAGTGGCACATTCTGGGGAGACTTGATCTGAATTCCTTCAGTGTCCAAAAGGACTGAAAGCAGGGACCTGAACATATATTTGTAATTTGTACCCTCATTCACAGCGGTATTATTCACAATAGCCAACTGGTAGAAGCAACCCAAGTGTCCATCAATGGATGAATGAATACACAAAATGTGATATTTACATACTATGGAATATTAGCCCTAAAAAAGAATGGAACTCTATTACATGCTACAACATGGATGAACCTTGAAGACATTATGCTAAATGAAATAAATTAGTCACAAAAGGATTATTCCACTTATATGAGGTACCTAGTATAGTGAAACTCATAGAGACAGAAAGAATGGTGGTTACCAGAGGAGAAATAGGGAGACACTGTTTAATGAGTATAAAGTTTCAGTATGGGATTAGGGAAAAGTTCTAGAGCTTAATAATGATAATAGTTGCACAATGTAAATTACTAATGCCACTGAATTGTAATCTTAAAACTGGTTAAAATGGTAAATTTTATGTTATACATATTTTACCATAATTTAAAAAATCTTCCTCAAAAAAAGACACCCCCCCCCCCGCCCCAACACCACATGAATACATTTTGGAAGCAGGGCAGAGATTCACTCAACAAACAGCAATGACTGTCTTCTGTGTGACAGCACTTGAAAGTAGTTGTTGGGATATATCGGAGGTCTCCAGGGCCAGCACTCTCCCTCTAGTGGGACACCATCATCAGGTACCAGGAATAAGTTTCCAAAAGGAGTTCTAGAGGAGAGATCACAGGACATTCATTAAAAAGATCCTGAGCTTTGAGGTTTGGCCAGGTCACTGGAGCCAACCTCAGATGGCAGCTGGCTTCCCTTTGGGGAGCTGCACCAGGAATCAGCCTGGATCTTGAAATTTGGGGAGGGTAATTTTCTGGTGTAGGGGGTGGGGTGGGGTGGGTAGTAAAGTGGGAAGGACTTATGATCAATAAGTGATGGAGGTTGAGGTTTGCCCTGTTTATCTTCTCAGCTGAGTTTCCCTGTTTAGGGCTGGCTGCTTTAAATTTTTTTTTTTCAACGTTTATTTATTTTTGGGACAGAGAGAGACAGAGCATGAACGGGGGAGGGGCAGAGAGAGAGGGAGACACAGAATCGGAAACAGGCTCCAGGCTCTGAGCCATCAGCCCAGAGCCTGACGCGGGGCTCGAACTCCCGGACTGCGAGACCGTGACCTGGCTGAAGTCGGACGCTTAACCGACTGCGCCACCCAGGCGCCCCTGGCTGCTTTAAAAAGCCATCTAGTAGACAGGTGCCTAGGTGGCTCAGTCAGTTAGGCGTCCCACTCTTGATTTTAGCTCAGGTCATAAGGTTTGTGAGTTTGAGTACCGTACCAGGCTTTGTTCTGACAGTGTGAAGCCTGCTTGGGATTCTTTCTTTGTTCTTCCCCCACTCATGTGCACACATGCTCTCTCTGTCTCTCTCTGTCTCTCTCTCTGTTTCTCTCTCCCTTTCTCTCAAAATAGATAAATTAAAAAAAAAAAAAAAAAAGCCATCCAGTAGAGGACAGATGACACCACATCAACCCCCTCAGGCCAGGAGTCAAGGAAAACAGCATGTGGAGAGACTCCTTCGTGACCTGGCAAAGAAGGAGGCCAACTGTGTGGGTAAGAAGTGGGTTGGCAGCAGCTGGTTTCAAGTAGTGCCAGGAGACTCCACTGAACAGGGAAAGCTGAATGGTAACTGTGATGAAGGACTAGCAGGAGGAGAGAAGAAACAACCAGGTGACATGGTATAAAAGGTTCTCCAAGGAAGCCCTCTTGAGTTCAGCTCTTTCTTTCTGGTTGTGTCCAGAGAAGTGGTCGGCATCTCAAGACCTTGGGTGGGAGCTCTGCCAGGCTGCTTTATCCGTTTTGCTTTGGCCTGAGTGCTCACATCCTGGGCTTCCTGCATTGGGACAGGTCCTTCTCAGTGACCTATGGAAGCTGAGAACATGGCTCCCTCCATTCTTTGTGTCGGTCCTGCAGCCACCCAAAGAACTTCCTAAGATGCCCACCCATTTCCATAGAGACTGGAAATAACCAAGAGAGAGCCTAGTGTTATTAGGCTCAACTTGTTAGGGCCAAATTGAGGTCTTATTATGTCACTGATGATTATGTGATATTTGCATGTTAACTTTGCTCCGGTCAGTACTAGGCATTGGAACAGATCTTGGAAATACAGTGGAACACCATGATCCTCTGGTTGACCAGTGGTCTCTTTGCTGTTTACTACATCAAATATTAGATGCAGCGAAATCCAAACATTACTTTGCCTTGCTCCAGAGCTGTTGAGGCCAGTTGGTTGGAGGCCATGGGGTCAATTTCATACCTTCCTCCCAAAGGACCAGTTAATTTCATCTATGACAGGTGACAGCTGGTGTCCCTAGTTTGACCAGCCCTCATAGAGATGAAGACTCTGAGTAGTTACATGCTAATACAAGAACATTCTTGGATTTATTCACAGTGTATGCCTTCCTAATGTGCTAAATGTGCAAAAGACATTTGCTCTGCATATGACTCTTTTACTAACAGCATAATTAAGGCTTTTGTTTGGGTTGCGCATATAGCCACATAGACTGCTAAGTAGAATTAGGTCTAAAATTCATTTTATTTTGGGGGCGCCTGGGTGGCTTAGTCGGTTAAGTGTCTGACTTCAGCTCAGGTCATGATCTCATTTTGTGGGTTCAAGTCCCGCATTGGGCTCTGTACTGAGGGCTTGGAGCCTGGAGCCTGCTTTGGATTCTGTGTCTCCCTCTCTCTCTGCCCCCTCCCCTGCTCATGCTCTCTCTCTCTCTCAAAAATAAGTAAACATTAAAAAAAAAACAAAATTCATTTTATTTTCAAAGAATGTTTAATTGCAACTGACATAAAAAAAACTTCCTTTTATGGCACTCACTAATGAGATAGCCAGACCCATGCATATGCTCTCTTGTATCTGAAAAATCCAGTCTCCCTCTAACTCAGGTTCACCATCTGACCATTAGTGTCCTATACTATTACAGAGAAAAGAAATCTTAAAGTTAATATCAAACAGAATTCCAATTCCTCATGTCACATTTTTATATACTACAAGCTTTTTCTCCCTCTGCCATTGAATATATCTCTTTTAGTTGAACAGTGACTTCTTTTGCCTAGTTCAGTCTAATTGGTTTCTAGATTATCCAATTAGTCTCATTTCACCTTCTAAAAGGGCACCAGCTGTGACTTATCCTTGCACAAAACCATCTCTAATCTGGGGTGCTTAATTTCATTCAATCCTTACAATTATTCACTTTCTGTGGATGTACCAGGTGTGTTCAGGCAATAGATGTATTTTTGAATAAATCTAATGAGTATAATGCATTTGGTCAAGAATGTAGAATGTAGTTAGCATCTGCACAGAGAAAGCATTACAGAGAACTGTATTGTTTCATTTTCATATGGGGAAGAGACTTTCTAAGATCATTGGGCTCTAAACCAATAAGTCGTGGAGACTTCAAACTATACTGGAGCAAAGCAATCTCATTGGAGAGATTCCAAATTGCTATTACATATTAAAATTTTCATTGGTCTAGATTCACCTTCTGAGTGTCTGGTTCATGTGCTAGTTGAAATTGATCATGTACACCACATTCACAGACATGAGGATGATGAGAAAGAAAGTCCAAATCTACACAAAGCATATCTCTGCTATTTCTTGATCTGAAATCCATGATTTGGAGCACTTTGGAGACATACTGTTTCTGTAGAGGTTAGTTTCTACAGACTCACAGTTTTTTTCTCCCTGCTTTTGCACAGGTCACGTGAAAGGTTGGCCACAAGTGGTGTTACAAACAGTATTATCTGCAGAGGAACTCAGAGAATGCATAGAATGAAAGGGAACAGCCTTCATTCATCACAGAATGCTTGTAAATAATTTGTAGAGGAATACATTTGAACTCTTACTACATTAAAAGTGGGATTGTTTTCTGAAGTCTGATAGAAAACCAAGCAAAAAACAAAGTGAAAGGTGGTTACACTTGCAAAAGAACAGTAGGAATTAAATAAGTCATCCTATTAGAGCTGTCACATAACCTCAAAAGGCACTTGTTCAAATCATGAGTGTGTGCAAAATCATAAATCACACCCTAATTTGTTTAATAATTTTCTGAGAAAATGAGCAAAGGCACACTAATGCAATTAGTTTGGGTTTGTGTGAATGCTATTTTAAAGGTTTTTACGAGCATGGAGGAATTATTTTTAAAAGCAGGGTTTTTTCCTTTTTTAATTTTTATTTTTTTAATATGAAATTTATTGTCAAATTGGTTTCCATACAACACCCAGTGCTCATCCCAACAGGTGCCCTCCTCAATGCCCATCACCCACTTTCCCCTCCCTCCCACCCCCATCAACCCTCAGTTTATTCTCAGTTTTTAAGAGTCTCTTATGGTTTGGCTCCCTCCCTCTCTTTTTTTCCCTTCCCCTCCCCCATGGTCTTCTGTTAAGTTTCTCAGGATCCACATAAGAGTGAAAACATATGGTATCTTTTTCTGTATGACTTATTTCACTGAGCATAACACTCTCCAGTTCCATCCACATTGCTACAAAAGGCCATATTTAATTTTTTCTTATTGCCAAGTAGTATTCCATTGTGTATATAAACCACAATTTCTTTATCCATTCATCAGTTGATGGACATTTAGTCTCTTTCCATAATTTGGCTATTGTTGAAAGTGCTGCTATCGGGGTACAAGTATCAGGGTACAAGTGCCCCTATGCATCAGCACTCCTGTATCCCTTGGGTAAATTCCTAGCAAAGGCATCAAAATTGCAAAGATGAAGTTAAGCTTTCACTTTTTGCAGATGACATGATATTATACATGGAAAACCTGATCGACTCCACCAAAAGTATGCTAGAACTGATACATGAATTCAGCAAAGTCTCAGGATACAAAATCAATGTACAGAAATCAGTTGCATTCTTATACTAATAATGAAACAACAGAAAGACAAATAAAGAAACTGATCCCATTCACAATTGCACCAAGAAGCGTAAAATACCTAGGAATAAACCTAACCAAAGATGTAAAAGATCTGTATGCTGAAAACTATAGAAAGCTTACGAAGCAAATTGAAAAAGATACAAAGAAATGGAAAAACATTCCATGCTCATGGATTGGAAGAATAAATATTGTTAAAATGTCAATACTACCCAAAGCAGTCTACAGATTCAATGCAATCCCAATCAAAATTGCACTAGCATTCTTCTCAAAGCTAGAACAAGCAATCCTAAAATTTGTATGGAACCACAAAAGACCCCAAATAGCCAAAGTAATATTGAAGAAGACGACCAAAGTGGGAGGCATCACAACCCCAGACTTTATCATCAAGACAGCATGGTATTGGCACAAAAACAGACACATAGACCAATGGAATAGAATAGAGACTCCAGAATTGGACCCACAAAAGTATGGCCAACTAATCTTTGACAGAGCAGGAAAGAATATCCAATGGAAAAAAGACAGTCTCTTTAACAAATGGTGCTGGGAGAACTGGACAGCAACATACAGAAGAATGAAACTAGACCACTTTCTTACACCATTCACAAAAATAAACTCAAAATGGATAAAGGACTTGAATGTGAGACAGGAAACCATCAAAACCCTAGAGAAGAAAGCAGGAAAAAACCTCTGACCTCAGCTGCAGCAATTTCTTACTTGACACATCTCCAAAGGCAAGGGAATTAAAAGCAAAAATGAACTATCAGGACCTCATGAAGATAAAAAGCTTCTGCACAGCAAAGGAAACAATCAACAAAACTAAAAGGCAACCGATGGAATGGGAAAAGATATTTGCAAATGACGTATCAGATAAAGGGCTAGTATCCAAAACCTATAAAGAGCTCACCAAACTCCACACCCAAAAGACAAATAATCCAGTGAAGAAATGGGCAGAAAACATGAATAGACACTTCTCTAAAGAAGACATCCAGATGGCCAACAGGCACATGAAAAGGTGCTCAACGTCGCTCCTCATCAGGAAAATACAAATCAAAACCACACTGAGATGTCACCTCACGCCAGTCAGACTGGCTAAAATGAACAAATCAGGAGACTATGGATGCTGGAGAGGATGTGGAGAAACGGGAACCCTCTTGCACTGTTGGTGGGAATGCAAACTGGTGCAGCCACTCTGGAAAACTGTGGAGGTTCCTCAAAAAATTAAAAATAGATCTACTCTATGACCCAGCAAAAGCACTGCTAGGGATTTATAAGCAGTTTTAAGGGCACCTGGGTAGCTCAGTATGTTGAGTGTCCAACTTTGGCTTGGGTCATGATCTCATGGTTTGTGAGTTCGAGCAAGCTTAACCACTCCACTGGGGGAAGTCTAAGTGGCAGCTTCCTTGGTTGCAAAATGGGCAGTAAAGTAACTACTGCCAAGTGTAGCTGTGAGACAAAAAAAAAGCTGATAAAGATTTAAACACAGTGCCTGGCACATAGTACGTGCTCAGTAAACTTTTGACTTGCCTATTTTACAACTTTTATTGAGAAGAAATAGTTAAAATGATGTCAGTTATTTTGAAATTTTTGGTATGGTGATAGTATTATGGTTATGTTTGTAAAGAGAATTCATCCATTCTAGAGATACACATTCAAGTGTTTACAGACGAAATGAGAGGATGTCTGAGATTTTCTTCAAAATAAACCAGCTGGCAGGGGTGGGGAGGAAAAGAGGGAAGGATAGAGGATATGAGATTGGCAGGTACTGATGACTGCTGATGCCAGGCCATGAGTTCATTATACTTTGCTTTCCACCGTCATGTGTTGAAAATTGAAATTATATATATAGATATAGATATAGATATATTTAGCTTTTTATTATATATATATATGTGAAGCTGTATTACATATCTATATATATATGAAGCATATATCTATATATATATGAAGCATATATCTATATATATATGAAGCATATATCTATATCTATATCTATCTATATATATGAAACTGTATTCCAGGGGATGATGCATAAAAGACATTTATACACATATAGACATACACACACACTTGTTTCAGATTTTCCTAAAACCCTCTTGAACATGTAGAATATCCAAACATAGTATGTTATTAACAGTATAATTAACATTAGTATTTTTTCAATATGCAATTATTAGGACTCTGGTTTAGCATTCTGCAGAACACTCTGGCAACTAAGTGTTCTGCATGCACATACAAAAAATTCTTCTTTGAAAACTCCCAAATACTATACATCTGTCTTGGTGATTTGCAGATGTATTATATTAAAGGACCTGAGGGGTCCTGCAGTAGATAAGCCTGTTTATCATTTAACTTAATGTTTGCATGTTTAATTATCTAAAGATTCCCACCTCCTCCCCATTTACTTGTCTGTTTTTACATAACACTGATTACCATTGATAAACATCTTGGAGGATAAGGGGGTCCCATGGAACTCAGTTTGGGAAACACTGGTAAGAGCTACATCACAGAATAAGTCAGATCTTGTGGGCTGTCCAGGAAGTGTAGGATGCTGTTAAACAAAATGTTTTTTAGAGGTTTAGCAAAAAGGAAGCTTAGTGTCCTTGTCTCATGCTTCCTTTGTCTACTTTTCTTCTTTCTACACTCCTTCCCCATGGCCCCAAACCATCAGCTGCCACATACCCAGAGAAGAGAAAGAGGTGGCCTTGTGAATGAATCTCGCTCACCTCTCCCACAGGAGCAGTGTCTCTGACTATAGTGTGAAAGGGAGGCTAGAGAAAGAGTTCGGGATCCTTGGGGCTCTGGATGGAGTCTCAGCTCCCACTCTTCCCTCCCATAATTACATATAACTTGGGCCTTCTTATGGCAAGCAAGATTTAAGTCAGAGTATGGTTCTATCCAAGGAGAGATAGCATAGGAAATTAAAAATACATATATAGTTATGTTTTATATATTTAGCATTCTGGTATGATGCAAATGAATTTTCTCTGATTTTCCTCTTAGCTAGCACTTGAATTCATGTTTTAGCTGTGCATTGGAAAGCACGATGAAAACTGAATAGACTGATAAGTTTGGGATTTCCTTGCTCTGGAAGTTTTATAAAAATAATAACAATAAAAACAGTGTGATCATAATTGCTCAAGAAATATGCTGAGAGATACAGAATGTTGATTGACAGACTTACTTTTTACTTATCTGCCCACCACACAATTAGCCACTTTCCCTTCCTGATCCTTCTGCAGCCCAGCCAAACACTGGCACACACCTTCCTCCTCATCCTTTACTCTATGAATAGCCCCAGTGCCTCTGAGATCCTGGAGTCCTCTGCCCTTCCCTTCTGATCCCCTCCACTGTATCTTCTCTAGTCTTCCTTTCTGTCTCTTGATATGTGGAGGTCTGGGAAGACCAAGCAAACCTTGTGCCAGTAATGAACATTATGACACTAAGAATGCTAATACTTTCCACAATGTTCCTTAACACAATTGTTGTTACCATTACATCACATTTGCTCCTAAAAGTCATAAAACACTGTCATGTCCACCCATTTATGGAATATTTTTATTGTTTTGTAGGTAAAAAAAAAATTCGTTAGAAATTAAACAATTTGCTCAAGATTGTACAGTTGCAATTTGTATTGCAACTAAATTTGTGATCCGTCTAGGCTTTTGCTATCATTCACATTTTGGTCAGTCCTCTGGATCCTCAGTTTCTCAAAACTGACTGCAGTGATATAACCGCACACCTGAGGATTTTTCTTCTCTATGGGTGTATGCCTATAATTCAGATATTCGTACAGAAATTATGTAGATTTGAATGTCTGAACTTGCAGTTCCTTGAGGAGCTGCCCATCTATGTGTCTTAGTGCCTTTGCACCACCTACTCTTTCTGCCTGAAGCCTCTAGACTTCCTCTCATCTTCTCCTGGCTAACTTCTGTCCAGCCTACTTCAGGGTCATCTCTCCTTGTCCTGGAAGCTTTCCCAGGCCCCTCTATTTCATCCCATTTAAATGCGGGGTTCCCCAGGGCCCTCCTATACCCCTGAGCTCAATTCTATCACAGCATTGCTCATGCTGGGCTCTACCACTCTGTGTGCCCGGCTGTCCTTCCTCTATGTGGTGAGTTCCTTAAGGTAGGGACTGACTAGCATAATGCTGGACAGATACTGGTAGGTGCTAAGTAAATGTTTGTTGAATGGCTTAAGTAATGAGAAATGTCTCCTGAGAGAGATGATAGGAACTTGAGTTTTGTGTTTCTTAAAAGGACCATTTCTTGCATTGTTTGTTTTAGCATAATATTTTCTATTTCATAAGGTAGGGGTGGTGTTTTTTGCTTGGACCCATCCTAGGAAGCATCACTTGAACTTCCTGACTTTGTTGCCTTTGTCACATCAGATCCAGCCCACCATAAAGAGGCCTGCTGCATTTGATTTCCTCTGCAAGGAAGAAAAACAAAACAAAACAAAAGTCTCAATTTATCACAAAACCCAGCACAGGAAAGCTTAAACAATGGCTCCCACACTCAGCTCTCACATAGCTGAAAAAAACTATTTGTCTTATACAAGGAAGAGAGTTCCTCAAATCCAACAAAGGCAACTCTTCTTCCTGGATAACGCAACTTTGCCGGGAATGAGAGGAACATTCACAATACAGGTTGACAGTCAAATGACTTTTGTGAACCCAGCAGACTAGTCGAGGAAAGAGAGGCTGACAGCATCCCACTGAGGAGTGGATCCATTTGGTTTCGATGATGAGATGGACAACAGCTATGACTTATAGCACCTTTGGACACTACACAAGTTTAAAGACACACCATGAAATCATCAGATGTTTTGGAGGAAGCTGGAGACCCATTGAGTCCCACATGGTTGTATAGATGGTGAAGTAGAGATTCGTCCCCTATTTTCATCTTCTGAATTCCTCTGCTAAGTGCTGAGAATGCCTGCTCTCACTTCATTTAATAGCAACCTCCTACTGTGTGATATCTGTTACTAGTTTCATTATTTGTCGAGCACCCTCTGATCTCATGGCAAATTTAAAAATAATTTTCTCTCCTTTCTTGCTTTCTTTTGGATTTATTTTTTTTTTTATCATTCCATTTCTTATCATCTAGTAATTTGGAAGTAACATCCTGTGTCTATTTTAAAAACATTACTCTAGGAATTACAACATGGGGCACCTGGGCGACTCAGTCAGTTGAATGTTGAACTTCAGCTCAGGTCATGATCTCACAGTTCATGGGTTCAAGCTCCACATTGGGCTCTGTGCTAGCAGCTCAGAACCTGGAGCCTGCTCAGATTTTGTGTCTTCCACTCTTTCTGCCCCTCCCCACTTGTGCTCTGTCTCTCTCTCTCAAAAATAAATAAACGTTAGAAATATTTAGAAATTACAGCATACATATTTAGCTTCTTGAAGTCTAAACTAATTAACACATTTAGCCTACTCCTCAACAATAGAAGAAACTTAAAAACATTTAACTTCATTTCCCTTTCTACCTACTTCTCAGGAAATGCTGTAATTTATTTTAATTCTATCTTTTTGCCATTCCCCAGCATTAATACTTTGTTTTATACAAGCAGGGCTTGTTTGCCTTACCCATGTACCTTCTGTTTTCTTTTGCTTTATGCTTTGCTCCTTCTTTCATCATGGTATCACTTTCTTTTTACCTAAAGATTATCTTTTAGAATTCTCTTTATTGAAGATCTATTTTTGGAAACCTCTCTCAGGTTTTATTCTAAAAATATCTTTAGTTTTCTCACTTTATTGAAGGATGTGTACACTGGTGTTAGAAGTCTTGAATGACATTTACTGCTTCCAGAATGTTGATATTATTCCACTGTCCTCTGGCTTCTATAGCTGATGCGGAACAGTCAGTCATACGTCTGTTTTTTTTCTTTGATGACAGTGTTGGGTTTTTTCCCTGTCTTCTTTTAAGTTCTCTTCAGGTTTGCTATGGCAGATTTAGATGTGAGTTTCTCATATTTTATCCTGCTTGGGATTTCTTTGATTTCTTGAATTTATGGATTAGTGTCTTCCATCAGTTGAGGAAAAGTTTCAACAATTACCCCTTCAAATGTTTCCTTTATCCTATTCTTTCTCTTTTGGAACTCTGATTAAATGGATGTTAGACTCTCACTCTATTTTCTAGTCTTTTAAATCTCTTTTCATGTATTTTATCTTCCTTTTAATCCACTAATTGACTTTTTAATTTTAATTATTATTTTTTATTTCTAGAAGTTTTATTTGGTTACTATTAAAATATGCTGTATCACATTTTATAGTTTCTTATTTCCTCCAGACGTAAGCTTTGTAGCTTGTTATGAGCATTTCTTTTTAAAAATACATTAAGAAAGTGTGCCTGCATGGCTCAGTCACTGGTGTATGTGACTGGATCTTGGGGTTGTGAGTTCAAGCCCCATGTTGGGTGTAGAGATTACTTAAAAAATCTTTTTTAAAAAAATATTTATTTTTGAGAGAGAAACACAGAGACAGAGTGTGAGCTGGGAAGGGGCAGAGAGAGAGGGAGACACAGAATCTGAAGCAGGCTCCAGTCTCTGAACTGTCAGCAAAGAGCCTGATGTGGGGCTTGAACTCCTGGACCGCGAGATCATGACCTGAGCCAGAGTCAGACACTTAACCAACTGAGCCACTCAGGTTACCCAAAAACAAAAAAAGAAACTTTTAAAAATACACTTAAGTATTTGTTATATATTCTGTCTGATAATTAATTATCTGAAGTTTGAAGTTTGATTTCTCCAATCTACTATTTTACTTATTCTTGTTCAAGATGTTTGGTTACTTGCATGCTTGTTTGCTTTGGCTATCTATTGGCCACTATTCTTGAAAAACTATCTTTAGAGTTTTATCTGCCTGAGGCTGAAGATACTTTCCTCTAAGAGAGAATCTGTGCTTATTTTTGCCAGCAGTCTTGGGACACTACTAGTCCAAGAGAAATTTAAACTAACCTCAAAGCTTGAGTTGTATTAGACCACCAGGTGATATGGTTATGAACTGCAAATCCACACAAGAGTTAGGTTGTGGTTATGACTCTAGGGAAATTTTTATTTCCTACACTCTTCTCAGTATTGATGCAATTTTCTTTAAGTTTTCTTGTGGATGTTTGCTTAAGGAATAGACTTTTTGGGTCCCCGTTTTATGGAGGGACGGCCTCTCATAAGACCAACCCCACCCTGGTCATGCCCTAGGTATTGACTTTTCTCCCATTGTCCCATGAGGTCAAGAAAACCCAAGCTCAATTTTGACCAGTTGGCAAATGCTCCAGAAGGAATATTAGAGTTTCATTTAACTATAGAGGTTTTCCACTTAAATGTTTGGTTTGGTAATTCCTTATTATCTTGTTAGCTCTTTGGTGTTTTTAATACACAGTGAAAGTGAACTTGAAATTATTAGAAGTCTTGGGGCTGAAACAATCTGAACATATTCTCAAACTTTATTTTAAAAAAATTTTTTAACTTAAAAATCTTTTATTTTATTTATTTTGAGAAAGAGAAAGAGAGTGGGAGAGGGGGAGGGGCAGAAAGAGAGGGAGAGAGAGAATCCCAAGCAGCCTCCGCGTTGTCAGTGCAGAGCCTGAAGTGGAGCTTAATCTCACGAACCATGAAATTATGACCTGAGCTTAAATCAAGAGTTGGACTGAGTGACCCAGGTGCCCCAAACCTACTCTCAGACTTTAAATGGGCAAGAAGCCTGGCTCGCTGGCATAGAGCCAGATGTGGAACATGAGTGCCTAGTTGGCCACTTTTGGAAAACTGAACTGACACTGTGAGATGAACTGAACACTGAGTTAATATGTTCTGATGCTGATGCTCATCAGACTTTAGAAAGGATCTGGGTAAAATGAGTGGATAAGATAAGATTTTTAAATTTTTTCATATATTAATTTTCATTGATTTTTAGCAAGAGTATTATTCTGAGTAACCTCGCCAATTGTATTTCCAGAAGTAGAAGTCAGTCATTTTCATCTGACTGATTCTTACTCATCTATCAAGATACATTTAGGCATCAAATGCCCCAAAGTATTTCCTTATCCTCCTAGTCCTTCTCATGCAACCCAGAGCCCTGCTGGATGATCTCAAAACCTACCCACATGATGGTGCCATCATTGTACTTATCACACCACATTCTTTTTTAATCTTGTTTTTAATTGTGAAATACAATACACTACAAAAGGAACATTAAATATAAAATATAGCTTAACAAATTAGTATAAAACAAGAGTTGGCAAATATTTTCTGTAAGGGGCAAGATAGTAAAGATTTTAGGCTTTGTGGTCATACAATCTATCTCTCAACTACTCAAGTCTGCCATTGCAGTGAAAAGCAGCCACAGGCAATATAGAAACAAATGAGTGTGGCTGTGTTCCAATAAAGTTTTATTTACAAGAACAAGTGGCAGGCAGGATTGAACCCACAGGTTGTAGTTCTGTAACTCATTAGTACTTTATGCCAATGAGTAAACACTGAGTTAAGAAATGGCATATTGGGGAGCCTGGGTGGCGCAGTTGGTTAAGCGTCCGACTTCAGCCAGGTCACAATCTCGCGGTCTGGGAGTTTGAGCCCCGCGTTGGGCTCTGGGCTGATGGCTCAGAGCCTGGAGCCTGTTTCCGATTCTGTGTCTCCCTCTCTCTCTGCCCCTCCCCCGTTCATGCTCTGTCTCTCTCTGTCCCAAAAATAAATAAACGTTGAAAAAAAAAAAAAAAAAGAAATGGCATATTGCCTTTCTTGGCCCTTCTCAACCATAATTCCTTTTCACAAATATAATCACTATCCTGACTTTGATGATAATTCAGTCTTTGCTTTTCTTTGTAGTCATACGAGCTAAGTATATATCCTTAAACAAGATAGTCAGTTCTACCTATTTTAATTATTATATATGAGGACACTTAATTTTTTGCATCATGGCTCTTTTTACTTTTGTTTTTAAGATTCATCCATGTCACTGCATCTAGCTATAGTTCATTCATTTTCTTTGTCATATAGCTTTCCATATGATGGTATGACAGTTGTATGACTTTATTTATCCATTCTACTATTCATGGACATTTGGGTTGTTTCCAATAGTTTGGGACTGTTTTGAATAATGCTCCTATGAAATGTCTTTTGGTACACACCTGAAAGCATTTCAGTTGCACCAAAAATACCCAGCAGTGGGACTGCTAGGTCATAAGGTATGTAATTCTTCAATTTTATTCAAAATGAGAAACTGTTTTCAAAGGGGCTATAGTAATATACACTACCATCAGTAGTGCAGAAAGTGCCTGCTGCTCCTTTTTGTTAAAGATAAAAGATTGCTGGCTGAATGAAGCACCCTCCCCCCCCCCGCCCCAGGCTCCACCTTGGGCAGAAAACCTTATTCTAACAGAAACTTTAAAGTGTAAAATTCAATGGCTCTTAGTATATTCACAGAGTTGTGCACCCATCACAGCAATTAACTGTACAATATTTGTATTACTCCTAAAGAAAATCTGCACATCTTAGTAGTGACTCCCTACCTGCTCTATCCTGCCCAGCCCTAGGCAACCACTAACTTACTGCCTGTCTCTATGGATTTGCCCAATCTGGACATTCCATATGGAATGTGGAATCATACAATATATGGTCTTTTGTGTCTGACTTCTTTCACTGAGTATAATATTTTTTTTAGTTTATTTGTTTGTCGAGAGAGAGAGAGCAAGCAGGGGAGGGACAGAGAGAGAGAAGGAAAGAGAGAATCTTAAGCAGGCTCCTTGCTCAGTACCGAGCCCGACACAGGGCTCAGTCTCACAAACTGTGAGATCATGACCTGAGCTGAAATCAAGAGTCAGACACTTAACTGACTGAGCCACCCAGGCACCCCCATTTATACAATATTTTTAAGGATTATCCATATTGTAGCATGTATCGGTACCACCTTATTATTTATTTATTAATTTTAAATTAATTACTTAATTAAATAATTATTTAATAATTATTCCAAACACTATACCATTCTCCAAAGTGGGCTAAGAGCTTCCTCCTTGGCTATGAATGCTTTGAATAAGCCAATATGTGCTTCTCTAACCGAAAATTACTTAATATTTTTCTAAATAAAAATGACTATCACCCATCTCTTTGTAAAGAGCAGGGCTATTCTCTATCTTTGGTAAATGGAAGCAACTTAATTCACCCTGGTGATGTGGGATAGCTGTTCCAGTAAAATCAATAAGGGATGAGTTGCTGTGAATAAAGTGTCACATTCTGATGGCTGAGATTAAAGATAAAGTCCCAGATGAACTGGAAAAGAGTTCTATTAGATTTTATGTCTGCTGACATCACTGAATAATGTGATACAAAATATCCAATGTCACCTTCCCTGGGGAACAGCATCAGTGATGGGTCAGCGTGACTTCTTCCCAACAGCTTTCTTAAGCCAAGAAAAGCCTCAGTTTCCCCTGTTGCATGCTCTTTTTAATCTAAAAAGGCTTTCAGGGCTTGGGCCCTTCAGAAGCAATCTCTCAGCTCCCTCTGACCTAAGGTAACACAAAGAAGGAAGGAGAGTTATTTGAATGAACTGGAAGAAGGCTGGCCGTAGGGCACTCCAACTGAAGTCCCTAAGGGATACTAAAAACAAAACCAAACAAGGAATAAAAGCTGATGAGAATATTGATTCATACCACACTGGTTGATCAATATGTTGTCAGATATCAAAAGAATTAACAATAGAACATTTGGAAATGTGTACTCAGATGGAATAAATGTCAAATAGGAAAACGGGGAGATAATTTTATAGGCTTTTTACAAAACTTATGTCAAAGTAAAATGTTCAAAATGTTAAAAACATTACTTTCATACAAATATAGAAAGTTTATTTAACACATTAGTGAGAGATTCAGTACGACATTAAAGCTGTTTCAAAGTAGAATTTAAGAATTTATTTAGTCAGGAAAGGCATGCTGAAATGGCTTTGCTAAGTGTATTTATTTACTGAGGCTAACATAACAAAGTACCACAGACCAGGGGCTTAAACAACAGAAATTTATTTTCCCATGATTCCGAGGCTAAAAGTCAGGGACCAAGGTGCTGGCAGGTTGGTTTTTCCCAAGGCCCCTCTTGTTGGCTTGTGGCCAGCCATCTCCTCTTTGTGTCTTCACTGGACCTTCCCTCTGTGTGTGTCTGTGTCCTGATCTCTTGATCTCTTGTTACAAGGACACCAGTCAGATTGGATTAGGGCCCATCCTCATGGCCTCGTTTTAGTTTAATTTCCTCTTCAAAAATCTTGTCTTCGGGGCGCCTGGGTGGCGCAGTCGGTTAAGCGTCTGACTTCAGCCAGGTCACGATCTCGCGGTCCGTGAGTTCGAGCCCCGCGTCGGGCTCTGGGCTGACGGCTCAGAGCCTGGAGCCTGTTTCCAATTCTGTGTCTCCCTCTCTCTCTGCCCCTCCCCCGTTCATGCTCTGTCTCTCTCTGTCCCAAAAATAAATAAACGTTGAAAAAAAAGATTAAAAAAAAAAAAAATCTTGTCTTCAAATACATTGTATGGAATTGGGGGTTAGGACATCAACATATGAATTTAGGGGGACACAGCTCACCCTATAACACTTTGCGTTAGAGACAAAACTAGTTAATGTCCTAACAGGCAAGAAAATGATAATTTTGGGTGTAACTTTGTTTACCAGACAGATCTTTGCAAACCTACTAGGCAAAAATCTACAATTACGAATCTAGGCCAAATCAGTAATAATTAGTAACTCAAGCAAAGGTACATTCCCCAGAGAATCAAATAATCCTTGAGTGGGCCTGTTCAACAATGTCCCTAAATGACAGTGAAAGGAAATGCAGTTACCCTTTTATTGTAATCCCAACTTTGCATAGTTTTTTTTTTTTTTAACGTGTGTAACAAATATAACAAAACGTAAAAACAGATAAGTGAAAATACAAGAGGTTAGGGAATTAAATGATATACAGTGTATATTGGAGAAATGGTGAGTCTTGAAATTCATGCAATAGAATTTTTTCAAGATTAGGTTATTTGTAAAAATCCATTCAGTAACATTGAAATTATTTTATTGCCTCTTTCCTTTTTGAAAATGTTTTTTTAATGTTTATTTATTTATTGAGAGAGAGAGAGAGAGAGAGAGAGAGAGAGAAAGCATGAACAGGGGAGGGACAGAGAAAGAGGGAGAGAGAGAATTCTAAGCAGGCTCTGTGCTGTCAGCACAGAGCCCAATGCGGGGCTCAATCCCACAAACTGTGAGATCATGACCTGAGCCAAAATCAAGAGTCTTGGACACTTAACCAACTGAGCCACCCAGGTGCCTTGCCTATTTCAATTTATATATAAATTTAAAAGTCATGATAAGATTCAGAAGATTAGTAAGTATTCATTCATTATTTTATTCACAGTTTCAAATTAAACATTGTACTGTGGAAAAAATGGATTTGAGCAACTAACATTACTTTTTTCCATATCTGCTTAAATTTATAAGAGCTATATTCACGTGAACAATTAATGTGTCTATTAGAAATGATTCTGGCATAAATGACAATAGAGACAACTAAACCTCGACTCTGTAATACTTTCTTAGCTATCAACACTATGCTGGTTTAAATTGACCCCTGTGTTACCTTAACGTTTGACAGACACTCCCAGCACCCAGTCACATCCAGGTTCCCCAACCAACATCAAATAACTGAGTCACTCAGGCGCCTCCCCCCAAATTACAACTTTTACCAAAGAAAGGGCTTTTATGAACCAATAAGAAAAAACCAAGCACCTTAATAAAAAATCAGGTAAAGAACACGATTAATCGATTCACAATAGAAATTCAAAAGCCATGTAACATGAAACACAAGTCTCCTAATAATCAAAGAAATAAAATTTAAAATGGAAATGAGAAAAAAAAATCATGGATTAGATTAGCAACAGGTTTTTCTTTTTCCATTGGCTTAAAAAACAAACCACAAACACCTAATGTTGAGGATATGAAGAAAGGGGCAGGCTTTCTCAAACACTGGGTATGGCAGGAAAAATAGGAGCAACTTTTCTATGGAGCAATTTGAAAGCATTTATTAAAAATGCAAACATGCCTGTTGTTTACCTCAACAATTCCATGTCTAGGAAAATATATTAAGAATCACCCATTTGTATAGAGGACTCTAGAATTTTATGCATTACTCTGTTGTTTAAAATGAGGGGATTGAGGGATACCTGGGTGGCTTAGTCGGTTAAGCCTTAAACCCTGGATCTCAGCTCAGGGCTCGATCTCAGGGTCGTGAGTTCAAGCCCCACATTGGGCTCCACACTGGGCTCTGCACTGGTTGTGGAACTTACTTAAAAAAAAAAAAAATAAATAAATAAATAAATAAATAAATAAATAAATAAATAAATAAATAAAATGAGGGAACTGGATAAAATGTCCTGTTTGATAACAAAAATGTATTGCTATAATAATAATAATAATAATATATTGTCTTTATAATAATAATAAAATATATTCCTTCTTATAACAATAAGAAAGCTATTACTATTGACAAGAGAAATGGAGTATGTGAGCAAGGTTTTCCAAAAATAGAGTATTGTTCATTTATACACCATATACCATTTATATATACCATAGAGAGAAGCATTTATATACCATAAAGAGAAGCAAAAATGCTTCAGTTATTTGAGGGGCGCCTGGGTGGCTCAGTCGGTTGAGATTCCAACTTCAGCTCAGGTTATGATCTTGTGGTTTGAGTTTGAGCCCCGCCTAGAGCCTGCTTCAGATTCTGTGTCTCCCTCTCGCTCTGCCCCTCCCCCATTCACTCTCTGTCTCTCTCAAAAATAAATAAACATTAAAAAATTTTTTAAGCTGTAATTTGTATTACAATTTGTATGTTAACCATTTAAGTAGGATATTTTGTAAATATTTCCCCTTCCTTTTTTTGTTTTATTAATTAACTAGTTTATTTATTGTTTGGGTGAATTTTTGCCATGTACAAGTCTGCATGTTTTGTAGTCAATCTTTTAAAGTATAATTTCTGATTCTAGGTTCAAGATAAAGTAATATATGTAATTTGCAATTGATATTTAAAACAATAAGTTCTTAGAAGGTAGGAACTGATGCTATATATTCTGTATGGTGTGGAGGCTGGGTATTTTCAAACAGCAACAAATTTAGGTATGCAAGGAAAATTCAACTACATAATATAAACAATGGCATGCTGAGAAAAAAAAAAATGACCTTACCAGGAAAACAAAAGTTTGAATAATTTCTGGGAATGTATTTAAAGAGAGAAGTAAAAAGTCTACACACAATGCAATAGCTAATGGGAGCAAGTTAGTTACATTCTGGGTTTTTTTGCAAGTGTAATTGATCTTTAAAAAGTTGAAGTCCCTGGAAAAAGAAATGAAAGGCTCTGGAAAGTAGGATAATTTTGTTTAAAAATGCATGAAGCTCTTTGATAATACAGCATGGTTGGGGAAATGCCAGAAATGGAGATCCAGCCACAAGAACAAAGCTAAAGTATTTTATGTCATGAAATGAAATAAAAATTTTAAAAGGATAATTTCAGCAACTTTACGGCTATTTTCCAGGAGATCACTTACAACCACAGATCTGCAGCTGTGACCCGAAATTATCTGGGTTCCCCCAGCATGGGATGAGAAAACAAAGGAGAGCTCTGAGTTCATACAAATCCAAGTCTATAGCCAAGAATAATTTAAGAACTCTAGCGATAAAAGATTAGCAATTGGCATTTAAAAGAGTGTGAAATGGAGTGTGTTTGTAGTGTTTAAAAAAAAAGGAAATAAACGGAACTGAAAGGATGAAATATATTGTTACTGTTGTTGCCATATTCCCCAACAGCTACATGAAAATTCTGCAGGCACCCTCAGTGTCAGGTTCAAATGCAGACCTCAAGCCTTCTAAGTCTACCCCTGAGGTCTTGGTTAGTCTACTCTCACCTGTCCTGATAGCCAAGCTAGAAAGCTTTGAGTTATCTGGGGTTCTTCTCTTCTCTCTTTGCCTTAGACCCAAATGATGGACAGGTGACATTTGTTCTGATGAGCTTTCCCAACCCCTGGTGAAAATTACTTGCTCTTCTGCTGTACTTCTAAAAGGAAGGTGCTTTTTCTGAGATTGAGTTTATCACAGCTGCTTTGTATTTATAGTCCGCATACATCCCTGGCACATAACAGATCCTCACATGGTTTCCTGCGTTGGAAATATATCCAGGAAGGCTAGTCACCTATGTGATGTATTTTCTCTGGCGGAAATCAGTCTGACTGCTGTTTCAGCGTTGCTGCTCCTTAATCCTTGCATATTCTATTGCTATAATTTTTATGATTCTTCTTCTCTGGCCTTGGATCCATGGGGTTTTTTGCAGTTGTTAGTAGCGGCCTACAAAATTCTAGACTGTATCCCGAGGCTTGAATTAGTTTCTGTAAATTAATAGGCCACTGTGATCACTTTTTATTACTAAACCAAAGAGCCACATATGATGCAAGGCATTTTGTAACCTCTGGGGAAAATATTTCTGAAAGCCATTCTCATGCATCTGTGAGTGGCGAAATGAGGATGTCTGTTGCTTTTTTAAAAAGAGAATTCTTCTTTTTAGTCTATTTACAGAAGAAGCTTTCACATTATTTTATGAAGTGCACTTTAAACCCTCCTGTGCTACAGATACTGAAATAATGTTCCTGGAGAGACGTTTGAAAAGAAGCTGCTGGAGCTGGGAGGCTAAGCTGTCTGTCACCTCTGAAGAAAACGTGTCTAATTCAATTATCAGAGTCAAACAGTCAGCTCCTGGTCAGGTGGATGGTAAACTGACCTCACCTGAAACTGGATAGACGGGTAATCATGAGAGATACACAGCCCAGCACAAGTAATTCCTGATGGCAGGGACTTAATCCCAGTCACCATTTTATTCCCGAATAGTACCCATAAAAGACCTTTGAAGCAATTTACTGTTTTTGAGATACGGCACAAAACCCCCTCCAAATGGAGGCTTTTCTCTGTTCCTTTCCTCGGGGATGGACATGATGGGCCAGCAGGCGGCACAGGGGTTTGGGCACAGACCAAATATTTGGGTTAAGTAGCATGAACAAGAATAGGTTTTCACCACCCCACAACTAGAAAAGATGCTCCAGATCTCAGAGGCATTAAGAGGCACAGAGCCTGGCAGATGGAGGAAGAATGTAAGGGAGCTCCAAAGAAGTATGGAGACACTGCCAAGACCCAAGGGTGGCCAGGGTGTTGGCTCACAGCAGTCCATGTTCTGCATCCCCTCCTGTCCCACCCTGCCGACCACACGGCAAGAGTCTGTCTGCTCAGTGCCCTTGAGGCTTAGTTGGCTGCAGTGCAGTGTTCCCCACGTGGACAGCTCTCCTATTTCTGGCCCTTCCATTGGGACTCCAAATACCTGTAAGCCCAAAGGATGGAAGCTGAGCTTTGAAAATGAAGGTGACCCCATCCTGCACTGTTAGCTCATTGGGAGAAGAGCCTGAAGGGAGCCAGCCCAAGCCTGCACCTGAGATTGGATGGTGGTAATTACTTTCTGCTGAACAAACATTGGAAGGAAGCCCAATAGCAAAGGTGTGAAGGGATGAAAAAAAGTCAGCCGGCCAGTCAGGCTACAGATATTTAAGAGTACCCACTATCTCCTTGGTATTCCCTCAGGTGCTGGGAACAGGGCAGTGAAATTCCTCCACTTGAGGAGAATAAAGACAGGAAGATAGGAAGGTGGGCATGTAGACAGTCAGGGCCAAGGATGAGTTTATAAAGAATTAATAATGTGGTCTATCCTTATAATGAAATAATAGTCAGTGTTTAGGAGGAACAAAGTTCTGACACATGCTACAATGCAAATGATCCTCAAAAACATTACACTGAGAGAGGCCGGACACAAAAAGCCACATATTGTGTGATTCCTTTTATATGATATATCCAGAAGAGATGACTCTCTAGGGAGCAGAATGTCAATTAGTGGTTATAGGAGCGAGGGGGAGGGCACATGGGGAGTGACTGCTTAATGTGTAAGGGGTTTGACTTCAGAGTGTTGAAAGACCTGCTTTTTTTTCCCACCCAGCTTCTAGACTTCGTGACACAGAATGGGAGGAAAGGCACAGATGGTAGGACTGGAGAGGTGGGTGGAAATGGAGATGGACTCAGGCGTGCTCTGGGCTCCCCTTTGTGGGGGACAATCTGAGCAGTGGCAGAGGCACCAGAAACCTGTGACAAAAGCTAAGTAAATGGAAATCTATGTAGTCTAGAGGCTGTGGAGGGCAGAGGAACACAGGAACAAATTGCAGAGCTGGCTGTTGAGGATGTTGCATGGTCGTATGGTGGGAAGCCCTGAGCAGTTTTAGCATGTGAGAGAATTGGAGAGGAGAGGAGAGGATATTTTAGGAGGTGTTACGCAGGTCAGTGGTTCTCAAATTGTGTTCTGGGGATTGCTGAGTGATCTGTAGTCACTTTCAAGGCAACTGCACATTTAAAAGTATTTTCACAAGAATATTAAGCTGCTATTGGCCTTTCCACTCTCATTCCCTTATGTGCACAGTGAAGTTCACTGGAAGCTACAGGACGTGTGGTATTGCAAGTGGCTAAATACAGAAGCAGCTATGAGAATTTAGTTGTCTTCTATTAAGCCAGACACTAAAGAGATTTGCGAAAATGTAAAACAATTCTACACTTTCCATTAAAGTTTTCAAAATATAGCCTCTTTTTCATAAAAACATATTATTTATCTTAATGGATGTATCATTGTCATCAAAGTGACTGGATAAATATATATTTTTAAATTTTCAGTTATAATTGTAGCAGGGTAAATACCAATAGTTAGAATGCACATATACAAAAGCCCCTTGGGTTCCTTGATAATTTTGACGAGTGAGACCAAAAAGTTTGAGAACTGCTGGTATACATTATAAAACTGGATCTCGTTTCATGATTTTGGCATGATCTATGTAAAACCTGGGCCATGTGGGCTCTTAATTCTTTGGGCGCAATCATAGGAACTTTAAAAAAAAAGTAAAATTGCTGGTCAGCTAAACTACTCTAAAAACACTCTAAAGATTTAAGTGCTTTTGAATTTTATTTTCCAAATTGAGTAGAATATCATTTCCTAACCTGAATATTTTATCATCCTGTTTTCTCCTTGACATTACATACTGCCTGTTCTCTGAAACCCGGAATCTTAATCCTTATTCCAACTTTCTTCACACAGAAATATTCAAAAAAAGAGAAATTCCAGCTGGGAATGAGGCAGCTCTAAGTTGTTGTGGCTGTCTGGTCTTGAATGCAACACAAGGCAGTGAAATCATTCATCCTTTCTAATGACCCAGGGTAAATTTTTATTTGTTTCATGGGAAGAAAGCCAAATTTCATGACTAGAAATACTATCAAAATTAAAATCCCTCTATTATCAAAAGCCCAAGAGATTTTCTGTAGAGGTCTTATATCCAATAAAGCAAAATTCTCTTGATCCAGTGAGTTGACAAATCCCTCAGAATTTATTTTAACAGTCCTTAACTCATTGATCCATGATCATTATAATCTCAATAGACTGGAAATTGATATAATATCCCCCAAACAATTTGTAAACTGGAAGTATTAATGGATATCATCTGGTTAATTGTATGTCTGAGTTCTCTAGAGAAATAGAACCAATAAAAATACATATAATGTATATATACAGATATATATATGTATATATATGTATATGTTATAGTCCTATAAATAATAGGTCTATACATACATCATATAACATATATACACATATTGTATCTGTAGTCAGCAGGCTGAAGACTCAGGAGAGCTGATGGTATAGTTCCATTCTGAGTCTGAAGGCCTGAGAATCAAGATGGTATAAGCTCTAATCTCATTCTGATTCTAAATCCAAAGGCAGGAAAAGATGGATGTCTTGGCTCAAAAGACAGAGAGGCAGAGAGGGTGAATCCCTCTTCTCAGACTTTTCTGTTTTATTCAGGCCTCTAATGGATCAGATGAGACCCACCCACACTGGGAAGGGTGATTGGCTTCACTCAGTCTATGCATGCACATGTTAATCTCATCCAGAAACATCCTCATAGATACATCCAGAATAATGTTTTACCAAATATCTAGGCACTCCGTGGCCCAACCAAGTTGACATGAAAAATTAATCATCACAGTAATTTTCTAACCTTTTTTAAACCATGGGGACCTTATGTCATTGGGATGGAGGTATTGAATCCTCTGTCCCCATTCCCTGTGGGTATTCTGAAGATCCACAAGCCCAGTGTGGAATCCCTGTTTATGAGGATCATAGTGAACACCTACTTGGCATATCCAACTTGGAAACCATACTAAAGGAGCTACCAGGACATTCAGAATTGATTCATTTCAGTCTAAGACTCAAAGCAGAGAAATTTACATGAAGCTGCCTCAGTCATTTCAAAATTTGGGAGGAGATGTGGCCCGAATATGCAGGGGACTCATTCTGAGTTAGAAGAAAGTTGATATACATGAGGAGAGCCCATTATTTACCAGGGACCATAAATTTATGTATATTTCCTAAGGTTGTTCTTGTCACCACCCATCTGAAGGACCATTTGAAAGTTCCTAATGGCCAGAGTGACTTTGCCATGTGGATCAGCTGTGAAAATATTCTTCCTAGGTGTCCTGACAGACACAGAGCCATGGTAAATATCTCCTCCATAAATATCTATCACTGAGTTTTCACCAAAGCTGCAGAAGGAATGAAGTAATAATGCTTTTCTGTCTACACATGCCTGTGTCTCAGAAGCAGTCTTAAACATAAGCACTGTGCTGGTAGAGCGTTGTTAGCTAGAGGGAGAAGGAACTTTTAACAGAAGGATGATATGCAAGGGAAGGCAGTTCAGCATCATGCCAAAGGTAGGCATGTGGGGGTGTGGGGGTTGGGCAACAGAGAGGACAGCCAATCAAGGTATTGGCATACTCACACAGGCAACAGCTGGGGAAGGAAATCCAAGAGGATAAGGCTAAAAATAGAGGGATACTGAGTGGGGAAGGAGGCTAAGGTACAAATTAATTGAAGGCATCCTCACTGAGCTGGTTGGAAAGTCTTAAGAAGGTGTCAGATCAGTGGAGACCTTAAGGGGCAATGAACGTAATACACAGTTGAATGTTCAGGATGATGAGAAAGCAAAGGAATAGAGAGGCCTCAGGGGGACCACTATGTGTCTAGGTTTTGAGGGACACAGTGTGCTGATATCTGACTACCACCTGACAAGAGGCTAGGAGTGAGACTTCCCAGGTCTGGGCTGGATCTGGACCCACTCGATCACCTCAAAATGGATCCCACTCAAGAGGGCTGTCTGGAGGATATGCAAGCCTCAGATGTCCAGAGGCACAGAGTTGATAGAAGACGGAGGTAGAAGAGAAGTTGGTGTTGCACAATTTACAAGCTTCTTTTGTCCACTTCACTTGTCTTGGAGCCAGTCAGCACTCAGGAGATCATCTACATGGTGCCCCTAATTTATAGCCAAACTCACTGGTATTAGATGTTTTTCTATGGTGAGGAAGTCAAGATTGATAGGAACACTGGAACCTGTAGTACTTGTGAAGTTCGTTTAACTCAATCCCCACCCTGCCTAATCTGCCCATCGTACTTCCTCTTGGGCATAGTGTCCTTGACTTGCTCTTTTAATCTTAAACAATTGGGACATGCTCTTGGCAAACTTGTGAGGTCACTGAGGCAGAACCCTGATGTTACTTTTCTACATCCCTCTGGTGTCCTCTCTTCATTCCTCATTCTATCTCCCACAAGTATAATCTTGGGACTCATTGGGTGACAAGAAATCCCCTCCCCACTTGCACCCATGGAAACTTGCCTGAGCAGACTAAGACAGATGGCAACCTAAGCAGCCCTATTTGGTATAAGTATTAAATCAATTAAATAAATATTAAATCAATGAGGTATTCATCTTGGACAACACTTTGCATTCTTTTGCTAGTGATTATTGATGAATCTTAACTGGTTACCTTACTAAGAATTTTACCAGAAAACTTACAGTAGACTTGGCAGAACTCTGCCCAAGCACACCTGCAGCCAGAATTTAATAAGGGGCAGGACTGGGAGTCAAGAGGCCTGAGGTTGGATTACTGTTCTACTGCTACAAGGCTGCTTGATCTAGAAGGTTCTTCCTCTTTTGGGGTTCCAAGTCCTCAGTGGCTTACCAAGAGCAGAGCAGCCACCTCAGATGCAGACTGTAAGGGGAAGCACCATCTGTAAAGAATTCTAAAATAATAATAAAACCAACGAAAAGTCAGTCTGCTTTATAGAATCACTGTGCTCTAGCATTTCTAAAGTCATTGATAAAGAAGTCCTCACTCGAAAAATATTTTTCGGTTTAAGTTCTTATTTTAAAAATTTTTTTAAATGTTTATTTATTTTTGAGAGAGAGACACAGTGTGAGTGGGGGAGGGGCAGAGAGAGAGACAGACACAGAATCTGAAGCAGGCTCCAGACTCTGAGCTGTCACCACAGAGCCTGATGCGGGGCTGGAAGTCACAAACTGTGAGATCATGACCTGAGCCAAAGCCAGACACCTACCCAACTGAGCCACCCAGGCACCCCTTAAGTTCTAAATAATTGGTGCAGTTACTATAGATTTTTAATAATACTTATGTAAACTTTAGAATATGTGTGTTACTAATCCATTATGTTAGTTTTTCTATAGCTGCATAAGAAATTGCCACAAACTTACTGGTTTAAAACAGCATTCAGTTCTCGGCATATGTCCAAAGGAAATGAAATCAATATCCGGAAGACACATTTGCACTCCTGTGTTCACTGAAGCACTATTCACAATAGCCAAGATAGGGAACAACCTAAGATTTTTTGATGGATGAATGGATAGAGAAAATGTGAGACAGACAGACACACACACACACACACACACACACACACACACACACACTCCAGAATATTATTCAGCCATTGAAAAGAAGGAAATCTTGACATCTATGACAAAATGGATGATCCATGGGCATTATCAACAGCATGGACATTATGCTAAGTGAAATAAGCCATACACAAAAAGACAAATAGTGCATGAACTCACATAAACATAGAATCTAAACTAGTCAAACTCAGAAGCACAGAGTAGAATGGTGGTTGCCAGGGGTTGGAGGATGGAAGAAATGGGGAGATGTTGGTCAAAGGGTACAGAGTTTCAGTTACTCAGAATGAGTAAGTTCTGGAGATCTAATGTCACAGCACTTGACTACAGTTAAAAATATTGTATTGCAGATTTGAATTTGGCCAAGTGGGTATATCTTAAGTGTTCTCATCACACACAAAAAAGTAACTATGTGAGGTAATGGATGTGTTAATTAGCTTGTGGTGATCATATGACAGTGTATACAAGTATCAAAACATCAAGGGGCTCCTGGATGGCTCAATCAATTAAGCATCTGACTCTGGGTTTCAGTTCAGGTCATGATCCCAAGGTAATGGGATCAAGCCCTGAACTGGGCTGGGCACTGAACATGGAGTCTGCTTAAGATCCTCTCTCTCTCCTTCCCTCTGCCCCTATCCCCTGCTTGTGTGCTTTCTCTCTCTAAAAAACAAAACAAAACAAAACAAAACAAAACAAAAAAAATAAAAATTAAGTTGTCTCAACATCTTAAATATATACAATTTTACTGGTCAATTATATCTCAATAAAGCTAAAAAACAAACAAAAAACCCAGTCCCCACTTATGAGTTCACAGCTGTGTAGGAGTGGCACAGTGTGGCTGAGCTGCTATTCTGTTCCAGGTCCTGGAATGGAAGTCAAGCTGTCAGCCAGTCTGAGTCTTTGGCTCCTAAGGCCACTCACATTCCTTGCCATGTGGCCCCCTCCATCCTCAAGCCCACAACAATGCATCCAAAATTTCTCCTGCTTCACATCTCAGATTCCTTATGTCTTTGACTTCCACAACCAGATTTAAAGGGCTCATGTGATTAGGCCAAGCCACCTGGATAATCTCCCTAAAAGATCAACTGAGGTGAGACCTTAACTACCTCTGTAAAGTCCCTCAACGCAGGGCCTAGATTCGTGTTTAACTGAATAACAGGAGAAAATGCCTGGTCCCCAGGGGTTGCAATTTGGGGGCCATCTTAGAATGCTGCCCACTGCAGTCCTTACTAAACTTTATGTACCATGGAAACATTATTTCAGAGAACTTCCAATTATACAATTGGCCGTGGATTAGCCTGGGCTTAGCTACACCCATTCCTTTTGAGAGCAAACTGGCCTGTGTTCCCTTTGAGTGAGTTCACTTCAAGTTCATGTCTAATCCTCTGTAGAACTACATATTCCCATATTTAAACAGTAGATTTGAAATAAACAATGATAGCAGAATGATTGCAAAGATGAAGAAACAGAATGTGAGTTATTTCTAGTCTCACTTTCTTTTTTTTTTTTTTTTTTTTTTTTTTAAATTTTTTTCAACGTTTTTATTTATTTTTGGTACAGAGAGAGACAGAGCATGAACGGGGGAGGGGCAGAGAGAGAGGGAGACACAGAATCGGAAACAGGCTCCAGGCTCTGAGCCATCAGCCCAGAGCCCGACGCGGGGCTCGAACTCACGGACCGCGAGATCGTGACCTGGCTGAAGTCGGACGCTCAACCGACTGCGCCACCCAGGCGCCCCTCTAGTCTCACTTTCTATATGATGACTTGGAGTTTTCATTTTTAAAATTTAAAACTTTGAAGCTATGCCAACTGCAAAACATAATATTTTTGTTATGTGCAAATTTACCATACACAAAATGCATGATTAAATTTGAGTAATATTTGAAAATGTATTTAAAATTCAAATTTATTTTTTTTACCTTACATTTATCAGTTGTTATGGAATTGTACTATCATCCATTACCATGATGAACCAATTTTTAAGTATACATCTTTCTCCTCTATATTAAAAAAAGTTATTGTAATTAAAAAACACTAATCCATTGTTTCCTTCCTTTGTTGTACCAAAAATGTACTTCCTTTTTTGTGCTGGATAGGATATTTATGTTTTACTGTCATGATTATATATAGAAAGCTTAATCAAAAGAAAATTTTACTGCATTTTTTAATGGCCATTATTATGACTTATTCCATTTCCTGATTATTACTGAAACACAGTTTGTTGCAAAAGAAGGAGAGTGATTAAAAACTGATCAAATACACTGTGTACCCACTGCAGGTGCTTGGGCAAGCTTCAGATAACATTAGCAGAGAATACCATTTTGGGCTCTCTCTCACATTCGGGAGACTGGTAAGTGCTGTGTATATATTATCTCATGTAATCTTCACAAAATCTTCATTTTACAGATAGGAAGCAGCCCCGGAGAGTTGGCTCACTTGTGAATATAGAAGCTGAGACTCGAACCCAGGCCAAGTCCACTTGCCATGTCATGAACTGGCAACTTGTAGAAAAGCCTTAACATGCTGTTGTTGTTGTTTTTTTTCTTTTTTTCCTATGAGTCCTGCCTCAGGGTGGGCAGTCCCATGATTTTGTGACATGACTTCTCTGTGGAAGCAAAGAGAGTAGGCCAACCCCCCTCCACTATTGGCAGTTTTGTGCCTGAGCATGGCTGACCCACCTGATGCTGAGTTGAATCAGCTATCCTTCTTCTGGCCCCATCACTACTTCTGAAGCTCTGGGATAGTAAAGGAGGCAAGGCTTGTTTTGGATATTTTTTAACCTGTTAGCCTGTGTGTTTGTTCTTTCATAGCAGTGACTGCATGTGGTGGATGGGTGTAACCCCAGCACCTCCCAGGGTCCTTGGCACATAGTATGAGTTCAAGAAATGTTTGTGGAGCTTACTTGGCTGGCTGAATGCAAGCTACTGGTTAAGAAGGTGTTTGGAAACTCTCTGGGAATTTTGTTTAATACTGAGACTCTGATCTCACATGAATGATGATCAATTCCTTCCTCTGGCAGGAAGTAGTGGTCCAGTTTCCTCAGCCAGAAATTTCCCCCTGCGACTGTGGTGGATTAAAACGGAAGGAGCAAGCAGAGCTGTGGAACAGGCAGGACGGCCAAGGTCAGCATGGCTGTCAAACAGGTCCAATCACATTGTCAATAAAAGGAGAGTCTGGTAGTCACTAAAGTCATGTGCAGATACTCCAGTTGTCTCCTGCTGGTGCGTGGTAGGATTGTACTTCTCTGTACCTACTGAAATTAGGCATGGCCGTGTGACTTGCTTTGGCCAATGAAATATGAGCAGAAGCTTTGGGAGCTTGTAATTCACCATGTTGCCTTTTTCACAGCACAGTGATCATGGAATTTTGTGTGGAGAAGGAACCTCTATCAACCTGGGTCCCTAAATGATTATAGTGAGCAGAAATATTCCACCAACCCATAGCAGACAAATAGCATGAGCAGAAAATAAACTCTTATTGTTATTAAGTCACTAAGATTTTTAGAGTGATAGTTACTATAACAAGCGCCTCGCCTCTCCTGACTAACACAGAGGATCTGAGGCAGGTATGGGGAGGCTGAGGAGCACATCAAGGGCCTAAAAGAGATATGGAAAAGAGAAATAGGAAACGTGGGTCAAGAAGTCAAGTGGCAAGGGGGTCTTGGTAGACACTGAAGCTGGAACCCTTGTATGTGGTTGGGCTTTACACATTGTGCAGCAGGCCAGCTCTCTCTGAAGGTCCCAGGGGTAGAGAAGGTGAGCACAGGCCATGCAGTGACACCATCCAGGAGATATGCTAATGATGATTTTGTGGCAAATGCTGACTGTCAGTCAGTGCTGACTGGGGAAGTAGTGGCAGGAAAAGGGTCAGGAAGAATGTGTGTCATGCAATTTGCAGTTTGATCCCGGAAAGTTCTAACTCTCCTCAAAAATGAGTGACTTGGGATATCCACAAAGGAGGCATAACTCAGACTTCCTGTGTGGGAAGTAGTGCTTAGCTGTTGGTGAGTTATCATTTTATCACACGTGTCTAGCAGCTAATGCATTTACTCTGGGGCCACTCCTAGAACAGAGAATTTCTTGTGGAACATTGGTCATTCTGCAAATATTTGAGATAGTAGGCACGGAGCCTACCACAGTGAGTAGACAGGCTTCATGAGTATTATGGTCTGTATAGAGCCAAATAATTAATAGCAATTTACAACATAGATTGCTAAGTACTCTCAGAGCTAAGTGCAGTTTATCCAGAAGAAAATCACATAAACTAGTCTGGGAGGTCTACAAAGAACGAGATTGCTAGTTACTGCATTGGGAGTTAAGTATCTGCTGCTATGTAGCAAATGTCCCCCAATCTTAGACAACAATGCAAATTTTCAAGGGCCAGCAAGAGCAGGGAAATATTATGTTGCCTGAGGATTTGAATGCAATATAAAAAGTTCTGAAAAGTCAAAGGTCTTGGAATAGAACATTCATGAAGTGAAGGCTTATGATTCATACTCTCGGGTTCACTTCGTGGTCAAACCAAAGAAGAAAAAAAAATCTGGGGAGTTTGAAAGAAGCCAGGTATCTGGAATTAATTAACTAGTTCCTTTTTTTTCTTTTCTTCTTTTTTTTTTTTTTTTTTTTTTTTATAAATTATGAGTACTACCAGAAACTCAGGGGACCTGAGACCATCAGAAAATTAAAATATCACAATGACAACAGGGTTAGGTGCCCATTTCCAGTTAACCCTTCATGTACTAGAGCGTCCTCTACCATATTTATTCCTATCCTGTTCCCTTCCACTGGACCTTTTCATCCTTTAAGTCCTGGGTTAAAATCTATCTCCCAGAATTATACAAAACAAACTCTAATAAACAGCAGTTCCCTGTCAAGAATGGGAGCATGTGGGTAATGAGAAGATGGTTCACTTTTGGTTTGGTTTTGTTTTGTTTTCAATTTTTAGAAGCATGTATTATTTTATTTAGGTGAAATAAAAAACAAACCCGAGAAAAAGAGTTCCACCTCCTCCATGGAAGGTTCTCTGATTCTTCTATTGCAGAGTGACCTCATGCTCTTTAAGTCTCATTGTCTTCTACCTTAACTAATTTTCACAGCTAAGTCTTTTCCCTTCCTTTAGACTCTCCGTCCCAGTCTCAACTAGAGCCATCTGTGGAATGAGGATGGTATTGTTCATATACTGGGAACTCAACTAATATTTGGTGAATGAATAGACACCTCTAATGTTGACACCTTACTTTATGGGAATCATAAAGTGCACACATGGTTTGCATGCGTGTGCACACTAGAAATTCACTTCTTTAACTGAGTCCCCAACTTTGTATAGTTTAGTAGATATAACAACTGTTTTTTATTCCCTTCTGGTTTCCACACACCCCCATCAGGAAGAGGCCAGCCAGTCCATCATCTCCCCAAGAAATGTGAAATGGTATATAGTAGCTGATGGGAGTTGGGGACATCTACAGCTCTTCCTTCTGTGAGGAAGCAGGACTCTGAGCCAGAATTCGTCCTGAAAGCCCTGCCCACCCCGTTTGTGTGTGCCTGGGAAAATGGCCTCCTTTCCACACCACTGTGCATTTTTCCCTTGTGGGTCCACTAGATGGCCTTCCACGAACACAGTGACTTTGAGGAGGCCCATGTTGCAAGAGGAAATGCTTCCTTGCTTATTTGTTCATTTGTTTGCTTTTTCTTCCACCGTTTGTCCCCATTAAGTCCCCTGAAGTATCAATGATATTAACAATACCTTGTGGATTTGTGAATGAGGAAAGTGCTATGGCAGAGCTGAAACTATGGGTTATCAAGCAGAGATTTCTGATTGTTGGCAAATGATAACTGATTTTCAGAGTGTTAGCATTTTGTTCACCACACATATAGAACTCTCACGGAAAGAAATGAATAGTAAAATAAATCTAAGGGCTCATTATGTATCTATGAAACTAGTTAAAATGTATCTATAAAACTAGTTAAAAGGAGAAATGGCAAGACCTAGTATGGGCTGGCATGTGAGCGAGGAGGCTCATTTGCACATTGCTGGTACCCTGCATATATTGTGGCTTTTATGAAGGAATAGGATTTATGTAAGAGCTATAAAATAACTCCTACGCTTTAACCAGGAAACTGTGAGGAAAAATCTAAAAGTTAGAAAAAAAGCAAGCAGTACAAAAATGTTTTGATCATTGCTATTTGTAGTAGTGAAAAAGTTGGAAACAACTAGAGGGCTCAACAATAGGGAAGGACTCAGTATATCCGTATAATAACTGGGCATGAAAAATGGTAGAAAGTGTGACCTCTGTCTGTATCTGTGCATGTGAAGTCACGATAATGACATTTCTCTAGTTAAAGACTAATTTTCTGGTTTGGAGAGTGACACTAAGAGCAGGCTATTTTCCTCTGAGCGAGCTCTTCTACAGACAGCAGAGTATCATCAGACAGGAGTTAAACAGCAGTAAATTCAAAAGCAACCTTCCCTGGGAGGAAGTGGACAGTCCCTTGATGCAGAATATAGTGCAGACTTACAGGGAGACGATATCGGAGGAGGCCTTAGTCACCTTGGTCTCCTAGAACAAACTACCACAGACTACCACAGACTGCAGCCTCAACAAGAGACTTTTATTTCTCACAGTTGTGGAGACTTGGAAGTCCAAAAAAGGTGCTGGCAGATTCAGTTCCTGGTCAGGGCTCTCTTCCTGGCTTCCAGACAGCCATTTACCTGCTGCGTCCTCACAGAGCAGAGAGGAAGGGGCTCTGGTCTCTTCTTATAAGGGCACTAATCCCAACATGGGTTGAGGGGCATTTTCATGGCCTCATAAACCTAATTACCTTCCAAATACCCTACCTCCAAATACCACTGCAGTGGGAATTAGACGACAATATATGAGTTTTGAAGGGACACAATATTTAGTCCATGGCAGGGAACAATTCCACCAGCAGCTGTTAAACATTGTATAGAAACAGCCCAGGCCGGGAAGACCAAGAGCTGCTTCCTCTGTGGGACTAACTGGGTGTAGTTGTGGTTCTAATGGAGACAGGCTGGGCACTCAGGGGCTAGCCCACACATGTACAAATGAACTATTGCCTGCTTGGATTGCATCACCAACAATCATAGACTTTTCCTTCTGATCTAGTATTTGAACCTATATTCAAACTACCACACAATTACACGTTACACTATTTTGTGTGTAACTTAGGGCCTACAGGCTTGAACTACTTTAAGGAATAGTCTGGTGATCAAAGGGAAGAAGCCATGTGATAAGGCAGCATTTGACTGAATGCCCAGGTCCCAGAAGGGAGATTTTCCTGGCATCCTTTCCACTGCAGTAAAAAAGGCAGAGTATAAAGCAGCACTGATTACTGCAACATGAAAATGTATATTTGAGCTCTGACAAGTTAGGCATTGCAAATTAAAAAGAGTCATATAGAATATAAGATTTGTTTCCTTTCTCCTATAAGATTTTGGAGTTAAAAATAAAATTTTTTTTAAGTTGTTCAAGATTTCCTCAAATTCGGGATAACTGTAAAGATCACCCATTAAGATTTTTGCTAAGCACCTACTATGTTCTGGACCCTGTGCTAGATACAGGGGTCATATCACTGAACAACACAGACCACTGTCTCTACCTCTATCAAGCATAGTCTAGTGGAGAAGGCAACACTTGTGCAATAAATTAATGCTATAGTGACAAATGCTACAAAGGAGAACCCGACTGCTATGAGGTTGAATATCAAAAGTCCTCTTTATATGGAAAGAGGCCAAGGGGCGCCTGGGTGGTGCAGTCGGTTAAGCGTCCGACTTCAGCCAGGTCACGATCTCGCGGTCCGTGAGTTCGAGCCCCGCGTCAGGCTCTGGGCTGATGGCTCAGAGCCTGGAGCCTGTTTCTGATTCTGTGTCTCCCTCTCTCTCTGCCCCTCTCCCGTTCATGCTCTGTCTCTCTCTGTCCCAAAAATAAATAAACGTTGAAAAAAAAAATTATATGGAAAGAGGCCAAATGTCCATCAATGGATGAATGGATAAAGAAGATGTGGTATACATATACAATGGAGTATTACTCGGCAATCAAAAAGAATGAAATCTTGCCATTTGCAACTACGTGGATGGAACTGGAGGGTATTATGCTAAGTGAAATTAGTCAGAGAAAGACAAAAATCATATTACTTCACTCATATGAGGACTTTAGGAGACAAAGCAGATGAACATAAGGGAAGGGAAATAAAAATAATATAAAAACAGGGAGGGGACAAAACAGAAGAGACTCATAAATATGGAGAACAAACTGAAGGTTACAGGAGGGGCTGTGGGAGGGGGGATGGGCTAAATGGGTAAGGGGCACTAAGGAATCTACTCATGAAATCATTGTTGTACTATATGCTAACTAATTTGGATGTAAATTTAATAAAATAAAACAAGTTAAAATAAAAATTAAAAAAAAGAATGTAGGAGAAATAATTATATTGCAATAAATTCTTTAAATTAAAAAAAGTCCTCTTTAAATGGGAATGTGGTGTGGGAATGGGGATTCAGAGATTTTTTTTAATGTGGTTTAAATGGAGACTTGAATGGTACAAGTTAGTTGAGTGTGATTAGCCAGTTAGAGCTGCCATAACAAAATACTTATGGACTGGGTAGCTTAAATACCAGAAATTGATTTCTCACAGTTCTGGAAGCTGGGAAGTCAGGATCAAAGTGTCAGCTGAGTCAGTTTCTGGCAAGGATCCTTTCCGGCTGGCTATCTTCTTGCTCTGTCACATGGTGGGGGGTTGGGGCAGGGAGAGCTCTCTGGAGTTTCTTTTTATGTAGATACGAATTCTACTGGATTAGGGCCCCACTCTTATTACCTCATTTAACCTTACTTACCTCCATAAAGGCCTTGTCTCCAAATTCAGTCACATTAGGGGGTTGGGGCTTTAACAAATAAATTTTGGGAAGATACAAACATTCAGTCCATAACACTGAGGAGGGCGGGCGGAGAAGGAAGGATACCATGAGTAAAGGGAGTAACAACTGCAAAAGCCCAGGGGCAGGAAGTGAAGGAATAACCCTGTGGCTAGAAAGACAAAAGTGGAAGCAGGAGGGGGAGAGACTGGATTAGCCTGAGCCCTGGAAGCCAAGTGAAGGATTTTGTTCTATCCTAAAAACAGTGGAAAACCACTGGAAGTTCTGAAGCAGAGGAGTGATACTGGAGGGCAAGAATGAATGTGGGGCAAGTAGTCTGGAAGCAAGAGATGATGGAGGCCTGGACTCTGGTGGTGTTTGTGAAGATGGAGAGAAAGAGGTAGATTTGTGGTACATTTTGGAGGTAGAATCAACAGAACTTAGTAAAGGTTTGAACAGGAGAAGAGGATGTCAGACATGACTCCAGGTGTCCAACACGAACAACACCTACAGATGTTGGCCATTAATGAGGAGGGCTTTGGAAGAGAAGCAAGTTTGGGAGAGAAATGGCAAATTCAGTGTGGACAGTTAATTTGGAGATATCTACATTGCCTCCAAAGATGAAATTGGACATAAGGAGTGGTCTGAGCTCAAGATACATGTTCAAGAACACCTGAATGGGATCAGCTAAAGAGAGAATGCAGAGTGAGAAAAATAGAAAGCCTAGGATTGAACCCTGAAGAACACTATTTATAGGTTGAGTAGGAGAGGGCGAGGTAGCAAAGGAAGCTGAGAAGTCAGTGAAGTAGGAGAGAAATCAGAACAGGGTGCCATGGAAATCAGTGGGAGAGAGTATTTCAAGAAGATGGTGGTCAACATTAGTGAATGCTGTTGTCAAGTCAAGGAGAGGACTGACCATGTCCTTCCTTGAAAAGGTTGTGAGATATAAAACAGTCTTGAGTGGATTGGGAAATCAGTGGAATGTGAGAAAGTTTGTCTGTGAGGGGCAGAAGAGGTGGCCTTTAGGAATGGAGATGATGTGAGACTGAAGGAGGGGTTCTGTGAGATGGAGGAGACCTGAGAGGGTTTCAGTGCTAATTAGAAGGATCTATTATCTGACAGGAAGAGGACCAAGATAACATTCCTGGGAAGGCCAAAGGGGATGGGTCTGGAGCCCAGGAGAAGGCAAAAAGACACACAAGTCCCAGCTTATTAGAGAAGGGAAGGGAGTGGAGAAGATGACTATGGGAGCAAAAGGCTGACTGAATGTTTTGCACAGGGATTGGGGACTATTGTTGACTATTAGCTACTCAGGGGGTGACCAGCCTGGGCCATGAGTTGGGAAACCCCTGATGTCAGTACCTTCAGGTTTCTCCTCTTGGGCCATCTGACACCCCTGAGGAGAAGCTTCCAGCATCCTCCACAGAGGGTGAAGACCTGCTTGCCTGTGCTCTGGGAGCTGCAGGAGAAAAGAGGGCTGCCCACCACAGCTGCCAGTAGGCACAACACATGTCATTTTCCCATCGTTTTCGTACAGAGTGCTGTTCTCAATTGTACCCACTATTCCTAGTTCTGAGACGGCCCATGAGCTCTCTCCATAGACTAACTCTCCAGTCTCCTGACAGGGTGGGGGAGAGGCAGTTGTAGTATGGAGTGGTGGGTTATTTGCAGAAGTGCCTGCTGCAGCCATGTCCTCAGCTCTTTGAGGGTGGGGCAGTGTAAACTGTGTAGATCTCAGCTTTCTGCACTGCCAGATTTGGCTCTCATCTGCTTTCCAGCTTCCAAACCTCATTACCTCCTGTCCTGTTCACTTTCTTTATTATAGTTTAGTAGGTTTCAGGAGAGATCAAAGTCAGAGGCAGGTGTTGAGTCTGCCATCTTTATCTAGAAGTCAGACCCAGATCCTATGGATTGTGAAAGAACACTTTTGCTTGTGTAGGAAAGGAAGTGGCCCCAGAGCCTTTTGTCCCCTCTGCTGCTGTATGGATACCAACACCTCAAACCAGCCTGCTCACCTGGGCACATCAAACAAAACCAAACAAAACAGAGACCACACACAGAGGGCAAACTACAGAGTCTGAGGCCCTATCAACTTGGATTTGGAACTACAGAGGCCCAGAGCCTTCAGTTTCACTGATGGCCTTTAGCAAGCCAAAGACAAAATGAGACAAACTTAGAAACATGTCTGCTTCTTCCTTATATAGTGATTCATGATCTACCCTTTAAGTCCAGAGAAATGATTTCTTTTTCTGAAGTCTACAAAGGAACTTTATAAAAATATTTGCAGAAATCCAAATAAAAGAAGAAAAGAAACTTAACCATAATCCTGTCTGCTGCACACAACACATTTTTTTGTTTTGTTTTTTCGGATTTTCAAACAGTTCTGGTTCACATATATTCACTATATTATGGAAAGAATCTATTTATAGGTCACCTCTTGTGGGTTTGTAAAAGTAGTTATTCCTCTAATCCTTTCAGTGCCTAAGCCAGGCTCCTTTCAGAAGGGAGAGCACTGACTGCTTCAAGTAAATAACATACAGAACAATGCAATTAATTGTCTAACAGAGGGATGGGGCACTGCCCCTGCTTCTAAGAAGCCCCTTGGTCAGGTGCTTCAGTAAACTAGGGAGGTAGACACTGCTCTGACAGTGATTTGCACATTGTAGAGAGCCCTGACTCCAAATCTTCCCTATTGGTCTGCCATGCTTCCTCCTTATTATAGCCACTTCCAGGGTTGTAAGACCTTGTGCCTCAAGAGAGTCTTGAATTTCAGAGTAAGAAAAGGCCTTACAGGCCATTTGGCCCAGCACTCCACACGCCTGAATCTCTCAGCAGCCATGACTAGTAAGTGTCTACCCTCTGCTTGCACACTCCCATGGCCTGGAAACTTGGTATTGGAAAGCTCCAATGAAGTTCAGACACATCCTCGTGACTACATAATTCATCAAGCCCTTAGCCTCCACTTTACGTGTTCTTATGAATTAATTCTGATCAGGCCGGGCCAGGTTGGGCACCAGAGTGGGGATTTGGGGTCCTCGGGTAGAATGTGGGCTCCAGGCAGGATGCCAGAGGATGAGTAAGCAGGCATGAGCACAAAGAGAAAGTCTGCCTACTAATGTCACCCCAGAAGGTCCTGCTGGCAGAGATCCCTGAACTCTGTGCATGTGCAAGTTCAATACAGTGCCTGAAATGAATTTACCTATCAGCTTCTCTGTAGCTCCTTTTGACATCCTGCTTTCTAGTTATTCATACTTGGTGATCTATCCTTACCCCCATCCCATACAGCCTCCAGATAAGGCCCTGACCCCTAGAACAGATTGTCCTATTTAGGACTTGCAATCTCCTGTTGTGGATAGTATGGGCTGTCCCCTGTCATCCATTCTAAGCCCCTTCTGGAGTGCCTCCTTATTCTACAGCCACTGGAAAGCTAGCAACTACACTTCCCAGGTTTCCTTACAAACAGGGTTTTGGTTGTGATCTAGGATCCACCAATGAGATATACCAAAGTATGGGACTCAGTTTGGACCTGAACCGAGAGGGAGAGGGCAGAAGGTAAGGCCGTCATTTCACCAGTGCTGGACTGCCATGGAGGCAGTGAGAGCCTTAGGAAGGCTTTTTGCGGTGCCGCACAAGTATGCTTCTGAGCCTGGGAATTGTTTCTGGAAGCTCCTGCTTGAATCAGCTAGTTACAATGATTTTTGTAAACTACATAATATTTGGTAACGAATCCCTTGAACTGGCCAGAGTTCTGAACTGGTTTCTGTTGTTTGCAAGAAAATTCTTTTTTCAAGTACCCTCAGACTCTGGATGGCATAATATTTAATGTGGATATTAGTATTTAAAATGAACCCATATTGATGACCTATGACATTCTAGGCATGTTATATATATTCACACACAGACACACACACACGCGCGCGCGCACACACACACACACCACTAAAAATCAGAACAACCTAAGATGTAGCATTATCCTCATTTAGAGATAAGCTGAGACTCAGGGGATTTAACAACTTTCTCAAGGTTTTGTAGCTAGTAAATGGCAGACCCAGGAGGTGAAGATACCTAAATCTAGAGACTATCACTTTATTTTTCTCTGTGCTGCATCCAAGGCAGTCCTCTGAGACATAACATAACTGCTATCCTGAATGCTTCATTTCCTTCCACCTAGCACTCCACTCTCCTTAGGACATTTATATCACACCCAGTTTTCTCTTCCAAGATCTTCACGGTTCCATGCTCAGTTTTTTCTGTTGTGGAGAAGGGTCATTTGAGAAGGGCTGGGATGTGAGTCAGCATTTCTCAAACTTTAACATGTGAAGCCCAGGAGATCTTGTTAAAAGGCAAATTATCAGACTTCATTTCTAACAAGCTCCCAGCTGATGCCAAATGCTGCTGGTCCATGGACCACTCTTTGAGTAGCAAGGGTAGGACAATGTAGCATCTGTAGGGGAAGAAAAATTTTCCTCAACTTTCCTAAGGTCTCTGGCTGGGTCTAAAAATCAAACTGGCAAATTAACAGGAGAAAATAACACACATATATTTAATATAGATTCTACATGACTTGGGGGCCTTCATAAGGAAATGAAGCCATGAAGAAACAGGCCTGAGCATTTTTATACTAGGTGTGATGAATAGTGGGTGTTCATGTAGAAATATGATAGGTCAAGGAGTATGAGGTAAGTATTGTAAATGGGGAATTTAGCAAGGCCTGTTTGCTAGGATTCTTCTTGGCATCCCTTGGTCTTTGGACATAAGAATGTTCCTTTCTTCTGGGTACAGAGAAGCCACCTCTCACAGAGGGTTTATAGCCTGTTTCAGGGGAGAAGGGCCAGGGAAAAGTGAGCATGACTTTGCATGTGCCATTTCTTCAAATTCCTTCCACTTAAGTATCCATATGTCAAGGCACTATATTTTGGGGCAGCGTGTCCTGAACCCCATCATATCTCACACTCTTGGTTTTTTGGGGGGGGGGTTTAAAATGTTTATTTATTTATTTTGAGAGAGACAGAGAGACAGAGAGACAGAGAGAGAGAGAGAGAGAGAGAGGGCACGGGTGTGCAAGCACACACAAACAGGGGAGGGGCAGAGAGAGAGGAAGAGAGAGAACCCCAACCAGGCACCGATGCGGGGTTCCATCACCATGAACTGTGTGTGAGATCATGACCTTAGTCAAAATCATGAGTTTGTTGCTCAACCCAGGTGTCCCTTGCACTCTTGGTTTTCAATTTCAATTCTATCACCTATTAACAGTGTGGTCTTATTTAGCTGATTTACCCTTTCTGAGGCTCAGGATCCTCATCTGTAAAATGGAGACAATAATATTGACCTCACTGGTGAGTGTAAAATGAAAGGGGATGATGCCATGGACTAACTCTTCACTCATTTTGGTTAGAATTGGAGGTGTAGCCTCCATTGACATAGAACATTAAGGCTGCTATCTAGACGGAGCTGTTAAAATGCAGACTGGGACCCAGATTACTCAGTGCCACACAGGAAACACATCTTCGTGAAATTCATTCGGTCATCCAGGCCTGTTTACTCATGGTTCTTGTTTTAAATGCTCTCTTTCAAACAGAGGGAGCAGTTGACAACAGGGAAACTGCACCTGGGTGCTTGGGGGCTTGTACCCCAGGTCCATGCCTGTATACTGATTGCTCCAAGTTTCAGAATTGGTCCCCCACAAGTGCAGGGATCCAAACTCTCCCTCCAACATAACTGGAAAATGTTCCACTTTTAAACTGAGCAAAGAGACAGGATCACATTTCCTCAAGCCCTAGTGAAGAAACCAGGTTTGGTCCTGGGCCTGTGTAGTCTGGAGTGTGCTGTAGGGGGGTGGGAGCTTAGAATGGGTGCTCACTGCCTCCCTGCGCATCCCCCTTCTTGGAATAGCTGTTTGTTCTCACCAGTTAGTGTTGTCAGCATTTCCATTCAAGACCTTATTGTCAGGCATAAAAATGGGCCTTGAGCTGAAACTTGGAAGCTGGGCAATTAGCATATTTGAAAGGAAGCCAACTGGTCTTTTGTTATTCTGTGGGGCAGAAGGGATTCTTTCCTGCTCTTCTAAACAACAAAATGGGGTTGTTTTGGGGCAATTTAAAAATTAGTAATAGTCATGGACTTGGGCTGTTTATATGGAAACTCCCAAGAAAACTGTCTCTGGGCTTCCCAGTGTGATGTATAATATAGAGGGTTTCCAGACCCTGTGATGCACTATGCTGACCAGAAGGAATTGGAGCACTTTAATGTGACAACTGGAAGCCAAGGAACTTTGTGTTTAAAGTAGGCCTGGTGGAAGTGGCCAAGTCCACTGCTGCCTTCCAGAATGCCTTTAGGAAAAATGCTGACCAGTCAACTGACAAATATGTAATGTGCGCCTTCTTTCCAAAAGACACCAGTTAGAGATTTGGAGCTGGGGCTGGGTACTGATGAGCAAAGAAGTATGTAATCTAAGTAGGAGGGTGGTCTGGATCTAGAAAGGTAACAAACACAGGGCTAATAAGGGCTCCTTGTCAAAGGAGGAACCAGACACAAAGTGATATAGAAGTGATACAGACACAAAGTGGGGGAGAGACCATGAAGGACTGAGAAAAGATTGTTGTTGTTGTTGGTGTGTGTGTGTGTGTGTGTGTGTGTGTGTGTGGCCATCAGGTAGAAGGAACAATGGCTTTGGAACCAGTCACTAGCTCGGTGAACTTGGCCAATTTCTAAGCCTTAGTGAAGTACCAGAAACTATTATACGACTAAGAAAAGCAGTACCAGGACTAGGTTGTTATGGAGATCAAATGAGACAATGCATGCCAAGATCTTAGCATATAATAAATGGTAATTATGATTTTTAAATAAGTACATCAGTTTTTAGAGTTAAATAATCAGAGAAAATAGATCTGTTCAGAGCCTTGAAGATACAAGCTGTAGGTACTTTGTAATCTCCTCCTCTCATTTTTTTTGCATACTAAATATGTAATTGCTGATTGATTTTTCATAATATACATGAATAGGCCAAATGTCTTTTTCTTATAAGGTATTTAAGATACAGAGATTAATATAACTAACTAGGTCTGCCAGATAAAACACAGACTGTCCCTATGTGACATGTTTATTTCCAAATTATTTATACTAAGAATCATTTGTTTTTTATTTCAAATTCAATTTAACTGGGCATCTTTTTTTATTTCTGCTAAGCCTGGCAACCTTATACCTAACACCGAAGTACTCAACACTCAGACTTTAAAATGTCAGTATTTTCCTGTCTTATATCTTAGCTTTAATTATTTTTATGTTTTAAATAGAAAGTTACAGATCACAGTTTAAATCTCTTTGTAACATTCCCCAAGTAAAGCCCTCCACTCTGCCAACCTCTTCCAAAGAAACTTATTTATTATATTAGTGATTATCCTTATGGGGGTGTTTTTCTGCTTTTACCACATGTGTGTATATCTAGAACAAAATAGACTTTGCTTTTTGTGCTTTATGAATCTATATAAATGGTATCTTACTGTACTTTTCTTTCTGTCACATAATTTTTCATTTTAAACTTACATGTGATATAAATATTTGTATGTTGTATGTAAGAAATACATAATAATAACAAAACCAATACCTGTATGCCCATCACCCACAAGTGAAACTATTGCTGATATTTCTGAAGGACTTGTGTGTCCCTCCCAAATTTTATCTGCCTGCCTCCCATGAGATACCACTGCTTCCTTGAGTTGAGTGCTAGTTTCTTTACTTTTCTTTACAATTTGCCATAATGTATGTAATCCTGAAAACCATACTGTTTAGTTTTAAATGTGTTTAAGCTTTGTACAGAATACATGTTCTGTGTATTCTTTCAAAACTGTTTCCCTTTGACCTTATGTATTTGTGCAGTTCATCCATGTTGATGAGCATAGTTATGGTTCATTGACGTTTTTCCACTGCTATATAGTATTCCATTGTATAAACACTATACCTTGCACTACCATTGGATATTTAGCTTGTTTCAAGTCCTTGCTTCTATAAACATTGCTATTATAAACATTGTTGTATTTTTTCCTGGTATACATACGTAAGAATTTCTCTATGGTAAATACCTAAGAGTGGGATTTCTAGTTCCTATTATTATTATATTTACTACTATTTTTCAAAGTGGGTCTATCAGTTAATACTTCCACCAGAGTTTTGACCAGTTTATACTTCAGTGGTATGTAAGTATTCTGGATGTATCATGGTCTTTTCAACATCTATCCATCTAATGTGGACAAAATGACATCTTGCTAGGGCTTACATTCCCATTTGATCCTCTTTTCATATGATTATTGGTTATTTGGAGTAGTTTTCTGTGAAGTGACTAATGCATCCATTGTCCATTTTTAAAGGTTTGAAGAAGGAGCAAAAGGAGTAGGGGAAGAAAGAAAAGAAGGGACAGAAATGTATGTGGCCTAGAAAGTGTAAAAGTTTGCTGAAATCTGCTTTCAATTGTTTTCTTAGGTTTTGGTATTTTTAAGTTCAGTGTAGTATAAGGTTTTGTTTTTTAATTATATTATAGAATATCATCTGTTTCTGGCTCTCTGGCTTCATTGGTCTATTAATATATCACAATGCTAATTTATTAGTGTTCCAAAATGAGTCTTGATGTCTGATAGGGTAAACCTGTCTCCCTTCCACAAGCCCCAACCCGTATTCTTCTTTAAATGTCAACCAAACCACCTTCCCACTTGGTCATAATGATCCAAGTTGATTCAATGCCTGAGTTGATTTTTATGTTTACATGTTTCAACTGTCAGTAAATAAGAATGAAAGGGTTTTCTTTCTCTGGCTGATTATTTTACTGCTATTCTTAACAGGAAGTGGGTATTTCCAACCCATGGCAAATGTGTGTATTAGTGGTAATTAGGAAACTTGCTGGAAGAACCAAACTCATTTTGGGGACATCTGTTTGGCTTTCTTTGCCCTTCTGCTTGCTTCCAGTGTAGGAGCTGAGCTCTTAATTAATTACTACTTATATTGAGTAGTAATGCCCCCTGAGAAAGGCAGCAGCTTGCACTGAAGAGAGCATAACAAATAGGAGATGGCTGTAAACAGACAACAAAATTTACTGAATGCTTATGTCTTTAAATATCATTAGGTACATAAAACCAATCTTCTTGGAGATCTATCAATTAAATTCACATGATCATTCCAAATTCTAACACAACTTCAGCAGCAGAAATGATTCATAGCAAAGGAGAGCCAACTGGACAGCAGTTGAATTTCATGTTTTCAAGATTGTAAACAGCTTTATTGAGGCATAATCTACATGCATTTAAATTCACTCATTCTAAGGGCACATCTCAATGATTTTTAACAAATTTATGGAGTTGAGTGACTGCCACCACAATCCAGTTTTAGAACACTTCTATTAGCCCCCAAAGTTCCCTTATACCCATTTGCAGTTAATTAGGTTGATTAGGCACCCACTAATCTACTTTCTGTCTCTATAATGTGCCTTTTCTGGACATTTAATACAAATGGAATCGTATAATAATTAGTCTTTTCTGTCTGGCTTCTTTCACTCTATTTTAGAATTGTGTTTTGAGGTTCATCTATGGGACAGGATGTATTAGTAGTTTTTTTCCTTTTTATTGCTGAACAGTATTCTATTGGGTGCACATGAAATATTTTGTTTATCCATTCACAAGTTAAGACATTTAGATTGTTTTTAGTTTTTGGCTGTTGTGAGTGATACTGTTCTGAATATCTACATACATGTCTTTGCGTAGACATGTGTTTTCATTTCTCTTGGGTAAGTTCCTAGGAGTGGAACTGAGAGGTAAAAGAATGCTTGGAGGAGTTAAGATGGCAGAACAGCATGGAAGTTTTTTTGCATCTTGCATCCATGAAATACAGCCAGAGCAACACTAAACCATTCTGCACACCTAGAAAACTGATGTGAGGATTAACACAACAATCTGCACAACCTGAGCCATAGAACTCAGTAGGTACGCAGCACGGAGAGGTCACCTGGGGGAGAGAGAAGCTGCAGAGGGCAGGGAGCTGTTTTTGCTTGTGGAGAGAGGATGGAGACAGGGTGGTGGGGGTGGGGGGGGGACTACGGGAAAAGCACCCCCCCCAAAAGCAGCTGGAGAGAAAGTGGAAAAGTGGAGAGAGCCGCAGGGACTGAACTAAAAAGGGAGAAAGGGGAGAGTTTAAATTCCACTAAGACTCTATAAACATGGGGAACACAGAGTATGAAACTCTGCAGCTTGATACCTGGCAGTGCTCTGGTGGGAGGGATGAATCCCCAGGAGCAAAGTCCAGGCGGTCCTTGGGCCACAAGGGGAGAAGCAGTTCCCCTGCTGGGAGGACATTTGGTAGAGGCTCTGCAGCACCCCCACAGGCAAAGGTGCCAGCAGACCCCAGAGAACAATCACATTCATTGGTGCTGGGACAGGTTGCTAAAGGTGGCCAGATGTGTGTTGCGATTTTCCATAATCCCTGAAACGCTGCTGCTACACGATTGTGAGAACATTTTCTGAGAAAAAATGTTCTGATTGTGAGAACATTTCAGAAATCAGTGCCCAGCTGGCAGAAATGGGTGCAACTGGCACCCAGTTGCAGTCTCTGGTCATTGGCAGCAGCATGGTCCTGTGAACATTCCTGGGTGTGGCCGGCACCTGGCCACTGCTCAGTGAGACCCTCTCCCAGAAAGTCTGAGTGGGACAAAGTTGCAGTCCCTCAGAAGTGAGGGGTTAGGAAACACAGCTGCATCCGAGATGAAACTCAGGAGGGAGGTGCCGCCTGGCAACCTGATGGCTTGGTCAAGGACAGTGTAGAAGCAGGGAGTAGATGGAAGCTGGAGACAAAGGATGGGTGCGCAGTCGCTGATGTGGGAGAACAGAGATCCCATACTAGAGACTGGGTAGCTGGGTGATGCCATTTTCACCCCTCCTGAGCATACGCATACACATTTACAAGCGCCATTACAATCCACCTCAGTAAGCTAAGCAGCACCATCTCGTGGAGAATGGAGTTGTTACACTAAGCCCCGCCAAACTGGGCCAACCTCGCTCTTCAGGAACAGCATAAGTCTCTCCACCTGCTTAGTATATGGACTATAAATTGCTTCACAGTTTGACTTCTAGGTGAAAACGGTGTAATTTCAATTGTATTTTGGTCTATTTGTTGGTCCACCTATTCAATTTTCTTTTTTTTCTCTTTTTTGTTTCTTTTCTTTTTCTTGTATACAGAAAGAGAAAAACATTATTTTTATTTTCAATTATTATTAAAATATTTTTATTTAATTTTTTCTACTGTATTTTCACTTTTTTATAAATTTCTCAAATTCTATTTTACTTCCATCATTTAATTTTATTCTATGTCATTGTATTCATTTTTCCAAATTTTCAACATTTTCCTTTTTTTTTTCTTCCCCTTTTTCTCTAATCTATCAAGTTCCTTTCAACAACCAGACCAAAACACACCTGGGATCTAGCATCCTTTATTTGATTTGCGTGTGTGTGTGTGTGTGTGTGTGTGTGTGTTGTTTTTAATTTTTTAATTTTAAATTTTTTTACCTTATTAATTTCTTTTCTCCCCTCAAAATGATGAAATGAAGGAATTCATGCCAAAAGAAGGAGCAAGAAGAAACCACAGCCAGGACTTTGTCAACACAGATACAAGCAAGATGTCTGAACCAGAATATAGAATCACAATAATAAGAATACTAACTGGGGTCAAAAATAGATTAGAATCCCTCCCTGCAGTGATAAGAGAAGTAAAAGCTAGTCAGGATGAAATAAAAGATGCTATAATTGAGCTGCAATCTCGAATGGTTGCCACGGTGCAAGGATGGATGAGGCAGAGCAGAGAATCAGCGATATAGAGGACAAACTTATGGAGAACAATGAAGCAGAAGAGGGAAACTAAGGCAAAAGAGCACAATTTAAGAATTAGAGGGGCGCCTGGGTGGTGCAGTCAGTTAAGCGTCCGACTTCAGCCAGGTCACGATCTCGCGGTCTGTGAGTTCGAGCCCCGCGTCAGGCTCTGGGCTGATGGCTCAGAGCCTGGAGCCTGTTTCCGATTCTGTGTGTCTCTCTCTCTGCCCCTCCCCCGTTCATGCTCTGTCTCTCTCTGTCCCAAAAATAAATAAACGTTGAAAAAAAAAAAAAAAAAAGAATTAGAGAAATCAGTGACTCATTAAAAAGGAATAACATCAGAATCATAGGGGGTCCCAGAACATGAAGGGAGAGAAAAAGGGGTAGAAGGGTTATGTGAGTAAATCATAGCGGAAAACTTTCCTAACCTAGGGAAAGACACAGACATCAAAATCCAGGAAGCACAGAGGACTCCCATTAGATTCAACAAAAAACGACCATCAACAAGGCATATCATAGTCAAATTCACAAAATACTCAGGCGAGGAAAGAATCATGAAAGCAGGAAGGGAAAAACAGTCCTTAACCTGCAAGGGAAGACAGATCAGGTTTACAGCACACCTATCCACAGAAACTGGGCAGTCCAGAAAGGAGTGGCAGGATATATTCAATGTGCTGAATCAGAAAAATATGCAGCCAAGAATTCTATATCCAGCAAGGCTGTCATTCAAAATAGAAGGAGAGATTAAAAGTTTCCCTGGCAAACAAATATTAAAGGAGTTTGTGACCACTACACCAGCCCTGCAAGAAATTTTAAGGGGGACTCTCTGAAGGGAGAAAAGATGGGGGAAAAAAAGACCAAAAGTAACAAACTCTAGAATGGACTAGAGAACACCACCAGAAATTCCAACTCTACAAGAAACAGAATGGCAATAAATTCATATCTTTCAGTACTCACTCTGAACATCAATGGACTAAATGCTCCAATCAAAAGACATAGAGTAACAGAATGGATGAGAAAACAAGATCCATCTACATACTCTTTACAAGAGACCCACTTTAGATCTAAAGACACCTTCAGATTGGAAGTTAAGGGGATGGAGAACCATCTATCATGCTAATGGTTGACAAAAGAAAGCCAGAGTAGCCATACTTATATCAGACAATCTAGACTTTAAAATAAAGACTGTAACAAAAGATGAAGAAGGGCATTATGTCATAATTAAGGGGTCTATCCATCAAGAAGACCTAATAATTGTAAACATTTATGCTCCAAATGTGGCAACACCCAATACATACATCAACTAATCCCAAACATAAAGAAACTCATTGATAATAATACTATAGTAGTAAGGGACTTCAACACCCCACTTACTGCAATGGACAGATCATCTAAACAGAAAATCAACAAGGAAACAATGGCTTTGAATGACACACTGGACTAGATGGACTTAAACAGATACATTCAGAACATTTCATCCTAAAGCAGCAGAATATACATTCTTCTCCAGTGCACATGGAACGTTCTCCAGAATAGATCAAATACTGGGACACAAATCAGCCCTTGACAAGTACAAAAGATCGCAATCATACCGTGCATATTTTCAAAGCAAAACACTGTGAAACTCGAAATCAACCACAAGAAAAAATCTGGAAAGATAACAAATACTTGGAGATTAAGAACATCCTACTAAAGAAGGAATGGCCTCACCACGAAGTTAAAGAGGAAATTAAAAAGTACATGGAAGCCAATGAAAATGGTAACACCACAGTCCAAAACCTCTCGGATGCAGGAAAGGCAGTCGTAAGAGGGAAGTATATAGCAATCCAGGCCTTCCTAAAGAAAGAAGAAAGGTCTCAGATACACAACCTAACCTTGCACCTTAAAGAGCTGGAAAAAGAACAGAAAGTAAAACCCAAAACCAGCAGAAAACAGGACGTAATAAAAATTAGAGCTGAAATCAATGCTATCAAAACCAAAAAAACCCACCAAAAACCAAAAAACAAAACAGTAGAACAGATCAATGGAACCAGAAGCTCGTTCTTTGAAAAAATTAACAGAATTGATAAACCACTAGCCAGTTGGAGAAATAAAAAAGAAAAAGAAAAGGAAAGGACCCAAATAAATAAAATCAAGAATGAAAGAGGAGAGATCACAAGCAACACAGCAGAAATAAAAACAATAATAAGAGAGTGGCGTCTGGGTGGCTCAGTCGGTTAAGCCTCCGACTGAGCTCAGGTCACGATCTCGTGCTCCGTGAATTCGAGCCCCATGTCGGGCTCTGTGCTGATGGCTCAGAGCCTGGAGCCTGCTTCGGATTCTGTGTCTCCCTCTCTCTCTGCTCCTCCCCCGTTCATGCTCTGTCTCTCTCTGTCTCAAAAATAAATAAAACAATAAAAAAACGATAATAAGAGAATATTATGAGCAATTATACACCAATAAAATGGGCAATCTGGAAGAAATGGACAAATTCCTAGAAACATATAAACTACCAAAACTGAAACAGGAAGAAATAGAAAATTTGAACAGACCCATAACCAGTAAAGAAATTGAATTCATAGTCAAAAATCTCCCCCCCAAAAAGAGTCCAGGGTCAGATGGCTTTCCAGGGGAATTCTACCAAACATTTAAGGAAGAGTTAACACCCATTCTCTTGAAGCTGTTCCAAAAAATGGAAATGGAAGAAAAACTTCCAAACCCTTTCTATGAGCCCAGCATTACCTTGATTCCAAAACCAGATAAAAACCCCACTAAAAAGGAGAACTATAGACCAATTTCCTTGATGAACATGGATGCAAATATCCTCAACAAGATATCAGCCAACTGGATCCAACAATACATTAAAAAAATTACTCACCACGACCAAGTGGATTTATACTTGGGGATGCAGGGCTGGTTCAATATTCACAAAACAATCAATGTGATTCATCACATCAATAAAAGAAAGGACAAGAGCCACATCATCTTTTCAATAGATGCAGAGAAAGCATTTGTCAAAATACAGCATCCTTTCTTGATAACAACCATCAAGAAAGTAGGGATAGAAAAAAATTTTTTTTAAATAAAAAAAATAAAAAATAAACAAAGTAGGGATAGAAAGATCATACCTTGAGATCATAAAAACCATACATGAAAGACCCAATGCTAAAATCATCCTCAATGGGGAAAAACTGAGAACTTTCCCCCTAAGGTCAGGAACAAGACAGGGATGCCCACTCTCACCACTGTTATTCAACATAGTATTGTAAGTCTTAATCTCAGTAATCAGACAACACAAAGAAATAAAAGGCATCCAAATCAGCCAAGAGGAGGTCAAACTTTCACTCTTTGCAGATGACATGATATTCTATACGGAAAACCCAAAAGATTCCACCAAAAACTGCTAGAACTGAACCATGAATCAGCAAAGTTGCAGGATGTAAAATCAATGCACAGAAATCGGTTGCATTCCTATACACCAAAAATGAAACAACAGAGAAATCAAGGAATCGACCCCATTTGCAATTGCACCAAAAACCATAAAATACCTAGGAATAAATCTAACCAAAGAGGTGGAAAATCTATACACTGAAAACTACAGAAATCTTATGAAAGACATTGAAGAAGACACCAAAAAATGGAAAAAGATTTCATGCTCCTGGACAGGAAGAACAAATATTGTTAAAATGTCAATACTACCCAAAGCAATCTACATATTCAATGCAATCCCTGTCAAAATAACACCAGTATTATTCACAGAGCTAGAACAAACAATCTTAAATTTGTATGGAACAAGTAAAGACCCCGAATAGCCAAAGCAGTCTTGAAAAAGAAAATCAAAGCAGGAGGCATCAGATTCTCAGACTTCAAGTTGTATTATAAAGCTGTAATCATCAAGACAGTATGGTACTGGCACAAGAACAGACACATAGATCAATGGAACAGAATAGAGAACCCAGAAATGGACCCACAAACATATGGCCAACTAATCTTTGAGAAAGCAGGAAAGAATATCCAATGGAATATAAAGACAGTCTCTTCAGCAAGTGGTGCTGGGAAAACTGGACAGCGACATGTAGAACAATGAACCTGGACCACTTTCTTACACCATACACAAAAATAAACTCAAAATGGATGAAAGACCTCAATGTAAGACAGGAAGCCATCAAAATCCTCGAGGAGAAAGCAGGCAAAAACCTCTTTGATCTTGGCCGCAGCAACTTCTTACTCAACATGTCTCCAGAGGCAAGGGAAACAACTGCAAAAATGAACTATTGGGACCTCATCAGAATAAAAAGCTTCTGCACAGCTAAGGAAATAATCAGCAAAACTAAAAGGCAACTGATGGAATGGGAGAAGATATTTGCAAACGACATATCAGATAGTATCCAAAATCTATTAAGAACTTATCAAACTCAACACCCAAAAAACAAATAATCCAGTGGAGAAATGGGCAAAAGACATGAATAGACACTTCTCCAAAGAAGACATCCAGATGGCCAACTGACACATGAAAAAAAGGTCAACATCACTCATCATCAGGGAAATACAAATCAAAACCACAGTGAGATACCACCTCACACCTGTCACAATGGCTAACATTAACAACTCAGGAAACAGATGTTAGTGAGGATGCGGAGAAAGAGGATGTCTTTTGCACTGCTGGTGGGAATGCAAACTGGTGCAGGCAGTCTGGAAAACAGTATGGAGGTTCCCCCAAAAAATTAAAAATAGAACTACCCTATGACCCAGCAATTGCACTACTAGGTATTTGTCCAAGGGATACAGGGATGCTGTTTCAAAGGGGCACATGCACCCAAATGTTTATAGCAGCACTATCAACAATAGCCAAAGTATGGAAAGAGCCCAAATATCCATCAATGGATGAATGGATAAAGAAGATGTGGTGTGTATATATACATACATATGTGTGTGTGTGTATACATACATATATATGTATATACATACATACATACATACATATGTGTGTGTGTACACACACACACACACACACACACACACACACACAAACACAATGGAATATTACTTGGCATTCAAAAAAGAATGAAATCCTGCCATTCGCAACTACCTAGATGCAACTAGAGGGTATTATGCTAAGTGGAATTAGTCAGAGAAAGACAAATATCATATGACTTAATTCATATGAGGACTTTAAGATACAAACAGATGAATAAATTGTAGGGAAGCAATAATAATATAAAAACAGGGAGGGGAACAAAACATAAGAGACTCTTAAATATGGAGAACAAACAGAGGGTTATTGGAGGGGTTGTGGGAGGGCGGATGGGCTAAATGGGTAAGAGGCATTAAAGAATCTACTCCTAAAATCATTGTTGTACTACATGATAACTTGAATGTAAATTTAAAAAAATAAATTAAATTAAGAAAAAAAGGAGTAGGATTGCTGTGTCAAGTAGAAAGTTTAACTTTCTAGGAAAATGCCAGACTGTTTTCTAAAGTGGCTGCATCGTATAAAATTCCCACTGGCAACATATGAGGGCTATGTTTCTCTATGTCCTTATACTTGCTATTGCCTTTTTGATTATAGTCATCCTAGTGAGTATGTAGTGGTATCTCACTGTGGTTTTAATTTGCATTTCCGTAATAACTAATGATGTTGAATATCTTTCATGAGTTTATTAGTCATTTCTGTAATTTCTATGGTGAAATGCCTATTGAAATATTTTGACCATTTTATATGGGATTATTGCTTTTTTTATCAACATGTTTGGAAAATTCTTTATACCATTTGGATATAAGTTTTTTACAAAATATATAATTTGCAAATATTTTCTCCCAGTCTATGACTTGTCTCTTCACTTTCTTTTCATTAAAAAAAAATTTTTAATGTTTTTATTTATTTTTGGGAAAGAGAGAGAGAGATGGGGGGCAGAGAGAGAGAGGGAGACACAGAATCCAAAGGAAGTTCCAGGCTCTGAGCTGTCAGCACAGAGCCCAACACAGGGCTTGAACTCATGAGCTGTGAGATATGACCTGAGCTGAAGTCAGACGCTTACCTGACTGAGCCACCCTGCTGCCCCTTGTCTTTTCACTTTCTTAATGGTATTTTCTGAAGCACAAATGTTTTAAATTTTGAAGTCCAGTTTATGAAATTTTTCTTTTATAAATCTTGTTTTGGTGTCATTTGTAAACATGTGTAGCCCCATATAAATTTACAAAGTTTTTTTCCCATAAGTTTAATAATTTTAGCTTTTATATTTATGTCTATGATCCATTATGGGTCAATTTTGTTGTTTTTTTATTGAGATGAGAGTCTAGGTTATTCTCTTTTTTTGGCATGTGGACACCCAATTGGACCAGCAACATATGTTTATGTTTATGTTTATCATTGAATTGAAATGTCTAGAACCTTCATAGATAATCAGTTGGTAGTAAACACGAGGGTTTATTTGTGGACACTTAATCAGGGCCATTGTTCTATATGCCTATCCTTGTACTAATACCACACTGTCTACATTAGTGTGGTTTTATAGTAGTAAGTTTTAAATTAAGTAATGTAAGACCTTAATTTGTTCTTCTTTTAAAAAAAATATTGTTTTGGCTACTCTAGGTCTTTTGCATTATCATATAGATTTTTAAAAATCAGGTTGTGAATTGTTATAAAAAAGCTTACTGGGAGTTTGATAGGAATTATGTTGGATTTATAGATCAATTTAAAGAGAATTTCCATCTTGACAATATTGAGACTTGAAATCCATGAGCATGGAATATCTATTTGTTTAGATCCTTAATTTTCCTCAACAGTGTTTTGCAGCTTTCAGTATAAAAGTATTGCACTTCTTTTGTTAATTTATTTCTTAGTATTTTATCTTCTGTGATACTACTGTAAATGGAATTGTTTTCTTAATCACATTTTTTGGATTTTTTTATTGCTAGCATATGAAAATATAATTGATTATTTTATATTGATCTTGTGTCAGGCAATCTTGGTAAACTTGTATATTTATTCTTATTAATTTTATGTGGATTCTTTGGCATTTTCAACATACAGAATCTTGTCTTCCGAGAATAAAGACAGTTTTACTTCTTCCTTTCCAACCTGGATGACTTTACCTTTTGTTGTTATTGTTTTGTTTTCGCCTATTTTATTGGCTAAAACCTCCAGTACAATGTTGAAAAGAAGTGATGAGACTGGGCATTGCTGCACTGATTTTAATTTTGGGGGGAAAAACATTCACTTTTTCACCAGTAAGTAAAATGTTAGCTATGGGTTTTCCCCAGATGTCCTTTATCCTCCTATTCCTAATCTGTTGAGAGTTTTTATCACACATTGGTGTTAGATTTTATCAAATGCTTTTTTTGCAGCTATTTAGATGATCATGTGGATTTTGTTCTTTATTATATTAACGTATTGTTTTATATTAATTTACTTTCAAATGTTAAGCCAGCCTTGTATTCTGGGGGTGAATCCCACTTGCTCATGATGTATCGTCCTTTTTATATGTTGCTGGATTCAGTTTGTAAATATCTTGTTAAAGATTAATGCATCTATGGACATTAAAGATATCAGTCTACGATTTTCTTTAAAAATTTGTTTTTAATGTTTATTTTTGAGACAGAGAGAGACAGAGCATGAACGGGGGAGGGTCAGAGAGAGAGGGAGACACAGAATCCACAGAAGCTCCAGGCTCCAAGCTGTCGGCACAGAGCCGGACACGGGGCTCAAACTCACGGACCATGAGATCATGACCTGAGTCAAAGTCGGACGCTCAACCGACTGAGCCACCCAGGCGCCTCTAATTTTTTTTTTTTGGGGACGTCTTTGTCTGCCTTTGATATCAGGACAAGCAATAATGAGTTGGAAAGTTTACTACCCTCCTTAATTTTCTGGAAGAATTTTGTGAAAGATTGATACTGTATCTTCTTTAATTATTTGATATTGTATCTATTTTGATATTTGAAACCATCAGGTTCTCAGCTTTCTTTGTAAGAAGTTGTAAACTAATTCAATCTCTCTGCTTCTTAGGGTCTAATTCAGATTTTTCATTTATTCATAAGTATTGGTAATTTCTTTTTCTTTCTTTCTTTCTTTCTTTCTTTCTTTCTTTCTTTCTTTCTTTCTTTTTCTTTTCTTCCTTTTCTTTCCTTTCTTTCTTTTCTTCCTTCCTTTCTTCCTTTTCTCTTTCTTTCTTTCTTTCTTTCTTTCTTTCTTTCTTTCTTTCTTTCTGCTCCATGACCAATGTGGAGCCCAATGCAAGGCCTGAACTCATGACTCTGTGATCAAGACCTGAGCTGAGGTGAAGAGTCAGGTGCTTAACTGACTGAGACACCCAGGTCCCCCAATTTTTGACTTTCTAAGAATTTTTCCATTTTATCTAGTTGTGTGTGTGTGTGCACACACACAAATTTGTTCATAATAATTCTTTTTTTATTAACTATAATTTATTGTCAAATTGGTTTCCATACAACACCCAGTGTTCATCCCAACAGGTACCCTCCTTGATGCCCATCACCCACTTTCCCCTCTCCCCCACCCCCATCAACCCTCAGTCTGTTCTCAGTATTTAAGAGTCTCTTATGGTTTGCCTCCTCTCTGTAACTCTGTAACTCTGCCCTCCCTCTCTGTAACTTTTTCCCCCTCCCTCTCCCCCATGGTCTTCTGTTAAGTTTCTCAGGATCCACATATGAGTGAAAACATATGGTATCTGTCTTTCTCTGCCTGACTTATTTCACTTAGCATTATACCCTCCAGTTCCATCCATGTTGCTACAAATGGCGAGATTTCATTCTTTCTCAATGCCAAGTAGTATTCCTTGTATACATAATAATTCTTTATAATCCTTTTAATCTCTGTAGGATCAGCAATGATGTTTTTCATTCCTGATTTTGGAAATGTGTGTCTTCTTTGAAATTTTTTTTTCATAGGTCTGTGAAATTTTATTAATATTTTTTATTTTATTTTATTAATATTTTTTGAAAAACAAGTCTGGGTTTCACTGATTTTTCTTTATTGTTTTTCTGTTTTCTATTTCATTGGTTTCTCTTCTAATCTTTATAATTTTCTTTCTTCTACTTGCTTTGTACCTAGATTGTTTTTTTTTTTTCTATTTTTTTAATGTGGAACCTAGGTTATTGACTTGAGAGCTTTCTTCTTTTCTATTACAAGCATTTAAATGCTATAAATATCCATTTAAGCACTACTTTCTCTGCATCCCACACATTTTGATATGTTGTGTTTTCATTTACACTCAGCCCCATATATTTTATAATATCCCTTGTGATTTTTTCTTTAACCCATGGGTTATTTGAAAGTGTGTTGTTTAATTTCAAGTATTATGGGATTTCCCAGATTTCTTTTTTTTTTTTGTTGATTTCTAATTTAATTTCATTGTTGTCAGTAAACATCCTTTATATAATCTGTTTAAATACATTGGAACTTGTTTTCTGGCCTATCATATGGTTTTTCCTAGGGAATGTTCCATATACACTTGAAAAGAATGTGTGTCTACAGTCAGAGTGTTCTGTATATGCCAGAGTGAATTGGTTGATAGTTTTCAACCCATTGACATCCTTGTTGATTTCATATCTAGGTTTTCTATCAGTTATTGAGGGGGTATTGAAATACTCAACTGTTATTGTGGAATTATTTATTTCAACTTCAATTCTGTCAGTTTTTACTTTATTTACTCTGTTTTTGGTATATACATTTGTAATTGTTTTAATTCCTCATGTATTGACCGTATTCTCATTATGAAATACTCCTTTAATGTACAATTGACTTTATTTTATTTGAAATGAATAAAATTACTTGAGCTCTCTTACGGATACTGTTTTGGATATCTATTTCCATCATTTTACTTTCGATCTTTTTGCATCTTGGAATCTTTGTGTAGTTTACCTCTTTTAAACAGCATACAGGTGGATCTTGGTTTTTTAATCCAGTATGACAATCTCTGCCTTTATTTTGGAGTGCCAGACTTCAGGGGGTTTTGCTCAAGCCCCTGGAACCAAAAAGCTTTCTGTCCTCTGCTGATGGATCTGTGAGTGGATGAGGGCCATTTTCAAAGTTCAGGCCATTTTTACGTCCTATCCAAGTTTTTCCTTTCCACCTGTTTTTGTTTGTTTGTTTGTTTGTTTGTTTTGCTTTGTTTTGCATACCCCCTGTATCTTCTGTATAACCCTATGGTTGGCCAGGATTATGTGCCTAGCTTGGGCTGTCTCCAGTCTCTGCTAGGCATGCACATCAACTCAGCCAGGAATATGCTTTTCCCGACCACAAATGCAACCTCGGGCTAATAGAGTCACCTTCATCCACTGCCAATGTTGTCACTTCCTACTATGTAGATGGATGTAGGTGTCACCACTGCTCCAAACCAAGCAAGATTCTTGATTGAGGCTGCAAAGATGCTGATCCTCATGGCCCATCCTCCCTGGCAAAACATTCTCCACTGACCTGGGCAGGGGAATGGAAGTAGCCCCAGGCAAAAATGACAGACTCCCACTGTCCTTAGTGGTTTTCTGTACAAAATATTTTATATTTTTGTATGCCTTTGGTCAATTTCCAGGGCAATGAAATAGTTGTCTTTGTCAAAATTTCCAAGCTTTATAGTTACTTTTTGAGGACAGTATTTGTTGACCTCCTCACTTGGCCATAGCCAGAAATCCCACTAACAATGTCAGGGGCACTGAAACCTATTTCCTTCAGGGCAACAGGAAGTTTCAGTATTGAACACTGTCTGTTAGATCCTGAAGTCTGCTCTTGCCTCACTTATTACAGAGCAGGGTTGCACAATACTGGTTTATCTGTCATCCTAATCTAAGGGAGTTTAGTCAATGAAATGCTAAAAAAAAAAAAACAAAAACAAAAACAAGAAAAAAACAAAACAACAACTTTGTCAGAGGCATTTTCCCCAATACAGCAATCCTCAGCAGTCTTGTATAGATAGAATCCCAATGTATTCACAGATTTTTATGTGTTTTAACACTCATGACTTCAAGTTTTATAGCATCCCTGGTGGGAAATGGAAGGCAAGATTTTTCATGAGCACTTTACAACTGGCATAATTGTATCTTTAAAAGATGACTATTAATGACACTTGTTGAATGCTTAGGTACCTGGCATTGTGCTAATTGTTTCACCTATATTAACTATAAGTTAGGTAATATTACAAGCCCCACTTCATAGTCGGAAAAGTAACCTACCAGGAGTCACCAACCAATAACTGAGCTCTGAAACCAAGTGGTCGAGCACCAGAGCCTGATTCCTTATGACCTACACTCTGTGGCTTCATGATAATTCTTGAAAGTTATAGGCCTGGACATGACCAATCAATAGAAAGATGGTGAGTTGTAACCTATTTCAACATTAAAGACAGGAACAAGGAGACAGTGTTTATGCGCAGGTTGGACATGGAAAGTATAACTATTTTGGTACAACTAATACTTAACTTCCCTAGATGCGCACGATTGGAGTCACTCATGATGGACTTTAAGCATATCCAGCCTTCTAAGTGGCTCATCCTGAATGTGATGGCAGGGCTTAGGGAGGGCAACCTCTTTTAAGGACAGCACCTCCCACCTGTGGGTGGGCTGGGTATCCCTTCTTTCTCAATGAGTTGAGCTAATAAGGACTTTGGAAAGCCCTTCTTTCTCAATGAGTTGAGCTAATAGGGACATAGAGGGCCATTTACTTCCCTCATTTTAAGGATGAGTCAATTGAGGTTTAAAGAACTGACCCTCCCCTAAAGCCCCTGAAGGCTGTTCAAACATTACCTCTTCCCTAAAGCTTTCCCTGTAAGGACACTAATCCTTACCTGCTTTCCTCTCTGAATTCCTTTAGTGTGATCCATATGCTTCATTCAGGGAACCCTATTCTAGATGGCTAAATGGTTTGATTCTTACAGGGTAGATTAAAGCCAAAGTACAGGTAGGAGCCCAAATAAGGCAGTTACCTTTTCTCAAAGAACAGCTGCTCTACCACTCTGCACACTGGAGTGAAAGGCACTGTGGCTGCCTGTCCTCTTTCTGGGGAAACATCTCAAATACAGGGCTTTCTAATAGTGGGCATCATATTTCACATATACAGTCATACATAATTCTTTCTTTCTCTCTGTCTCTCTCTTTCTTTCCTTCTCTTATTCTCCATCTCTTAGAAATACAGAAACATATAGGATAATTGAATAAAATAAAAGCTTCCCCAAACTGATACTGAGCTCCTCCTTATGGTATTGGAAGGAGAGAATTTTTCCCTTCCTGGCCTTTTTCCTTCTCACTCTCTCACCCAATGAGAATATATATATTCTCATATATGTGTGTATATATATATATATATACATATATATATATTCTCTATATAATATATATAGATAAATATATCATGGGCATCCTTACTGGAATGTCAGGGATCCTAGGAACAGATTCCACAAGAATCTGTTAGGTAAAATTCCCTAAAGAAAAGGGATTTGAAACAAGTCATCCAGTCATTTATGATTAGTTCCCTCCTATTTCTTTCCTTGTATATTTCTTAATCTAATGTGATGATGGGTGGAGGTGGAGAAAAACCTTTTAAAATAAAATAAAATAAAATAAAATAAAATAAAATAAAATAAAATAAAATAAAATAAAAATAAAACACCTCTTTTGCTCTATTCCCCTTTCCAGACTAGAAATAGTCCTACAGTAATTATGCATAATACTATAGACTTGATAATGATGAGTCTATGCATATGTATGGCTGAAAAGGGCTCATTCACAATTTGTACCATACGTATTTTTTTGTACCACGGAGACAGTGAGGTTGATTCCAGTGTTGTGGACTGTAATTGTAGTTTGCGGCTGCCTTTTTGCATCATCATACACTGTCTGACACATGGATTAAAAACAAACTCTACTCTGAATGGCTAAAATCAAAAACACAAGAAACAACAACTGTGGTGAGGATGTGGAGAAAAAGGAACCCTCGTGCACTGTTGGTGGGAATGTAAACTGGTGTAGCCACCATGGAAAACAATTTAGAGGTTCCTCAAAAAATTAAAAATAGAGGGGCACCTGGATGGCTCAATTGGTTAAGTGTCTGACTTCAGCTTAGGTTATGAACTCCCGGTTTGTAGGTTTGAGCCCCACATCAGTCTCTCTCTGCTGTCAGTGTGGAGCCTGCTTCAGATCCTCTGTTCCTCTCCCTCTTTGCCCCTCCCTCAGTTGCTCTCACGTGTATGTTCTCTCTCTCTCTCAAAAAAAAAAAAAAATTAAAAATGGAATTACCATATGATCTAGTAATCCCATTACTGGGCATTTACCCATAGAATACAAAAACACTAATTCAAAAAGATACACGCACCCTTATGTTTATTGCAGCATTATTTACAATAGTCAAATTATGGAAGCAACCCAAGTGTCTATCAATAGATGAATGGATAAAGAAGATGTGGTGTATGTATGTATATATATATATATATATATATATATATATATATATATATATACACACACACACATATATATACACACACACATATATATACACATAGATATAACATACACAATGGAATATTACTCAACCATAAAATGAATGAAATCTTGCCATTTGCAACAGTAAGAATGGACCTAGAGGGTATAAGTCTAAATGAAATAAATCACAGAAAGACAAATACCTTATGATTTCACTCATATGTGGAATTTAAGAAACAATGAACAAAGAAAAAAAGAGACAAAACAAAAAACCGACTCTTAAGTATAGAGAACAAACTAATGGTTAGCAGAGGGGAGATAGAGGAGGTGAAATAGGTAAAAAGCATTAAGAGTATACTTATCATGACGAGCACTGAGTAATGTATAGAATTGTTGAATCACTATATTGTACACCTGACACTAATATAACACTGTATGTTAACTATATTGGAATCCAAAATTAAAGAAAAAAGAACTCTGCTTCATCTCTCCTTAGTGCAAACCACCTTGGTTGACCTTTAAGCCTTATAATAGTTATTGGCAGAATGTGGGTACCTCTTCCACATTATGTACCATTAGGAAGGCATCAAAAGTTCATGGATAAAACCGTTAGTATTTTCTGCCTTTGCCCTCCCTCATTCCCTCACTGGTATGGTACCTCCAAATCCAAAGGCTACTCTGTCATGACTAGGACTGTGTCCGGAAGAAGCTCCAACAGTTTCCTAACGTCCCAGATCTTCTCTTGCCATACTGTCTCAGATTGGTTTCCACCTCTCTAATCCTAGCAATACCACCAAAAGTATAGAATCTATCCATGGGAGAACTTCTAGCCTAAACTCAATATTTGCTTCAAAAGTTTCTAAAAGTTAACATTACTTGTTGAACTTCTAGAGTTTAAGCAGCCCACTACCTGGATTCTTTTGGGACCCTAAGGTCTGTGCCTCAAACTTAAGGATGGATGGTCACCACAGCTTGGACTGAGGCTGAAGGAAGAATGGGCATGGCCATGCCCTTCACATGTGTCTAGTAATGGCTTTAGCTTGACATTATGACAGATGGTTGTTTATTATTTAATGAATTATATAGGCAGATATTAAGAAGTGCCAAATGTGACCTAGCCCTGCCCATTTTCCAAGGGCAATATAAGTGTTGGTAATATGGCTTCTTATGCTCTTAGGAGAAAAAAGAAAACATTGATGTGACTGTATAAAAGACAAGGTGATACATGATACATGGGTCTTCTGAGTTTTCTCTGAGGTAATTATTCTCAGAAGACACAGTGGAAGTGCTTTGGTCACCTCTGCCCAGGCACCCATCCATTTGAGGTGGCTCCTTGCAACAGTATGAGAAAGATCAGATGGAATTAAACCCACCTGATTAAAGGAGACTAAGTGTGGGGAAGAGATCCAGGCCAGCAGGCAGAACAGGACATTTAAAGGGTAGAGCAATAGATGAGAGATGGTGCGGTGGCCCAGGCAGAGGTGGTAGTGGTGGTAGGGATGTTGTTTATGTCACAGGTTGTCTAACACAAAGAAATGGGTATTATTTGACAGCTAGGGATAGTGCTGTCTTGGAAAAACCAAGATTGGAAGATTCTTAAATATCTGGGCAGCATTAGGAAAGCCAGGGGGCAAGAGTGTATACTTGTTCAGGGGCATCTGCTAGATCTGGGACACAAGTTGAGGAGTGCATTTCAGGAAGTTATGAGGAGTGGGGTACAAGGTCACAGAGAGGTGAGCAACAAGAGAGACTTAAGGCTGGGCATTGTGGTAATCTTTCTTAGCTGTTTCTAAAACAGTATCCATCTGATATTGGCCTTAGGCCTAAGGAGTAGAGGCAACTGGAGCTAAGGAGACTGATAGACCCAAATAAGTCTCAGTCCCACATCACAAAGCTTTGATCTCTTGTATTTTCATATAAGTGCCATGACTTGTATGGCTGAGAGTTAGCACAGAAGGAAGGTGGGCTGGTCATAGTGATCACAGGTCAACGGACAGAAACAGGTTGGGCAAAAGCACAGTAACCTAAAATGAAGTCTGAGAAGAGTACTGAGGAGTCAGTGCAGAAGTAAAGACTTAAAACCAAATGTTGTGGCATAAAAGGTTTCATGACTAGTGGCTCATTGAATGGAGAAGGAACTGTTACAGATAGAATAGCAAGGGAAGGATGCACTTGTTCAAGTGCCATTAGGACATTGTGGGTTAAAGGGTTATAGAACATCTGTCTTTTCTGGGATGCAGAATACAGTTGAGTCTTGTTTTTAAATTTTACATTTATTTTTATCCAATCAGAAAATCTCTGCCTTTAAATTAGATCATTTAGACCATGCATATGAAATGTGATTATCAATATGTTTGGGTTTAAATCTATTGTCTTGTTACGTATTTTGTATTTATCCAATATGTTCTTTGTTCTCTTCACTCTCATTTTCTGCCTTCTGTTGGATTAGTTGAACATTTAAAAAAATAATTTCATTTTATATCCTCTGTTGGTTTATTAGCTTTAACTCTTTTTTTTTTTTTCTTTTCAACGTTTATTTATTTTTGGGACAGAGAGAGACAGAGCATGAACGGGGGAGGGGCAGAGAGAGAGGGAGACACAGAATCCGAAACAGGCTCCAGGCTCTGAGCCATCAGCCCAGAGCCCGACGCGGGGCTCGAACTCACGGACCGCGAGATCGTGACCTGGCTGAAGTCGGACGCTTAACCGACTGCGCCACCCAGGCGCCCCGCTTTAACTCTTTATTATGTTTTTATGGTGGTTGATTTATGATCTAGCCTATCATAGCCTACTTTCAAGTAATATGATACCACTTCATGTAAAATACAAGAAACTTCCAACAGTATAATTCTATTTTTTCTCTCACAGGCTTTGAGCTATCAGTGTCCTACATTTTATTTCTACATGTTTAAAAGTCCACAATACATTATTATTGTCACTGCTTTAAACAGCCATCCTTTAAAAAGATTAAAATAACAAAAAATTGTTACATTTATCCATATAGTTATTATTTCCAGTGTTCTTCTATCCTTTGCATGGATCTAGGTTTGTGTCCTTCTTCCTCAGAGATGTACTTTACCATTCCTTGTAATGCAGGTTTACTGTTGACGAATTTTTTCAGCTTCTGTATGTCTATGAAAGTTTCTATTTCACCTTTGTTTTTTAAGTATATTTCTTGGATGAAGAATTCTAAGGTGATAATTTTACCTTCAGAAATTTGCTCCACTGTCTTCTAACTTCCCTTGCTTTAAACAAGACATCTATTATTCTTATCTTTGTTCCTCTGTACATAATATGTCCCTTTCCCCACCTTGTGGTTTTTTAAATTATTTATTTATCTATGTTTTAAAGCAACTTTATCATGATATGCCTTGGTGTAGTTTTCTTCATGTTTCTTTGCTTGGGGTTCAGAGGCCATCTTAGATTTGTGTGTTTATAGTTTTTATCGAATTTTGAAATTTCTTGGCCTTGATTTCTTCAAATATTTTTTCTGTTCCCTGCTCAACTTTGTGACTCTAGTTACATGTGTATTAGGTTGCTTTAAATTGTTCTAGAGTTCGCTGATTCTCTGTTTATTTTTTCCCCAGTCTTTACTCTCTCTGGATTTCATTTTGCATAATTTCTATTGTTGTATCTTCAAGTTCACTAATCTTTCCTTCCATCACGTCTAATCTACTGTTAACATGATTCAGTGTATTTTTCATCTCAGACATTGATGTTTTCATTTCTAGTTGATTTGGGTCTGTCTTCCATGTCTCTACTTATCATGTTCAATCTTTCCTCTAGGCTCTCAACCATATGGAATATAGTTATAATTGTCTTTTTTTAATGTTTATTTATTTTTGAGAGAGAGTGTGCATGTGAGTGGGGGAGGGGCAGAAAGAGAGGGAGACAGAGGATCCAAACTGGGCTCTGACTGAACCACCCAGGTGCCCTGGAATATCATTATAATTATCTTAATGTCTTTGACTATTAATTCTACCATTTGTGTTATTTCTGGGTAGGTTTCTATTAATTGATTTCCTCTCCCTTCACTGTGGATCACATTTTGCTGCTTCTTCATAGGTCTGGTAATTTGGATGCCAGACTGCTGCAAATTTTATCTTTTGAGTTCTGGATACCTTCATATTCCTATAAATATAGCTGAACTTTGTTTTGGGATAAGTTGCTTGGAAAGAGCCTTTGATACCTTGTGATCTTGCTCTTAAGTTTTGCCAGGTGAGACTAGCAGTATTGAGTCTAGTGATAATTTTGTCCCACTAACGAAGCAAAACTCTTCTGAGTTCTCTATGGGACACCATGAATTGCGAGGTTTTTCATTTTGGCTAGTGGGAAGAGGATCTTTCCTAGCCCTGTGAGAAGTTAGGGGATTATTCCCTCTAATCCTTTTGTGAAATCCTTTTCCTGGCTTCAGGTAATTTTTTCACATGCATGTGAAGAAAGACTTGAGGGGGAGATCTCAAAGGTTGTCATCATGTGCAGCCTCTTGGTCTTCAGTACTCTGCCCTGAGAACTCAGTGAAGTTGGCTTCCCTGGACCACCTGTGTCATCTATTCAACATAGGGACATTGTGGGATTTTCCTTGTGCTCTCCTCCCTGTGCTACATCTTGGACACACTCTGCAGGCAGTAACTGGGACAAATTTTGTTTTCCCCTCTCAGGATCACTGTCCTCCATTGCCTGATGTCCAATGTCTTGAAAACATATTTTCTTTAGTGTTTTGTTGTTTCGAGTAGGGGGTAAATCCAGTCCTTGTTACTCCATCTTGGCCAGAAGCAGAAGTTTATTTGTGTTTCCAAATGTTTTCCACCCATAAGGCTTGGTTTTTTTCAGGTGAGAAACAGAGGAGTCTTCCAAACCTCAATGCTCACTGGTGAGCAGGGTTAGGGAACACATTACCTTATATTACCAGGCTTGGAAACCTGTTCTCTGATCTATCTCTAACCTCAGTAATCTGCCTTGACTAACTTGCTTGGCTCTTGTTCTATATCTAGCTTTAACCTCTATAACCAAAATTCTTTAGCTTATTCCTTGTCCTCCTACAGAGCAGAAAATCCCTTAATAAACTCAGTTCCTAACTCCTTACAATAATATATATTCTACTTACACCCATTAACTTGACATTCATGCTTTCTTTCATTCATCAAGTGTTCAGAGTGCCTATTATGTACCAGGCACTCTTCTAGGTATCAGGAATATAATTGTAAGCAAAATTAGACACTATCTCTGCTTGTGTGGTTATTCCAGATATTTTCTGACTACAATAATCAATAAACATTGAAGTTTACACATGTGACCTTATCTGATTCTAGATTTAACCACAATGATTATAGTACAAAAGCACTTGACTTCCTTCTTCCATTATGTAGCACCCTCAGTTGGAGTGAGACCACAAACATTTAGGTTAACTCTAAAGGCTGCTCAAAGCCATGTCATTTCCTGTGGTATCAACTTACTGCAAAGGCCACCACAGGATCAGTTATCCAATTTTGCTCATAGGTCCTGAACTACAAACTCAGTTTCTTTTTTCTCATCTGGCTCCATGTTTTAAAAAATTCCCACTAAGCTTAAATTTCACCACTTGGGTCTGTTTAGGCATATATTCAGCAAAATTACAATATGAAAGGCCATCCCTTAGCCATTTACTTGAACCAATAAATAACTCAGCTGATACCAGCCATCTCCTGGTCTTGTCCCTTCATTAGTCTTGTGATCCCTAGGGCACGGAGTTTGACTCCTAGTTTTTTTCCTTTACCTTGAACCCTCACTGCCACCTTGCACCTATCCTACTCCAATACACATCCACTTATTAGAAAGGAAGACTCATACCCTCTTCTCCCATTACGTATGAGGTAACATCCTTGAGTATCATTCCTGGCCTGTTGATCTATCCCTTATTCATTCCTCCATATGTTCCTTGATTCATAGATGACACCTATTGGTCTATGTTCTTCCACTGAGAGGATCTAATCTATTAAAAGGCTCTAACACTGAGATATCAATCTCTCTTTTCCCAGAAAAGAAAGACCAGTATGAGGCACAATCTTGGCTAAGAGGGTATTCTTGGAAACATGATTTCCCTCATGTGGGCTTTCCATGATCAGAATTTGGGGGTAGGAGGATATGTATGAGAGAAGGATGGAGAGTATGTTAGTAGCCAATGTGAATTGCTCATCTACACCACATCCTCCAACCTAGTTTTTATTGTTTTTTTTTTCCCATGGGGGTCACAGCACAATTTATTGCCCAAAGAAAGCACACACACCTGAGAGCAACTCCCCAAATAGGGAAAAATGAGAACAGAATACAGATTCTTTGGAACCAAGAAAGAAGGAAAAAATGGGGAGGGAAATTTCTCCCTTTCCTGGGACTTCACACAGAATCCTAGGGACCTGCTTCCCACCCTAGCTCCTCAGCAGCCCTGATTTGGGCCAGCAGCTTCCCAGAGAAGTAGGAGGTGGCAGGAGACCACAATGCCCAAAGCCCAGTTCCAGGGCTTCCTGGACACCCTCCCCAGGCTGAGGTGGAGGGGGTGCTGCAGCCGCAATGTATTGTTGCCTGCTTTGGGCACCAGCCTCTCTAGGGTAGTGAGAGAGTCTAGATTCAGTGATGGGAGAGAGATTTTTGTGAGCCCATGAACCTCTAATATTCTAGAGTAGAGAGGCAGAGGGATTCCTGGAGGGAAGAGCCAGAAGTGATATTTTGGTCACCATCTGCCTTACTCTTGCATCTAACATTCAATTGGGTCTACACACAAGAGGGGAAGAAAGTATCTCTTCTGAAGCACTGCCTACTAGGTGATAAATGGCAGTGACTAGCTTAGGAGCTAGATAGGGAAAGATCATGTTTATAGGTGACATGTCATCTAGATTTATGATCTATAAGAATATGAGCAAAGGGGTCAACAAGATCCAGTTCCCCTGCCACTGGGCAGTGGAAACTCTCCCATGAAATTAGCCCCTTATTTGCTGTTGGTTCCTCATCATCCCATGTGCTCTGACAGTGAGGAGAGTGCAGTGGATGGTGGGGAAGTTGGAAGTTTGGACAGAACACTGATAGGGCTGTTATCCAGGAAACATCTTGACCCGGTGATCCCACCCTTCACTTACAGGGTTCTGTTTCCTGGATGCAGCATGAAGAATTCTATGTGAAAAGCTAAATATAATCTTGACACAGTGTTTCTGGACAGGAAATGCAGTTTGAAAGTGAGGAAGATGATAAACATATTGACAAAGCATACACAAACATAAAAGTCTAGCCAAAGGAAAAAATGATAACCTTCATTCTGAAGACCTAGAAGAGTGTATTGAAGGTATAGTATTTTCTGTTTGTGTTTTGTTTTAGGGCATCCTAAAGCAGGATGTGATGCAAAACTAGAACAATCCAAATTTCAGTTTTCTTTGATAAAACTCTTAAATAGAAAATGCAGAAACAGAGTATTTAAGAGTTTCTTATAACTTTTGCTTCATATTTTGGTGGTGCCTTTTTAAAATTTGAAATACCAGCACATGAAGTGTTTGGATGATAATGGAAGGTATATGGCTTTAGTCTGTCTTTGGAGACACTTGATTTCTTCTTTTTGATAGCCTTCTTTTTAAAAAAAAAAATTTTTTTAACGTTTATTTATTTTTGAGACCGAGAGAGACAGAGCATGAACAGGGGAGGGGCAGAGAGAGAGGGAGACACAGATTCGGAAGCAGGCTCCAGGCTCTGAGCCATCAGCCCAGAGCCTGACGTGGGGCTCCAACTCACGGACCGCGAGATCATGACCTGAGCTGAAGTCGGATGCTCAACCGACTGAGCCACCCAGGCGCCCCCATTTTTTTAAAAAATTTTTTAAACTTTTATTTATTTTTGAGACAGAGAGAGACAGAGCATGAACGGGGGAGGGGCAGAGAGAGAGGGAGACACAGAATCGGAAGCAGGCTCCAGGCTCTGAGCCCATCAGCCCAGAGACCGACGTTTGATATGATAGCCTTCTTAACTGCCCTCTGTAGAGCTCACTTTCCAGAGTTTCACACCGACCTAAAAACAGGTGTGGTTCTCCTCTTTCAATTAGTAATCTATGTGTTGTTCCTCTAACTCTGTGAGTAAGCCCAGTTCCCCACTAACTATTCAAATGAGGCTAACACCAATTCACAATCTACACTTAACTCAAAAACTGCATAATGTTGGTTTTAAGCCTTATACTTTGGAGAATGTCAAACATATACCAAAATAGAGAGGAACTTCTAATTGAATTGCCACATGTCCATCACTGGCCTTAATAGTGATCATCCAATCTATTCCCTCATCATCAACTCCCCACTTCCAGGTTTACTTTGAAGCAAATTTCTAGATAATGTTCTACTGAGAACTTAAGACCTAATAGCTATGAATAGTAAATAATTTGGTTCTCTTTGTGTGTGTGCCTGATAACCCAGACATAGATGAATGCACCATCCCTCCATATTGCCACCAAAGATGCGTGAACACACCAGGATCATTTTATTGCCAGTGCAGTCCTGGGTTTCAGTTGGCCCCAAACCATATCATTTCTTCTGTAAATATTTCATTATGCATTTTGAAAATACAATCCTTTAAAAATTACCCAGAATACCATTACATCCCCCAAATCTTCTTTATAATTCCTTAACATTTCAAATATCTCCACTAGATTATTTTGAAGAAAATATCAGGCATCTCAATGTTTCATTTGTAAATAGTCCAGTCTATATACACCTTTTAAAAACCATATTTTTTCTGAGCAAAATGAATGCCATTATCACACTTTAAAAAATTAATTCCTTAATATCATCAGATATCCAGTGTAAAAATTTCCCAATGTTCTAATAAATGTTATTTTACAGTTGAGTTATTTGAATCTGGATCCAAACAAATCTACACATTACATTTGATAGCTATGTCCCTCACATCTCTTTTAATTTATGTGTTCTCCTCCTCTCTTTGTTTTTCTCAATAATTCATGCACTGAAGAATATGTCTCACATTCTGGATTGTTCAAGTTTACAGTCCAGCAGTGGTTCTGTTCTCCCTGAAAACATTCTTATTTTGCCTTCATCTTAAAAAAAACTTTACTGAGACATACATGACATCCAATAAACTGCACACATTTAAAGTAGTATAATTTTATAAGTTTTGACACATGGGTATGCACTTTGATGCTATCACCACAATCAAGATAATAAACATATTGTCACTCCCAGATACATTTTGCTCACTGAATCTGGGCACACACTTAACTTCCCCCAGTCTCAGTTTCCTTTCTGTAAAACAAGGGCATGTACAGGATAGATGTACAGAATTAGATGATCATTAATGTCTCATACATGTCTAAGTTTCTATTATTCCCTCTTTGCCTGTTGCTCTTTCAGGTATTGGGACAGATATATGTGAGTTTCATCTCTATAGAAAATCCACAGATGGAGCCTGTAGGTTAAATTGGTTTTTCATATTTCATAGGGTTTTCTTTAATTCAAATAAAATAAGAGACCCTTTAAGCTGCTTCCTCTCTTGCATACCAGAAACATTCAGAAATTGGTTGCTTATTGCTGAAAACTAGCACATTTCTATTTAAGCTTCTGCTTCACAAATCTCCCATTTCGAACCTCTATGAAGCACTGTCCTTCTTCAAACCAGACTGAATGTAATGTAGGTTTGGGGCCCTGCAGGCACTCATCATTCTCTAAAACAGGAAAACACACCAGGACGAAGGATCAAATGCTTCCCAGGGAGGAGCTGGAGAGATGCTGATTTTAAAATGTTCAAGAGATGATCAAAATGAACATAGCAGGCAAGTGTTTAAAGCTGAGAAGATGGCAGCAAAGATAATTTGAATAAATCTGGATCTATAGGCCTGGTCTAGGCAGAAACTGCTGGCAGGGTATGAGCAAATTGGGGCCTGTAGTATTAATAAAAAGTATGGTGAATTTTTCCTGGAGATATGAAAATTTCAAGGACTCTCAGTAACACATTGGTTTGTTCCTTTACTCAGCCACTTGGTGTTAGGTAGCTGGTAGGTCTGGGAACACGAAAATAAATAATCTGTCACCCCTAAGGAGTTTATTCACTTCCAGTAGATAACAATGTGTGCTTGAATATCTATAATATGAAGCAGCCCATAATTGGGGCCCCAGTTTCCCCTCCTAGGAGGGTTAGACTTTAGGATCTCAAAGACAATTCAGATTTAAACTAAAAAGTTCATTTCATTGTATCCGTTAGTGTAAAAGCCCTTAATTCAAACACACATTCATTCAGGATGCCCCTAGCATTGTGGGTACAGTTTCCTTTCCCTGGAAATCTTTCCCATCCTTTCCCCTGGCTAATTCCTATCTCCTTCCATATCTCAGTTTAGGTGTCTTTTATTCTGGGAAGTCTGCTCCGACCTCTAAGTTTTGATTAATATTACATGTCCCCCATCACTCTACTTATTAAGTGTCTATTATTCATTGGAGCCACCCAGTGGCCCCATGCAGCAGGAAAGAGTAATTGGCTCTATCTGCTAACTGTTCCAGCATTAGAAAAAATCCCCAAAGTGAATGCTTAAAAATAACAACTATATATGTAGCTCATAATTTTGTGGGTTGGTTGGCTGGTTCTGGTGTGCACTGGCCTGACTGGTCTTGTCCGGCATCACACATGCATCTGCAGTCAGCAGGAAGCTGGATGATCTAGGGCCATCGCCAGGTGGCTCTTCCCCAATCCCCGTGGCCTTCCATTCAGCAGTGGAGCTCAGCAACTCTACACAGTGTCATCCCACCCACTATATTGCTTACAAGTCACAAGACTGCCCTAGATTCAAAGGGTCAGGAAATAGACTTCACCTTTTGATGGAAGGAACTGCAAAATACTGTAGCCATTTTTGCAATCCATTGCCCCGATTTTCAAACTGAGACAGTTTTTCTCAGGGAAAGAGCTGTGCTTTGTGTAAAATAAGGAAAGGGGTCCTCAGGGAGTTGTCAGGATAGACTTGGAATGAGCAAAGTAAATTTCTTTGAATTTAAAAAGTATAAAAAAAATTGTTTTTAAATTTCCATTGGCACCCAGGAAGTGAGAGGGCTGTGGGGAGCAAGAAGAGAGCCAGTACTCTGAAGGCTGATGCAGTGCCTTGCACACTCACACACACATACTACTCAGACTTTCACCAAAGTTCTCCACGAGCAGCCAGACCTATGATACTTTGGAGAGGGAAGTCAGATGGGAGGTGTCCGGGGGAGGTGACACGGAGCAGCAAGGAGGAGTTGCAGACACCCAGAATCTTAAACCTTCATCATTTCTGATTTTTTCTTTAACATGGGCAATTTTAAGGACATCACTGGATTCTACATTTGTGCTTTAAGCAAAGCTTTTTTTTTTTTTTTTTTTTTTTTACATTTTTTGGTGAAAATTTCAAACATTATGAAAGTAGAAAGTAGAATGGTTTAATGAATACCTATGTACCCAAATCTCTGCTCCCACTGTGATCAACTCATAAACTAGCTTGGTTCACCTGGCTACCACAGGTTTTGAAGCAAATCTTGGATGTCTCCTCTGTAAATATTTCTATTTGTATATCTAGAAGATAGGGAATTATATCAAAAGTGTATATTTATCACAACTTTACAAATTTAATAATAATTCCTTAAAATTATCAAATATGAAATCAATATTCAGATTTCCAATTAGGTCCATACATTCCAAGTGCTTGATGTGTTTTAAATCTATTAACCTATAAGATGCCCTTCTGATATTCTCTATTTCTTCCAGTATATTTATTGAAGAAACCAGGTCATTTTTCCTAGAGCTTCCCCTGGTCTGGATTTTATGGATGGCAACTCCATGCTGCCATTTAACATGTTCATTTATCTTTCTTCTATTTTTCCTGTAAATGGGTAATTGGATCTAGAGGTTTGATTACTTTCCAATTCATTTATTTTGGAAAGACTACTTCATAAGTGATAAAGGCTTTTATTTTGGAAGACATTTTCCAGACTCCTGGCTTTAAAATTCTGTTATATATTTTATATTAGTATGCATTTTGAATAAATAAAATATTCACAATCTTTTCCTTCCAATTAATGAATAAATTTTGGGTTTTTTTCCACATTTCCTACTCTGGCAAAAAATACAGGGAGTGAGGAATATGCATAGTTTTTTGAAATGCCAAAGCAATAAATTTTCAAATCAGTTTGGAAGTGCCTTTGATATATGTGTGATCTAATTTCCAGCATTCAGCAATAAAACACTGTGAGAAGACTTAGTGAAATGTCTAACACACTGGTGTGAGCAGTAAAATGGAAGCAATCGGTTACAGAAAAGGGAAACCACAGCCACAGGAGGTTTAGCTATTCAGTGGAAAGAATAAGAGAAGCTGGGGTTGCCAGTAACTTCTGGCACCCTGTGGCAAACATCAGCCATCTCAAGAAGATGTTTCTGTCTCTTCTGGCCATCGGTAAACATCCGATAGTTAGCTAGCAACTATTCATGATCTTATTGTCAATTAAGGGTTGGCAACTGGGCTATAACGTGTTTGTAAATACACACGGAGCCCTTACAGCATTTCTTAAAAGGAATTGCTGTCTCTATTGGAACTATGCCAGCTGTGAAAGCAATATTTTTTCTTATTATCTACTTCATCTAACAATCTCTATAAAAAGAACAATGACTTCAGAGCTAGTTAATAGCACCAAATATGAAGAAGGAAGGTACAAACCAGAGCAGCTCCCCCTCCTCCCAAAATTCCTGCAGGTGGAAATCTGTGGAGTAGAGCTGGCCTCTGGAGAAAAGGCTGGTCGAACTGACATGCTATATATAGAATCCAGGAAAAGAAAGTGACCTTTGTGCCCTGCATCTAAAGGCTATCAGGCGGCAGGCCTGAAGTTCAATATGTCCTTGGCTTCCCCATCTTCATCCCTTTGTTTGATTTTTATGAGAATCTGTATGGGGTGGGGGGTGTCTCTCTCTCTTTCTTTTATCTTTAGTCTTTTTGTTTTGTAAAACTATTCCATTCTCTTATTTTTAGGACATAGGAAGCAATGCACAGAGGTGGCTTCCATAGAGAAGCTATAAATGGCTACATTTTAACTTGATACCATGGAAGTTGGGAAACTGATGCACTGCTGTATGGCTGCTAATTCCTGCTGAAAACAGTCCCAGATTAGGCCTGGTGCCAGTGAAAATGCCTCCCCGCCCCACCACTACCACCAGCTACCAGCGGAGGGTAGAGTGTGAAGAAGGAATTGCAGAGCAGCGGAACAAGAATTGGGCTGCATGAGCTGCACGTGAGTTTCCTCAGTCAGAAATTAAGCTGACATAGTCAGTTAAGTGTCTGACTCTGCTCTCAGCTCAGGCATGATCTCAATGTTTGTGGGATCGAGCTCCACGTTGAGCTCTGCACTGACAACATGGACCCTACTTGGGATTCTCTCTCTCCCTCTCTCCTGCTCAGGCATGCCCTCTCTCTCTCTCTTTCTCTCTCTCAAAATAAATAAATAAACTTAAAAAAAAAAAAAAGTTACCTAGCGGGTTGAAATCAGGTGCTCTGCAAGGTCCCAGCAGCCCCACCTGCCTCTCAACTCTCAGAGGTGTTCTAGATGATTGTATTAGTTTCCTGCCTGCTGCTGTAACAAGTTAACACAAATGTAGTGGCTTAAAACAGCAACATAAATTTATTATCCTACAGTTCTGAATGTCAGAAGTCCCACATGGGTCTCACTGGGCCAAAACAAAGGCATCAGTGGGGCTGCGTTCCTTTCTGTAGGTTCCAGGGGAAAATCCATTCCTTGCCTTTTCCAGCATCCAGTGGCCCTTCCCTCATCTGCAAAGCCAAGTCCTTCCCATGCTGGCATTTCCCTAGTTCTCTGCAGCCAGAACTGTTCTCTGACTTTAAGGATTCATGTGGTTAGATTGGGCCATCTCATTAATCCAAGAAAGTCTTTCCATCTTAAGGCCTTTATCATAGCTGCAAAATCCCCTTCATCACATCAGGTAACATATTCACAGGTATTGGCAATGAGGGTGTGGAATATCTTTGGGACCCACATTCTGCATACCACAAAGATCACATTTGCCTTAGGAAGAGGAAAAGAAAAACAAATGAGGAAGGAAATGTTTTCAAAGAGACTTTAAAGTCCACATTCTTTACCCTGTCATTTAAGACCCTTTAATCAATCCACCTGTCCAAAATTGTTGCCCCATTTTTCCACTTGAAATAGCCTCTACCTAAACTGAATAATGCATGGTCTGGGCTTTGCCTCTTCCCACACTGTTTCTATTCATGAGAGTCTGTGCAATCCCACCCCTTCTCAGCATTACTGCTTTCCCTCAAAGTCCAGCTAATGCACATCTCTTAAAAGCCTTCCCCAATAGTCCAAGAGAGAAGGAAAACATCAGTATATCTGTTATCTTTTGTTAACAAGCCTTCTTCCTGGTCTTATGGCTCCTGTCCCACAAGACTGCATGTTCCCTGAGGCCCTGATGTGTGTGCTCCCATGCCTTGCATACAGCAGGAAATGCATCTATGTGTGTTGACTAAAGGCCTGAATGACCTTCAGTGGACTTGTAGTGGGTTCTTCCTCTTTCTAGAGGCCACAGAGGGAATACCATAGATGGCATTCTGCACCATTATATCCTTGAACTGGGCATGAAGCACCTCATTGGTGTTTGCCCCTAAAGAAGGAAAAGCTACCTGTATACACAGAGGGCATGTGGGTCCTAACAAGAGGGAGTACCCATACCCTCTTTAGGAAAAATGGACACAGCCTGATTATGTGCAAGGCCTAGAAGTAGGAGGGAGAAGTCATCAAGGCTTCCCATTACCCCCTCCACTCCCCACTTGCCCCACTCCTCTCCATACACAGGTAGGAGGAAATTGTGTGTGGTATTGTTGCAACAGTAGAGAACTAGGTCACAAAACAGTTGAGACTCATCCTACTTAGTAACTCTCTTACAGGTTGAATTGTATCCCCCCATAAATTCATATGTTGAAGTACTCCCAGTAGCCTCAGAATGTGACCTATTCAGAAACAGGGTCTTTGCAGATGTAACTAGTTAAGATAAGGTCATAGTGGAATATGCTAGACCCAAATTCAATTATGACTTGTGTCATTATAAAAAGGAGAAATTTTGACAGGGAGAAGGCCATATGAAGATTGGAGTTAGACTGCCACAAGTCAAGGAACTAGCAGAAGCTGGGAAAAAGGCCTGGAACAGATACTTCCCTAATTTCTTCAGAGGGAATATCACCCTGCCCACACCTTGACCTCAGACTTCTGGCCTCCAGAACTGTGAAACAATAAATTTGTTGTTCTAAGCCACCTGGTTTGCAGGGCTTTGTTACGGCAGCCCGAGGAAACTAATACAAACTCATACCCATTTTGGTTGACTTCCTGTGAAAGCAAATTTTCTTCTGTGGACAGAGTAACTTTGGGTTTGTTACTTCTCTAAACCTCAATTTCCTCATCTGTATGAGGTGTATGTGAGGATAAATGTGATCTTGAACATCAAGCAACTAGCTTAGTTCTCTGCACATTAAAAGCTCTCAATAAATGTGGTGATTTTATGCTTAGTTCACATAGAGATGTGGACATGTTCAGTTGGTGGTCAGGGCTGGCTAGAGCATGAGGCATCAGGGAGGTATCTGGGCATGGGGGCTGGAAACAGAGGTGGAGCCAGATTATAAAGCTGAGGGAGATATCGGGGAAACCTCATAATGGCACCCCTTCAGTTTTACCTGGCTCATCTATTTTTTTGCCTATCTCTACCCCATCTTCATTCCCTCCTTCCTGCTGGCTGCTGTGCTGAAGAGGAAAGGAAATGTATCTAAGTTTATAGTTCATGTTAATTCCCTCAATCAGCAAAGTGGGAAAATCACCCAATTGGTGGAACCTAGTTTTTAATAATATATGCGGAATAAGCGAATAAATAAATGGATGAGTAAATGAATGAATGAACAAATGAATGGACGGATGTATCTCTTGGCCCCACAAACTCCACGTCTTTGTACCCCACATCCCCATTAAAAAGTAGGCTTTGCTTTGGCTCCCACTGTCATTCAAATGGTAGCAATTTGACCACCTGTCTCAGATCCAAGAGACTTTAGCAGTTACATGAGAAGAAATGATGTAAACATGGGAAGAACACCAATGAACTTAAATCCTTTGGTGGGTCTTACTTCAATAGTGAAGCCTGACATTTCAGCCTGACTTTGTGGGGCCTTCAACACTAGCCTTCCCTCTCCCATGCCATGGTTTCCCTCACACAGCCTTTTGCCCAAGCCCAGCTCACCTGGTGATTAACATCACTGTCTATCCACCCTCCCCTCAAACACACACACATTTGCTCTAAGATGCTCCCAATCAGCATAAATCTTGGGTCTCTGCTCCCCTTGACATCACCCCAAGTCTACTACACCAGCCAGAGACATAAATGACAGAAGAGAATGCCCCCCTTCTTAGATCAGATTTACTTCCATATTTTTTACTTCTTGATCATGTCTTCAACAACAAACTTGTTAATTCCCTATCCTTGCACAGTTGGACTGCTAAGGCCTTTTTGCCCCATCCTCACTCAATATGTAGCTCATACCTATCCGTGAGACCTATACATCCCAGCCTATGCCCTGACCCCATAGTTCCAGAGCTCTGCTTTGTTCTCCTACAGCTGGGCTACCCCAAACTTGCTGCCCATGATTCCATGGCGAACTCGTTCCCACCTGGCTACTCGGAGGCTCTATTTGGTATATTTCCTCCTCCCCCCTGGTCTTACTCATCACTTTTCTCAAACACCTGAAAAATTTACCAACAGCCCGTCAATGCCTCTCAAGGCACTTGGCTCTTAACCTCAAGTTCCCCCAGTGACTGAGAGTCTAGTTCTGGTTCAGCTCAGACCCTCTTCAGGCTGTGCATCTGCTGGCCTTGTACTCTTGTCTCCTGCTGTCTACTGGGCCCTGGGCTATTCAGTCCTGTCTTCAAGCCCTCATTACCACCTTTGACACTTGCTTGTGCACAATCAGTGTTGTCCATAAGAAGTAAATCCCCTATTGGTTTATTTCTACAAAATTTTGCTTCCTTCTAAAGTCCTCTGCTGGCTCCCGGCTGTGGCCACGGAGGACGGGAGTTCTCTCTTTTGAAGTGTTCCACATTTTTACTTGAAGTGCTATTCTGAGAGTGGGTGGCAGGGTGGGTCGTTTCCTCTTTGGAAGGGAAGGTGAAATGAATTCCTCCATTTGCATAACAACCTGGCACTTCCAATTCTGCTACTAACATCTCCTCACCCGAAACCACCCCTCTCTTGTTAGACAGTCCTATGCAATCATGTTGTGCCTGATAGCAAGTACCTTACATGTGCATAACTCATTTCCGTTTCCTCTCTTGCCACACAACTAGGAAATGGGACTGGGGCTGGCCTGTGTGAAGAGTTCTAGAAAGAAGGTGGATGAGTTAACAAGGGGATGCTAAAGAGAAGGAAAACATAAAAAGAAGAGCCCTCTTTACTAGCCTTTTAAACTCTTAAACAGCAGAGAGGAATAAAGACTTTTATTCTCATGGCGTATTTCTCCTTAAAGATGAGCATTTCTTTCTTTCATTCTAGAGTTTTAATTAAACATTTAAAATAAAAGGATCTCTTATTATCTTTCTGGTTTGTAAAGAAATATCACCTCCACACTGATCTCACAAAGAGAACCTGGAACTCAAAATTGAACCTCTTTGCTTTGAATTGCAGGGCTAGGAAGCACTTGGAGCAGGTGGAGCCAGCTCCACTCACAAAGGGCTGTAATATCTGTATCCTCTGTCACACTGCTTCCAGACATCTGTTGGCTAATTTTTTGGTATGATTATTAAAATAATGCAATGCAGGGGCACCTCGGTGGTTCAGTCGGTTGAGCGTCCGACTTTGGCTCAGGTCATGATCTCACAGCTCATGAGTTCGAGCCCTGCATTGGGCTCTGTGCTGACAGCTTGGAGCCTGGAGACTGCTTTGGATCCTGTGTCTCCCTCTCTCTCTGCCCCTAACCCACTCGCGTCCTGTCTCTGTCTCTCTCAAAAAATAAATAAACATTAAAACAATTTTTTAAATAATGCAATGCAAAGCTAAATTGCCAAGCTTCCAAGCAATACAGCAATAGGCAAATTTCTGCTTTGAGAGCAGGTTAGGCCCCTCCTTTCAATGATTCTGGGCCTCAGGGACACACAATGGCCACATCTGCCTTCATCTTTCCTTAGCAAAGCCTTGCAGTGGGAAGAGCTGACAGAGCCACCAGAGGAAGCTACTGAGCACATCTTTTTCCCACTGCAGAAGGTGCCCTCAAGGTTTAGAGTCCATTCTTCCTTCCACTTGAACCCCCTTTGTCATCTAGAGAAAAAGATGCTATCACTACACTCACGTTTTCCCCTAAACTGCCCACTTCATAGCAGAGGAGAAATGGGTGTATTTCCCATCGCACAGCAGTATGGAAAGAACCTCTGAGGGGCAGGCACAGTGCCCTTTGGAGTTGTGTCTTTCCATGATGTCAGCTTTATTCATCTGTAAAGCAAGGTTAACTCAATTGTTAAGCAGTTTCAGGATTCCAAACTCAATGACATTTCACTACGCATTGAACTTGACTTCATACACATCACACAAAGTGAGGCACAATGCCAAGTCACACTACAAGCAAGATACAACAAGAAGTAAGAAGTTAACAAACCAAATGCAAAGTCAGTCTGTGAGCACACAGCTGAGTTGAAGACTCTGTCCGGTCTGGGTCAACTCTCAGCACTTACTGCTTCTTATGTTCAAGGATCTGTTATGTTCAGAGATCAGTCAGGCAGAGCCTTTGGCAGCAGTTGCCTTTTTGATGTGGTCAGATGTGAAAGGGTCAGCATCTGGAGAGTCTGACAGTTTGCTGCAAAAGTCTTTCCTTTTTAAAGGTATTTAATCAGTCTTGGGCCTCTGCAGGTCTCCTGTGGTTCTGCTGGTTATCAGTTCTGGGTGTTGTCAGCCTGTGATGGTTTTGGCAATATCTAGTCTTAGCTACAATGCCCTTGGCTGCTTAGGTCACTGTTTGACGTGAGTCACTGCTTGACATGAGGGACTCCATCTTGCTCTCTACGGCAAGTTTCTTAAATCTCCTGAGCCAGGGTTGTCTGTACATCGGCGACTGTAATGATCAATTGTACATGCCAACTTGACTGGGCCACATGGTGCCCAGATGTTTGGTCAAAGATTATTCTGGGTGTATTTGTGAGGATGTTTCTGGATGAGATTAGCATTTAAATCAATAGACTGAGTAAAACAGATTGCCTCCCAATACGGGTGAGTCTCATCCAATCAGGCAAAGACTTGAATAGAACAAAAGGCTGACCCTACCCCAAGTAAGATAGAATTCTTCTGCCTGAGTGCCTTTGAACTGAGACACTGGCTTTTTCTGGTCTTAGACTTGAACCGAAATATGAGCTCTTCCTGGGTCTTGAGCTTGCCAGCCTTTGGACTGGAACTGACCCCATTGGTTCTCCTAGTTCACAGGCTTTGGGTCTCACACTAGACATAAACCATTAGTTTTCCTGGGTATCCAGCTTGCCAACTCACCCTGAAGATCTTGGACCTTGCCAGCCTCCATAACTGGGTAGGCTAATTCCTTATCTATCTATCTATCTATCTATCTATCTATCTATCTATCTATTCCTCCTATTGGTTCTGTCTCTCTGGAGAATCCTAATACAGCAATAAATGAGACTAAATGAGGAAAGCCAAGGACTTGATATACAGAAAGCAGAAGGCTCTCTACCTTCCTAAATGTTCAGAGTTCCAGAGATTGGAACCCCCAACCCAACCTTGGCTGACAGTCACTTGGTGAGGTTCCCAGGGGCTCAACTGCATATTTCTGTTGAGCTCACATCTACCTCTATTCCTAGAGGAAGCCCTTGAGGGCCACAGAAGGTTTCACTGTTTGTGAAATGCGAATGAAATGATCTTATCAATAGGAATTGTTTTCCAAATGTCCTGAAGAGGGTCAGTATCCTCACTGTTTTGATAATGATGACCTTTGTGGGCTTCCCCTCATAGAGTGAGCTAGTGTAACACAAAGAACTGCATTCCTCAGTGGAAAAGAAAGGGCCTCAATGTGGAATGTGGGCTTACATTGCCTTTTAATGGCCACTGCAAAAGACAGCCCAAGTATTATAAAATGCCTTGATTTTTCTTTTTCTATTTTCACACTAAGATCTGTAAAATAATAATAAAACCAGAAAATTCTAAACCTGAAGCAGAGAATTACATCAACATATTTATCAGAGACCGAGTTTAATCAAATACAAATCAAGTCACATATTTGCAACATCTTAATTTGCACTAATTAAGAGAAGTTTTGAGTGATTTCCTTCCCCCACCCCACATAACACTTCTATTTTGGGATAGGCAGATACCTTCTCCACTTCAACTTTTCATTTATTTGGTTTTTCACTGATCATTAGCACTTAGTTTTCTTCCATGGGTTGTATTAGTTTGCGATCAACTTTGAAATGCTCTGAAGGAACACTGAGTTCAGAAGCCATGTGATGCATCTTGCCTTACATAAATGGATTTTTTACCTCTTCGAACAACTCCTGAGCTAATAACATGGAGTAGGAAGCTTGTCATGGGAAAAGGAGATTGGTAGTCATTACCAGTGGTAACAGAGAAGCTATCTTTACCTTCACATCTACCCAAAAGGGTAATTACCTTAACATCCACTCAGAAAGAGACTCTTTCTAGCAATGCATGTGACTTTTCCATGGTTCTTGAGGCACTCCTCATTTGGGGGAGGCTGCCACTATTTAGTTTTATCCACTGACCACAAACAAGTGGTAACTCCATTTCCAGACACAGAAAACCAACTTCCTTTTCTGATTTCTCCAGTTCCTGTTATCCAGGATGGAGCCCAAGAGAAAAGGACTAGCATAGTCCAAGTTTGAGCTAAAAGCTTGGGCTGCAGGTGTGAAGAACAAGGTATAAGTGTTAATGGGATAATGGTTGGATTTTGGCTTAGAGGAGTTATAGGGTATATATATATTCTTACTTCTGAGTCCAGGCAAGGAGTATTGAATTGGATGAATGGGAAGACATTACAAAATTCTGAGGATTAGAACTCCCAGGTGCTGAGAATTTGTGTAAGACTCCTCTTCACTAGTGAGAAAGAAAGCTCTCAAACTTGGAACATGGCATCAGTAGGTGCCTAGAAAGAGCTCTGATAAAACCCAAAGGGCAGGAATTAACTCTGCTTACAGATAGCACTGAAAGCACTAATCTAGCACTAAGTAAGCACTAAAATCTTTCTGTTTCAACTTCAAAGAGACTCAAGGACGGAATGACTGTGCCCTGGCAGCTTCCCCTTTGATGGCTGGACCCTCACCTCAGTGCTCCGAGGGCAAGCCAACAATCTGTGTGGAGAGGGAAGGGCAAACAACACTGATAAAATGCTTCCAAGGGACAGACAGAATGAATGCAAATATGACCAATCAATACCTAGATTCTATCTGATATGGCATCAAAGCCGACAGTTTACACATAAGCAAATACAATGAATCAACACATAGAAGCAACTTGAGAAATGTAAATGTAAAATTTTCTCATAAAATTTTATGAGAGCATGAGGTACCTATAAAGCTCACAAGTGAATAAGAATGTAAATATTCAGCTTGGTCAGACTCAATTAAATTGGTTGGATCTTTAGGGACAACAATAAGGCAATATGTATAATAAAAGCTACAAATTTGTTTTAGGACTTCTTAAACCCAATGCTCTACTTTGGGAATTATGCCACATATAAATTATATACCTACAATTGTAAAAAAATAGGAATCATCAGATGCTTGAGAGTAGGGAATTGGTTAAATAAATTATGGCACCTTAACCTAAAAGCATATGGACATATCCCATTATTTTATAGATGAATGACACTCAGGAGTTTAAATTCAGGATGGTGAATAATTTTCTTTTTTTTTAATTTTTATTTATTTTTGAGAGAGAGAGAGAGAGGGAGAGCACATGCACAAGAGTGGGAGAGGGGCAGAGAGACGGAAACAGAGGATCCAAAGTGGGCTCCAAGCTGACAGCAGAGAGCCCGATGTGCGGCTAGAACTCGGGAACTGGGAGATCATGACCTAAGCTGAAGGCAGATGCTTAACCAACAGCCATCCAGGTGCCCCTGAATAGTTTTTCATCTTACGCTCCAATTCTCTTAGTAGTATGTCTTAGAGTTCTAAACTGAAAAGGCCTGAGGCAGTATTTGGCCTCCTTGGAAGGAAAACCTGATCAATTAGCAATATTTGCCAAGGGGATGAGATGGAAGATGAGGTGTGGGAGGAGGCCCTATGCACCTAACCATGAGCCCTGGGTTATGGGGCTGACCAAGAGCACATATGAGCAGTGGAACCAGTCTCCTTCACTGTGTTCTATAACACAAGCCTTCAACTGGGGTTTGAGGATTCCCGTGGGTGGGCAAAGATATCCCAAGGCTACTCTGGAAGTTTCACAGGAATGTATTACATGACCCTCAATATGTGTATATATCCTTTGCTATAATGGATATATACAAGGCTGAGATCTGGCCTGAGTTCTCAAAAGTGTATTACCACTTGAGAAAGGTGGGCATGCTACTTCATCACCTGAAATCTTTATTTATTTAATTTTATTTTAATTGCAGTAATAAATTACATGGATCTTCAACTTTATTTTATAAAATTATAACCTTTTTAACCTAATAGCAAAAAAGAAACAATATGCCAGCTCTTGGCATTGTTTATCTTTCATTAAATGCATAAGAAACACTTGATCATGATGTATTTAACTTAGAGATTTACTTCCAAAATATTCTGCCTTTTATGTTTAATTTTGTATTGGAGTTGATAATATATTTATGTTGTTTTGATCAATCATGTTCTAAAAGAATAATTACAATGAAAAGTTAGACTGTAAGAAAAATTAATGCATAAAGTATTATGATTACACTGAAATGTAAAATTTCAGTTTCTGTACATTTGTTTTGTACGGTGGGATAACCCAAAAGGCACTTTCAAGCATAACAATATAGTCTGCAGACAAAAAGCTGTGGAGAAAGAGAATTGGAAATACAGATTCAAGAAGAAAAAACTACCTCAATTAATTTTTTTAATGGATGTTGGTGAGTATCAAATTGTTATAGCTTTGCAATTCCATTATAAACTATTCAAGATTGATATGTTTTATTTTTGATATTCAAATATTTGCATCAATGCAACTATTTAAATTTATGTGAAAATTTTAAATGTCAACTAAAAATATGTAATGGAGCAAACATTTTTGAAATTCTTTTAGGGAGTATGTGACAAAAATCTTTGTAAACTACTATTCTTCAAAGGTAGTCTTGTTACCAATGCCTCACAAAGAAAGGTATCTTGATTAAATAAACTTGGGGAATATTTCAAATCCCCACTTTTAAAACTTATACCACACATTGAATATTCTAGGAAATCTTATGGTTAAAAAAGCATGTTAAACTTGGTTTAATCCAGTGTCTCAGAAACTAAGCTGATCCCCGATTTCTATTTTCTTAGATATCCCTTTTAATGTCCATGGGATAGCCTTGGGGAAAAGCTGCCTTGTCATACCCCTCTATCTACTTAGATTAAATACATGTTCTGATAAAAAATTTGTGAGTCAAATAGTGAGAAAAGTAGAACAAAATAATATTGACACATATGACAACCATGCAAAACTGTTTCTGGCTGAAATAATTTTGGGACCAATGTAAACAGCTTAGCATTTCCCGTTTTTTCCTTTTGTAAAGTTGCTTAGGACAAAGACAAGAAGAAAAGGGAGAGAATGAGGAAGGGTGTGTCTAGGCATAAAGGAATTAATTACAGCTGGAGACTGATTCAGGAGAAGGTCCTCAGTACAAAATAAGGCTCAGAGTCCCATGGGCCATCCAGATCCTGGAAGATGTACTGGGTCCACACCAAACATCAGTATCTGGAGAACTGTCTCAAATAAAGAAGTGATTTTACCTGTTGAGCTCAGCTCTTGAGGATAATTATTCATTGCAATCTGGTAGACACAGCAAACTTTATGTTTCATGGGCAAAAGGGCCAATCTCAAATTTGTAAATGAACGGTTTATGACATTTGGATAAGCCATCTCCAGCTCATGCCATTTCTCTAATAAAACATCTTGGGAAGAACTGGAGCAGCTGGCTGAGGTTTATGATCTCCAGGGGAAGCTAAGTTTCTTCTTCCCAAAGAATTCATCTCTTGCAGGTGCTTGCATTTCTGTGGCAGACTCAGTTTGTCACATCTTAGTGACAATTTCCTATAAAACAAAGTCTCCTAACTTTAAAAGGAAGAAGAGATCTTAGGGGAGCAATGGCATATAAAATCCAACATGAGGCTGTTGTCACCCACAGTGAACACATCTACTAGAGAGCCCCCAGTCTCAGTCCTCTAAATAGACTTGCCTCCTGGATGAGGATCTGTACTACTGGAATTCAGCTAGGCCTACATCATGACAGGAGGGAAGAGAACAAGCTCAGAATACCATCTTTAGTCTCAGGAAAATATTTGGGCAGCTGAGCTCCCTAAATAAAGCTGTCAGTCCTTAAAAGTAATCTACCCATGATTATCTGAGAGTTTACCTAATTGCAGATTATCTATATTAATCGTGTGTGTGTGTGTGTGTGTGTGTGTGTGTGTGTGTGTTCTGAAAATAGCCACGACAATTACCTACTATCCTACATGTTCTTATATTTTTACTAAGGTGAAATTCAATAACATATAATTAACTATTTTTAAGTATACAATTCAGGGGCGCCTGAGTGGCTCAGTCAGTTAAGCGACCAACTCTTGATTTCGGCTCAAGTCATGATCTCACAGTTTGTGAGTTTAAGCCATGCGTCAGCCTCTGCGTGGACAGCAAGGAGCTTGCTAGGCATTCTTTCTCTCCCTCTCTCTCTGTCCCTACCTCCCCCTCTCAAAATAAATAAACTTTTTATAAAAAGTATACAATTCAGTGGTATGTATGATATTCACAACGTTGTAAAAACTAGTTCCAGCTAGCTTCAAAAATTTTTCATTATCCCATAAAAATATGCCATACCCATTAAGTAATTACTCCTTACCACCACCATCCCCAAACACATGCCTGGTAATTTCTAATTTTCCAATCTCTATTGATTTGCTTATTCTGAATTTCTTATTTGCTTATTCTGAATTCCTAAGGAACGTTGGTCTATAGGTTTTCTTACAGTATCTTTGTCTGGCTTTGGCATCAGAATAATTCTGGCTTCAGAATGTATTAAAATGTGTTTCCTTTTCTTCTAAAATTTTGGAAGAGTTTGAGTAGAATTGGTGTTCAATTCCCTTTAAAATGGTGAAATTTAGAGAACTTTCAGGGAAGATGGCAAAATAGGAAGACCCTATGTTCACCTCACCCATAGATACAACTAAATAGTACCCACATCACTGTAAATAACTCAGAAAATGACCTGAAGCCTGGAAGAACAGACTCTTCACAGCTAAATGTAGAGAAAAGGCCACATCAAAGAGGGTAGGAAGGGCAAAGATGTGGTTGAGAGCTAAACAGACCCATGGGACTGTCCACAGGAGGGAAGGACGCCTCAGGCATGCAGAGGAAAGAAAGCCAGATCCTCACACTAAGTACCCCAGGCAAAAGGAACCTGCATGAAAACCAGAGGGCCTGAATTTCCCAAATTATTACAATCAACACCTGGAACTTTAAAACTCAGCAAGCTCAGCCCTGGGAGAACCAGGAGGGTGATAGGAAACTCAGCGCCCACCCTTAAAGAGACTGTACAACAAACAGCTCTGCTGAAATATAGCATAGAAGTAGCATTTAAAAAATGCCTGGCATATGCAGGAGGTAGATTTGTTTATTAATCTCAGAGCATGGAGGGGCAGGAATCCTTGGGAGCCTTCTTCAGGAACAAAGGAGCAGACAGGTGCCATTTCCTTTCCCTGTCCCCCAGCGTAGACACAAGGACACCTGCGGGGACCAGTGCAGTGCCAGTGCTCTCTAAATAACTTGCTAACACTGTGCAACTGGCCCCCACATTTTCCTGAGGACATGGCCCCTCCAGCCAGGCCTTGGCTCCAGATCCTTTCTCATAGCAGACCTGTGCAATCCTTGCTAACACTGCATGTCCCACCTCCTGCCATATGCCCTTGGCTGGAATCATATAGCCTCCCAAAACTGACAGGAAGAAATAGAAAATTTGAACAGACTGATTACCAGCAATGAAATTGAATCAGTAATCAAAAAACTCCCAACAAACAAAAGTCCAGGACCAGAAGGCATCACGGGGGAATTCTACCAAACATTTAAAGAAGAGTTAATACGTATTCTTCTCAATACGTACTATTCCAATTAATAGAAGAGTAAGGAAAACTTCCAAATTCATTCTATGAAGCCAACATTACCTTGACACCAGATAAGAACAGCACACAAGAAAGAGAACTACAGGCCAATATCACTAATTAACATAGATGCAAAAATCCTCAACAAAATACTAGCAAACTGAATCCAACAATACATTAAAAAAATCATTCACCATGATCAAGTGGGATTTATTCCCAGGATGAAGGGTAGTTCAACATTTGCAAATTAATCAACATGATACATCACATCAGTAAGAGAAAGGATAAGAACCATATGATCATTTCAATTGATGCAGAAAAGGCATTTGACAAAGTACAAGATCCATTCATGATAAAAAACCCTCCACAAAGTAGGTCTAGAGGGAACACACCTGAACATAATAAAGGCCATATATGAAAAGTCCTCAGTGAACATCATACTCAATGAGGAAAAACAGAGCTTTTCCCCTAAGGCCAGGAACAAGACAAGGGTATCCAGTCTTCCCTCTTTTATTCAACATAGTACTTGAAGGCCTACCCACAGCAATCACACAACAAAAGGAATAAAAGGCATCCAGATTGGCAAGGAAGAAGGAACACTTTCCCTATTTGTAGATGACATGATACTATATGGAGAAAATTCTAAAAAGCCCACCAAAAAACTACTAGAACTGATAAATGAATTCAATAAAGTCATAGGATATAAAAGCAATGTACAGAAGAAGTCTGTTGCATTTGTATACACTAACAACGAAACAGCAGAAAGAGAAATTAAGAAAACAATACCATTTACAACTGCACCAAAAATAATAAAGTATCTAGGAATAAACTTAACCAAGGAGGTTAAGACCTCTGAAATCTACAAAACATCTATGAAAGAAATTAGGTATGACACAAAGAAGTGGAAAGATATTCCATGCTCATGGATTGGAAGAACCAATATTGTTAATATGTTTATACTACCCAAAGCAATCTACAGATTTAATGCTATCCCTACCCAAAATACCACCAGCTTTTTTCACATAAGTGGACCAAATCATCCTAAAATTTGGATGGAACCACAAAAGACCCCAAATAGCCAAAGCAATCTTGAAAAAGGAAAACAAAACTGGAACTAGCACAGTTCCTGATATCAAGATACACTACAAAGCTATGGTAATCAAAACAGTATGGTACTGGCACAAAAATAGACACATGGATCAACACAGCAGAATAAGGAGAGTTCAGAAACAAGCCTGCAATTATGTAGTGAATTAATCTTTGACAAAAGAGACAAGAATGTGCAATGGGAAAAAGACTCTTCAACAAATGGTGTTGGGAAAATGGGACAGCTACATGCAAAAGTATAAAACTGGACCATTTTCTTACACCATACACAAAAATAAACTCAAAATTGAATAAGGACATAAATGTGAGGCCTGAAACCATAAAAATCCTAGAAGAGAACACAGGCAGTAATTTCTCTGAAATCAGCCATAGCAACATCTTTAAAACAAAAGCAAAAATAAATTATTGGGATGACATAAAAATAAAAACTTCTGCACAGCATAGAAACAATCGACAAAACTAAAGGGCAGCTTATCAAATGGAAGAAGATATTTGCAAATGACATATCTGATAAAGGGTTAGTATCCAAAATATATGAAGTACTTATACAACTCAACGCCAAAAAAGAAATAATCCAATTTAAAAATGGGCAGTAGACATGAACAAACATTTCTCTGAAGAAGACATCCAGATGGCCAACATAAGCATGAAAAGGACTCATCACACATTATCAGGTTAAGGCAAGTCAAAACCACAATGACATATCACCTCACACCTGTCAGAATGGCTAAAATAAAAAACACAAGAAACAAGAGGTATTAGTGAGGATGTGGAGAAAAAGGAACCCTCATGCACTGTTGGGAGGAATGCAAAGTGGTGCAGCCGCTGTGGAAAACAGTCTGGAGGTTCCTCAAAAAGTTGAAAATAGAACTACCCTATGATCCAATAATCACACTACTGAGTATCCCCAAAATACAAAAACACTAATTCGAAGGGTATTTGCACCATATAGCAGCATTATTTTCAACACCCAAATCATGGAAGTAGCCGAAGTGTCCACCGATAGAGAAGAATGGATAAAGAAGATGTTGTCTATACATACAATGGAAATTTACTCAGCCATAAAAAGGAATGAAATCTTGCCATTTGCAACAACATGGTTAGGTCTAAAGAGTATAATGCTAGGCAAAATAAGTCAAAGTAAGATAAATACTGTATGATTTCACTCATATGTGGAATTTAAGAAAGAAAACAAAACAAATGAACAAAGAAAAAAGAGACAAATGAAAAACAGACTCTTAAGTAGAAAGTACAAACTGATAGTTATCAGAGGGGTGGCAGATGTGGGGATGGGTGAAACAGGTGAAGGAGGTTAAGAATACACTCACTTTTTTATTAAAATTTTTATGTTTATTTTTGAGAGAGAGAGAGAGACAGAGCATGAGCATGAGCATGAATAGGGGAGGGGCAGACAGACAGGGAGATACAGGATCCAAAGCAGGCTCCAGGCTCCGAGCTGTCAGTACAGAGCCTGATGCGAGTCTCCAACTCACAAACCATGAGATCGTGACCGAAGTCAAACCGAAGTTGAACGCTTAACTGACTGAGCCACCTAGAAGCCCCCCAAATACACTTATCTTGATGAGCATTGAGTAATACAGAATTTTTGAATCACCATATTGTACACTTGAAACTAACATAACACTCTATGTTAACTATAGTGGAATTAAAATTTTTTTAAATCGTTTTAAAAATGTTTGGTAGAATGCATCAGTAAAGGGATCTGGTTCCATGCTTTTCTTTGCTGGGAGGTTTTTGATTATTGATTCAGTTTCTCTACTTGTTATAAGTCTGTTGAAATTTTCTATTCCTTCCTGAGTCAGCTTTGGCAATTTGTGGGTTTCTAGGTAACTTTTTAATTTGTTGGCATACAATTATATATTCTCTTTTAATCTTTTTAAATTCTATAAGGTCAGTCATAATATCCTCACTTTTACTTCTGATTTTAGTTGTGTCTTCTCTATTTTTTTCTTAGTTTAGCTAAGGTTTGCCAATTTTTTTTTGATCTTTTGAAAGAACTTAATTTTGGTTTTATTGATTATCTCAACTGTGTTTTTCATCTCTGTTTCATTTATGTTCACACTAATCTTTATTATGTTGTTCCTTCTGTTGGCATAGGTTTTTTTTGTTCTTCTTTTCTGGTTGTTTAAGACCTACATGTTCTTTTGCAATGAGACTTCACTGTCCCTTCATCAAGAGTTAGGGTCCATATCCTCTTATCCTGAATGTGTGGCCCTGTGACCCAATATGGCCAAGTGAATGTGGTGAAAGTTATGTTGGGTGCCTTTCAAGGCAAGGCCTTTAGCCATTGCAGTCTGCATTTCCTTCTTGAAATCTAGCTTCCGTACTGTGAGGAAGTCCAGGCAGCCATATGGAGAACCCACGTGGAGAACTGAGGACTCCACCAAGCTTCCAGCAGCCAGCAGCCACCCACACGGCAGTGAGGCCATCTTGGGCCTTCTAGCCATTCCAGAGCCCGAGCAGATGCCATGTGAAGCAGTACTGCTTGATCAAGACACAGAATTGTGAGAAATGATAAATAATTATTTTCTTTTAAGGTTATTTATTTATTTTGAGAGAGACAGAGAGAGCACAAGCAGGGGAGGAGCAGAGAGAGAGTGGGAGAATACAAAGCAGGTTGTGCATGGTCAGCACGGAGTCTGAAACAGGGCTCCAACCCATGAAACTATGAGATCATAACATGAGCCAAAATCAAGTCTCAGACACTTATCAGACTGAGCCATCCAGGTGCCCCTAAATAGTTACTTTCAGCCATGAGGCTTAGGGATGACTTATTACACAGCTGTGGAGGACTGAAACAGTAACCCCAGAGCTTCTCCTCCTACCAGGACCCCCTGAGCCAGAAGGTTCAGGGAAGATTGTGGGAGGAGATGGCTTCAAGTACTCTACATGAGTTCTTCACATGTGCTCAAGCTGAAAGAGCATTTCTGAATATGAGAAACGCTTTTGGGTTGCTGGTAGAATTTGTCGTGTCTGACAACTGCAAAGGGAGCAGAGCTAGGCAGTCTGGAGTTCAAAAGCCACGTCTGCTGTTTGGTGGTTGGTTGTACAACCTTCAGCGAAACACTTCCACTCTCTGAATCCCAGTGTGTTCAATAGGAAATGTGGGTATTTAGCAGGGCCTTTTAAAGGATTTAGTGGAAAAATAGATTCAATGGGTCAAGCATGTTCAATGCTGCTATTGCCGATACTTCTCCATTTCCTTTTTTACCCTGCCTACAACATAACAGGAGTCCCACAGGACAGGTGAAAGTGGGTATGTTAAACCTTCGAATGATTTCAGCATATTTACCAGTCTTAAACCCGGAAACTGAAGGAGGGACAAAGTGCCTCAATAACCAAGGGAAAAATTTTTGAGACTTTTGGAAATATAGCAGACCTGTTGAAACATCATAGAATCAGCTACATGCATCATGAAATATAAATTTATGATTCTAGTTTTTATCTTGAAAGGGATAAAATTGCAAATTATTTTTCAAGATTAAAAAAAATCAAAGATTAACTGTATTAGAATTAAAATAAAATATTTAAAAAATCAAAGAAAAAACAGCCTGTAAACCATGACATGGAGAATTACATTATATGACCTCCTGCCCTCAACACCACCTGACAAACACCCCATATGTATGTATACATGTACGCATGTACGCATGTATATATGCACACATGCCTGTGCACACATGCGCATATGCACAATGTAATTGTGTGTGCATCTTTATGTGTGTCTTCATGCACGTGTGCAGCATAGGTGTGTATTTTACACTGCCCTAGGCCCAAGGGGCTGATGAATCATCGAAGTTCAGGAGTGAGAACACTTAGCCTGCCCTACCTCTGCCATGCACTTGGCATACAACCTTTTCAGCAGATGTCTTTGGGGTATCAGCAGAGCTCACACAGTATACAATTTGCTCCCATCTCCCATCCTTACATGCAGCCAAGTTTCTATTATGTGAGGCCCCTGCCCGACACAACAGCTAATTCTGCTAAATTGGACAACTGACCCACAGTGGACCAATCAGATTCTTTCCTCCAGAAACCTGGATTAGGGATTGAAGAGAGCCAGCCAATTTATATGTCTGGAACTGCAGTGTGAATGTGAGCGCTCTCTGAGAGCCAGGGCCAAGAACACCAAGCAGACCTAAGAAATGTGGCAAAAAGAGAATTCCTGAGTTCTCCAGGGCTTTATACAGCCTTGTTTCTAGCCCAGCTTTATCTGTCCCTTTGGATTCCATGGAATACCCCTGAATCCTTATAATAAATTTTATTTATTTGTCTGTTTGTTTGAAGTAACTGAGATTGGTTGCTGCTTCTAACCAAAACTTCCTTACAAGCCACTTATCTTCATTATGTTTCTATTTCTTCACTTAAAAAACAAGGAAGTTTGATCAGACACCTTCCTAGTTCTAATTTACATTAATGGTACCTTCCTGGAGCCTGCCTCCAACATGATGCTAGGGTTTTGCTTACGTTTCAGAGAGAGGTGGGAAAAGACATTGCAATATTTTACTGTGTAAGTTGCTTCTCCAGAAGTTATACAAAGGTAAAAGCTCACTTCCTCCAGAGCATGCCAGCTAGACAGAGTTCATCTTTATATATATCAGATAAAGTCTATACTCACTAATGGAAATAAAAATGTCTGAGTGGAAAGGAATCTTTGCAAACAGAATCCGGATAGAATATGTTTTTTCAGATGAGAATTTGGGGTATGACCCCATAAACATAAAACCTTTCCTGTCTCTATATCTTTTATTTTTTTAGTTTATTTATTTATTTTGAGAGAGACAGAGAGAGAGAAAGAGAGCATGTAAGAGAGAGCATGAGCGGGGGAGAGGCAGAGAGAGAGGGAGAGAATCCCAAACAGGCTCCATGCTCTCATGGAGCTCGAACATGCTGTCACGTTTGACGCTCGAACCCACAAACTGTAAGATCATGACCTGAGCCAAAATCAGTCAGACACTCAACTGACTGAGCCACCTAGGTACCCCTCTATATCCTTTATATACTTTAAATTATAAAGTCCTATAAATTATATATTATATAATGAATTACATACTTATATTGTTAAGTATGATTTTGTTACTATAAACCTTGTCTTCCTAATTCAATTAAATATTCTTCCAGAGTAGAGGTCAAAATGTGTACTTCATGCTGTGAATCCCTATCGTGCCCAGCTCCATTTTTGTTATGTGGTAGTTACTCTTGAAAAACATGCAGTTAAGTTGCATTCACCACCCAAATAAACCAAGGTTTAAAGATGCTCTTACCTCACTGAAATTCGTAGGATAAGTGTATGCCTAAGTGTATATATTTCCTGGCTAAAGGGACAATTGATTAAATAAATGAATGATGCCAACAAATATTCATTGAGCTCATGCTAAGTATCAGAAAAAGTATACTCACTCACCCCACCCCCAGGTGCCCACAGCTCTTTTCTGCAAGAGCAATGAACAAGGAAATGGAGGTGAGCTATTTCTGACAGAGGTTTATCTATGCATCCCAGAAGAATACTTTATACCCAGTAAATGCCGTGTTAATCCAGATCACTGAAGAAACAGATGGGATTATATGTACAAGGATACATAAGGGGAAACACCTTGTGAGGGAAAATAGGAAAGAAGCTGAAAAGGGCTAGGAAAGCCACTAGACCATGATGCCAGTCTGACTCTGAGTGATGGTGAGCAGGGAGAAAGGCTGTATGAAAGTCTCCTGGACTGCTATGCAGTCTGAGGAAGGTTGAAAAAAGCCATAGGAGTCCCATGGCTCCCAGGAACAGACCTGCCTTGATATTGTGCCCAGCTCAGTCACTGACTGAGAGCAGTCCATGGGAGGCATGATCTTGGTGCAAAATGACGATGAATTTCAGAATGGGGTCCCTGATCAATTACACCCCCCGTCGTTGGCAATCTGCAATGCATGACAACCACAGATACTCATATTTTTGCTTCATTGAATTGATGATTTTACCTGAAAGAGCCACATCCCTCTTCTTTTCTTACAATGTCCATTCTCACCATGACAGAAGAGGTTATAGATCTCAAGAGGTCAGCAACCCTAGCCATTCAATTTTACAGTCTGAAAATCCCCATTAAGAAGTCCACTAGGAAGCTTCCAGGAGCCACGCTTTTTACAACCTCAGAAAGTTCAGATCATCTGACGAATGAGCATTTCCATGGTATCACCAAGATTTGTTCTCTGAGAAATATAAGGGCGCAACAGAAGTAGATATATGTGTGACAGAGAAAGACAGACAGACACTGGCCTATTAAGAATTTGCTCTAGCTAAGCTTTCAATGTATTTCAGTACTTACCCTCTTTTGATTAAAGTGAAAAAAACAGAGATAATGCAGCCAAATTCACTTAATATCAAGTCACTAATATAAAATCTATTTCATGGATTTTTTTCATCCAGTCTCTAAGCAATTTGGCAAAATTGCAATACAACTAGCCAAATACTCACTGACATCAAAACACCATCAAGATTAGCACTAAGTAAAAAACAAAACAAAACAAAACATTGCTTTCTGAGACTAAAAATTACTTGCTATCAACTAAAGCAAACAAAACTTATTAAAACTCGACATTTTGTTCTTCTCTCAGTGTGTTGGGTAAACACAACAGAACCATTTGAGCAGACCAGAATAACAGTATAATTTCTGTAGAATTAAAGGGCTAAGAACTTACCTCTGCTTTCATGATGTCATTTTCTTCTACTCTTATTTTTAGAAAACTCTATAGAAATTAATCTGGAAGAAGGAATCTAATTATATTTAAATGATGTTTTCTAGTAGTTTCTAGTAGGTTAAGCCAGACTTGCAAATGACTTAGAAATAACAGGTTTAATAATATTTGCAAAAGGCCTATCTTTGACTGGAAAACTAGACCCATTTTGTGTTCATATCTTATCTTCCTACATAGCTATGGCAAGAAAAATAAATTTTGTTCAAGAAAAAGCCATTTGGCTATTTTCCTTAGATCTGCATGCTCAAGTCTAATTTGGTCCAACTCCAATGACTACAAGAAGCCAAAGGTAAATTTATACATATAGCTTATATCAGCTGTAAAAATTACCTTTTGTTCAGAATTCTCAATGAGAACAGGGAAAAACCTCCTCCCAATTGTATAATTCCTCTTCTTTAGCATTTTCTTCTTGAATATTCTTTCATTCAGCTATTCCTTCCACATTTGCTGATTATAATATGTCTATCATTCTGATAGGGTCTGCGGAGGAAATAAAATATAGGAAACACATCTTTACTCTCACAAGATGTTCAGTTTAGTTGGAGAAATAAGACATATACATACATCCCTACAACACATAATGATATACAATCAGTGAAATGGAGGTTTAAGGCTAAGACAGAAATTTTGGCCCCAATTCTTGGGTGGCATTTAAGGTAGAGCGTGTGAAAGATGTGTCTGAGATGAAAGCAGACAAAGAATGTGCCAGAAAATGAGAAAACAATGAGACAGAGAGGGAAAAAAAAGGGACAGCATGACCAGTTTTGTTGAAAGCAAGGCCCACTTAGGGGAGTAGAGAGATATAAAACTGGAAAGGTAGAAGGGGCCAGACTGGAGAATTTTTAATACCAGCCAGAGAAGTCACTAAATACCAGCTGGGAAGGCAAAAAGGAATCACTAAAAGTTCTAACAGAGAAGTGATGTAAAAAAAAATTTAGGAAGCTGTTAATTTGGTAGGGATGTGCAGATTCCTAGAAGAGGCAAAAACAGAAACTAGAAGCCAGGAGGGTATCACGAGAATCAGAGCATGAAGCAAGGGGGCGAAGTTAGGATCATAGCAGTAAGAATGGAAAAGTGGGGTCTAAAGGAATAGCTACTAAAGAAGAATTGACAGGATGTGCTCAAGCAAATGGATGACAATGGCAAGAGAGATGAACTTGAAGATGACCCCTGTGTAAGCCTGGGCAATGGAACTTGACTATGCAACCAACAAAAATAAAAATAGTGAAGACAGAAATGCTAGTGTGGATAGAAAGAATGTAGACGGAAAGTAAAAACACTAAGTCTAACCTTAATCATATGGAGTTTGTGGTGTGAATAGTATGCCTGTAGTCACTTGGTAGGGAATACGGCACTAGAGTTCAGGACACAGGTTATGAGCTTGTGATTGTAACTTAGGAGTGAGGGGGAAGATGATTCCATAGGCTCACAGAAGGCCATGGAAATAGACAATATGTCAACAGAGGGGAGCAAGACAAGAACAGAAAAGAGAGTTCAAGATAGAACTTTGGGAAGTGTCTCCCCTTGCAGATATATTTTCCTTTAATATGTTTGGGGAAGGCAGTCCCTAAAGTGTGATTGGCTCTCCATTATCATATTCTCCCCTCAGCTGCTCTCAGAACTATCTTGGGTTGCTTACACTGTTCTTCATTACTTGGACCTCTGTGTCTCCTGTTCTTCAATAATTACACCTGGATATGGTGGTGATGGTGCAGAGATGTCAGCATGTCTCCTTTCTGGGGTATCCTTTATTTATCCATAAAACCACTCAAACAAGGCTCTGGGGCATACTGAAAACTTTATTAGAGTTTTGGGAATAACTACAGGAAATGATATGAGGGAGAGAAGAAAACTTAAGTCTCCATGCTAAATAGATTGTCATATCCCAGAATCCTAGAGAAAAGAAAAAGCATTACTCCTTTCACAGTGTACATTTGACTTCTTAGTCTTGTTTTCATGACTTGAAACCTATCCTTCTATTTCTCTCATTAAACAAAAGCACATTTACCTTTTTCTTTTTCTGTGCAAATTTCACACCTCTATTCTGGACCCAGTGGATTCTCTAACACTGGACCATAATGGAACACATGGAACTCAGGGAGCACAGGAAACTACTAGGACATTTCCCAGAATGTGAGCTAGTCAGTTTAGGATAGCAATGCAGGTGGCTTCAGGATAACAGTCCACAGAGGGCTTTCCCACTACAAGTTCAGTCCCTGTTCAAGTATCTTCATGGTGGGAGGTGGGGACAGACCTCTAAATTGTCCTACAGATAACATGAAAGCACAATCTCACATGCCCTCTTCAGGGACAAACAATTTTTCTCAGAGACAATGTAGTGTAAATACACATTAAGGAAAAGAAACATTTTCCTAAAGGCAATGTAACCTATAAAAATTTTCCCAGTTTATTTGAAATAGCTTTTTAGATTGCTAAGCAGAATAATTTTTCCCATTTTTACTCCCCTATTCTAGGATGTGCCTATGGCCCACCTCTGAAACTCTTGGCTTTCTAACAATAGAAGCATTTATCTTCCCCTAAAGACCTTGCAGAAACTCTGAAATTATAGTTGTCTTATAAGGAATTTGAGAGAAGTAGCCAGCTACAGTGGCAGAGGCATAATAGTCAGAAATGTAAAAGAATAAGGAAAATAGCAGTACAATTTAGGCCAAGAGAAAAAGAGGTTTAGGGAGAAGTAGATCATAGTTTCATGTGCTCCAAAGAAATTAGCATAGAAGACAATGACAAAAGTCATTGCCAACCTAGATGTCATTGGTGACCATCTACAAAAGAGTTTCAAGAGAATGGGTGGGGGTGGAGGAGAAACCATAGAAGTTTTCTCTTCAGGAAAGAATACCCATGTAAAGAAGGGGGAAAAGGACATGACAGCTTTAGACAGTAGGAGATTGGGGGTAAGGTTTTATTTAGGTGAGAAATCCCTGGAAAATGTTATAAACAGGAAAGATTTAAGACAGGCTTGTTTCTAGTTGATGAAGCATGGTGAGATGGAAATTAGAGGAGATAGGAGGTAGAAAGCTGAAGCTATGTTAACAAAATTTGACTGATTTTATTTTGAGAAAGGAAGGAAGTAGACAAAAATATAGAAAGATACAAAAACAAATAAACAATCAAATAATTTAAAACAATACTGAGAGAGGAGGGCATTGAGAAAGATATGTTTCCTCAAATGAACAAAAAGCCAAACCATCTGTTGGGACTGAAGAAGTGAAGTTGGTTTGGAAGTCTGAAGGTTGTGGCAGAGAACTCAATGGCTCCTACATGGAATTTGAGAGGAAGCAACAAAAAGAGTAGAATGAAAAACCACCAGACTTCCTTTACAGATAATTTAGACCAAACTTTGCAATGAGTACAATTAGAAAAGCTAACGAAATATAAAAATCAACTACTTGATGATGATAAAGGCACTAAGAATTACCCTACTAGATTCAGGAGATAATCCAGAGAGGTACGCTTGATATTAGAATTCCTTTCCCCTTGGGTGTGTTTGCTACTTCCCACAGAGACATCTGAGCAGTGCTTTTGCCAACCTTATGGAGTGAGAAGTATAAAAGTAGGATCCCAGAGACCCTGAAGATTAGGAAGGAGAAGGATCCCTAATGAATTTCCTGTGTTGTCAGTTGAGTCTCCACAGGACCATAGGAAAACTAGAAGCAAACTAAGACCACCAAAAATTGCAGCCCAGCTTCAAATCTTCTCAATTCCTGAAAGTGCATAATGTGATCCTGGATTACTACATTTTTCTAGGAACCTGCTGGAAGCAAGTACAGATCTTCTTTTTTCTTTTTTAATTTTTTTAATGTTTATTTATTTTTGAGAGAGAGAGAGACAGAGCGGGAGCGGGTGAGTGGCAAAGAGAGAGGGAGACACAGAATCCGAAGCAGGCTCCAGGCTCTGAGCTGTCAGTACAGAGCCCAACGCAGGGTTCAAACTCACGAATTGTGAGATCATGACTTGAGCGAAGTCAGACACTTAACCCATTCAGTCACCCAGGTGCCCTGCAAGTATAGATCTTCTATGGGAAAAAAATAATGTTATTCTAGGCCTCAAATGTTTTCTACAAACAAGTATTCAAATATTGCTTCTAGCACACAATGAGAATAACCAGACATACCAAGTATCCATGGATGAATTAATGGTTAAACAAAATGTTTACTATTATGGAATATTATCTAGCCTTAAAAAGGAAGGAAATTCTAACACATGCTATAACATGGATGAAACTTGAGAACATTATAGTAAGTGAAATAAGCTGATCACAAAAAGACAAATGCTATATGATTCTACTTGTATAAGGTACCTGGAGTAGTCAAATTCATAGACACAGAAAGTAGAATGGTGGTTTCCAGGGGTTGACAGGAGAGGGGAAATAAAGAATCATTGCTTAATGGGTACAGAGTTGCATTTCTGCAAGATGGAAAGGTTCTGGAGATGGATGGTGTTGATGTTTGCACAATAATATGAATGTACTTAAAACTGCTGACTGTATGCTTAAAAATGGTTAAGACAGTCAATTTTTTGTTAGTGTGTTTTAATAAAATAAAAAATTTAGAGAAGTGAAGAAAGTTCTAAATCAAAACAATGAGAGAGAAATGAAGACATTCTCAGATAATCAAAAGATAAGAGAGTTTGTTGCCACTAGACCTTTCCTACAAGAAATGCTAAAGGATGCAGGGCGCCTGGGTAGCTCAGTTGGTTAAGCATCCAACTCTTGATTTCAGCTTAGGTCATGATCTCATTGTTCATATGTTTCAGCCCTGCTTTGGGCTGAGTACTGACAGCATGGAGTCTGCTTGGGACTCTCTCTCTCTCCCTCTCTCTCTGTCCCTCCCCTGCTCACACTCTCTGTCTCTCAAAATAAATAAACAAACGTTTCTGTTAATAATAATAATAAGAGAAATGCTAAAGGGTGTCCTCCTGGTTGAGCTGAAAAGAAACTAGACAGTTACTTGATGCTGTAAAAAGAAATAAAGATCTCTGGTGAAGGGGCACTTGGGTGGCTCAATCAGTTAACTGTCAGACTCTTAGTTTTGGCTCAGGTCATAATATCATGGTTCATGAGCCCTGTATGGGGCTCCTCACTGTCAGCACAGAGCCTACTTGGGATTTTCTCTCTCCCTCTCTCTCTCTCTCTGCCTCTCCTCCATTTGTACACACATGCTCTCTCTCTATCTCAAAATAAACAAATAACCTTAAAAAGATCTCTGGTGAAGGTAAATACATAGATAATTATAAAATCTAGTATTATTGTAATTTTGGTATTAACTCCACTTTTTAAAAACATGGTTTAGGGGCACCTAGGTGGCTTAGTCAGTTAAGTGTCCAACTTGGCTCTGGTCATGATCTTGCAGTTCTGGGGTTTGAGCCCAGCATTAAGCTCTGTGCTGACAGCTCAGAGCCTGGAGCCTGCTTTAGAGTCTGTGTCTCCCCCTCTCTGCCTCTCCCCCACCCCCCGCCTCAAAAATAAATAAACATTAAAACATTTTTAAATAATAAAAAAATAAAAAAAATTTAAAAAACATGGTTTAAAGGACAAACGCATAAAAAACATACTACTGGTCATGTACCATGTAAAGATGTAATCTGTGGCTTCTAATAATAGAAAGGGAGAAGGGAGCTACATACAAGTTTTGTGTGCTACTGAAGATAATTGTTATAAACTCAAATTAGGGTGCTATAACCTTACGATGTTAAATTAAATCCCTATAGTAACCAAAAAGAAAATAGGTATAGAATATACACATAAGGAAATGAGAAGGGACTCAAACGCACAACAAAAATCAACTAAACACAAAAGAAGGCAGTGATAATGGAAGTGAGGGACAAAAAAAGCTATAATACCTAGAAAACAAATAGCAAAATGCCAAAACTAAGTAAGACCCTTTTATCAGTAATTACTTTAAATGTAAATTGAGTAAGCTCTCCAATCAAAAGATAAAAACTGGCAGAAAAGGTTTCTAAAAATGGGTTCAACTATATACATCTATAAGAGACTCACTTTAGATCCAAAGACACAAATAGATTGGGATACCTGGGTGGCTCAGTCAGTTAAGTGTCTGACTCTTAATCTTGGCTCAAGTTATGATCTCATGGTTCCTGGGATCGAGCCACATGCCAGGGTCTGTGCTGATGACAGCATGGAGCCTGCTTGGGATTCTCTCCCTTTCTCTTCCTCTCAAAATAAATAAATAAACATTAAGAATTTTTAAAACAAAAACAAAGACATAAATATGTTGAAAGTGAAGGGATTGAAAAAGGCATTTCATACAAAGATTAACCAAAAGAGAATTGGGGTAGCTATACTAATAACAGACAAAATTAACTTTAATTCCAAAAGATTAAAAGAGAAAAAGACAATATATAAATAACATTTTTAATACAGCAAGATAATATAACAAAACATCTACACACCCAAGAGACTTTCAAAATTTATGAAGGAAAAACTGACAATTTAAGGAAGAAATAATTTTACAATAATAGTTGGAGACATGAATGCCCTACTTTAAATAATGGACTGAACAACCAGACAGAAAATAAGTGAGGATATAGAGGACTTGGACAACACATAAACCATCTAGACCTAACAGACATACAGAATATTCCATGCAACAACAGCAGAATACACATTCCTTCCAAGAACATGAGACATTCTCTAGGACAGACCATATGTTAGGCTACAAAACAATTCTCAGTAGGTTTAAAAAGGTACATATCATAGGGGTCCCTCGGTGGTTCAGTCGGTTAAGCCTCTGACTTTGGCTCAGGTCATGATCTCCCAGTTTGTGAGTTTGAGCCCTGCATTGAGCTGTCTACTGTTAGCACAGAGCCTGACTCAGATCTTCTGCCCCCCTCTCTCTCTGCCCCTCCCCTGCTCGCTCACTCTCTCTCTCAAAAATAAATTAACAGTAAAAAAAAAGATAGATATTATACACAGTATCTTCTTCAGCCACAATGGGATGAAGATAGAAATCAGTAACAGAAATAAAATTGGAAAATTCACAAGCATGTGGAAGCTAAACAACATTCTTAAACAACCAGTGGGTCAAAGAAGAAATCACAAGGGAAATTAGAAAATATTTAGAGACAAATGAGGATGAAAATAAAACATACCAAAACTTATGGGATGCAGCAAAAAGAGTACTCAGAAGGAAATTTATAGCAGTAAATGCCTACATTTTAAAAAGAGAGAGAGAGAAAGATCTCAAATCAATGGCTTAACTCTGCACCATAAGGAACTAAAAAAAGAAAAGAAAAATAAACCCAAGCTAATAGAAAGGAGGAAATAATAAGGATTAGAGCAGAGATACACAAAATGCAGAACTAAAAAGCAGAAGAATCAAGGAAACCAAAAGTTGGTTCTTTAAAAATATCAACAAAATTGACAAACTTTAGTTAAATTGACTAAGAAAAAAAGACAAAGCTCAAGTAAAATTACAAATGAAATAGTGGACAGGACAACAAACACTACATAAATAAAAAGGATTATAAGAAAATACTATGAACAATTGTATGCAAACAAATTGGGTAACCTATATGAAAAGGACAAACTCTTAGAAACAACACAACTACCAAAACTGACTCAAGAAGAAACAGAAATCTTAATAGGCCTATAACAAATACAAAGATTGAATCAGAAACCAAAAACCTTCCAACAAAGAAAAGTCCAGCACCAAACATTTAAAGGAGAATTAGCATAGATCCTTCTTAAACTCTCCCAGAAAATTAAAGAGGAGGGAACACTTTACTAATTCATTCTATGAGATCAGTGTAACCAAAGCATGACAAAGATACTACAAAAAAAGAAAATCATAGATCAATATTCCTAATGAATATAGGAAATCTATATTCAACAAAATATTCAATGAAATATTAGCCAAGTGAATTTGGCATTATAGTGAAAGGATTTTACACTGTGAACAAATAGGAGTTGTCCCAGAATGTAAGGATGATTCAATATATGAAAACCAATCAATGTAACACTATATTAATAGAATGAAGGAGAAAAAACTACAAGATTATCTCAATGTAGAAAAAGCATTTGGAAAAATTCAATACACCTTCATGATAAAAACACACAGTACACTAATAGAAAGCAACCTCCTTAATATGATAAAGACCATGTAGGAAAAACCCACAACCCATCATACCCAATAGTGAAAGAGTGAAAGTATTCCCCCTAAGATCAGGAACAAGATAAGGATGCTCACTTTCATCACTATTATTCAATATCACTCTGCAAGTCGTAGCCAGAATAATTAGGCAAGACAAGGAAATAAAAGATATGCAAATTAGAAAAGAAGTAAAATTATCTTTCTTCTAAGATGATGTGATATTATATGTAGGAAACTCTAAAGATTCAAAAAACTTTTTAGAGCTAACAAACAAATTCAGCAAAATTGCAGACTGCACCATCAACACTCAAAAATCAGTTTTATTTCCTTATTCTGGTAATAAATATAACAGAAATTTTAAAAACAATTCTACTTACAAAGACCTAAAGAGAATAAGACACTTACAAATTAGCTTAACCAAGGAGATGAAAGACTTGTACATTGAAAACTATGAAACAAAGCTGAAAGAAATTAAAAGAGATGTAAATAAAAGGAAAAGACATTTCTTGTCCATGAATTAGAAGACTTAATACTGTGAGGATGACAATACCCATAGTGATATACAAACTCAATGCAATCTCTATCATAACCCCAATGATATTTTTTGTAAAAATGGAAAAGTAGATTCTAAAATTCATATGGAATTTCAAGAGCTCTGAGTAGCCAAAACAAGCTTGAAAGAGAACAAAGTTGGAAGACTCACTTTCTAATGTCAAAATGCACTACAAAGGTATGGTAATCAAAACAGTATGGTTGGTACCGGCATAAGGACAGATATAGACAAATAGAATAGAAATGAAGAATATAGAAATAAAATCTTTTATTCAATGGAGGGAAAAGGTAGTTTTTTCAACAAATGGTTCCAGGAAGACTGGATATCCACATTCAGAAGAATCAGTTGGAACCTTCCTTTAGACTATATACAAAAATTAATTCAAAATGGATCACAGACCTAAATTTAAGAGCTAAAACTCTTAAAAGTAAACATAAGAATAAATCTTCCTTGGATTTGACAATGCTTTCTTAAGTATGAAACCAAAAGCACAGGTAGGGGTGCCTGGCTGGCTCCATCAGTAGAGCATGTGACTCTCTCTCTCTCTCTCTCTCTCTCTTTTTTTTTTTTTTTTGGTAAATTTTACTCTTTTTTTTTTTCTTTTTCTTTTTTTATTTTTTTTTTTGAGAGAGAGCATTAGAGAGAGGCAGGGAGAGAGAGAGAATCCCATGCAGGCTTCGCGCTGTCAGCACAGAGCCCAACGTGGGGCCTGAACCCACAAACTGTGAGATCATGACCTAAGCCAAAACCAAGAGTTGGAGGCTCAACCAACTAAGCCAGCTGGGTGCCCCAATATGACTCTTGATCTTGGCGTCATGAGCTCAAGCCTCACATTGGGCATGGAGCCTACTTAAAATAAAAACAAAAAAACAAAAGCACAGGCAACAAAAGAGAAAATAGAGAAACTGGACATCGTAAAAATTAAAAACTTTTGTGCATCAAAGAACACTATTAATAATGAAGGACAAGAAACAGAATGGTAGTAAATATTTGCAAAGCATATATGTGATAAGGACTTAATATCCAGAAGATAATAAATAACTCCTACAACTCAAAAACAAAAAATAATCAACCCAATTTTAAAATGGGCCAAAAAGATATACAAATGGCCAATAAATGCATGAAAAGATGCTCAACATCATTAGTCATTAGGGAAATGCAAATCAAAACCATAATGAGGTACCACTTCACACCTACCATAATGGCTATGATAAAAAAACAAAACAAGAAAATAAAAAGTGTTGGCAAAGATGTGGAAGAATTGGAACACTTGTACATTATTGGTGGGAATGTAAAATGGTACAGCAGCTCTGGAAAACAGCTTGGTGGTTCCTCAAAAAGTTAAACACAGAATTACCATGTGATCTACCATATAATTCCACTCCTATATATACCCCAAAGAATTGAAAACAGTGACTCAGGTACTTGTTCATTAATGTTCATAGCAGCACTGTTTATATTAGCCAAAAAGTGGAAATAATCCAAGTGTCCTTCAACAAGTGAATGAATGTTTTATATTTAGATTTTTCTAAAGAAATAATGGGAGATGATAGATAGATAACAGATAGATGGATACAGAGATACACAAATATAAACAGATTTATTATAAGGTATTGGCTCACATGATTACGGAGGCTGAGAAGTCCCATAATCTACTATATGCAAAGCTAAAGACCCAAGGAAGCTGGTGGTGTAGTTCAAAGATCTGAGAGCTGGAGAGCCAATGGTATAGATTCTAGTTCAAGTCTGAAGGCCTGAGAACCAGGAGTGCTAAAGGAAAGAGACCAATATCCCAGCCAGCTTAATCAGTCAAGCAGAGAGCAAATTCAGCCTTCCACTGGCCTTTTGTTCTAGTTTGGCTTTCAACAGACTTGATGATGCCCACTTACACTGGGGAGTGCCATCTGCTTTACCTAGTCCATCAATTCAAATGCTAATCTCCTCAAGAAACACCCTCACAGACACACCCAGACACCATCAGCTATCTGGGTATCCATGGCACAGTTAAATTGACATATATAACTAACCATTACAAAATATGACATATACATGCAATGGATGTTATTCAGTCATTAAAAAAAAAATGAAGTTCTGTTCTTTCCTTGCCACCATGGAGTCATACCTGGAGGTGGAGGCCCAGGTGCACCAAGATTCGGCTCCACCCGTAACCCATGACCATGGTTGAGGAAAGCATTACTGCTGGAAGTGTAATGGATGTTAATACTTTTTTACAAGAGGTGCTGAAGACTGCCTTCATCCATGATGGCCTACCACATGGAATTTGTGAAGCTGCCAAAGCCTTAAACAAGCACCAAATCCATCCTTGTGTGTTGCATTCATGTGTGATGAGCCTATGTATGTCAGGTTGGTGAGGCCCTTCGTGCTGAACACCAAATCAACCTAATTAAGGTTGATGAGAACAAGAAACTAGGGTAATGCATAGGCCTCTATAAAATGCACAGGCCTCTATAAAACTGACACAGAGAGTAAACCCTGCAAAGTGGTTGGTTGCTATTGTGTGGTGATTAAAGTCTACGGCAAAGAGTCTCAGGCCAAGAATGTCATCAAGGAATACTTCCAATACAAGAAATAAACAAGTAAAAAATGTGGTCCTTGTTCCTCAAAAAAACCAAAAACCAAAAAACAACAACAACAACAACAAAAATGGAGTTCTATAACATAGTGAAACTTGAAAATATTAAGCTAGGTGTAGTGGTCCAGACACAAAAGGACAAATATGTAATTCTACTTATGTGAAATACCTAGAATAGGAAAACTCAGAGAAAATAGATTAGAAGTTGTCAGATGCTGGGCAGAGGTGGAATGGGGAGTTATTACTTAAGGGGCACAGAATTTCTCTTTGGGCTGATGAAAAAAATTGGAACAGTGGTAATGGCGTGTATGTAATTAATGATACTGAATTGGTACACTTAAAAATTACAAAAATTACAAAAACATGGCAAATTTTAAGTTACTTATTTTATTCAATAAACAATTGATTAGTGTCCTTGACTACATTCATAGTAAAGAAAAACCATATGATTGTTTCAATAGGAAAATCCTTTGATAAAATTCAAAACCCATTCACGAAAAATACTTTTAGCAACCTAGAAATAGAAGAGAATTTCCTTAATCTGATCAAGCGTATTGTGCCAGTTATCGATTTATTGCCTTTCAGCTCCAAATTCACTCTTCAGTACCTGCTCTATGATGGACGGGATTCTTGAAGCACTCACTATTCCTTCATACCAAGTATGTGGAACTTTGCCAAAAGGGGGTGCTGAAGTGACACTGCAAGAGAAAGATGGCTTCTCTTTCTGACTCCAAAGTACAGTGTTTTACTTTTTCTTGCTCCTACTTTCAGAGGTGTGAGTGGGTGGGCACATTTGGGGTGCTCTGATCCAGCTCTGTGCACAGAGCATGTAGTCCTCAGTAATCTTGCAGCTTCAGTCCAGGTCCAGTAATGGCCTTCCTATGGCCTTTCCAAGATCCTGGCCTCACAAACACAGTAGAAACCTAACTCTTTCTACACCAGCCTTGAATGGCCTAAGTCCTAAAAGACTGTTTCCTGTTTGCCTCTCAACCATGGCCCTGTGCTAGCCTGAGCAACCCTGAAAACTTTTCCACCAAGCAGAGTGCTGCAACCACATGACTTACAATGAGGGCTGGGAAGGAAGCCATGGGAAGGAAGCTCCATTTCCAAGTTTGTATTTCCTTGGATACTCTCCTTCAGCCCTGGCTGTCCTTTAACATTATCTCTGCATTTTCATAGTTACCCTCCTATCATGGTTAAATAATTCTTTGTTGAACTTTCCCTGTTTCCCTGGTTTCTCATTGGGACTGACTAGATGCAGAGTGATACAAATACTTACAAAATATCTAAGTTAAATATCATACTTAATGGTTAATATTGAAAAACTTCCCTTGGAGATCAAGAACAAAACAAGAATCCCTGCTATCACCACTTTTATGCCACATTGTACTAGCCATTGTAATAAGATAAGAAAAAAAGGCACATGGATTAGAAAGGAAGAAAGGAAATTTTTATTATTCATAGATTCTAATGATAACATACATTTAAAAGTCCAAAATGATCTATTCAACTTTAGACCTAACATATGTGATTAACTGGATGCAAAATTAACATACAAAAATCTATTACATTGCTATTTACATGATGATATAATTATGTGTAATTATTAATACAATTATATTTCTAATATAATTAGGAATATAATATATAAGAAAAAGAAACTTTAAAAATACCATTAACAAAAAACATAAATATATCAAATGCTTAGCAATAAATATAACAAAAGATGTGCAAAAAACTGTAAGACATTATTGTGAAAAATTGAAGAGATCTCAAAAAATGGGTAGATATACAAGTTAATGAAATAATAGACTCAATATTGTGAAGATGTCAATTCTTCCCTGAAACTTATGTTTAGACTCAAGACACTTATAATCAAAATTCTTACAGGTTTTTTTGTTTTTTTTTTTTGTATAGGAAACTGACAACCTTATTTTTAACATTTATATGGAAATGAAAAGGTTGGTAAAGAGCTTTCTTCTATGAAGAAGAAAAACAAGCAAGGAAGACTTGCTCTACCAAGTATCCAGACTTATTATAAAGGTACAATAATTAAAATAGTATGGCACTGACATAAACACAGAGGTGAATGGAACAGTATAAAGAACCCTAAACCAGACTCATGCATACATGAACATGACAAGTTTGTCACTGGAGAGAGTGGGTGAACCATAGCATTTCAAATATATTGTCCTGGAAAAACGGGATATCCATGTGGGAAAAAAAAGAAACTTGGCCCCTATCTCACTCCATATAAAAACCAATTTCAGATAAAGTATAGATTTAAACGTGAAAGGCAAATAATAGTCAAAATGAATATTTAATAATAATAATAATAGTAAAACTTCTATAAAAAATACAAGAAAATATCTCATGACCTCAAGACAGGGGAACATTTCTTACACAGCTATAGAAAACAATAACCAAAAGAAAAGATTAATAAACAAGACCACATGAAAATAAGAACTTCTGTGTATATCAAAAGATGCTGTTCAACCGACCCAAAAGGACTCCTACAAACTCAGAAACAAAAGACAGACAAATGAGAAGAAAACAAGGAAAAGCACTTAACAAAAGAGAATATCCATGGCCCCAAAACATAGGAAATAGGGCTCTACTTTATTAGTACTTAGAGAAATGAAAATTAAAAATACATTGAGATATGGGCACCTCAGTGGCTCAGTCAGTTAAGCATCTGACTTTGGCTCAGATCATGATCTCACAGTTCATGAGTTCAAGCCTCACACTGGGCTCTGTGCTGACAGTTCAGAGCCTGGGCCTGCTTTGGATTCTGCCTCTCCCTCGCTCTCTGCCTCTCCCCCATTAGCACTCTCTCTCTCAAAAATAAATAAACATTAAAAAAAATTTTTTTTAAAACACTGAGATAACACTATACTGACAACACCAAATGTAAGTGTAGATATGGAACCCTGAACCTTCATTCACTGCTGGGAATGGTGGATGTATGTAAATTGCAATAACAAAATTGGGAGCTAGTTGATTCTCTTTCTCCTATTCCATGATTCAGAATTCCACTCCTCAGTGGAATTCCTAACAAAAATACATGCACATAGGCACCAAAAGACATGTACAGGAATAACCACAGCAGCACTGTTCAACATAACCCCAAACTGAAAACACAAGTATCCAACAATTACATAAAGGATAAAGAAATTATGCAGGCCGGTGGGGAGCAATGAGTGAAGGGAATCATAATGTACAAACTTCCAGTTATAAAATTAGTAAGTCATGGGGATGTAATGTACAGCATGTTACCTATAGTAATACTGTATTGCATATTTGAAAGTTGCCAAGAGAGTAAATCTTGAAGGTCCTCATCACAAGAAAAAAAAGAAAAATTTTGGCTAAGTATGGTAATGAATGTTACCATACTTTTGGTATGGTTTTTGGCTAAAAAAGAAAAATTCATGGCTAAGTATGGTAATGAATGTTAACTAGACTTGCTGTGGTGATCATTTCATATTGTATTCAAATATCAAATCATTATGTTGTACACCTGAAACTAATATAATGTTATATGTCAGTCAATTATACCTTAATAAAAATAATTTAAAAATATGGTATATTTATACAATGAAATAATACACAACGCTGAGAATGAATGCACTATAGCTTCATGCAATGACATGAATTTCATACACATAATAATAAGTCAAAGAAGCCAAATACACACAATACATATACTATATAATTCCATCTATGTGAAGTTCAGAAAATGAGCAAAACTAAATTATAGTGTTTAATAGTACATGTTTAAGTTGTTAAAGCATGAAGAAAGGTTAGGAAATTATTACTATGACCTTTAGGATAGTGCTTACTGCAGAAAAAGACAAAGTACTAGTGATCAGGAGGGGCGTGAGAAAGACTTCAAGGGTGTTGAAACATTCTAGTTTTTGACCCAGGTGATGATCAGTTGGAGGTTAACTCTGTAAAAATTCATTGAGCTGTATATTCTTTGTAAATGTTTGTAATATTTAATTTTTTGAAGATTTAACAGAACAAATGACTGCCTGGCAGCACTGAGGACGCAGTAGACAACATCACATTTTAATAAGTCCTAAATGTAGGGACTTACAGTGTGTAGGAGGCTGAGAGTGAGAGATGTGGAGAAGGAAGAAGGTAATGACCCAGGATGGGGACTGGTTTGTCAGGACTCTTGAGGGCTGGCAGGGAAGAGTGGGGAAAGGAAATCACACATCCTTAAAATTGCAGTTCCTGAGGCAGACATTCAGGCAGACATAAACCCAATTCATTAAATGCCCTAGGAGAATAGAAAGACAAAAGACCAAAGATCACAGTGAGGGAGAAGAGTAAGTTCATAGATGTGAGAGTCTGGAAGAAGTAAAGTGTATTAGACACAGAAGGAGAGCTTCAGTGAACACTGCAGTAAAATGTAGTATATTGATACCATGTACACAGAAACGAGGATCTTTTAGCCTAGTATTCATTCATTCATTCATTCATTCATTCAACAAGTATTTATTATCAGGAACTATTCTAGTTGCCATAGAGAATGCAAGAGGGTATAAGACAGTTCTTCTCTTTAGTTTTAACTAAGATAAAACACATCCTCATGAACATTTAAGTTACAGTTCAAGATTCCACTGCCCAAAGGATAAAGCCCCAACTCACACCCACACATGGCATACAAGCTCCACCTCATTTTGACCCCTTGCCAGTGGCATTTCCTCCATGGGTCTCTGCTCTTCCCCAGAGCAGCTCATCTTCACTATTTCTGTGACCGTAACAGAGGCCCAGTTCTATGCACTTTATACCTATTCATTCTCACAATGACTTTAAGAGGTCAATACCAATATTATTCACATTATTGTTCAGGTGAAGTAACAAGCCAAGAGAGGTTAAGTAACTTTTCACATTCATAACAGCTTGTAGGTGCTGGGGCCAGGACTCCAACCCTGAAAGCCTGGCCCCAGGGAATGTGCTCTCCACAACTACAACTGAGCCACAGCCATCTTTCTCTGTCCCATGACAAGGCCAAACTTTTTCATCTCTCTGTAGCTTTGGATTTTCTCCCTGTTGTCTTCCCCACAAACTCAGCAAGAAGGCTGCCACCTCTGTGCACCCTTCCATGGCCACCTCCTCAGGGCCAATCTCTACCTTCCTCCTCCATGCCCTCAACTTTCATGGGCCTCTCCTAACATGTCCCGAGATGTCCTCAAGGGAGGAAGCTTGCCTTGTTTTTTGATATGCCTTTTCCAGAATCGTTCACACATGAAATTACAGGCAATGCTGAATTGGATCCAAAGAGAAACGCAAATCCTAAATAAGTGGTGCCAATTTGAGTCACTAAGGTTAGAAGAAAGAAAGGCCCATGCAGTCTGAGGTAGCCCAGGGAAGTCTTATGAAAGGGGTAGTCCTTGGTTAGACCTTAAGGGATGAGCAAACTGTGTATCACTGAAGATGATCAAGAGGGTGACCAGGGTGGGAAAGAGTGTGTGCACAGGCCTGGTGACTCCAATGCACAGGGTATCTTTAGAAGTCCATCTTTAAACCAAACTTCACAGAGCATAGGCTGCAGGCAAAACAATCAGAGATCAAGAGGCAAGAATATTAAAGTACCAATACAAATACCTACCCTAGGAACCCTCAAAAAGTCCTTCTTAAGTAAATCTAGAAAACCAGAATACTTCAGAGTACAAGAGACCTGGTGGAAAAAAAAGATTAATCACATTTAGAGTTTTTCAATACTTTTTATTGGATAATATGGTACACAACTGATTGCAGGGTTGGAACTGCTCTGAATTTGGAACTGTTTTGAATAAATCAGTATTGGGGTGCCTGGATGGCTTAGTCAGTTGAACGTCTGACTCTTAATTTTGGCTCAGGTCCTAATCTCATGATTTCTGGGATCGAGCCTCACATCAGGCTCTGTGCTGACAGCGCAGAGCCTGCTTGGGATTCTCTCTCTCCCTGTCTCTCTGCCCATCCCTCTCTCTTTTCTCACAAAAATAGATAAACTTTAAAGATCAATCAACCAACTAGTCAGTATAGGTATACGGAGATTTTACTGCATTTTCTTTGCAACCAGGCCATCTGAGTTGTTGCCATCAATCAGGGCCCGGCCTGAGATTGAAATGATGCCCATATAACGCCCATCTATGCCAGCAGCAATCTCCTCTCCAAGCTTCTCATAGTTATGGTACATCCAGTCCTGCCACTTGCAGGCTTCTGACATGAAAGGGGGCACTGGCCATACAAAAGAGATATTTCTTGAGGGGGGCATAGTGTGGATTTCTATGTAGTCTCTTTTTTGGGGTACCTGGAAATATATGCTACCAGGTTAAGGTTACCAATGGAATGTCTTTGCAAACCAGACTGAACAAACTAGGAGGATGAGCTCTATTATCCAGATTGTACCTCTTGTCCTGCTTAATCTTTGCTCTTCTTATCATCTTTCTTCTAGGGGAATGAGAGAAATATAAAGAATATATAAATATTCTTTTCAACAGATGTCTACAAAGGAAAGAAAACCTCTCCATTATTCTTCAGAAGACCCCAGACCCATCAGACCTTCCTTGAGGTGCGGAGAGAGGCCCCTTGCCTCCACCTGCCTGGCCTATCACTAAAAGAGAATCAAATATAGGTAGTAAGCCTGTCATCACGTGAGAAAACCTTTCCTTTTACTTCTACATATTTGCCTTAGATTATTCACAAATAAAATTTACACACATTTCATTGGCACTACTACATCTACAAATCACCTTGATCTCATTTAAATTCATTTTTCAAATGGGGAAACATTGTTCCATGACTTTTACTGATTGCCCAAGATTGCAAAGTTACTAAGAAATAGTGCCAGGCCCATGTCTAGGACTTCAGGGTCCAACTTTGTCCCACTTCATAGCAAACACATTAAAACATATTCCCATCCCACAGAACATATAAATTTTTGCTGTATAATTTTTATAATTCCAGTTTTGAGTTTCCTTATAACTTATAAATGTTTTCTCGTGATCCAAACTGTTAACATTTTTATGTAATCATATAGGGCTTGAGTTGAGTAGTAGCTGACTCATTGATATCATGTTACATTTTGCAGAGTCTTAATTAAATATTTATTTCAATTTCAGTGTTTAATCCTCATGTTTAGGAGCCAATTCATTTTTTTCCAGGCCTGAAATATTGTCATGGGTCCTCGAAAGGTCACAGGCCCTGAGCACCAAGCCAAGAATGCCTCATGGCAGAAAGAGCTCCCAGCACAAGGGTGTGATGTGAGCAAAGGTTTAGAGGCTGGAATATAGAAGGCAGGTAAAGGTGGCTGTCACAGATTCAGCTGGCTGGAACAGAAAGGACAGAATCTGGTCTGTCTCTGGCCTTCCATTAGCAAGGTCTAGCTTGTGGATCTCTGGGACAATCTGCTGCCGGCACTCTGGAACAGGCTATTCTTTTATGTTAAACCATACTATTAATCCACAGAGTTAAGCAGCATCCAGAAAAACTTCAAAGATGATCAAAGGAAGAGTTTATTCTATATGTTAGTAGAGTCCTCCCCAAAACAAATTTCATAGGATTCAGGGATACTGGTTCTGACTGACCTCATCACCAAAAACCCCCAACTCCAGAGAGAGCTGGGATTGGAGAGGAACTCTAGAGAGAGCAAAAGGGACCCCCACTACCACTCCACCCCGCCTTCTGTTGCCATGGGGACATGCAGAACCCTTCCACCAAGCAAGCCTGGGATTAAAACCATTCCTATTGAACCTCCTGCTGGGTGGCCTCGTTTTGGAGGCAACATATTCCCAATAATTCTAAGTTGAGTTTTTGTAAAATGCATTTTAAATGCACAAGCCAGGGAAATCTAACTTTTTACAGGTGTAGTGTACTGCTCCAAATCCTTTTTAAAAAAAGAAAGAAATTTTCAATACTATAAGCAGTCACTCTTTTTGGATGTCCATATTTTTGCATTCTGCAGAGTTTTATTAAATTAGGACACATTACCACAGTACTTGCTGAAAACATATTGCATCAGGCCTTGGAATTTAGAGAGAAAAATGAGTTGTTGTTTGTGCCATGCCATTTTTCTTCAGTAATTGAAACAAATTTGAAGATGTCGAGAAACCTGGGGATTCTGGAGAAGCTCTTCACTCATCTATTTCTCTAGTTGCCATGGAGAACAACAGTTTTAAAGGCATCTTTAAATAAAGTCAGCCCTGAGCAGAAACCTCTCTTCTTGAGTGAGGCAAAATACTAAGGGGGTGGGAGAGAGGTCTCTTTGCTGCTCTAAACGGCAAGTAATCTGAGGAAGATATAAGTGAGCCTTGTGTTTATTCAGAAGACACATTCATGTAGGAGATAGCAAGCAGTTCTGGGGCCATGCACCTGCCAGAACTTTCCAGAGCCTCCCTCTCATGCTCAGGATCCAGTTTCTGATCCTTAGAGCTATGGGCTTCTGATAGCTAGCTCTCTCTCCATATTCACCAGGCTTCATTTACCACATTTTCTGCTTCTTTGTTCCCATCAGTCCTGGAGCTCCCAAGAACATGGTCCACCCTTTCCCATTGCCTATAAATAACTTCCTTTGACACATCTGTCCAGCTTCTCCCTCTCCCCTTTCAAATTTTTCCTTGAACCTCTCATCCCCTTGGAGCTCCTTTGTTCTGGTTACCTTAGGAAGGAGGGTACTAGTCAATAAAATGATGATGATGATGATGATGATGATGATGATGATGATGATGATAGGTGTTTATTATGCACATATGAAGCATTTAGCATAGATTATCTCATTTTATCTTTAGGCAACCTTCAGATAGGTGCTATTTCTATCCCCATTTTACAGAGGAGGAAACAGTTTTAGGAAGCACAAATGACTTAGCCACACAATTGGCACATAGCAGAGTAAGGGTTCAGCCCACACTTTCCAACTCTAGAGTCTCCACTCATATTGTCTCTCCATCTAATCATTCACTCATTTATCCAACCAATATTTATTGAGCCACACACTGTTCAAGGGCAGATAGCAATGATGAAGGCAAAAGAGGTTTCCACATTCATTATGATTCTTCGATTCTAGTAAGGGTACATAGGCAAGAAATGAACAAATAAACCAGATAATTTCTGAGATGGGAGCTGTGGAGAAAATACCTCAAGGAATTGGGCAGAGCAGTGGTTTTCAAATTTGAGTGTGCATGAGCTCACCTGGGTGGCTTTTGGAATCACACATTGCTGGGCCACACTCTCAGAGTTCCTCATCCAGTAGGTCTGGAGTGGGGACTGGGAACTTGCATTTCTAACAAGCTCCCAGGTGAGGCTGCTATTGCTGGAGAATACATACTTGGAGAATCACTGGTGTAGGGAGTAATTAGGACTTGAGTGGGGTGTGGGGAAGCCATTTTCAGGATGTGTGGCATTTGAGCTGAGACCCAAATGATGAAATGAGTAAGCCACCAGAAGATGTGAAGATGCAGAGGGTACCAAAAGGGCAAAGTCCCAAGGTGGAAATGAGCTCTCACTATTGGAAGGACAAAACAAAAATATGCTGGGTGTTGAATGAGGAAAAGAAGAGAAACAGACAAGGGCCAGCTTAGACCTAACACAGTTTAGCTATTTCTTTTCCTCCTGCTCTGCTAGACAACGTTGTTTTAACATGAAAATTAGAATGTCTTTAACCAACAAAATGTTGACAATTAGTTGATTTAAAAAATAAAGATCCATTATAAGATTGTTTTAAATGGCACCTCCTGTGACACATTTAAAACATGACTTAAATTGTCCTTCACTCCAATGCCATTCTCAATTGTAATTTTTCAAGCAAAAGTAACCTATTGTGTTACGTCACTGGTGTTGTACATTATTTAATAATGTATTTTTTATCTGGAGAGTCTGTAACTTGTTGCAAACTTGTTGCAAATCTGAAACTTGTTGCAAAATTCAAAGACAGGACCCATGCCTTTTCTTTCCTCATTCTTCGACCTTAGTGCTTTTCAAATGTGCTTAAAACTGAACTCATATAACTGGCTCCCTGGCACTCTTTAACAAGGAAGAGTGATTTAGGTGAACCTCTTGTTTTTGCCAGAGTCCCTTGTCCACTCTGTTCCCTGAGGTGCAGGAGTGCTGACCTGGGAAAGGATGAGGTCTAGCCTTCTACTGGATTCTCAGCTAAAGTGAGCCTAGTCTGCTGCAGGAAAATTGGCCCCTCTCTTTCTCTCAGCAGATACATTTGGGGCTGCTTTTGCAGCCAGGTCTTTATGTTCCTTTGCTTTGGATCTATTCTGAGGAAGCAGTGAGTTTCTGCATGATTGATAAAAACAGCCTGTTCATCTCATTGCTTAAAAAAACATAGGAATGATCAAGATTCTGAATTTCCTAAACATTGCATAGTTGATGGCTGGAGCATCCAGAGATTACTGTTGGTGAGTGTTATGGGCTGAACTGTGTCCTCCAAAATTCATATTGTGAAGTCTTAACCCTTAGTACCTCAGAATGTGACTGTATTTAGAGATAGGGTTTTTACAGAAACAATTAAGGTTAAATGAGGTCAGTGGGGTAGGTCTTATTCCAATATGACTGGGGTCCTTATTAGAAGAGGAGATTAGCAAACAGTCATCACAGACAGAGGAACAGCCATCTGCAAGCCAAGGAGACCAGCCTCAGAAGAAACCAACCCCGCTGACACCTTGCTCTTAGACTTCTGGCCTCAAGAATGATGAGGAAATAAATTGTTGTTTAAGCCACCCAGTCTGTGGCTCTTTGTTATGGTGGCCCAAGAAAACTAATATAGTGAGTATATGGAGGGCAGCTGGCCCCATCTAAGCCACCAAGAATTTGGAGAGTTAGTTCTTTTGAGAACTATGTGTTTGCTCATATAGAAACTTGGTATACTTTCCATTCCATGCTTTAAAATTTTTTCTCTATATAAAATAAAAATTTAGAAAACCAGGTGTCTTGGGGCACCTGGCTGGCTCAGTCAGTAAAGCACGTGACTCTTGATCTCAGGGTCATGAGTTCAAGTCCCATGTTGGGTGTGGAGCCTACTTAAAACAAAAAGATGAAGAAGAAGAAAACCAGATCCCTCCTCTGAGAATTTCTTCAAAGTTTCAGTTCTGCAGGAAGCCTGTGGGCCAAAGGTTAGAGGGAAGAAATAGCTCTCCTGGTCCTCCCCTCGCTGAGACAGTGGGGTTCTCTGGCTTTCTGCTACAACTTTTGGTGCCTGTCTCTCTAAGCCTAAGACAACACTATCCTTTGACATATGCTTTACTTACTCTGGCCTAGTCAGCAAACAGGGCATTTCTGGGTTGTTGATTCCGGTGCACATTTGGTTGAGATATACCCTGACCCAGATTAGCTCACTTAGATAGTTTGGAAGAAAGGTTTAGGAGGTTCTGGCAAGTGCCTTTGCCTCTGAGGTTCAAGGAATATGAAGCATGAATAGCCTTTTTAATATGCCAACAATGACAAAGTATTGGGTATCCATGAAAGGGCAGCCAGGATAGAATACCAACGTTATTTCTATGAGTCCTACAGCAAGAACTTCCTGTCTGGATAAGACACTTTTGGTTGCAGGTGACAGAAAACCAATTGAAACTAGCTTAAAACAGAAGAAGGGAGGGTGTAGATTTAGGTCTACAAAACTGGGATATTCAAGACATGATGGTTTCAAGTACAGTTTGATCCTGGGTTCAAATTTAGTCATCAGGAAGTATTAGCTCATGCTAACTGGAGACCTTGCTTTCCTGTGTTTGGATCCATTCTTAGGCAAGAACTCCTAATGTGTTGGCAAAGATGGCCACACATTTACCAGCCATAGAGGTAGTGATGCCAAAGAAAAGAAAATCTGTCTTTTCCCAGAGTTACAGCAAAATTCTAGTGGAGACCCCTGAATGGTCCAGCGTGGGTCATCTGATAATTTCTAAACCAATCACTGTAGTCAGGATGGTAGAGTACTCTGGGCCACATGCCCACCTCTGGGACTCAGAATTGAGGTGGGGGTGCTTGGCCTCATCTGAGCCACTAAGAATTTGGAGAGTTGGTTCCTCGGAGAGGTGCCAGGAAGAAAAAAAAAGTAAACACATAAAACATTAATCTAGTATTACATTAGGCTGGCTTATAAAAGATGCTCAAAGGGAAAAGCGCTGTGTCAAAAATTTTGAACTGTCATGTGGAAAAGAGAATGGAATGAAAAGGGGACGAAGCTCAAAATTATACATAGAAGTTATAAAAGACATAGATTTCAGCTCAATGCATGGAAAAACCTTTCCGGAAGCAAGGACAACAAAAAGGGGTGCTTCACAAAGTGTTTGTCTCCCCTTTCCTAGATGAGTTCTAGTAGAGGTGAATGGCCATCCACCAGGGATGCAGAAAAGGGGGTTCTAAGTCAGGTGTCTTGGGGAACAGACTGATCCCGAAGACTTCCTCCAACCTCAAACCCCAATGACTCTCAAACTACTTGTTTCCACATTAGGAAACCCTAAAGCATCAAAGAAAGTATAGACCAGAGGGGAGCACAGTGGGCAGCACTGAGGTTTTGGGGTTTTTTTAAATAAAATTTTTAATGTTTATTTACTTTTGAGAGGGTGGAGAGGGGCAGAGAGAGAGGGAGACACAGAATCCCAAACAGGCTCTGAGCTGTCAGCACAGAGCCTGTTGCGGGGCTCAAACTCATGGACCCTGAGATTATGACCTGATTCAAAGTCAGATGCTTAACCAACTAAGCCGTCCAGGCACCCCTGGATTTTTTTTTTAAATTAACGTTTCCTGAGGCTTTACTGTGTGCCAGGTACAGGCTAAGTGCTTGCATCCTTCACCCCATTTAGTCCTTAGAGTAACCCTTGAAATAAACTTTAGTGACCCCCATTTAATGAATGAGGAAACTGGGGTACAGAGAGGTTGAGTAACGTGTCAAGAAAGACACAGTAAATAGTGGAGCTGGGACCCAAATCCAGGTCACTTGTAACTTAAGCCAAAGCTCTTAACCCCTTTGCTCTTGGGGGACAGGCAAGCCAGCTTCTTTCTAGAGTGCCATCATATACCTCCTTCTGCTCACCTACCCCCTCCTGCCTGCTCAGGATCAAGGTCGATCGGGTCCAGATGGTAGCGGGTGCATCTAATGAGATGTGAGGGTATTACTCACAAGAAGCCAAGAGTGGCTGGGAGATAATCCCAGATTCACATCCCTGCACTTGAGATGTCAAGAGCAAACGCTATGGCCATGCATTAAAAACAAACACAACAACAAAGCCAGCGTTATCCTTGAACCCTTTCCAACTCTAGTTCCTCCAACTGCTTTGATGGATGCATCAGTTAGTTAAGCCAGGTAGGCAGGCCCTTCTAGTGGCTCCTATCTTTCCTCTGGGCTTTTAGAACAAATAGTTTAGTTTTTTTAAGTTTTCAACTTTTTTATCCCTTTAAAAAATTGATTCATTGTATCTTTAAAAAGCTATCAGGAAAAGAGTGGAATTATTTACTATTTCATTTATCCATTTGCTTATGAAGCAAATATTTATTTAGCACCTACTATGTGTGAGATCTTGGGTTTTGCAGCAAAGATGGATATTTATTCCACTTATCAGTCAAAAACACACATTTCCTGGAGTAACTTATAAAGGAATTCATAGTCAAAAGCCATACTCTTTACCTTAAGGATCCCTGGTGGAGTAGGGGGAAGCCACCTACTTAACCAGTCAGTTAAGCATCCAACTCTTGATTTTAGCTGAGATCATGATCTCATGGTGTAGTTAGTGGGATCAAGCCCTGCATCAGGCTCTGCCTTGACAGCACGGAATCTGCTTGGGATTCTCTCTCTTTTTGTCCGCCCCTGCCCGATGTGTGTGCACGTTCTCTCTCTCTCTCTCTCTCTCTCTCTCTCTCTCTCAAACAAATAAATAAGCTTAAAAAAAAAGATCCCTAGGGGTACCTGAGTGGCTCAGTGAGTTGAGCATCCAACTTTGGTTCAAGTCATGATCTCATAGTTTGTAGGTTCAAGCCCCATGTCAGGCTCTGTGCTGACAGCATGCAGACTGCTTCAGATTCTGTCTCCCTCCCTATGGCCCTCCCCTACTCTCTCTCTCTCTCTCTCTCTCAAAAATAAACATAAAAAAAAAAAGATCCCTGGTGACCATAAGTAATTGAACCACCAGAATTCATATTAAAAGCTGCAGTAGATGCCCTGCAAGTTTCTGAAAGGGTCTTCTCTGGGAATAGTCAGCATAGGAAACTTACAGCTGGTTCCTAAAACTGCAGACAGATATTATGAGTCTTGTGCCTGCCTTCAGACCTCACAATACTTTAGGTTTCTACTAGGTTATTTACCATACATATTCATACATGTTGTTAGTTTACCCTAGTGCAAAAAAGTAAGCAAGACAGCCACCTGTCTTCAAAACTAAACCAGCTCCTTTCCAGCCTTTCTTTAGAGAGTCCATGGAGAAGTCTCTCAGACACAGAGAAGCAGCTGACCAGGATGGCTTAGATCTGGCCTTTGCCCCTCACTCTGTTCTCATTGTCCACTGTGCCCAAACCCAATCGTGCCTCTAGCCCCAGTGCCAATATAATCCTTTCTCTCTGTGGCCCCAGGATTACTGACACAGCCCAACTAAAAAATATCACTTCCAACACTAACTAGTAAGAGAGACTAAGAAAATACAAGAAGATAGAGCAAATACAAGAAGCATAAAAACATCTAAGCTTAGAGAGAACCACCTCCAGTCCTGCTGCATAGCTACTCATGGACTAGGTTCATAAGCTCTATCCCAATTGTTCTCAATCCTGGATGCACGTTGGAAACACCGAGAGAGAGAGAGAGAGAGAGAGAGAGAGAGAGAGAGAGAGAGAGAGAAAGAGGAATAATACCAGTTTCCTGGACCTTACTTTCTAATGGTTTTGGAACTTGGCTTGCTGGCCTACAAATGGATAACACACATTCCCAGAGACTCTGATTTGCTTGTTTGGAGGTGTGACCTAGGCATAACTATTTTTAAAAGCTTCCAGGTAGGGGCGCCTGGGTGGCGCAGTCAGTTAAGCGTCCGACTTCAGCCAGGTCACGATCTCGCGGTCCATGAGTTCAAGCCCCGCGTCAGTCTCTGGGCTGATGGCTCAGAGCCTGGAGCCTGTTTCCGATTCTGTATCTCCCTCTCTCTCTGCCCTTCCCCCGTTCATGCTCTGTCTCTCTCTGTCCCAAAAATAAATAAACATTGAAAAAAAAAATTTAAAAGCTTCCAGGTAATCTAGTGTCTGCCAGGTAGGGTACTATCACCCTAGACCACATGAAACAGAATGAACCTCGACGTTATTTAATAAGCTTCCCAGTTATAGCTGACTGTATTTCCAAAGGTGGTGCCTTGGCAGTACCACCTAACCCTCATGCTCTTCCACAATGTGTTCTCCACAATGCATTCCTTTATTTTTTTTAATTAAAATGTTTTTAATGTTTATTCATTTTAGAGGAGAGGGAGGGCAGAAAGAGAGGGAGACACAGAATCCAAAGTAGGCTCCAGGCTCTGAGCTGTCTGCACAGAACCTGATGTGAGACTCAAACCCACGAACTATGAGACCATGACCTGAGCTGAAGTTGGACGCTTAACCAACTGAGCCACCCAGGCACCCCACAATGCACTCCTTTAAAGATAGAGTCTATAACATACTCAATGGTGAAAAACTAAGAGATTTCCCCCTAATATCAGGAACAAGACAAGGATTCCACTCTCACCACTTTTAATCACCAGGACTAGAAGTCCTAGCCACAGCAATAAGACAAGAAAAATGAATAAAAGGAATCCACATTGGTAAGGAAAAAGTAAAACATTCACTATTTGCAGATGACATGATACTCTATATAGAAAACTCTAAAGACTCCACAAAAAGCTACTAGATCTGATAAATGAATTCAGTAAGGTTATAAAATACAAAACTGGTGTACAGAAATCTGTTGCACTTCTATACACTAACAATGAAGCAACAGAAAGAAAAATTAAGAAAACAACCACATTTACAATTGCACCAAAGATAATAAAGTACCTAGGAATAAACTTAACTAAGAAAGTGAAAGACCTGTATTCTGAAAACTATAAAATATTGATGAAAGAAATTGAAGATGATACAAACAAATGGAAAGATATTCTATACTCATGGATTAGAAGAACAAATGTTATTAAAATGTCCATACTAACCAAAGCAATCTACAGATTTAATGCAATCCTTATCAAAATACCAACAACATTTTTCACAGAACTAGACCAAATAATTCTAAAACTTGTATGGAACCACAAAAGATCCCAGATAGCCAAAACAATCTTGAAAAAGAAAAACAAAGCTGGAGGTATCACAATTCCAGATTTCAAGTTATACTGCAAAGCTGCAGTAATCACAAAAGTATGGTACTGTCACAAAAATAGACACATAGATCAACAGAACAGGATAGAAAGCCCAGAACCAAACCCACTAATATGTGGTCAATTAATATTCAGCAAAAGAGGCAAGAGTATGCAATGGGAAAAAGACAGTCTCTTCAACAAATGATGTTAGGAAAACTGGACAGCTACATACAGAAGAATGAAACTGGACAACTTTCTTATACCATACACAAAAATAAATTCAAAATAGAATAAAGGCCTAACTGTGAGATCTGAAACCATAAAAATCCTAGAAGAGAGCACAAGCAGTAATTCTCTGACATCGGCCACAGCAATATTTTTCTAGATATGTCTCCTGCAGCAAGGGGAAAAAAAGTGAAAATAAGCTATTGAGATGATATCAAAATAAAAATCTCTGCACAGTGAAGGAAACAATCAATAAAACTAAAAGATAACCTACTGAACAGAAGATATTTGCAAATGACATATCTGATAAAGGGTTAGTATCCAAAATATATAAAGAACTTATGTAACTCAATATTCCCCCACAATAATCCAATTTAAAAATGGGCAGAAGACATGAATAGACATTTATCCAAAGAAGACATCCAGACAGCCAACAGACACATGAAAAGATGCTCAACATCACTCATCATCAGGGAAATGCAAATCAAAACTACAGTGAGATATCACCTCATACCTGTCAGAATGGCTAAAATCAACAACACAAGAAACAACAGGTGTTGATGAGAATGTGGAGAAAAAGGAACGCTTGTTCACTGTTGGTGGGAATGCAAACCGGTGCAACCACTGTGGAAAACAGTATGAAAATTCCTCAAAAATTTTAAATAGAACTACCCTACAATTCAGTAATTGCATTACTGGCTATGCACCCAACAAATACAAAAACGCTAATTGGAGAGGATATATTCACTTCTATGTTTATAACAGCATTATTTACAATAGCCAAACTATGGCAGCAACCCAAGTGTCCACTGATAGATTAATGGATAAAAAAAGGTGTCACACACACACACACACACACACACACAATATGAAATATTATTCAGCCATAAAAAAGAATGAAATCTTGCCATTTGCAAAAACATGGATGGAGCTAGAGAGTATTAAGCTAAGAGAAATAAGTCAGTCAAAGAAAGACAAATACAATCTGATTACATTCACATGTGGAATTTAAGAAACAAAACAAATGAACAAAGGAAGAGAGAGAGAGAGACAAACCACGAAACAGACTCTTAACTATAGAGAACAAATAGATGGTTACCGCGGGGAGATAGATGGAGGGATGGGTGAAACAGGTGATGGAGATGAAGGAATGCACTTGTGATGAGCACTGGGTGATGTATAAAAGTGTTGAATCACTATATTGTATACCTGAAGCTAACATAACACTGAATGCTAACTACTCTGGAATTAAAAGACCTAATAAAATCCAAAAATAAAAAATAAAATAAAGATGGAGTCTAATTTCCCTCTCCTTTTGTCTGGGTAGGCATGTGTGCTTCAATTAATAAAGTGTGGCAAAGGTAAGACTATGTGACTTCGAAGGCTAAATTATAAAGGCCATGCATTTCTCTCAGCTTTGTTAGGACTCTTATGAAGTTCAGCAACCCTGAGACTACTGTGCTAGGGAAGCCACGTGTAGGAGCTCAGGTCAAAAGGCCCAGTCATCCCCACTAAGACAATACACAGGGGTTGAAACCATCTTGGGTTCTCCAAACCAGCACAACCTCCACCTGAAAGAACTGCCACCGGAGCCAAAGAACTACCGGCTGAGCTCTACCCAGATTCCGATCCACAGACTTCATGGATGTAGTAAAACGGTAGCTGTTTTATATGATTAAGTTTGGGTGGATTTATTATGCAACACTATTAACCTAAATACCAGTTGACTCTAATGTGCAGCCAAAGTGAGGAACCAGCCTCTTATTCCATGCCCATTTGCCTATAATTATACTTGGTCTCCCCAAACTATTGCAAGAACTCCTGCCTATATACCAGGACTCCAAACTGGGCCTCTCATCTTTAGCCAATTGCTCCCTCATGGAACAGTCACAGAGGCCCTGGTCTCACTCAGGTCCAGATCCTGGTGTGTGGACAGGCCTCACCTATGGCTCCTGAGCCAGCCTGTGGCAATCGCCATTGGAATGACTCCCGAGTGTGGCACAGGTCCCTTCTGTCAAAGGTGCCAAATATGCACTGTCAGAACCCCGTACCTACTATCCCAGTGTCAACACAGACAATATTTCCCATGGGCCCAACTTTCAGAGTGATCAGCAGTTTATTCCTATTAGAGTAACATAGGAAGATACAGAAACTACATTTTCTCAAGTCTGAGTTCTCAGTGATGTTGAGACCCAGCAATTTGTAGATCATTATGAAGGGTTTTACCATGAGGGGGCCAAGATGGCGGAACAGCACACAAGTTTTTTTGTGTCTCTCATCCCTGAAATGCAGCCATATCAACACTAAACCATCTTGCACACCGAAAAAACATATTTGAGGATTAACACAACAATCTGCACAACCTGAACCACAGAACTCAGCAGGTATGTGGCACAGAGAGGTGAACTGGGGGAAAGAGAAGTGGCAGAGGGCAGGGAGCTGCTTTTGTTTATGGAGACAGGATGGAGAGAGGACAGAGACAGGGTGGAGGAGAGTATGGGAAAGCATCCCCTAGACACAAAAGCAGCTGGAGAGAAAAGAAAAAGTATGCAAGGAACTGAACAAAAAGGAAGAAAGAAGAGAGGAGAGGGTTTAAATTCCATTAAAACTCTATAAACAGGGGGAGTGCTGAGTCTGAAATGCTGCAGCTCAATACTTGGCAGAGCTCTGGTGGCAAGGGCGAATCCCCAACAGCAGACAGCGAGGTCTGAAGGGTCCTTGGGCTGTCACACTGAGAGAGGCAGTTCCCCATATGGGAGGCCATTTGGTAGAGGCTGTGTGGCCACCCCACAGGCAAAGGTCCCAGTGGACACTGGAGAACAACCGCATTCACTGGTGCTGGAACAAGGATGTTAAGGGGGAAGCCTGGTGCCAGATGTGTGTTGTGATTTTCCATAATCCCTGAAATGCTGCTGCTACATGATCACGTGAACTTTTTGTGGGGTGGGCTGGCACCAAGCCTCAGTCTCTGGGCATCAGCAGCAGCATGGTCCTGTGAACGTTTCTGGGGGCAGGGAGGCACCCAGCCTGTGCTCAGTGAGACTCTCTCGCAGAGGGTTGGAACAGGTTAAAGCCACATTCCCTCATAACTGAGGGGTTGGGAAACAGCCCCATTTGAGATGAAACTCAGGAGGGAGGTGCTGCCTAGCAGCTTGATGGCTTGGTCACGGACAGTGTAAAAGCAGGGAGTGGATGGAAGTGTGAGAAAAAGGAGAGGTGTGGGATTGCTGGGTGGGGAGAGCACAGAGTTCTGATACTACAGACTGGGTAGCTAGGTGACGCCATTTTCACCCCTCCCGCACATGCGCATAAACGTCTACATGAGCCAGAACAATCCATGCCAGTTAGCTAAGCAATTCCACCTACTGGAGAACACAGCCATTACACCAAGCCCCGCCCAAATGGGCCAACTGGGCTCTTGAGGAGGAACACCACAAGTCTCTTCACCTGCTTAGTTTAAGGACTATAAAGTGCTTCACAGTTGACTTCTAGGGGAAACCAATATAATTTCAATCATATTTTGCTCTGTTCGCCGGTCCACCTATTTAATTTTTTTCTTATTCTTCCTTTTCTTATTCTTGAATACAGAAAGAGAAAAAATTATTTTTATTTTCCATTTTTATTGAAAATATTTTTCTTTATTTTTCTGCTATATTTTTTTATTTTTGTGAATTTTTCAAATTCTATTTTACTTCCATCATTTCATTTTATTCTATTTAACGGTATTATTTTTTTCAATATTTCAAACAGTTTCTTTTTTCTTCTTTTATTATTTTTCTTTTCTTTTCTTTTTCCCTTTTTTCTCTAATCTATCAAGCTCCTTTCAACAACCAGACCAAAAAACACATAGGATCTAGCATCCTTTGATTTTTTTGTGTGTTGTTTTTAATTTTTTAATTATATATTTTTTACTTTATCAATTCCTTTCTTCCTTCAAAATGACAAAACGAAGGAATTCATGCCAAAAGAAAGAGCAGGCAGAAACGACAGCCAGGGACTTAATCAACACAGACAAGCAAGATGTTTGAACCAGAATATAGAATCACGATAATAAGAATACTAATAGGGGACAAAAATAGATTAGAATCCCTCTCTGTGGTGATAAAAGAAGAAAAAGCTAGTCAGGATGAAATAAAAAATGCTATAATTGAGCTGCAATCTCGAATGGATGCCACGGTGCAAGGATGGATGAGGCCGAGCAGAGAATCAGCGATATAGAGGACAAACTTATGGTGAACAATGAAGCAGAAGAGGGAAACTAAGGCAAAAGAGCACAATTTAAGAATTAGAGAAATCAGTGACTCATTAAAAAGGAATAACATCAGAACCATAGGGGTCTCAGAATGAAGGGAGAGAAAAAGGGGTAGAAGGGTTATGTGAGCAAATCATAGCAGAAAATTACCTAACCTAGGGAAAGACACAGACATCAAAATCCAGGAAGCACAGAGGACTCCCTTTAGATTCAACAAAAACGACAATCAACAAGGCATATCATAGTCAAATTCACAAAATACTCAGGCAAGGAAAGAATCATGAAAGCAGGAAGGGAAAAACAGTCCTTAACCTGCAAGGGAAGACAGATCAGGTTTGCAGCACACCTATCCACAGAAACTGGGCAGTCCAGAAAGAAGTGGCAGGATATATTCAATGTGCTGTATCAGAAAAATATGCAGCCAAGAATTCTATTATCCATCAAGGCTGTCATTCAAAATAGGAGAGATTAAAAGTTTCCCTGACAAACAAATATTAAAGGAGTTTGTGACCACTACACCAGCCCTGCAAGAAATTTTAAGGGGGACTCTCTGAGGGGAGAACAGACGGGGGGAAAAAGACCAAAAGTAACAAACTCTAGAAAGGACCAGAGAATACCACCATAACTCCAACTCTACAAGAAACAGAATGGCAATAAATTCATGTTTCAGTACTCACTCTGAACTTCAATGGACTAAATGATCCAATCAAAAGACATAGGGTGACAGAAAGGATGAGAAAACAAGATCCACCTATATACGCTTTACAAGAGACCCACTTTAGATCTAAAGACACCTTCAGATTGAAAGTGAGGGGATGGAGAACCATCTATCATGCTAATGGTTGATAAAAGAAAGCCAGAGTAGCCATACTTATATCAGGCAATCTAGACTTTAAAATAAAGACTGTAACAAGAGATGAAGAAGGGCATTATGTCATAATTAAGGGGTCTATCCATCAAGAAGACCTAATAATTGTAAACATTTATGCTCCAAATGTGGCAACACCCAATATATACATCAACTAATCCCAAACATAAAGAATCTCATTGATAATAATACCATAGTAGTAAGGGATTTCAACACCCCACTTACTGCAATGGACAGATCATCTAAACAGAAAATCAACAAGGAAACAATGGCTTTGAATGACACACTGGACCAGATGGACTTAACAGATACATTCAGAACATTTCATCCTAAAGCAGCAGAAAATACATTCTTCTCCAGTGCACATGGAACATTCTCCAGAATAGATCACATACTGGGACACAAATCAGCCCTCAACAAGTACAAAAGATTGCGATCATACCATGCATATTTTCAAACCACAACACCGTGAAACTCAAAATCAACCACAAGAAAAAATCTGGAAAGATAACAAATACTTGGAGATTAAGAACATCCTACTAAAGAAGGAATGGGCTCACCAAGAAGTTAAAGAGGAAATTAAAAAGAACATGGAAGCCAATGAAAATGGTAACACCACAGTCCAAAACCTCTGGGACGCAGCAAAGGCAGTCGTAAGAGGGAAGTATATAGCAATTCAGGCCTTCCTAAAGAAAGAAGAAAGGTCTCAGATACACAACCTAACCTTTCACCTTAAAGAGCTGGAAAAAGAACAGAAAGTAAAACCCAAAACCAGCAGAAAACAGGAAGTAATAAAAATTAGAGCTGAAATCAATGCTATCGAAACCAAAAAAAAAAAAAAAAAACAAAAAAACAAAAAAACCCAAAACGAAAAACAAAACAGTAGAACAGATCAATGGAACCAGAAGCTCGTTCTTTGAAAAAATTAACAGAATTGATAAACCACTAGCCAGTTGGAGAAAAAAAAAAAAAAAAGAAAAAGAAATGGAAAGGACCCAAATAAATAAAATCAAGAATGAAAGAGGAGAGATCACAAGCAATACAGCAGAAATAAAAACAATAATAAGAGAATATTATGAGCAATTATATGCCAATAAAATGGGCAATCTGGAAGAAATGGACAAATCCCTAGAAACATATAAACTACCAAAACTGAAACAGGAAGAAATAGAAAATTTGAACAGACCCATAACCAGTAAAGAAATCAAATTCATAATCAAAAATCTCCCCCCCAAAAAGAGTCCAGGGTCAGATGGCTTTCCAGGGGAATTCTACCAAACATTTAAGGAAGAGTTAACACCCATTCTCTTGAAGCTGTTCCAAAAAATGGAAATGGAAGAAAAACTTCCAAACCGTTTCTATGAACCCAGCATTACCTTGATTCCAAAACCAGACAAAGACCCCACTGAAAAGGAGAACTATAGACCAATTTCCCTGATGAATATGGATGCAAAAATCCTCAACAAGATATTAGCTAACTGGATCCAACAATACATTAAAAAAGTTATTCACCATGACCAAGTGGGATTTATACCTGTGATGTAGGGCTGGTTCAATATTCACAAAACAATCAATGTGATTCATTACATCAATAAAAGAAAGGACAAAGCCACATGATAGATGCAGAGAAAGCATTTGACAAAATACAGCATCCTTTCTTGATAAAAACCCTCAAGAAAGTAGGGATAGAAGGATCATACCACAAGATCATAAAAGCCATATATGAAAGACCCAACGTTAATATCATCCTCAATGGGGAAAAACTAAGAGCTTTCCCCCTAAGGTCAGGAATTAGACAGGGATGTCCACTCTTGCCATTGTTATTCAACATAGTATTGGAAGTCTTAGTCTCAGCAAACAGACAACACAAAGAAATAAAAGGCATCCAAATGGGCCTAGAGGAAGTCAAACTTTCACTCTTTGCATATGACATGATACTCTACATGGAAAACCCAAAAGATTCCAGCAAAAATCTGCTAGAACTGATCCATGAATTCAGCAAAGTTGCAGGATATAAAATCAATGCACAGAAATCGGTTGCATTCCTATACATCAATAATGAAGCAACAGAAAAAGAAATCAAGGAATTGATGCCATTTATAATTGCACCAAAATCCAGAAAATACCTAGGAATAAATCTAACCAAAGAGGTGGAAAATCTATACACTGAAAACCATAGAAAGCTTATGAAAGACGTTGAAGAAGACACCAAAAAATGGAAAAAGATTCCATGCTCCTGGACAGGAAGTACAAATATTGTTAAAATGTCAATACTACCCAAAGCAATCTACATATTCAATGCAATCCCTATCAAAATAACACCAGCATTATTCACAGAGCTAGAACAAACAATCCTAAATTTGTATGGAACAAGTAAAGACCCTGAATAGCCAAAGCAATCTTGAAAAAGAAAACCGAAGCAGGAGACATCAGATTCTCAGACTTCAAGTTGTATTACAAAGCTGTAATCAAGACAGTATGGTACTGGCACAAAAACAGACATTCAGATCAATAGAACAGAATAAGAACCCAGAAATGGATCCACAAACGTATGGCCAACTAATCTTTGACAAAGCAGGAAAGAATATCCAATGGAATAAAGGCAGTCTCTTCAGCAAGTAAGTGCTGGGAAAACTGGACATGCAGAACAATGAACCTGGACCACTTTCTTACACCATACACAAAAATAAACTCAAAATGGATGAAAGACCTCAATGTAAGACAGGAAGCCATCAAAATCCTCGAGGAGAAAGCAGGCAAAAACCTCTTTGACCTTGGCCGCAACAACTTCTTACTCAACATGTCTCCAGAGGCAAGGGAAACAACTGCAAAAATGAACTATTGGGACCTCATCAGAATAAAAAGCTTCTGCACAGGGAAGGAAATAATCAGCAAAACTAAAAGGCAACTGACGGAATGGGAGAAGATATTTGCAAACGACATATCAGATAGTTAGTATCCAAAATCTATAAAGAACTTATCAAACTCAACACCCTAAAACCAAATAATCCAGTGGAGAAATGGGCAAAAGACATGAATAGACACTTCTCCAAAGAAGACATCCAGATGGCCAACTGACACATGAAAAAAAGGTCAACATCACTCATCATCAGGGAAATACAAATCAAAACCACAGTGAGATACCACCTCACACCTGTCACAATGGCTAACATTAACAACTCAGGAAACATATGTTAGTGAGGATGTGGAGAAAGAGGATGTCTTTTGCACTGCTGGTGGGAGTGCAAACTGGTGCAGCCAATCTGGAAAACAGTTTGGAGCTCCTCAAAAAATTAAAAATAGAACTACCCTACAACCCAGCAACTGCAGTACTAGGTATTTATCCAAGGGCTTCAGGGATGCTGTTTCAAAGGGGCACATGCACCCCAATGTTTATAGCAGCGTTATCAATGCTGGAATGAGTTCAAATGCCCATCAATGAGGAATGGATAAAGAAGATGTGACATATATATACAATGGAGTATTACTCGGCAATCAAAAAGAATGAAATCTTGCCATTCGCAACTACCTGGATGCAACTAGAGGGTATTATGCTAAGTGGAATTAGTCAGAGAAAGACAAATATCATGTGACTTCACTCATATGAGGACGTTAAGATACAAAACAGATGAACATATGGGAAGGGAAACAAAAATAATATAAAAACAGGGAGGGGGACAAAACACAAGAGACTCTTAAATATAGAGAACAGACAGAGGGTTGCTGGAGGGGTTGTAGGGGGGGATGGGCTAAATGGGTAAGGGGCATTAAGCTTGTTGCACTATATACTAACTTGAATGTAAATTAAAAAATAAGTAATTTTTTTTTTTAAATGAAGGGTTTTACTGTTCCTGTCAGAGGCCCTTTTCCATATACTATTTTTCCAGACACTGCCATTTCCTCTCAGACTGGTGGAAAAATCACCGGTGAGGCACTGAGATTTACCTAGGAATTTATACTGTTCTTTCTAAGAGAAGGCAAATCTTGAAATAAATATAGACAATATGGAGGCCTCTTGGAGTTTGGGCCCAAGTATGCATTGTTTGCTAGAAAGGATTGAAAGGAGCTGAGCCACATCTCTAGATGTAACCAATCATGCCTACACTGCTGCTCTGTGAAGTCCAGTTGTTTGTTTTGTCCTTGCTTCCCGTTTCTCTTCTCTTCCGGGCCTGATGCTGATACTCAGATTTCCAGGTTGGTCATGGTTCCAGAAGTTTCATTGAGGTTCGTGGTGATCTAAGCCTGTAGTCTTTGTTTCTTTCTTCATCAAGAAGCTCTGGAGTTAATGATTAACACTTCAGAACCCACCCTTCCAAATAGTTGTTTCTGAAAGACAGCCTGTAATTGACAAGAGAGCTGGAGAAAGACCAAGGACGTGGGCTTTTTAAGGTAAGCGTGTTACAACTTTGAGAGGAGTATGTTTCAAGGAGTTAATGTTGCACCAAAGGAAGAGATGTAGTTTTTTTTTAAAGGTAGGTCTTAACTCAGGCCCAGGAGCTTGGAAACATGGAAACAACAAAAGGCAAACCGAATTTGGCTCTTGCCAGAGCCATTTGAAACTGTCTTCCTGTAAATGTGAACTGTGTCCCTGCAGCCCTAGAGGGTGAGTTCTGAAGAGAAAATGTCTCCTTATTATGACTCTGAGCTGTGTTGAGAAAAAATGTGCAGGCACATTAGAATATATCAATTAAATAACATACCATCAATACTAGATCTAAAATGACAAGTTCCTTGCTAGCAACAATTGCAGTGACTCACCCTGCATGTCTTGAATAAATGTTATATTTCAGCAAAACTTATTTTAAAACCACAAAATCAAGGGTTTAACTTTTCATCCAGTCACCTAAAAAGTACTACAACACTATCCAGGAATAATGGAACTTCATTTCAGAGACCTAATGTGATATCGTTAGAGGTGGTTAGCAGGGTGAAAGGGTTTTAGCGACTTCTTCTGATCTGTTCTTCACTCAAAGCTGCTGCCAATAAGCTACTCCTAGAGGACACCAAAAGATCCTTTTCTGTTTTTAAAATAATTAACACGTTTTATCAAGAATTATTACGAATATTTAAAGAAGACTTCAGTGCACGATCTCCATCTTTTTTTCTCTCTCATTTTCCCCAGGAAAACCTGCATTTCTATAATTCAAAATTCAAAATCTAGGGGTGCCTGGGTGGTTCAGTTGGTTGAGTGTCCGACTTCAGCTCAGGTCATGATCTCACAGTCTGTGAGTTTGAGCCCGGCGTCAGGCTCTGTGCTGACAGCTCGGAGCCTGGAGCCTGCTTCGGATTCTGGGTTTCCCTCTCTCTCTGCCCCTCCCCTGCTCATGCTCTGTCTCTCTCTGTCTCAAAAATAAAAATAAAAATAAAAACATGTAAAAAAAAATTCAAAATCTAATCACAAGAAAAAAGAACCTAAGATCAACCCTGTTGTGCCAGCGATCAGGCAAAAAGGTATAATGCTCTTTTGAGTTCGTAAACTTAGTTCAACTAAAGAATAAGACTGTCAGGTTACATTCACAGGATAATTAAGGTGTGACTCCTATGTGAGTCTACCATTAAAAAAAAAAAAAAAGATAAGTCATAGATGGCTACCTGTTTTTTCTCAAGGGATCACTCTGTCTCAGAAGAAACGTCTATGCATTGTCACCAGTTAAATAGAACTAAGAAACAGAGCCATCAGAAGGTATCTGGACAAAGACGGCTCCCACTGTTTCGCTTAAAATTTTTTTTTCATTGGAGATAATATCCATACCGAAAAATGCTCATATCACAGGTGTCCAGCTGAATGAATTTTCACAAACTGAACACTCTTGTTTTACCAGAGCTCAGATGAAAAAAAAAAAAAAAAAACACAGAATATAAGCTGCCCCCAGAAATCCTATTCTCTCACTGCCAGGGGTAACCAGTATCCTAATTCTAACATCATAGATGAGTTCTGCCTGTTTTTGTACTTTCTATAAATGGAATCATACAGTATGTTCTCTTTTGTGTCTGGGTGCTTTCACACCATGTCTTGTCTGTGAGATTCATCCATATTGCTGCATGTAGTTATAGTTCATTCTCTTTGTTGGCGGGTATTCCATTGTGTGAATACACCACAATTTATTTACCCATTCTACAGTTGATGGGCATTTGGGTAGCTTCCAATCTGGGGCTATTATAAAGAGCCAGCTGCATGAGTTTTTACACAGTGCCCAGGACTCCTCCTCATTTGCCTGAATGCTTCATGGAGGTCTTTGGAACAGCACCGGCCCCTGAGCTCCCGACAGCATTGTCAGTCTTGTCCTTCTGCTGGCAGATGCAGACCTTAGAAGAAAAAGGCCACAGCTCCCCACCTGTGAAAACGGACTCTTGTTTTCATGAAAAAAGTTTTTTTAAAAAAGATCAGCAACTGAGAACAGAAGTAAGTATTGTTCGCATTATCACAGAGAGTTGAGCAGCCGGCCACAGGGAATTTGGATCAGAGATAATAAGGTAACTTATCTTATTGAAACAGGATACAGGCTAACAATTCTTGAGCAAGGAATAGGGCATGCCCAGGGAAGTAGCAGATAGTATAAGCTGAGTGGCTAAGTGCTGCCAAGAAAGCGTAACTGAACCATCTCATCTCAATGGGGTACAAGTTTAAAACAAGGGCAAAAAGCCAAGATTCTTTGTAAACAAAATCACTAGCTTAACTCTTCCCTGAGAAAGCAGGTTTGCATCTTGACTCTGGGTCATCCTGGGGATGCTGTCCAAATTCTCAATGAAGTTCTGCAAGGGGGAGGGGGTGATTGCCACACCCTTCCTTGGGTGCTAGGGACTATGAGACTTCATAGGTAAAAGTCCTGGCAACACTGAGCAAATACTGAAATGATATGTGTTCCCTCTTGGCCCCCAAGTGCCTCGGTTTAGACAAAAGGTCTAGAACGCATCACAGAGAGCTCATTTGTTTAAATGGGCTAGAATGTGACTTGGAGGAAAGTCAGAAGATGGACAGTTTGTTCTTCTTGACAATGCAAAAGAGAACAAGTGAGAACACTGTATCAGTGTCAGTGTGGAGCAGAAGAGTGCATGGAAGAAGTCAGTGTGGTCCAAAGGGAATGGGTGAGAGCCAAGAGTCAGGATCAAGGGCAGGAGAGGGCTGTGCATGGAGCAGTTTTCCCTCTTCTACTTGGCTCCACTCTGTGCACATCCACTCTGGTTACCAAGAGAAAAGCTTCTATAGTTGTTTTTATCTTAGAATATTTTCACTTGTCCACCAAACCCATCATTGTAGGCACTTTGGTGACTTGGCTAAATTGTCGAAGTGAGGCCTGAGGTCCTAGGATTTAGGGTGGCTTCAGGCAGTCACTTCCCAGGGCTCTCTGTATGGGCCATGAGTTGGTGGCTCCAAGACAGTGTTTCATTTCTACTGCAAGTGGTGATGACAAACTTGGATTTCAGGGGAAAATACAAGATTATCTTTGGAAATAAATGGCAGGCGACACAATGATGCTTTGAGATCCTGGTGCCATGCGGTCCAGCTATGCACAGGCAGGTTTCCACCAGGCCTGGAGACGCCTCACCAACCTTTACCAGCAGGGCAACAGCTCAGGCCCTGTAAGAGGTTGCAGGTGCTCGAGAGTCAGGCAGGAAAACTACTGCCTTGCAGCTGGCATCCCCTCCTCATCCCAAGAGTGAGCCTCAGGCTCCTGCTGGAATCCTGGCCTCAGTCATAACAGCACTTCACACTGAATCATGGATGTGATGTTTCTCGTCCTAAAAGCTACGTGTTTTATCCCAACAGGAAAGAAATAAAGCAAATATCATTATACCTATTTTACAAATAAGCTTAAGCAAATCCAGAAACAATAGAAGATTGGCTGATGTATAAAGAGCCATAAGCCATAGGTCCAGGTTTCCTACACATGCTCACCAAACCACACCTTCCAGAAGGATGAACATAAATCTCTGATAGAGCCAGGTCTGGCCACCTTTCAGGTTCTGAATAACTAGACCCTGGATTGAGGGGTCACAGATAGTGGTGTTGCTGAAGCCAGTATGGGGAAGTTTAACTTGTTACTTCCTACCTAAGAAGGAACAGAGGAACAAATCTGTGAGGTGAACAGATTTGAGAGATGCTTAGGTGGTAGAGCGAACAGGAGTTGGTGACAAAGTGCTGGGGAAGAGCAAAGTCAAGATGCCCCTATGTTTCTGGTCTGCAGATCTGTGTGGGTGGTGACACAATCACTGTGCCAACCAGCCCTGGAGGACACCCTTGATTGTAGAAAATAACAAACTGGATTTCAGGAGCCATCAATTATCTTATGAACATAGAGTGTTCTATGTGTCCCTACTCTATCAGACGCAGAGCCAATGGGGCTGGAGCAATTGGTATGAGAAACCAACTCCCCTGAGAGCTGATGGATCTGCTTAGGTCACCCGTGGCTTCCCACTGCATTTGGAATTACATTTGAACTCCCGCCCACAGTCTCCAAAACCACACAGGATCTGGCCTCTGCAGACCTCCCCACTTCATCTCCCCATTCTCTCTCCTACCTCCAGCTTGTGATCACCTCCAACCCCTTAACCTTTCAAGCTTGTTCCTATCTCAAGACATGTGAATCTGAGACAGTCCTGAAATCCTCTTCCTCAAGATCCTCAAATAACACCTCCTCAGAAAGGCCTCCCCCAACCACCCTCTTGGGTGACTCTCTAGCCATGTTCCCTGCTATGTTTTTCTTCATAGTGCTTAACATTAAAGGAAACTAATGAATTTCTCAGCATACATGTTAAGCATTTCCCCAACCCATATTTTGTGCTCAATGTTAGAAGGCAATAGCTGAGCAAGAAAATTGGCCCAGGGTCATCCTGGTAGAGATGGAAAGAAGTGAGCAGATTTATTCAAGCAAGAGATGTTTAAAAAGCAGAACTAGGGGCGCCTGGGTGGCGCAGTCGGTTAAGCGTCCGACTTCAGCCAGGTCACGATCTCGCGGTCCGTGAGTTTGAGCCCCGCGTCGGGCTCTGGGCTGATGGCTCAGAGCCTGGAGCCTGTTTCCGATTCTGTGTCTCCCTCTCTCTTTGCCCCTCCCCGTTCATGCTGTGTCTCTCTCTGTCCCAAAAATAAATAAACGTTGAAAAAAAAATTAAAAAAAAAAAGCAGAACTAACGAGGTTTGTGGGTAAACTGGATAGGGAAAGTGAAGACCCCTTTTAGGTCTTCATGGATGATTATGTCAATCACTGAACTGGGTTGCCCTAGAAAAGGGGCAGTTGTGCTTATAAAAAGTATGAGTTGGGCTTCTTGGAGTGCCTGGGTGGCTCAGTCAATTAAGTATCCGACTCTTAATTTCATCTCGGGTCATGATCACAGGACTATGTTATTGAGCTCCACATGGGGCTCCACCCTCAGCATGGAGCCTGCTTAAGATTCTCTCTCTCTCTCTCTCTCTCTCTCTCTCTCTCTCTCTCTCTCTCTGTCCCCTCTTCTGCTCTCACACATGCTTTCTTAAAAAAAAAAAGAAAAAAAGGTATGAGCTGGGCTTCTCACTTACTGAGTTTGTGGTACCTTTGAGGCATCTGGGAGGTCCCTCCAAGTATGCAGCTGATACCTGGGTCTGGAACCCAGTACAGAGTATGTGTGGCTGGCAATGGATATAATGCTTGTGGATAAGATAGCTGATAAGAATAGAAGACAGAGACAGAAGAGGGCCTTGGAGCAAGCCTTGAGGAATTCCTCAAGAGAAGAGCTGAGGAGTTAAGCTTGAAAAGGAATCAGAGGGGGTGGAGAAGGAACACCCAGTCATTGGCTGAAGATGGAAGAGGATTTTGACGTGTGGGTAGCCTTCCTTGGCTCCCAAGTTGGACTCTCTGGGAGGGTCAGCCAGTGCCTGACACAGAGATGTGTGTTCAACTGGATATCCAGGCTTTCCAAGTGATCTACTGCACCGCCTTTACAAGTGCTGACTTACTTAGGCCTCACAAGGACGCTGTCCATTACTGTCCCCCATTCTTCAGAGAAGGAACCAAGGCACCCAGAGGGTAAATGACCTGCCCAAGTCACAAAGCCAATGAGTCTCAGGATTCGAACCCAGAGTCCATGGTCTTTATCACCATACACAGGAACACCCTCCCCCACTTTTTGCAGGCTCCTCTTTAGAGAGCAACGATACAATATCAGATAATTTGCAATAGCCAAACTTCACCTTTAGTAACAAAAACATTAGCTCTGAATGCAAACACAAAGTATGGGCCAGTATCCTCTTAAGCATTTGGTAAAAATAATGATGCAGTCTTGGCTCTTTTTCCTCCCTCCCCTACCTCCCTAAAGAATTGCTTTGTCACCTTCTGAGGGAGTTCCCAAGCTCTGGGAGGGTTCAGAGAAGCTTCTGAGATCAGGATCCACACACAGGGACACTGGGTCATTCAGGTCTTCCCCTCCCCCCTGGGTGGTGGTAGGAACGTCAAAGCTAGAGTACACTGGAGCCACGTATGGTGAAATCAGCTCAGGCAGCCTGCACTGCTGCAGATGTTTGTGCAGGGTGGCATTTCCACGTCAGCTGAGCTTCTTGCCTGGGGACTAATATGGGCCTGTTTCAGTTATGACCTAGTAAGTAGACAGTCTGAATAGAGAGTATCTCAGTGATTTTGTATGACCTTGAGAGTTCCTCTTCTTAACCAGTCCTTCATCATCATTCAAACCATGCTTCCTTCCCATAATGTTAATAACCAACATTTCTTTGTTGCCATTGCCCTCACAATTTCAGAGTCTCCTTAAAATTTTGAAAACCTACATTTTTTAAAGTTTATTTCTTTATTTTGAGAGAGAGAGAGAGAGAGACAGAGAGACAGAGAGCGAGACAGAGAGAGAGGGGCTGAGAGAGAATCCCAAGCAGGCTTCACACTGTCAGTGTGGTGCCTGATGCGAGGCTCATACTAGTGAACTGTGAGATCATGACCCGAGCCAAAATCAAGAATTGGGTGCTTAACCAACTGAGTCACCCAGGCGCTCCTGAAAAAGCCTGCATTTTAAATGAAAAAAATATATATTGATAATGCAATCAATCATGTCTTTCACAAGGCTAAACAGTAGTTTCTCTTTGGCTTCATAAAATCCCAGAGCAGCCAACCTTAGAATATGTGTTAGTCACTTTGTATCCAAATAACACTGTGGGATTTGGTGAAAAGCCATGTGTTTACTGTCATGAAATATAATGTGTGGAAAACATCAAAATGCTATTGTGCAGGCTCTTCTAATAGCCTATCGGAACTTCCTTCACTTCAGAAATGACACACTTTAGGGTAGAACTTCCTATTTTAAAAACCACATGAACTCTCCCACCCATTCCCCTTCCAACCCTTTAGCAATCTGATTATGTAGTATTTTTATTTTCCCACTGTGATTGCCACTTTACCAACAAATATAACCAAGTTCTGAGAAATGCATAGGAATGCAGTCATACTAAGGCAGATTCACTTTTGTTATTTTTCCTTGCTTTTAAGTTCATACATTCAGTATTTTCCCCAGTGTGGCTCATTGCAATTGTGATCTATCTGGAAAATATATTACTGTCCCATGAGCAGAACCCAGAGGAAAACATGTTTGTTTCTGTATTGATGTGATTATTATGTGGATTTTGTAGTTTAAAAAGAAAGCAACTAGATTCTGCAACTGTATTCTTTGTAGAAATCAGCTTTGGTGGGGCTAATCTCATCAACCAATGAATTACACACTGATTACTCTGCTCATTCATTCTCAGCAAATTATAAGCAAAACTTCCAAGAATGATCGACCCTCTCACCTGGGCTTAGAATGGCTTTGGACTCTTCCTTTGGATTTACGTCCATGATGATGATTCTCAACCAGACGACTGATCTGACCAGGCTTCCTCTCATACTATCAGTCTGAAGGGCTGTGGAAGCGGAGGACCTGGGCTCACATTCTTACTCTATAGTCAGCCACCTGAGCTGGACACTTTTGTAGAGGGGCTTCCTTGACTCCTCCCTCTCTTTCATCTGTGACACCCACCCTGCTCCCCCAACCAATCAATCACCAAGTCCTGTCAATTCTGCCTCTTAAATATTACTCAAGGCCACCTGCTTCTCTGTTCCTCACTGCCACACCCTGGCTCAGCCTCCATCACTCTTAATCTCTGAAGTTGTCTCCCTGCCTCCATAAATGGGATCATTCCATAGAAGGGCTCTTTTAAAAATGCAGATTTGACTACAGCACCCTCCTGCTTAAACCCCTCAACAGCTGTCCATTACTTGTAGGTTAGAGCGAAGGTACCTCTTTATTACCCTGAAGCCCTGTTCCATGACATGACCTGGCAACTCGGCCTTCTGAGGCTGTCTCCTCCGCTCCCACCATGTCATATAGCCATCTCATACAGCTTGAGACCAGCACATACTCTGTGCTAGTTCACTTCCTCACATGATGTCTCCTGGCATTACTTCTAAGGGACTTTTCTTTGCCCATCTTTGCCCAATTCCTGATTACCCCCAGCATAGAGTGTACAGCCTCTAGAAGCCTGCTCTCCATCCTTGCAAAGTACCCTTATTCTTATTCGCTTCCCCAGGTCCAACAAGTGCCTGTCTCCTGAACTTCCTGAACATCCTACACTTGATGGAATTTCTCTGAGTCTATCTCATATTCCAGCCCAGTGCCCTTGTGGGTAGGGATGATGTGGGGTTTTTTTTCTGTATCTCCTGCTCAGTACAGAATCTGTCACAGAGTAGGCATTCAGTAAACATTTGTTGGTTGGTAATGGGGTTGGGGTTCTATGTGGTGCTTAGGGTACTGGACTTCCATCTATATCTCATAGAAAGCTCTATTTAGGTTTCCACAAATATTTGATTCAAATTTTGTTTTTAAAAGATTGTTAAATTATTTTTCATACTTCACATAATAGATTCAAATATGTTATTTACAAACACATGACATACTGCAGATCAACAGGCTAAGTGTGTTGCAAGGATAAATCATTTTTGTAAAGACTCTGAATAAATCTTCTGCCATTTTCTGGTTAAATCCCAGGTTATAAGGCTGGTTCCTTTTAAAACTATTAACAGTTTATAGCCATTTATCTTTGTGAATTAGGAATTTCTTTACAATGTGACCAAAGCGGATACCAGAAATAAACTAAAGCCTGAAGCTTTATCAGGTTGCAATGGTTTCCATAACCATGATTTCTTTTTTTTAATATTTAATTAAAAAATTTTTTTTTTAATGTTTATTTATTTTTTAGAGAGACAAGACAGGATGTGAGTGGGTTAGGGGCAGAGAGAGAGAAAGACACAGAATCCAAAGCAGGCTCCAGGCTCCGAGCTGTCAGCACAGAGCCTGACGCGGGGCTCGAACCCACGAGCCGTGAGATCATGACCTGAGCCAAAGTCGGATGCTCAACCGACTGAGCCACCCAGGCGCCCCTTAATATTTAATTTTTAAGTAATCTCTACACCCAATATGGGACTTGAATTTACAACCTTGAGATCAAGGGGCTGTAAGTTCACTCCACGCACACGCCACTGACTGAGCCAGCCAGGTGCCCCCTTAACCACAATTTCTATTTTTTCCATTTATTAAAACAACCTGTCATTCTCCTTGGCTGTCTTCACCATATGCAATTACAAGAAGTCTGAAGTTATAATGGAGATGTATACTAATAAAATGTTCTGTTATCCCCCTGATATTTTAGGGATTTCTCTAAGATGTTGTTTGAAAGATGGGTCTAGTACTTTCTTTAAAAGTTTGTAAACTTCTGGCCAAAGGGAAGTGGGGTCCTGGGGCAGAGGTTGTGGCTTCCTGGAGATTCAGCACCAATTCCCAAGAAAGCAAAACAACTGCTGAGGACTGGGCCCAGGAAGCAGCTCTGTGTACCCTCTGCACACTGAGGATCCCAAAGGTCTGCAAGTCAGTCTCACTGTCTGCTTTGCAACAGGACCCTCTCTGTTCTGCCGCTGGAAAGTCCTGGGGGAACAAATTCTCACACGCCTGTGTGCCAGCCACTGGGAGGACAGTCCCATCCCTGCAAATCTGCAAGGGGAATTCCAAAGGGACAGAAGTAAGGGGAAACCAGGCCTCAGGCTCCTTAAAGGAACCTGGTGGAGCTAAACAGAGAGGCACAGTTCAGGGGCTGCCAGAATTAGGGAGCAGCACAAAGATCCCTTCCTTCTCCTTCCTCCAGATACCGTGCCAAGCCAGTGCTGTGTGTGGGTCAGCTGCCCAACTGGGCTTTGTGCCCTTCCCCTGGTCCCTGTGAGTTTCCTTCTCACTCACTGAACAAATGTAAATTGGGTACAACATGCTGTGTTGGGTCCCCCTCTTGGGGGTTTCTATAGCCATGCTTGTCCAGGGCTCCCTAAATCTCACCCTGAACAAACCCCTCCCTTGATTCTGGTTTCCTGTCAAGCTACTGCCCTATCTCATCCCCTGCCTTTCATACTGAAACTTTTTGAAATTAAGGATTCTCTGGATTCTCTGCCCATAGACCATCAGGTCACACTCCCCCAAACTGACTGTAACTGGTTTTCCCCTGCTACGTGAATGATACCCTTCAAAGGTCATTAGTGACTTCCTTATACTAAAATCCAGCACCTTTCTGTAAGGCCTGCTGACAACTAGCAACCACTCCTCATCCTTGAGCTATTCTTCGCTTTTATGGCTTCGCTTGCGGCTCTCCCTCCACATCCCTGACCACTTCTAGCTTGTCTCCAAGGATTTTTCTACTTCTTGTTCTTCTCAAGGAAGACAGTTATGTTTGCCAGGGCTGCTGTAACAAGGTACTATAGACTGGAGGTCTCAAACAACAGAAATGTATTTTCTACTGTCTCAGAGGGTAGAGTCTGAGAATGAGATGTCAGCAGTGATGATTTCTCCCCAGGCCTCCTTCTTTCCTTGGACATGGCCATCTTCTCCCTGTGTCCTCACATGTTCCCTCCTCTGTTCTTCTGTGTCCAAATCTCCTCTTCTCAGAAGGACACCAGTGTTATTGGATTAGGTCCCACCCTGATGACCTCATTTTAACTCAATTGCCTCTATAAAGGCCCTAACTCCAAACAGTCACATTCTGACATATTGGGGGGTGAGGACTTCAACACATGAATGCTAGGGAGGAACACAATTTAGCCCACAGCAATAGAATTCCAGATGAGGTTCTTGACTTTTTTTTAATGTTTATTTATTTATTTTGAGAGCGAGAGCACACACGAGCAGGGTAGGGGCAGAGAGGGAGAGAGAGAATCCCAAGCAGTCTCCTCGTTGTCAGCACAGAGCCTGATGTGGGGCTCAAACTCATGAACCGTGAGGTCATGACCTCAGCCAAAACCAGACGCTTAACCGACCGAGCCACCCAGGTGACTAGCCCCTTGACCTTTCTTAATGCCTCTTTCCTACACCCATTTCTAAAGCTTCTCACTATTCAATGAATGCTTTTATTAATTTTTTAATTAAAAAAATAATGTATCTCATTAAAATAAAGTAGAACAATCCTTTAGTGTTTGAAAAAAAAGGTTAATGAGAGGGTATGATTTTCAAGTAACTAATCTCAAAGTTGTTTTCTGAGCTCTGAGACCAAATTCCCAACAAGTTTTCAGACACCTCCACATGACAGCTGGTGCATCCCACAATGTGTTCTCTCCACAAACACCATTCTCACTCCTTACCCCTCATTTGTTGGCCAAAATTTCCCACAACTCTTTGAATGACTCCTTTCTTCTGCTTCACTCCATGCCCAAATATTTTGCCCATCCTATATACCCCTCTCTCGAGAACAGCTATGTAATTTGTGAGACCTAGTTCACAATTTGTGGGGCTCTTTGTTTTCAAAACTCAAGAGTTTCAAGACAGTGACAGCAGAGCATTAAAACAAGCACAGGGTACCTCAGAGCATAATCTTATGTGACTGTGAAAGTCGCTTACCCTTGAAGCTGGCCCTGCCCCCTGCATTATCCCTCCCACATCACTCTGCACTCCACCCCCACTGATGCCCTGGATTTCCACGCTGGCCTCCTGAGACCCCACATCCATCACATCTTCCCCATCCCACTCTATCTGCCTGATAACTCCTACTCAACGACATCTGCACCTGGTATCCTCTGCTCAAAGCCTTTGGTATTTCCTCATTTCCTACCAAACTGGGCACAGACTCTTCAGGCCAGCATTTTAGTCCCTGATTTCCTGACTTGACTCCTACTCATGCCTGTCTGACACAAAGCTTGAGGCAAATGTTCTAGTCACTCTCTTCAGACTATTCTCCATAGACCTCGATCTCCAAGCCTTGTGCTTCTGAATCCTACCCTTTCCATCTGTGCCATCAGAACCTCTCCAAAGATTAAGGCCTATCTCTTGCAAGAAGTGTTTCCTGGGTCTGGTCACTTCTTTCTGGTCAGCCTCACATATTCAGGAGCTGTGGTAAGCTTTTACTGCACACTTGTCCTTGCCAAGGGCTTGTGTGCTTTTATCCTTTAAACCTCCCATACCCCCAGAGGCAGGTTCTATCACTATGCCCTAGGGAGCTTGGAGGGGCTGGCTGCATTGTACATGGTCCTTGCATGGTGGTGGACCAGGGTTCAAATGCAATAGTCTGGCTCAGAGTCTGTGCCTGTCTTGTGCCTTGTGTGGCTGATATTTGTGCATTTCTTCCATATCCACAGTAGACAATGAGCCCTTTGAAGAAAATAGATCTTTTTCATCTTTGATTTCCCTGAGGCACTTCCTTTGTCTCCACATTCAGCCCATATTGCTTATGTGATGGAGCCAGAAATTTTGAAACACTGGGTTAGCCCAGGAAGATGCAATGACCAAATATATTACCTTACATTTCTGAATACTTAGCCAGTTAAGGATTCTTTGGAGTGACAACCCTTTTCAAAAGCAATGTACTTTGGGGACCATTCAGGAAATAAATTTGTATTTGTCAATCACACTTGACTTATGAATTGGTAGATTCAACTCTGTGTTAGCTTACCTACTTTCCTTCCAACTGAGAGCCATCTGAGGGGGTCTTTGATTGGAAGGAGGTAATCCAGCTCCCTCACATTTGCCCTGTTGTTTGGTTTTGTGGTAACCTCTGCCTCCACCTAAATTCCCCCCTCTCGCCAGGGCTAGGCCAACAGAGGGTAAGGGAGGGAGCCAGATTTCTTAGTCTCCCACTATTTCTTTACTTCTCACTGGCACTGGGAGAGCAGCTTCTTCCAGAACTTCTGTGGGGCCCGAATGCAAATGGTTCTCTTCTTTCCTCCTTAGTCCCTTTCTCGCCCAAGAACCAGTGATGCAGAGTGAAAACTGAGGGAGGTTTTAGAGAGAGGGGCACATGGTTAATATTTATATTTAAATAAATGCGTGTGTGTTAAACTTTACCCATAGACATTTGAGAAAATATGTCTTGTAAAAAGAAAGACATTCTTTCCAAAGCTATTCACCAAAATATTTGCAGTGGTTGTATCTGGGTAGCGAATTTGGACGCAACGGTCTTAGCTTTTTAAAGACGTATTTAAAATTTTTGTCTATGGCTAAGGTGTATTACTTGGGATGTATGTGTTTTGTATTGAGTTGGAACTTTAGAAGCATGTGACATGTAGCCTTATTCCTGTGCCCATCTCCTCACCTCATGCAATTCCCACCCCAGATGCTGTTGGGGGAAACAGGAGGAACTAGGTGCCACCCAAGGGCCTTTGCCTGTGGTCTGCAGGCATGTGAGTGCCTTCGCTGGGCAGAAACATGGTCAGGAGTATACCACTTCCCCTTTGAGCGGGAATTCCAGGACTAAGGTGGTGATGTGATTTGACCTAAGAGGGTGTAACAAGCCTGGAGGAAAAAGGAAATGAGCAGAGCTCTCCTGATTCACCGTCTTGTGTGTTCACCACAGTGCTCCACTTCCTGGGGTTGCTTTTTGCCACAGTTGGGGCCGGTGTCAGCTCAGAGCTCACTTGTGGTTCCCTTCCTGGGACCATGTGAGGTAGGGACAGGGAATGATGGCTCGGGGGTCCTTCCATCCTGCCAACCAATGCCCCCTCTCTGTCCCTCTTGCCCCTCTACTTCAAAAGTGCATCACCTGCCTTGCTTTTTAAAAAAAAAATTTAACATTTATTCATTTTAGAGAGACAGAGCATGAGTAGGGGAGGGGCAGAGAGAGAGGGAGACACAGAATCCAAAGCAGGCTCCAGGTTCTGAGCTGTCAGCACAGAGCCCAATGTGGGGTTTGAACCTATGAGCTGCGAGATCAAGACCTGAGCCGAAGTTGGACACTCAACTGTCACTTGCCTTGCTTCTAACCTACTTCTCAACCCACTGCAATCTACCCACCACAAGCTAGAATGTTGTTGGCATTCTAGAAACGCTGGTTGAGTTACCAGATCTTTACATGCTCTGTACGCTACCCTGATTCCATGTTGCCCTTCTTGTCTCTGCTTAGACAGAGATCTCAGTAACTCCAGCCCTCTCCCACCCCTTTGCTGGAAACCCAGCCCAAGGGAACAAAAGGGATATCACTTCAAACAACACCATATTTCTCCACCTCAACATTTCCCAGCTTCAGATAAAAGGAATGGGGTGAAAACGCATAAACACAATGGAAACAAGGCAAGGGTGTCTGAAAAGTTGGATACTGTGTCCTATTTGTTCTTGACAGCAGCGTCAGAATGGAGTGAAACCTGCCTGGGTCCATGCTCTTGTCACTCATCTGGACTGGACTCCTCTCCCTCCCACTTGCTCTGTCCCATCCTTCTCCACAAAGCCTTCTCAGCCCATGTCAGCCCACAAAAGCTACCTGTGACAGTGCTTGTAGTATGACCTCACTGTTCATCTGTTTATATCTTATCTGCTCCCAGATACAAAGCTCTCTGAAATCATATTTATGGACACAGAAATAGGTGCACAGGTGCACAGGTCTTGAGATTGAGATCTGGGCAAAATGCCCGGCTCAGTCCCATGGTGGTTTTAAGAGAACAGGTAAGTTGCTTGAACTGCTTTGAGGCTTGGTTATCTCATCTGTCAATTAGGCAACAATAATCTCTATCTTATAAATGAAATGAGAGATAAAATGAGAAAATACATCTAAGAGTTCTGGTGATTTAGTTATTTTCCCAACATTTAACATGTTGCCCTCCTTCCCAATACCTAATGCAAGACCTTTCATGTAAATGTTCGATAAACATTTATTGATTGATTAACAGATGGTGAGTTACAGTCCATTCCTTCCTGAATATCCTCTGTGTATCTCAGAGGGTTGGCCCACAGGAATGTATTATGGAAGGGTTTGGATATATGCTTTAGTAGTCACAAGAAATTAGAGATAAATATTACAATCCATCGACAAAGTAGTCTAATTATTTTTTGTTTGTTTGTTACTTTTCCTATATCCAGAGGAAAAGAACATGAAAATAACATGTTTGAGAAAAAGTCCATGCCAATCAGTACGGCTTGTATGAATTAGTATTCTCTTCCACAAAGAGCTTTAAGAAAATGTAATCTATCCATTAGAAAGTAGGTATATGGGTCAGGGATTTGGCCAGAAACAGACTGCATACTTAAAAGGGGTAACTGTAAAGAGTTTGTTCAAAGATTTTTTTTTCTTTATTATTTACAAAGGGTTGTGAGAAACCAAAAAGGAAAGGTGAAAGAGTCTGTGTTACAACAATGGGGATCTTCAGTTCTGTTAGATCTAAAGGACCAAAGCAAAGGAAGAGTTACTGGTAACCAGCAAGAGCTGTATGTGTTAGAGAAGGCTGCCTGACATATGCTGTGGTATCCATCAGAGGAACACAGACCTGCAGAAAGGGAGCTGGTGGAACCAATAGCCCAACTTTCCTTTCTGCCTGTCCTCCAATGTCCTGCTGTGGCTTCAACCCAACCAAAAGCCAAAGGGGAAGGGGGTATGTTGCTAGTCCATTGAGGTTAGCTTCCTGGGCATAGAGTTGGATGGACAGTGGATCTGAAAGGCAAATTTAAAATATCTAGCATGATAGAACAGGAGAAAGAGAAGCGAAGGGGAATTAGAGTACATAAGAATAGCAACAAAAATGGATACTAGAAATAAATCCAAATATTTTAGTAATCACAATAAATGTAAACAGATGAAAGAGTCTTCGATTGGAAAAACAAAAGACAATCTACCACAATTCCCATTTATTTTTTTAAACATTTATTCATTTTTGAGAGATAGAGACAGAGCATGAGTGGGAGAAGAGCGTAGAGAGAGGGAGACACAGAATCCCAAACAGGCTCCAGGCTCTGAGTTGTCAGCACAGAACCTGATGTGGGGCTCCAACTCACTGACTGTAAGACCATGACCTGAGCAGAAGTTGGACGCTTAACTGACTGAGACACCCAGGTGCCCATGCCATAAGTTCCATTTAAAGGAGACATATCTCAAGTGGAGAATAGAAAAAGATACACCATTAAATACAAATTAAAGGAGGACTTCTCTGGTAATACTAATATCAAACACAACAGAATTTAAGGTGAAAATTTTTTATGTAAATGAAGAAAGAAAAACACCAAGAAGATACAAAATTATGAATTCATAACTACTTAATAATATAGTCTTAAAATATACAAAGCTAAAATTGATGGATTTACAGGAGTAAAGTGAAAAATCTACAACCATAGCAGGAGATTTAAAAAAATTTTTTTACTGTTTATTTATTTTTAAGAGAGAGAAAGAGAGAGAGAGAAAGAGAGAGACAGAACATGAGTGGGGGGAGGGGCAGAGAGGGAGACACAGAATCCAAAGCAGGCTCCAAGCTGTCAGCACAGAGCACGACGTGGGGCTCGAACTCACAAACTATGAGATCATGACCTGAGCCAAAGTCAGACACTTAACCAACTGAGACACCCAGGTGCCCCAATACACTTACCTGACGGAGCCACCCAGGCACCCCAGTATAGCAGAAGATTTTAAAGTGTATCTCTCAGAACCTAACAGATCAAGCAGACCAACAGTTATAAAAATTAAGGCTCCCCAAATTTGAACAAACCATTTAAAAATGGTTAACTCTAGTGAGTAACATAAAGGCTCCTGCACCTATCAAATAAACAACATACAGTTTTTTCAAGCACAAATGGAATATTTTCACACTGATCACACTAGGCCACAAAGGAAGTATCAATACATTTGAATGAATCAACACCATAGTGACCACCATCTCTGAAAACAGTGCAATATTAGTAATTATTAGAAATCACCAGTAGGGGTGTCTGGGTGGCTCAGTCAGTTAAGCATCTGACTTTGGCTTAGGTCATGATCTCATGGTTCATGAATTCGAGCCTTTTGTTGGGCTCTGCATTGACAGTGCAGAACCTACTTGGGATTCTCTCTCTCTCTCTCTCTCTCTCTCTCTCTGCCCCCCCCCCTTGGAGTCTCTCTCTCTCTCTCTCAAAATAAACAAATAAACTTAAAAAAAATCACCAATAAAAAAGTATCCAAACCATTTCTCCCATGTATTTTGAAACTAAATGGAATACTTCCAAATAGTTCATAATTTAAAGATGAAATTCAAGAGAAATTATAAAACATTTAAAACTAATAGTTTTGAGGGGTTCCTATATGTCTCAGTCTGTTAAGCATCTTACTCTTGATTTCAGCTCAGGTCATGATCTCAAGGTTCCTGAGATCAAGCGCCACATTGGGTTCCATGTTGACAGCATGGAATCTGCTTGGGATTTTCTTTCTCTCTCCCTCTCTCTCTCTGCCCACCCCCCACTCATGCTTGCATGCATGCATGTACTCTTTAATAAATCAGTAAACTTAAAAAAAAGAAATAATCTTAATGAAAAAAAACTAACAGTTTTGAAAATTCAACTCTTTGGAATGCAGCAAAAGAAGTACTTACGGGAAAATCAAAGCTTTAAATACATCTATTAGAAAACAAAAATGACTGTAAACTAATGAAGTGAAAGTTAAATTCATGAAGCTAGGGAAAAAACAGCAGTGATTTTAGTATTTATCTTAAGGAGTGTTACACTTAGATGGAATGGCATATATATTTGTATAGTTTCATCCAATGTGTAGCTCTTTTTCAGTGCTGTAGCTAATTAGCTTCCTCGGTGGTTGGCACATATTAGGTGCTTAATAAACATTTGGTGAATGAATGGATGAGCGAATGCCCAAGAAATTTCCTATTTTCAAGTACCCATGTTAAAAAAAATGTGAAAATAGGGGCACCTGTGTGGCTGAGTCAGTTAAGTGTCCAACTTCAGCTCAGGTCATGACCTTGCAGTTCATGAGTTTGAGCCCTGTGTCGGACTCTGTGCTGACAGCTTCGAGCCTGGAGCCTGCTTCAGATTCTGTGTCTCTGTCTCTCTCTGCCCCTCCCCTCTTTGGACTCTGTCTCTGTCTCTCTCTCTCCCTCAAAAATAAATAAACATTAAAAAAAATCTCTTAATGTAAAAATACAAAACAGGTAAAACTAATTTTAATACTATATTTTATTGAGTTAATTGTATCCAACATATTATCCCTTAAACAATAATCAATATAAAAAATCATTGGGCTATTTTATATTCTTTTTTTCATACTAAGCCTTAAAAAGTCAGTGTTTATCTCATACTTAAAGTATATCTCAATCCAGATGCTAACTTTTCATCAGAAACACTTGATTGGTTTTTAGATCTCCTAAAATTTATCACTAAAAAGTATTTTCAGAGGTGCCTGGGTGGCTCAGTCAGTTGAATGTCCGACTCTTGATTTGAACTCAAGTCATGACCCCGGGGTTCTGGGATTGAGCCCTGCATGGGGCTCCCAGTGAGCATGGAGCATGCTTAGGATTCTCTCTCTCTTTCCCTCTACCCTTCTTGCCTCCTTCATCACACGCTCTCTCAAAACAAACAAACAAACAAACAAACAAACAAAAACAAACAAACAAAAACAAGATAGGGTTGCTTGGGTGGCTCAGTCGTTTAAGTGTCTGTGAGTTTGAGCCCTGAGATAGGCTCTGTGCTGATAGCTCAAAGCTTGGAGCCTGTTTCAGATTCTGTGTCTCCCTCTCTGCTCCTCCCCTGCTTGCTCTCTGTCTCTCTCTCTCTCTCAAAATAAATAAACATTAAAAAAAAAACCAAAAAACAAAAAAGTATTTTCATATTCCAACATTTGAAACTTACTTAAAAGTTTTCCAATAACTGAATTATCAGTTTTTAGATTTAAATATTAAAACTAGGGGCACTTGGGTGGCTCTGTTGGTTAGGCATCTGACTCTTGATTTTGGCTCAGGTCATGATCTCACAGTTTGTGAGTCCGAGCCCGGTTTTGGGCTCTGTGCTGACAGTGTGGAGCCTGCTTAGGATTCTCTCTATCCCTCTCTCTCCCAGTCATGCTGCTCTCTCTCACTCCCTCAAAATAAATAAACTTAAAAAAATTATAAATACTAAAATTAAATAAAATAAAAAATTCAGGGGGCACCTGGGTGGCTCCATTGGTTAAGTGTCCAACTCTTGATTTCAGCTCAAGTCATGATCAAATGGTTTGTGAGATCCAGCCTCTTGTCGGGTACTAATAGTGCAGAGCCTGCTTGGGATTCTTTCTTCCTCTCCCTCTCTGCCCCTCCCCTGCTCATGCTCTGTCTCTGTCTCTCTCTCTAAATAAAGAAACTTTAACAAATACTGTTTAAAAAAAATCAGCTCTTCAGTCATACTGGGCACATTTTAAGCAGCCAACAGCCTTGTGTGGCTAGCCAGAAGCTATAATATTAGACAGAGTAGTCCTTGTCCATAAAGGTATTCATGGAACAAAGAACTGTGTTTTCCAAAGTATTCCTCCTTGACTTGTCTGCTAGCCTATGTTAAGATATGGAAGTTTCCATTCTGACCTCAGTAAAAAGAAACTTTCCTGCCTAAGTTACTATGTAGAAGTAAGGTAGCTCTGGACTATCAAAGTTACCCCTCTCTCAATAGCCTATGAAAATTTCTATTTAACAATAGCACTGATCACTTTATATTCTTTCTTTGTCAAGGATCAGTAAACTACACTTCCAAAAATATTAAAACCTTATATAATGGAAACAGTAGGGTAGTTTGCAAATGAATTAATAGCACTGGATTTCAGAGGACCCCAGCAAGAAAGTGGTGAGAATTCCCTGGTATCCTCTAAATTGAATGCATCTGTGAAAGGAGTGGAAGGAGAGCTCATGGCAACACCGCTCACTGTGCTTAAAGTCCCACCTCCCATCCTCCAGGGCTCCATGACAGGCCCAACACCGACACACCACACCACCTGTCTCCTCCTTCCCCTGCTTGGCTTGGTCAGAAGGGAGGGCTTATTTCAGCCAAAGAAACTCAACACCCCAATCAGGTAATTCTTTCTGCTTTGGCGTTAATTCAAGATGTGCAGAACCCTTGGGAGGCTCTTCACCACATGGCCATGCCCTCTTTGCCTCTCAAGCTTTGTCCTTTCACCTTGTGGAAAGAGAAACTCAGAAAAACTGTTCAAGGGCTCTGCTTTTGGCACTGCTACTGACTCACAGTGAAACCTGGAGCAAGTCTTTTTGGCTGAGATTCTAAAACAGGAATAAAGTCTTCCCTACTTATATCCTAGACTATCATGAAGGTCAAAGGAGAATATGTATTCTATGTAAAAATACCTGGAAAAGTAGAGAGTACTTTATTGAGCTAAAGTATCATTTTAAAATCATGTTGCCTGCAAGTTTCCCCAAATATACCCAAGAAAGACTTAAAAGGTAGGTAAACCCAACAGGCCTTCTCATTTCTTGTTGGGAATATAAATTGGAATACACTTTTTGGAGGGAAATGTGACAGTATCTATCAAAATGTTAAGTGTTCATACCTGTGGAACCATAAATCCCATGTCTAGGAGTAACCAGAGAAATACGTGTGTCAAAGAAGATGTATGTGCAAGGATTTCACTGAAGCACGGTTTGTATTAGCAAAAATTGAAACCCGCCTGGAGTTCCAACCATCATAGTAATAAAGAGAACTATGCAGCTGCTACAGAATGAGGGAGACTTATGTATATCTATGCAAATGAGACCATATGACATTCTGATGTTTATAAAAGCAGATTACAGATAGAATACATTAAATAGTATAAATATATTATTCATATTGCATTAAAACTATGGAAAACATCAGTAAATGACCTTTTAGGAGACAGACTCTGGTAGACCTTTCACTTTTTACTTTTGTTTCTACACTGTTTAAACTTTACATTGAGCATATGACACTTTTTTGATAAGCAAAAGAAGTAAAGATGTTTCCATCTTAAAAAAAACAATAAAATAAAAAATTATACGAAAAATGTGCCAGGCATTAGCCTAGTCATTTGAAATCATTTCATGATTTAATGATTAGTGATTAAATCATTTGAAGTGATTTAAAGATATGGTCCATTTCCTTCAGGGAGTCACAAATTAGCCAGGCATATTTAAAGGAAAAGAGCAGCTCCTCCTTACACTCCAAATAATTATCTCCATCTTTAAAAAAATTTTTTTAATGGTTTATTTATTTTTGAGAGAAAGAGCACAAGTGGGGGAGGGGGCAGAGACAGAGAGGGAGACACAGAATCCAAAACAGGCTCCAGGCTCTGAGCTGTCAGCACAGAGCCCGATGCTCGAATTCAGGAACGGTGAGATCATAACCTGAGCCAAAGTCGGATACTTAACAGACTGAGCCACCCAGTCACCCCTAATTATTTCCATCTTACAATAAAATTTGCAATTTTATTTTTACATGGTTATATGAGACCTTTTCACTATTTTTAAAACTTTTTTAGCTTTTGAAGTCCCAAGATATATTTACCCTTACTTTTTCTTTGTTCATTCAAGAAGTATTTGTGATACACCCCACAGCCAAGGCACGGTACCATGTGCTATGGTGGGACTGAGGGTTATCTTATTCTGACCTTGGGGAGTTTACAGTCTGATGGGAAACACAAGAGATTTATATACAGAATAACAATGCAAGGGAGAAAATGACAAGTGCCCAAAGAGATAAACTAGATAATGGATTCTGGGCCCTCAGAGCGCAGGCCCTAGGGAATGTAACAGGCAAGAGGATGGTGAGCCATTTGTGAATGGAGGCAGTGGCCCTGCGGCATGAAGAAGTGGTGGGATTTGGAAAAGTATCATTTTCTAAATATAGAAATGAATTGAGAAATGTATAAGAGTTAAAGCAAGTACCAAAGCTTACTGCTGTTTTTATTTCCAATGACTAAACCGACACTCTTGCCACATACCTATTCCTTTGTTGTTGTTTAACCAGAGGGAAAGCATTTGAACTTGCTGCCTACTGTTGGTCTACTATTCTCCCTCTCCAGCAGAAGCAAGACCCAAGGGTGGACCTTCGGAGCTCTGGCTGAGTTCTGGGTGTTGGTTCAGTTACTACCCCTCAACCCATAAAAGGAGCTCTTGGATAGATTATTTTTGGTAACTGGAAATCTCTGAACAAACTTGATCTCTGAGCTGAGTCAAAAGTCATGTCTCTGTGCAACCCATGCTCCACCTTTTGTATATCGGGAAGCAGCTCATGTTCACAGTGGCCTGACACACAGCCAGAGTGATGGGTGTGTGGAGCCAATCAGTGCTGTGCTCCACAGAACCAGGCCCTTGAGCAAAAGGCTCCTCTGTGAAACAGCAATTCTAACCATTTCCTTCTAAATCCGATTTCAACATTCTAGAATGTCCCTCGATAAAGACGCTCATTTTCCTCTTTTTTTCTTTGTTCTCACGACAGTTTAAGGAAAGCTTGCATGAAGGTTTCCTTTTCTTTTGGTAACAGTGCTGAGTCTTGACAACCAAGAGGGGCCATCATGTGACTGGTAGCTTTGACTGAGTAAAACATCATTCTAGTAAACATTTTGGGAACCACTGAGACTAGGGGCAACAGATGTTCATAGACACAGTTAGCCAGGATGGTTTTCTTCCAATCTGTTCTATAGATAATTATTAAGCAGTTGATATGTCCCAGGCACAGGGGATACAAAGATGAATGAATGACCATGACCTGGTCCTTAACCTCTAGGCATCTGCGTTTCGGGGGAAGAGACATTAATAGCTACCATTATTTGGGTCGTCTTCAGGGTCAGATATTATGCCATTATAGTTTCAATCATACTCTACAACCCTGCAAGATAGGGTTTGTTAGTTTCTTTCCACAGATAAAGAAGCAGAGACCTCAGGCAGCACAGAAGAGGTACACAGAGCATAGAAGAGACCAAGTAGAGGCTAGAATGGGATCTGTCCCACCAATGAACTAGACATGTACACAAGACCCACAGTGAGAAGCAAGAGAGTGCACAGAAGCCGACAGTTATGATAAAATAGATAGGACTGTAAGAGGCAGGTGGAGAGGTAGATAAGCATTCTGGAGACATGAGAGGTCTATAGGGAGAGAGTCCCGAATCCATGTAGCTGGACAGAGATGGAAGGACTTGTGACCAGGAAACACGCAAGAGCTCTGCTTCCAGGGCAGAGATGGTATGAGCTCAGTCTTCTCTCTTTTATTCAGTAACCCCACTGTACCTCAGTCAGCCATCTTGAAGCTTCAGAAGGACAAACACAAGAGGTAGAAGGAGCATACTAATCTACTTTCCTGGAAGGGTGATACTCCACTGGAAGTGACTCAGCAGAATCACTTCATGTCAAGCAGAGCATATTGTGTGCCTGCCACAGACCAAATACTCCAGTGGAGGGAGTGGGCCAGTAGTCTGGTAATATTTGCACTGGTCTGGGGTGCCTGAGGGGCTCAATCAGTTAAGTGTCTGACTTTTGATTTCAACTCATGCCATAATCTCACAGTTCATGAGATTGAGCCCCATGTGGACTCTGTGCTGGCAGCTTGGAGCCTGCTTGGGACACTCTCTATCTCTCTCTCCCCCCTCCCCTTACCCCTCCCTTGCTCACCTACTGTCTCTCTAAATAAATTAGTAAATAAATAAATAAAATAAAATAAAGTAAATTAAAAAAAATTTTTTTGCATTGTCCCAAGAGGTTTATTTACCTTTCCCAAAGCTCCACTGGTAGTGGTTGAACTTGATCTGTGACATCGGGCAAGACACACTTCCTGCAAATGCTTTACTGACTCATCTGTATAATGTTCAGGGTTGGATAGGCTGATTTCCAAGGTCCCTCTCTGCTTTCAATGTCTACAAACTTAAGTCAGCATTTTGAGAAGGAAGACAAATTCTTATACCTCTTTACCTCTATTTGATGGGCTATTTTTATTGCAATAGTCAAACTTAACATGTGGAAAGAAGTATCCCAAGCCCTTAAGCATATTGTTACACAAGGGGGAAAAACTCTATCCTAAGCCCTAAGTATGTTGACAGAATATAGAAATGTGGGTTTTGAAGATCTTAAAAGTGGCAAGTGTCAGAATGCAAGTTATAATCTGGGTTCTATCACCTATTGGCTACTGAACTTCAGACCCACTCTTCCCAAACTCCAGTTTCTACATCTGTCAATTGCAGGAAAGCATCTTACTGTGCAGAGCTGTTGCAAAGATCAAATAAGATGATAAATATAAAAGAGTTTTGGGTAAGACAAGAAGCTAGACAAGTGCATGTTAGGAATAGAATTTCCAGTATTAAATTCCTGATGGTCCAAGATTTGGCTGGCAGGCGAAAAACAAGAGGCAATGTATTATGGGTGAACAAGGCCAATTATGGATCAGGGCCCAGTAAAGTGGGGGAAAGAGCTTGCTGACAAAATGAGAATTGGAAAAAGGGGGGATTTGATTTCATTTGAGAAGGGAGAGAGCAATTGGGAGCAGTAAGAGTACTTCAGAGGAAAGACAGAACTCCATTAAGCAGTTTCTTCTTTATGTAAATGTATCTCCTCCTATGGGAAACCAAGCACCGGGGTCAGGAGTGCTGGAGTTCATGTTGCTTCTCAGATTGCTTACCTTGGGATCATCTGGCTGCCCCAACCATGGCATTTAAGGATGAGAAGACAGACCAGGGAAGAAGAGATGACTTACCTGAGGTCACAGGAGTGGAAGCAAACTCAAAGGGCCTAGTGAAGGGAACTCTATCAAAGAGTGAAAGGCACAATCCTTGCCTGAGATGGGAGTCTGAGCCTTCGTAGAAAGCAGATCTCACCTAATTCTAAAGGGTTGTACAGGGTCCCACCAGGAAAGGATTTTAATCTCCAAGAAGAGAGTTAAGAGACTCTTGCATGAGAAGCAAGTCAGAACCAACAGGACACAGATGTATATCATATGCTGTATCAAGCTAGGTTCAGTGATGATAATGTAAGTTTATATATTGCCCCCCCCCTTTATACAGGACTATACAGTAGATTCCTCTTGTTATGGTAAAGCAATTTTGCACTCAATATAGCTTCCCTAGGCATAGGATGTGCAAATGAGTCACTCACAACTGGTTTCTTGTTGTTATCCGTACTAAAATGGTGGAAATTATTATTTTGTAATACCATTATGGCTTTTATGTACTCAGGGCCTTCCATGTGTCCTATCCTGTGCTAGTATGTATATACCTTCCAATCTGCAAAATGACCTGGTTACATAGATATTTGAAGATGAGTAAACTGATGTTCAGAAAAGTTAGGTAATTTGCCTGAGATCACACAGCTGGTAGATAAGTGGAAAAGCCAAGGTTTAACTCAGTTATGCCTGGTTCCAGAGCCCAGCCAATGTTAGTCCCCCACTAAATGCATGGTGCTTTAGGACACAGTGATGGCAAAGAAGCAAAATAGCAACTGCAAAAGCCAAAACTCTGGACACTCTGTAGCAAAATCATTTAATTAATCGTAAGTTTAAACTTAAGTCAGTGGGGTGCCTGGGTGAGTTGGTTAGTTGAGCATCTGACTCTTGATTTTGGCTCAGGTCATGATCTCGTAGTTCATGAGTTTGAGCCCTGGCTCGGGCTCTGCGCTGATGGTGCAGAGCCTGCGTTCTCTCTCCCTCCCTCTCTGCCCCTCCCCGCTTTCAGAATAAATAAACATTAAAAAAAATAATAATAAACCTAAGTCAGCAATCAAAACCATTATTTCTGCACTGCACCTAGCTACTGTTCTATTTAGTTCAAGACACCACATCCTAAGTTTATCAAAGACAGCAAGTATGCCACAGTTAGCAGGCAGTCCCATTAACACAGGATCTCAAAGTAGATGAGGATCCATGACTGTGGGGTGTTGAGCATGCCACAGGAAAATATTCTCACGTAGCATTAGGTGAGTCAATTCAACAGGTACGTTTTGAGCATCAACACTTTCTAAATCTTGTGTATGCTACCTGGGAAGGAGTGGTTGCTTCATAAGACTCACAGGTGACATGTAAGAAGACAACATCATTATATTTAAATAATGCTTATTAAATGTTTCGGAACTCTTTGTAAAGATAATCTTTATTAGCTGATTCAATTTCATACAGTTGGGTCATATTATAGAAATGGTTTAAAGAAGCCCTATTTTTATAACATGACTTAAAAGTCTAGAAGAAAAAGAAATAAAGAAAGAATTAATAAGTAATAAGCTTGGAGACATGAATTGTTACCTTAGGCAAGATGAAGGGGTATGTAGTGGCCCAAAACAGAGCAGTAGGTAAGTGTCTCCAAATTGCTATTATGGGGATGGCCAGAGGTACAGGCCACAGATGGGAGTTACCTCGTCCCCTGCTGTCTCCAAGGGCACTCGCTTTATCCCCTCACAAATGTCAGGAACCCTAGAAATGAGGTGGTAGGCAAACCAAGCTGGAAACATTCTAATGAGGGTAGTATTGAGTCTTAGGGGTCACTGAACCTATTTCAGGAACCTCTTCCTTTAAAAATATTCATTAATAAAAAAATAACATTGATTAATATTTACTAAGAGCCAGGCACTGTGACAATATCTGCAGATACTATCTCTCTCTCTCTTCCACTCTCTCTCTTTGTTTAACCAACTACCTTGTAAATTAGGCTTTAATATCTGATTTTTGGACATGAAAAAAAAACCCAGAAACCCAGAGTAAGGTTAACTTGACCCAAGTTTACATATCTAGGATTTTTACCTTTGCTTTTCCCATTCTAGGGCCCAAGCACTCCCCTCCATCTCATACAACCTTCCTCTCTTTAAGCCAACCTTCAACCTTACTGAAACTTCACTCTGAACAAACTGTTGTGGAGGAATTCAAGAAAGCAAAAAAACATACTTCTGGACAGCAGAGAGCTTAAAATCTATAACAGCAAACAATTCACACAAGAAGAGAACAACATCACTATAAGATAATTACAAAGATAATTAAATGCATGAAAAGAGGGCCTGGTGGCTTGCACATGGGGAGTGTTACCCTAGGCAGAGAGGGAGTGATGCAGTTCATCCCTGAACTTGGAGGAGCAAAACTTAGATGGGAACAGAGGTGGGGTTACATGTGTTCTGGCAGAAAAGACTTTCCGCAGTAAACTTGCTTGTTCCGGAGAAAGGACTACAATCTTGGTACTTCTGCAGTCTGGGGAGAAACAGCATGAGCATTCTGGAGACATTCTGAAAGACTTGCTACTTCTTTTTAGTTAAAATAAGTACTGAGGCAAAATTTACATAGAGTGAAATGCACAGATCTTAAGTATAAATTCAGTGATTTTGATAATATATACACATGTGCAATCACTCCAATCAAAACATAAAAGACACATGTTACCCCAGAAACTTCCTTCATGCCCCTTCTCAATCTCACTCCTTACCCCTAAAGGCAACCACTGTTCTGATTCTATATCCACAGATTACAACTTCAAATGAAAAGAATATGCACTGCTGTGCATTACTTTGTGTCTGCCTTCTTTTGGGCTGCATAATGCTTTTGAGGTTAGTTCATGCCATTGTATTAGTTGTTCATTTCTTTTCAGTTCTGAGTAGTGTTCCATTGTACAGCTGTTTTGTTTATTCATTATTCTGTGGTGGATATCGGGGTTGTTTCCAGCGTTGGGCTACTATGAATGAAATTGCTATGAACATGGTTGTTTACCATTTTAAAATCCATTTTCTAGTCTCTTCTTTTTCTCTCCTTTACTCTGTGAGAATTTAAATGACATCCTGCCTTAGATACCAAAAGAGCTGGAGCACAAGGCCCTTCCTTGTTAGGATACTCACACACACACAAAAGGCTTCATGTTCAGATCTACCTGTACCAAATAAGGAAAATCAATATGTGGATTTATTTTATTTATCAAGAGTTTTGATAAACTTGGGTAAAACTGTTTGCAAGAAGTTATGGAAGTAATGTGTTACAATTTGTAACTCATGGCAGTTTTTAGCTGCTCCATATTCTAACTACTTTGTGTCTTCCTAAGCAATGCTGTAGTAACAATTTCCCTAATACATACACAAGGATGTCTCACCCATCCATCTATGAACCCATGTTGTTAAGAATGAAAGAAGTGGGGGTCCTGGGTGGCTCAGTTAAGCGTCTGACTCTTGATTTTGGCTCAGGTCATGATCTCTCAGTTTGTGAGTTTGAGCCCGTGTGGAGCTCTGTGCTGACAGCATGGAGCCTCCTTGGGATCCCTCTCTCCCCACTCTGTCTGCCCCTCCCCCGCTCATGCGTGTTCTCTCTCTCAAAATAAATAAACATATTTTTTTAAATGAAAGAAGGAAAAGAAAATGGAAGCTACATGTCTTTCTCCTTCCTCCATTTGCAACAAATTGGGAATCAATGAAATTCATAAACTAGTTAGTAACAAGAAGAAATCTGACCCAGAATCAGAATTCTTTCCATACACTACTTCAGTGTTCCCTATTCAAATCCCCAACTCAACCCCAGTTGACACCCTGCAGATTGTGAGTGCTGAAGCCTGACCACCTTTGTGATGTGACCATCATACCCCTCCTCAGTCACTCACATCCAAGGTGGTTTTTCCTGTCATTTGACACCCATGTTTAAATACCTTCTCATTACCAAAATTTCTGATCCATTTAGAAAGTCCTCTAGAGGAATATCTAGTTAAATATGGTAGACTGAGTCATGTATTTGCCTTCACTCTCTCCAAAATCTTCAATAACAGACATGAGTTGAAAGAAAGAAAGAAAGAAAGAAAGAAAGAAAGAAAGAAAGAAAGAGGAAGGAAGAAGGAAAGGAAGAAAGAAACCTACAAGGACACAGAACAAGAGAAGAAATGACAGTAACACAAGTTTGGAGCCTGGAAATTATATGGGATTGTGCTAACACAGCACCCTTGAGAAGCCTAAAATCTTAACTAGCAGAGGAAGAAATTCAGAAGTAGACTGATTTCCAGTAGAAAGCTAGAAAGACTAAGAATTAGAGGCATTAGTACCTTTCAAAGTGGGAGTCCAAGTGAGACTAAAAATAGGTATATATGGTTTAAGTGGCTTTGAGAGCTAGTTACACTTGAATTTCCCCTGTATCCTAAGCAACCAGGCAACTACCCCAACACATGCTGGGATAAGGTTCACTCTCTGAAGAGGAGGAGCTAGACAGACTCTGGCCCTAAGGACAGAAGGAATGGTGGAGAATGATGTTACCATACTGAAAAAGGGAGACTAAATGAAGGTCAACTCTTGAGAGAATGACATCTCTCACCCATTCTCCAATTTGACTCCAATGACACAGATAGCCAGGCTTATATCTCCTCAGAAGAGAAGGAGGACTTCCTCCTCCTATGTACATTTGGAGATTTCCCAATGAAACATATCAGCCAGATCACCCAACAATGAAATCCACCAATCAATAAGCACCACATCCCCACATAGGATTTCCACTCCTAATTGTAAATGGGTCACCAGACATTTGAAAAAGCTTTCCAATATTAACTACAAGGGTCAAAACAAAAGAAATGTCAGGTGGGAGTTGGGGAGATATAGGCAAAGAACACAAGAAAACATATATAATTAATATCCTTACAGAGATAACTAAAGGCGTACATCCAAGAGATAAGAACAAGAGGTTATAAAATAAATTTTTAAGAAGGGAGCTCTTAGGGGTGCCTGGGTGGTTTAGTCAGTTGAGTGCCTGACTCTCGTTTTTGGCTCAAGTCATGGTCTCATGGTTGTGGGATGGAGCCCCACATCCAGCTCCACACTGGGTGTGGAGCCTGCTTAGGATTCTCTCCCTCTCTCTCTCTCTGCCCCTGAGCCTGCCCCTCCTCCATACACAAGTGCCCTCTCTCTCTCTCTCTCCTTCAAAGAAATAAATACATAAAAATGAAAAAGAAGGGAGCTCTTAGGAATTAAAGATATGAGAACAGAGGGGTGCCTGGGTGGCTCAGTCGATTGAGCATGTGACTCTTTGATTTCAGCTTCGGCCATGATCCCAGGGTCACTGGATCCAGTGCCATGTTGGGCTCTGCACTGAGTATGGAGCCTGCTTAAGATTCTCTCTCTCCTTCTGCCCCTCTCCCCAGCTTGCGCGCTCTCTCTCAAATAAAACAGTAATAATAATAAAAAACATATGAGAGCAGATATGTAGAATTCAATAAAAGGGTTAGAAAATAATGTTAGTTAATATCATAGGCATAGAACAGAGAGAAAAATTTAAAAAGTTGGAAAAATATTTCAAATATTAGCAAATAAATCAAGATGATCTGATATCCAGAAAGGAATTCAAGAATGAACAGAGAAAGGAAGCAAAGGAAATAAACCAGTCATATGAAACAATTTCCTAGAATGGAAGGATGTGTCTATACTGGTAGGGAGGGTTCACCAAGTGTCCAGAGCAATGGAGGAACAGCAGTACATAGGCCACATGAAATTTCAGAGCAGCAAGGACAACAGAACATCTTAAAGTCTTCCAGTGATTTACACAAAGGCCGGGGTGGGGGGGCACACCTGCTTGGCTCAGTTGGTTAAGCGTCGGACTTATGATTTTGGCTCAGGTCATGACCCCAGGCTCATGGAATCAAGCCCCATGGAGGGCTCTGTGCTGGGTGCGGAGCCTGCTTAAGATTCTTTTTCCATTCCTGGATTGCGCGCTCTCTCTCTCTCTCTCATGTTTTAAAAAAAAAAAAAAAAAAGACACCGTCAAAGCCTTAGGAATAGACTAGGAATCAGAGAAGCTCAGACTCCTCATAAGTGACAGTGATAATACACCTTAAAAATTCTATGGGAAATTATTTCAAAATAAAAATTCTAGCAAATGTCACTGGAGGGTGAGGCTAGAATAAAATTTCTAAAACTTGGTCTTACTTTTCACCTCCCATGGGTTTTTTTGTTATTGTTTGTTTGTTAAGGAATGCTGTGCTCTATGGAAATGAGGGAATGATCCAAGCACAGGCAAAGATGGGATCCAGGAATAGGCACTCCAACCCAGATGAAAGAAAAGGGTATCTTGTCCCCACACTGATGGTTGGGGATATCCTGTTGTGACTTCAGAGCAGCAGGCCTGGAGTGCTACCAGTTCAAGTTGAGACAGGAGGACAGAGGGTTATAGGAGGGGGGACCCCAGGGGAAAAAATGAAATTAATAAATTACCTATTATATTTAAACATATTGAAAAATAAAAATAAATAACAAAAAATATATTGAGAGGAAATTTACATTTTGAGACATTAGTGATTGGCACATAAAAATCTAAAAAGAAAAATTAAAGCTGCTATTCTCTTAAGAAAGCAAAAAAAAAAAAGATTGAGTGAGAAAGAAAATATAGATAATTATAGTACATGACATGGCTATGTCATGACATGGCTAAGCTTTCAGTAATATTTCCAAAGTCATAGTAATATAAATACTAGATACTGATTTGTACTGCATGCAAAAGCAGAATAGGGGCACCAAGATGGCTCAGTCAGTTAAGTGTCTGACTATTGATCTCCACTTCGGTCTTGATCTCAGGCTCATGAGTTTGATCCCCATGCTGAGCATGGAACCCACTTAAAAAAAAGACAAAGCAGGGGCGCCTGGGTAGCTTAGTTGTTTAAGCCTCCAACTTCGGCTCAGGTCATGATCTTGCAGTCTGTGAATTTGAGCCCTGAGTTGGGCTCTGTCCTGACAGCACAGAGTCTGCCTCAGATTCTGTGTCTCCTTCTCTCTCTGCCCCTCCCCCACTTGTGCTCTGTCTCTCACTTTCTCAAAAATAAATAAACATTAAAAAAATTTTTTTAAAGCAGAATGTATTTATATGGGGAGGGAAAGTGTAATGTATGTGAGTGAATTATTCTCTTCCACAGAAGACAGACAAAAGATAACATCGAAGCAAAAAAATAAACAAACAGTACCATATGCAAGTTATTTTAAAAATATGGAGGCAAAAATAAAAATAAACAGCCAAACTAATTGGAACTGGGAACCTCTTGAAGTGGTAATCAAGGTTGGGGAGGCTGGCATCGGGACTCCTGCTTTTGTTACAAGGTTTTACAATGATTTCACTTTTTATTTTTTTAAATAATTCCACTTTTTATTTTTTTTTATTTATTATTTTTTTTTTTAATTTTTTTTTTCAACGTTTATTCATTTTTGGGACAGAGAGAGACAGAGCATGAACGGGGGAGGGGCAGAGAGAGAGGGAGACACAGAATCGGAAACAGGCTCCAGGCTCTGAGCCATCAGCCCAGAGCCTGCTGCGGGGCTCGAACTCACAGACCGCGAGATAGTGACCTGGCTGAAGTCGGACGCCTAACCGACTGCGCCACCCAGGCGCCCCAATAATTCCACTTTTTAATGTATGTGTATAACCTTAAAAATGGGAATTTTCTAAAGCAAAGAAAAAAAGGTATAGGCTTCTGGACATCTTTGGTGTCCAGAGATATGAGCACATTGAGTAATACAGGATGTGATGCATGTAAAATGCCCTGATCCCACCGGATACAGCCACCCACAAGTTCAAGGACTCCCACCTATCTCTGGTTCCTCCTTCAAAGTTGTTTCACAGGTCACTAAAGGCAGATTGGTTTCTCTTTGGCAGTTTACACCCAGTGACCATGCTATAGCTACAGTACTATCTTCTTTAGTGTGTGGAAGAAATGCATAGGTTGCCAGGCGAGTGAACTAAATGTTATATTTAGCCGGGAAGATAACATATCCCTAATGTTTGGATTTATCAAAACAAATTCCAGATGGCAGGCAAGCCACAGAGAGAGGGCCATCTGGTAAGTTAAAGCAAGCCTCATTTTTTTAAAAGGTGAAAGGTAGTAAATGTCAAAACTTCCTATAGTGAAAATACATCTATCTGTTGCTACAATTGGAAGAGCAGTCCTGAGCCACATGTCTTACATGTGCTAATTTAAATATCTGTGACATTATGCTTTTTCAAATACCTGATTGATTTTTTAATGATCTAAAAAAGACTTAGTGAATATAGTAAGATTTCATTGTATACCTGCTAAATATATATTGTATGATGGCAGCTGTAGGCATTAATAAAACCATTTAACAGACTCAACAATTACACAAATACTTTGAAAGTATAAACCAATAAAAACTGAAACAATTTTTTTCAAAATGATTTAAGATGTTGCTGCCATTTTTGATTTAGCTCAGCAGTGTATTTTTAGTGCATTTTTCTCTTTGACAGAATGTTTCTTGCACATATTTTCTTCCCTCTCCATTCCCACTGCTCCCTCTGAAACTAATCATTACATGCCTGTATTTATTCACCAGTTTCCCACCCCCTCCCTCTGGCCCCACTTGCACACAACTTCCAGCTTAATCTTCTTTAAACATTGCTCTGTTTATATAACTTCCTGGCTCAAAAAACAGTCAATACCTCTCCAATGTCCAGAAGATAATGTGCAGGCTTCTACTCACTGACACCCCCATCTTCCCTATTCTACACCCTGGATGTGATTTCTCTCATCTCCCCAGGCTGCAGCCAGGCTATCACCCAGAAGAACTGGAGCTCTGCCCCAATCTCAGTGCCTCTGGTGGGAGCCCTGATTCTCTTTGCTGGGCCTAATAGTCTTCCCCTCCATGAGCTGAATCTAATAAGCCATGTCCAGCATGAAGGTGAAAAGTGCTCTAACACGGAGAGGCTTCTGTGGTTGAGCCCACCTCCAGGTCAGCTTCTAGGGGTGATGTCATTAGTCTAGATCTTATGTGATGGAAAATGTTGGTCATCTCAATAATGGTCTCAATAATGGTCCCCCAAAGATGTCCTTATCCTACTTCCTAGAACTTGTGTATTTGTCACCTCACATGGCAAAAGAGACTTTCAGATTCAAATTAAGGAATCTGAGATAAGGATTTTATCCTGGATTATCTCAATGGACCCAATGTAATCACAAGAGTCCTTATAAGAGGGAGGCAGGAGGGTTAGAGTCAGAGAAGATGATGTGATGACAGAAAGAGAAAATTTGAAGATGCTAAACTGTTGGCTTTGATGATGGAGGACAGGACGATGAACCAAAGAATGGAGGCAGCCTCTTGAAGCCAGAAAGGGCAAGGAATGGATTCTCCCCTAGAGTCTCCATAAGAATCCAGTCTTGCCTACCTTACCTTTAATTTGGACTCCAGAATTGTAAGATAATACATTTGTGTTGTTTTAAGTTACTAAATTTGTGGTAATTTGTTCTGGAAGCTAATACAACCTCTTTGTAGGTTCTCTTGGTTCCAGCCCCAATAATCCTGGCCTGTACTCATCTCTCCCTTGGCCCATAGTGAAGTCCCAGGAGGTTAGGCTGAAATTGATATAGGTTAAAACCTATATTAACTACTAGTCACATGTGGCTATTTATATTTAAACTCAACTAAAATAAAATAAAATAAAAAATTCAGTTCCTCTGTTACACTAGTTGCATTTCAAATGTTTAATAGCCACATAAGGCTAATGACTATGGAACTGGATAGTGGAGATACTGAATAATTCCATCATCACAGCATGTTCTATGGATAGTGCTTGCTAATGATAATGTTGTATACCACTAGTTTTCACAAGCCACTGAGTTCTTTATTCTGTCTGGTTTTACCTTTCTCCAGTGGGCCTCAGGTAGGTTCCTTAGGGGACCTTCCAGGCTGGGGAAACACAGCTTAGAAGCGACAGAAGTGGGCACACATGGGTGAGTGTGCATCCTGGGTTGTTTCCATTGCCTGGGTCAAGGTGGAGTCTTGAACAAAGCCAGGGAGGTTCCTCCAGGACAATCTCCAGTGCTAGGTCTTGGCCCTTCCAGGGACTGCTGCCTGACTTCAGGGAGCATGTCTGGTTTTTTGAATTGCTTAGGAAGTCTGTTCTTGTAGTTAGATGATAAAAACATTCTTCATTATTTTCTTCTAATAAACTCAGAGTTTTTACTTTAAAACTTTAATTCATCTGAAACTTATCTTTATGTATGATGTGAGGTAGTGATCTTATTTCCCCCAATGGATAGCAAATGTCCTTATCATTTTCCCCCCCGCAATTTGAAATGTCACGTTGGTCCTTAAAATAAATTTCCATCTATAAACAGATTTTTTTTTTCTATTTAGCCCTACATGACTGTCATCCTGCCTTAAATGTTATGGTTTTGCAGTCTATTTTGCCATCAATCAGGGAAATTCCCCTTTCATTGTCCTTATTTTTCAATATATATTTTTTTTGTTCTTGTTGTTTCCTCTTCCTGATGCACTTCAGAATCAGTTTGCCAAGTTTCACATAAATGGCCAGCCTGAAATTTTTTTGGAATTATTTTGAACTCAGACAAATGGGAACACTGACATCTTAAAAATACTGAATCCCTTGGTTTAAGAACACGATTTGCTGTTTCATTTATTTAGGTATTTTATTTTTTACTTTTTAAAAAGTTTTATGATGTTTTCATTTCATTATTAGTCAATTCTAAGGCATTTGTTGTTGCTAACATGAGTTTTCTTCCCATGGATTTTTAAATTACTTAACGTGTATACAGGAAACCATGGATTTTTGTGCATTGCTCTCTTACTGAACCCTTTCTGTTTTAACAGTTTTTCTACTGATTCTCTGGGATTTTCTAGATAGACCATCATACCGTCTCCAAACAGACAATTTTTCCTTTTTTGCTCCTGGTATCTTTATCCCTTACTTCCTTTCCTGGCTTAATTTATTGGAATATCCAATAGGATATTAAATTGTAGTGGTAACTAGTGTCCCTGTATCTTCCTGACTTTTTAGAGGGTATACTATTATCTCACCATTACATATAATGTTTACTGAAGGAAATTTCTTTCTTTCTCTAATTTGCTCAAAAGTGATGTTGAAATTTAAACAAAATATTGTTTTACATTTGAAACAATTACATTGGGTTTTTTCTTTAAATTGTAAATGTTGAATTACAATAATAGATTTCTTTTTTTTAAATTTTCCATGCATGGTTATCTTTTTTCCATGCTTTTATTCAGTTGAAAACAAAAACTGAGCCTCACATTAGCATTTTATATATTTACAGAAGAAATAGACATTTTTTTAAAGTTTATTTATTTTAAGAGAAAGAGAGAGCAGGGGAAGGGCAGAGAGAGAGGGAGAGAGAGAATCCCAAGCAGGCTTTGCACTGCCAGTGTGGAGCCCGATGCAGGACTCAAACCCAGGAACTATGAGAACATGACCTGAGCTGAAATCAAGAGTCGGATGCTTGACCGACTGAGCCACCCAGGTGCCCCAAGAAACAGACTTTTAAAAGTATCATTATTATAAGGATAAAAAGCTGATTCCTCATAGATTCAGGTTTTTTTTTTTTAACTTAAATTTTAGTTAACAGTGCAATATTGGTTTCAGGAGTAGAATTCAGTGATTCATCACTTACATACAACACCTAGTGATCAACACAGGTACCCTTCTTAGTACCTATCACCCATCTAGCCCAGCCCCCACCCACCTACCTCCATCAATCCTCAGTTTGTTCTCTATTGTTAAGAGTCTCTTGTGGTTTGTTTCCCTCTCTTTTCTTTTTTTTCCCCCTTCCCATGTGTTCATCTGTTTTGTTTCTTAAATTCCACAAATGAGTGAAATCATATGGTATTTGTCTTTCTCTGATTGACTTATTTGCAGTGACGTGGATGGAACTAGAATGTATTATAATAATGGATTTCAAAAAAAATGTTTTTAAGTTTATTTATTTTGAGAGAGAGAGAGTGAGCGAGGAGGGGAGGGGCAGGGAGAGAGGGAGAGAAAGAACTACAGGCAGGCTCCATGCTGTCAGCACAGAGTCCGACATGGGTCTCAAACTCACGAACTGTGAGATCGTGACCTGAGCTGAAACCAAGAGTTGTACACTTAACTGACTGGGCCACCCAGGGGCCCCAATAATGGATTTCTTAATATTGAACTAGCCTTATGTTTCTAGAATAAACCCTACTTAGTCAAATACTTTAGAATTAACCTTTAAATACACTGGTAAACTCCATTTATTAGTACTTTTGCATCTATATTTTAAAATGATGTTCTTTTATACTTCATTATTTATTAAGTTCTGTCCAATCAGGTTTATATTAGCTTCGTAGATGACTTAAGAAACTTTCTTTTGCTACCTCTGGAACCTTTAAATGTCCTAAAGATCTGAGAAAATTTTCCTGTAACTGAGACAAATTACTTTTTCATTTTTTAATGTTTTATTTATTTATTTTGAGAGGCAAGGAGGGGTAGAGAGAGAGGGAGAGAGAATCCCAAGTAGGCTTCTTGCTTAGCATGGAGCCCAACGCAGGGCTTGATTCCACAACCCCGGGATCATGACCTGAGCTGAAATTAAGAGTCAGATGCTAACTGAGCCACCCAGGTACCCCTGAGACAAATTGCTTTTTAAAGATTAGTCTTTCAGTAACTTTAATTTCTTCTATAGTGACTAGTCTATTTTGTTTTCTAGCTTTTTAAAAGTCATTCTGGCTCCCATATTCATTGCAACATTATTCATAATAGCCAAAATGTGGAAACAACCCAAGTGTCCATCAATATATAAATGAATAAACAAAATGCAGTATATACATACAATGAGATATTCACCCATTAAAAAAACAATGAAGTTGTGATACATGCTACAACATGGATGAACCTTGAAAGTATGCTAAATGAAGTCAGTCACAAAGAAGCAAATAGTGTCTGATTCTACTTTTATGAAATATCTAGAAGAGGCAAATTCTGAGACAGAAAGCAGATTAGAGGATACCAGGGGCTAGGAGAGAGGGGGAATGGGGAGTTATTTACTGGTTACAGAGTTTCTGCTTGGGGTGATGGAAAAGATTTGGAAACACAGTGATGAGGGTTGCACAACAATATGAATATAATTAATGCCTCTGAATTGTATGCTTAAGATGGTTAAAATGACACATTTTGTGTTATCTATGTTTTATCACAATAAAAATTTTTAACCCATATAAAGTGTTTTTGTTTAAAAAAAGGTCATTTTTGGTAATTTGTATTTTCCTAGAATATTTTCCCTTTCTCTAGATGATTAAATTTGTTGGTATGAATTTCTAGTTTTATCTTGTCCTTAATTTTATTTATCTTTCTCTTTTAATTGTACAAGCTTGCCAAAAGCTTATCTATTTTATTGTTTCTTTACCCCTCTTCCTTCCAAGAACTAGCTTTTGCTTCTATTGATGAAATATGTTTTTTCCTTTCCAATTAATTCTTCCTATTAAATTCACAAGTTTCTTTTTCAAGAATTATTTCATTGTCCTTTTTAACTTCCTATTTTTGTTGTGTAGTCCCCCTGCTGTCCTTTATTTCAAAATAATTCACAATTTCAGTGAAAATTTATTTTTTTATATTAGGGGTTAAACATTTTAAACAATGTTACAACAAACTGATTTTTTTTTTTTTTTTTTTTTTTTGGCTACCCTTTTGCTATTGCTCATTTCTAATTTTACTGCCTTACAGCCAGAGAATGTATCCTGTACATATAATTTGTACTTCTTATTTTATTTATTTTTTGAGAGAGAGCTTGCACACATGCATGCATGCACATGCGTGAGTGGGGTAGGGGCAGAGGGAGAAGGGGAGACAGAATATCAAGCAGGCTCCAGGCCCAGCCTGAGGCTGGACATGGGGCTTGATTTCAAGATCATGACCAGAGCTGAAATCAAGAGTGGGAGGCTTAGCCAACTGAGCCACTCAGGTGCCCCTGATTTGTACATTTTAAACTGTATTGAGATTTTCCATGTGGTCTGATTCACAGTGGTATTCTGAGGTTAACAGAAAAGAATGCATGTGAACAAACACGCATGTATGTGTAAATATATATATGTGTGTTAATAGTTAATTCTACTATTCAAATCTCCCACAGAAATACAGACTTTTTTTGTCTGTTTAATATTTCAATTTCTGAGAAAAGTATCTTAAAATGTTCCACCAAGATTTTGGATTTTCATTTTTTTGCATATTTGCATACATATTAAGGCTGTGTTATTAAGAGAGCAAAGATTTATGACAATATGTTTTCTTGGCAGATAGTGCTTTCTACCATTATGAAATATCTTTTCTCATTCCATCTAATACTTTAGTCTTAAATCCTATTTTGTCTGGTATTAATATTGCCATACTTATTGTCTTTATTTTTTATAACCTGTATAGCTTTTCATTTAAATGAGTATATGGTTTTACAGTAATTTTAGAAGACTTATAGTAAAATGAACTCCTTGACTCACCCCTCCCACTCTGATTTTCTCTCCGTTGAGACAACTACTTATTACTTTCATTGTTCTTCTGATAATTGCTTCCACATTTCTAAGTAATAACTTTTCCCACTGCTATCTCTTGGTTTTTTAGTTTTAGGTTTTATCCGTTTCCTGTTGTAGAATGTTACTATTTAGCTCCATTACATGACTCCATCACATTCCCATTTCCATTCGCCACATCCTCCCAAAACAGTTATTATTTTTGGTTAGATCAATATCCAATATTCATTATGATGCCTATGAAAGTTATTTAGCATATTGTGATTATATATCCTTCTAAGTATAACTTTTTATTTTCCCTGGAGTTAATAAATTTCCCTCTTTGCTTGGTTAAGTACCTATCACTAATTCATTCCTAACTTTTCACCAGGAGTGTACATCTCCCATCCACATCACAGTCTTCTCTCTGCCCTTTTGTGCCATTGGTTGATCTCAAGACCTGCTGCATTGCTGTCCTTCTTGGACTTCTCTGTATCTTCACCCTGAGCATTCCCTTGATCATTCTCCCGTGTTTTTATTACCAATTTAATTCATTATTCCCTCCTTTTGTTTCCCTTTCCTTTCTCTTTCCCTTCCCTTTCCTTTTTAAAAATTAATTAATTAATCAATTTTTTTACTCCCTTATTTTGGTGGAGCATATCCAAAGCTTCTTAGGACAGGAGACATAAGGGTAACCTGTCAGAAAATGTCTTTATTCTACTCTTGTATTTGATTGATAGTTTGGGGGGTATGTGTAGAACTCTAGGTTGAAAATCATTTTTCTTCAGGATTTTGAAAGCATTGCTAGTTTCTAGAGTTGCTGTTGAGATATGTGATGCCAGTGTGATTCTCACTCCTTTGTGGCCTGTTTTGTTTCCTGAAATCTTTTAGGATTTTTCTTTTGTACTGAGTACTCTGAAATTTCACTAAGAGTTGCTTTGGTATGAATCTCTTTTCATCCACTGTGCTGGGCATTAGTTGATGCTTTCCATCTAGAAATTCATGTCATTTATTTCAGGGGGATCTTTTTTGAGTTGATAATTTGATAATTTCTTTTCCTTCATTTCTCTTGGAAACTCCAATTTCTCAGGAAAATGAAACTGCTAGACTGATGCATTGATCCTCTATCATTTCTAGTTCATTTTCATCCTTTTTCTTACTCACGCTCATCATTACTTCTACTTTCTAGGAGACTTTTTCAAATTTATCTTCTTATTCTTTCATTTTTTCATATGTGCTATTATTTTAACTTCCAAGACAACTTTTGAATGTTCCCTTGTTTGTAGTCTCTTGGTTTCTTGTTTTCATAGATACACTTATCTTCTTTTACTTCTCTGGAAACATTGCTTTGTTTTGCTTCCTAAGTTTCTTGTACTTCTCCAATATTTCTGTCTCCCCCAAATTTCATTTTTCTCTTGTTGATTTTTGATTTGTTTTCTGCTTATATGTGGAGGCTTTCTTGGAATATCTGGTAATCCTTAGATGATCTTTCATAATCAAGAGCAAGTCACTTAACAGCTTACTTGCAAGGCCCCTATGTGTGGATGTGGCTTGTTTCTTAGTGGGTATGCTATTAAGGAGATCTGTCTGGGCAGTGTAGTTGGAGGCCCCCACCATCAATATCTGAAAGTCTTTCTCTTTGACTAATCAGATTCCTGACTAGTCACGCCTGTGTAATAGTGCAGACTACAAGCATTCTTGGAGCCAAATGGAGGAAGGAGACCAGGGGCTTTCACTTTATACTACCTTATGGTAGCATTTCCCTTAAGCTTACTGTACTTAGTATGGTTCCTCATTCCTCACCTAAGCCCTGAGTCCAGGCTTACTCTAGTTCATTCTCGCTCTAGCATTATGTAGAGGTGGGAAGCATAGTTGGAGATCTAACTACACTATAGATAAACTTCAATCAATAATCCTATTTTTAGCCTTACATATACCCCACCTTCCATAGTCAGACTGGTGCTTGGTGACTCCTACTTTTGAGCCTTCCTGATACTCTGTGTCTGTGGTACAAAGTTGTCTACTTCTAGGTTCTTCCCCCACTGCCGAACAGGCATGAGTTTTTTGTTTTGTTTTTTGTTTTGTTTTTGTTTTTTTAATCATTTACCAATTAGATGTCTAACTGCTTTCCTTTCCCCAAGATGTTGCTTCATGACTTTGTCTTTACAGATCTATGTCTATATATTTAAAAAGTTCCCTTTAGGGGCGCCTGGGTGGCTCAGTCGGTTGAGCGTCCGACTTCGACTGAGGTCATGATCTCACGGTCCGTGAGTTCGAGCCCCGTGTCGGGTTCTGTGCTGAATGCTCAGAGCCTCGAGCCTGTTTCAGATTCTGTGTCTCCCTCTCTCTCTGACCCTCCCCCGTTCATGCTCTGACTCTCTCTGTCTCAAAAATAAATAAACATTAAAAAAAATTTTTAAAAAAAAGTTCCCTTTACTATAACTTTAGTGGGTTTTTAGTTGGAAGTGGCAGCATCTTTAATCCATCATATTTACTCAATATTCCCCATTTATTTTCACTAGTATTTGCTTGCCCTATCTTGTGTTTTGTACTGTTCTTGTATTTTCCAACTTTAAATCTGTTGTTTTGTTCCAGGTGTCTCTTACAGTAATAATTAGAGCTAATATTTATTGAGCACACTACTTTTTAGGCACTTTAAATATATTATACATGTATTGGGGTACAGATATTATACATGCTTTATCTCATTTAATACGCATGACAATACTATGAAATAAGTGGTATACACTATTCTTATGTTCACTTTACATGTACCTACTAAGTAGTGTACCCAAGATGGAAATCCATAGCCTGTACTAGTGTACTAATTACTGTAATACTAGTAATGGCATCTAGATTTTTAAAATCCATTAGTGCCTTTGTCCTTTAACAGGGGAATTTCAACCCATCATCTTTACCACGTATGAAATATGTTCTTACTATGTGCAGTAAATTATTATAAAAATAATATTATTAGTAAAAATTCACTTTCTTTTCCATCTCTGATGTTGGGTTTTAGCCAATTGAATATTTGTGGCCTCTCTCTCCTTTTCCCTCGGCCATGAACACAGACACATCTCAGATAAGGCTGCTCCCTAATTTTAGGTACTAGAATGAGAAAAAACATGGAACACACCCACAGCCTGAAATAGAGTCATACCCAAGCTATGACCATCATGAAATGTGAGCTGGAAATTAATGTTTACTGTTACAATCTACTGAAATTTTTGAGCTGTTTGATACAGCATCTTTTATCTTCTGCATCTATAAAAACTTTTCTTTTGCTGATGTACATTCTTCAATATTATCTTTCTAAGACCTGTGGAATACAGACTTTCTTAATTTTAAAATGTCCTTATTTTGACCTCCCACTTGAACATTAGCTTGGCTAGGCATAAAATTTAAAGTTGGAAGTAATTTTAATTTGGAATTTTGAAGTTAGTTTTTAATTTTTGGCCAATATCCCCCTGTACCCCATGTCTATTGTTTCTAATGTTGATTTGAGTTTCATTCCTTTATAGATAACCTGTTTTATTTCTAGAAGTTTTAGGAATTTCTCCTTATTCTTGGAATTTTAAAATTTTAAGATGACTTTTCTGGATTATTTTTCCTTTTTTTCTTGCTCAATACAAAGTGGACTCTTAAATCTGAAAATTCATATTTTCCATCACTTCTGGGAAATTTTCTTCAATTATTTTTCTGAATATTTCTTCCTTTCTTTTGTCTCGGTTACCTTTAGAACTCCTGCAGGAAAAATGTGCAATTCTCTGTCTTCCATGCCTTGTACTTTGTATCTCATAATTGACCACTGTCATTACTTTATCCTTTAGAACTACATTGAGGGAGAATTTCTTGGTTGATCTTATACTTTCAGCTGAATCCACTCTTCTACTTAGCCCAATTATTTAATATTTAGTTCATAAATTATTACAAGGTATTAAAGTCAAGATTCAAATCCAGAGTCTGTGCTGTTAACTACCACATTACTAGTAAATGGTATTTTTTTTCTTCAATGTAATTGGAGTCTTTGTCCTTTATTAAATAAATTTTAACCCACCTACATTTATTGGGATAATTGACATGTACAAATGTACTCTTATCAGCTTAAGGACATGAAAACCTTTAAATTTTCTCTGAGGATATAATTTATAAAGTATTTCTTTTTCCTTTCCTACGTTAAGGTTATTTACTTGGGGTTTGTTTGTGTCTTTTTTTTTTCTTCAATGTGATTCTGATGCCTTTCTTTTCTCAATGTTTTTTTTCCCCACAAATAACTAGGTTAATCTTGGCTTTTTGCATTCATATTTTAGAGTCCCTCTTCATCTGTCATTTAATGTTTTGATTAGAATAGTCTGCCTCCTTCTGATTGTGAAGAAGGATCAGGATCTGGGATTAGGTTGGCATAAGAAGCTTGTCTTCTGGATCTTTCTCCCTCCCTCATTTGTTCTCTAGAGTCCTAGCCCCATTACCTATGTGGTCCCCCATGCCAAATCTCCCACTTAGGAGAAGGATTCTCGTACTTGGGAAGCTAATATGGAGTCAACTCTTTCTACCTCTTTCTTCTGTCCTCCAATGTCCCTATGAAGATCTAGAAGCACTTCAGAGTCCACCTGTTTCCTTCTTTAACCCCAACATGATGAATATTTCTCTTTTGAACACAGTTCTAAAGGTTTTAACCTAGGGACACACATTGCTGTCACCACTGGATGTACGGTGAAAGAAGGGGAAGGGAAAAGACTGCTCAAAATATAGTTATTTAACTTGATGCCCTCACAACTGTTTGAAAGTCCAGGCTTGTTCTTTGTATTCATTTATGCTGAGTGTTGAGAAATTTTAGAATTGCTTATGTGGCCATGAATTTTAAACAGGATTTTCCTTTTCTTGTTTTGCCATCAACTCAGTCCTATTCACCCTTTGTCTTCTAGGAATTCCTAAAATTTCTGGAGTATGAAATTTTTCTTTCTTGTGTTTTTGTGTTGCTATTGTTCTGTCTTAATTTTTTTTTTTTAATTTTTTTAAGGTTTATTTATTTTTGAGAGAGATAGAGACAGAGTGCTAGCAGGAGAGGGCAGAGAGAGTAGCAGACACAGAATCCAAAGCAGGCCCCAGGCTCTGAGCTGTCAGCACAGAGCCTAATGTGGTGCTCAAACTCACAAACCATGAGATCATGACCTAAGCCAAAGTCAGATGCTTAACTGACTGAGCCACCCAGGTGCCCCTATTTTAGTTATTTCTTTAATGGAGGGAGGGATAAAATATAACTTTAGTTCTTCATTTAGCCAACGATTCAGTCCTTCATTTTAAAAACACATTTTTAGGGGCGCCTGGGTGGCGCAGTCGGTTAAGCGTCCGACTTCAGCCAGGTCACGATCTCGCACTCCGTGAGTTCGAGCCCCGCGTCGGGCTCTGGGCTGATGGCTCAGAGCCTGGAGCCTGCTTCCGATTCTGTGTCTCCCTCTCTCTCTGCCCCTCCCCCGTTCATGCTCTGTCTCTCTCTGTCCCAAAAATAAATAAACGTTGAAAAAAAAAAATTTAAAAACACATTTTTAGTCCCTTAAACAAAGTAAGGAAAGGGAAAAAGATACATTTGTGGGTAAATTGCTTCTTCATAGCCACTTCCAACAGGCTTAAGTGAGGGACCTTTATCATAAGTCTTATAGTCCACACCCACTGGAGACTATGATGCTTGGCCAAATCAGTTAACTACTTTTTGAATTTTTTGGTACACTCTCCCTTTTGGTTTTCACTTGCTCTCCTCCCTCAATCCACCTTTCACTTAACTTGAATATGCAGAGTTGTCAAGTAGTCTATTTTCTCCTATCAAGTAGTCTATTTTCTCCTAGATAGAAAATCATCTAAGACATTAGTCTGTATTAAAATGTTAGGAATTTAATATATTTTCCTCATCAGTAATATATGTACTTTTAAAATGATGAATAAAGGAAAGCAATTCTCATCCTAAGGGCTTGCTATGGGCTGAATGTGCCCTCCAAAATTCATGTGTTGAAATACTAATGCCCAATGTGATGGTATTAGGAGGTGGGGCCTTTGAAAGGCAATTAAGTCATGAGGGTGAAGCCTTCATGAATGGGATCAGTGCCTTTACAAAAAGACATGAGAGAGCTTGCTTCTGCTCTCTCTACTCTTTCTGCTTTGAGGATACAATGAGAAATCAGTGGTCTGCAACCTAGACAAGGTCCTCATCGGAACCTGACCATGCTGGTGCTCTAATCTGACTTCCAGCCTCCAGAACTGTGAAAAATAAAGTTCTAAAAAATGTCTGTGGTTTATAAGGTACCCAGTTTATGGTATTTGGTTATAGCAGCCTAAACTAAGATAGAGGTAAATAGGTAATGGTGGCACTTCAGATATTTCAGAGACAAAGCTCTTGAAAGCATAATTTTCAGACCATTGCCACTTTGTCTATTCATAAATATATAAATGGAATACTCCAGCAGCTTTAACCAAGTGTGCAATGTGAACTGCTGACAGCCATTTATTTTTTTTCTTAGTCCTCTACAGTAAAAGACAGTAATAATGCTTATTATTACTATTTTGAACAAAAGTCAGTGTAGTCCCCTGAATATTTGCTGGGGGTAGCTGGTTGGGTATTTGTAAATGGGCACCTTTGGAAAAGTGGAGGGTATGATGGGTGAGTGTGCAAGGGAGGGATTTCGTTTTTACTTCAATGTCTTCTGACATCTCTACAGAAATAGCACAAAGACAACAATAATTTCCAAAAGCCCTCCTCCCTGCTTTGTGATCTGTCATGTTAGGAGTTTCCTTGGAAGGAGAGAACTCCACTGCTTACCTGTGGTTGGGAGGATTCATCCACACTGAAGGGGTCAATATATAGAGCAGGGTCCACTCACTGGGGTATGTACATGAAATAGGTTAATTATTTCTGACAACTGCCCCTAATAATTGGATCCCCCTTACACTGGTGGCAAGGATCTTATGGTCTTGTCCAGATTCCATACCCTTCCTGCCACTTTTGGGTTTTTAACAACTCCCTTGATTTTCACTTAATTGCTTTGATTAGCTTGGACTAAAGAGCTCTGATCTATCCTCCTTAATTTGAGGTTCTTTCTACTTAACCATTTTGATTCCTGTCCAACACATCAGTGTTTCTTTTAAACTGAGGTATAACACATCCTAATCTTAAAGTGTACACTAAGATGAATTTTTACATTTGCATACAACCCAACCAGCCAGATCAAGTTATGGACTGCTAGCCATGACTGGCTAACCTAATGGTTTTACTATTATTAAGTTTAGAATGAGTGAGCATACCACTGTAGTGTCACATGATATAAAATGAAAAAAAGTTGCACAATCCCATCACAGTTTAGAATTAGAAAAGTCAAGATAACAGATTTGCTATAATACTACTATCTTTGCATGCTTTTGCTAGAGCTATCTATGTAGGAACACCATGCAAAAGATATTTTTAATGTTGAACATGTTATAACATGCAAATTAAAACATAAAATATTAAAGCCTCTGTGTTAGCCACACTTTTACTCATCTTCTCCATCAGAGTCAGTTTCAGGGTTCAACATGTTATTCTCTATTTTCTCCTGGGCACCCACCATAGTTATTTTAGATTCACAGAGGCACCTAAACCCACATAATAACCAAGTCCCTGCAAATCTACAGCTAGAACTTACTTTTTAAAAAAATATTTTATTTTTAAGTAATTTCTACACCTAATGTGGGGCTCGAACTCACAACCCCAAGATCAAGAGTGGCATACTCTATCAACTGAGTCAACCAGGTGCCTCTACAACTTAACTTCTTTTACAAATTGTCTCATGCTTTCAATTCCTGCCCCAGTTTAATACTGTGTAAGAGAAGTGAGTATTTGGTAAAGTTTAAATCATGTGCGTGTGTGTGCGTGTAACATTAAATACATCTGAAATATATTGGCAAACCTGGGACTACTCTCTTTTAGTAGGTTTGTTTTTCTTCATTTTTAGTGAATTTAAGTGTGCATCATACATGATGATCCTTGGCTTTCCAGTTTCGACATTCCAAAATGGTGTACAGATTCACACTTGGGGTTGAGCCTGTTTGCCCTTGTTCAAACCAACAAACTGGGCATTGTTTTTGCACCATCATTCAGAGCTCTAAATAGTTGTCAAGAATGTGTAACCAGACATGTAATTACCCAAAGTGCCCTTTTTCAGACCCCATGTTAACTAAGTGCATTCCCCTCATTTCTTACATTTACCAGGCTTGTTAGTGTCTCAAGATTGCTAGCCCAAAAGCTCCGAACTATCTGTGTCTAGGGCAGCATCTATTGGCTGGAATTCAGCAAATGTAGAAGAATAAAGATAATTACTTGTAGAGCAAGTTCAAGGGTTCCTTAATATAATACCAAGTTACTTCCACTTGTCGAGTGACAGAATCTTTTACATAAAGGATTTTCTCTTGGAGATAGGCAGCCTGATGTAGGAGAGTAGGACAAGTTAGACATGGTCTAGGCTTCTCTGCATAAAGTGGTGTGACCTTGAATAAGTCAGTACCCTCACCTAAATATGACCATCATTCTCTGAAAAATGCCAATAGTCATAAAGCTGTATCATTCCAAGGATGTTACAAAGATCAGAGGAAATACTGAGCAGGAAAACCCTTTGTTAACTAGTAAATGTCCTGCAATCTTCACAACTGCTTTATTTATTGAGAAGCAGTAGTTTCATGCTTTCTAGGGACCACTGAACTCATAGCCTTGAACAGGCAGTGTACATCCTCTGTTCCAGCCCTTCTCTGTAGAGTGAGAGTCCTCCTTGGACCCCACTGGGAGATATCAGGTGGCTACCCATAAGGTATGTCTTGAGAAGTGATGGATGATCTACATTTCCCCACAATACCTCCTGTACTAGAGCCTGTATCGGAACTTGAAATACCCACTTTGAAACCTTCCCATCTCATAATTTGGCAAAGCCTTTTTAGAGAGTGACAAAATATACCAAGAACTTTAAAAATGTTCATAGTCTTTGATTTTGCAATTCCACTCCCAGGGATTTATCTTGAGGAAATCCTAGCATGTGTGCTATTTAAAATAGTGACTGATTAGAAATAACCAAAGTACCCAACACCACATGATTGGTTAAATAAATTATATTACAGTCAATGCAGCCATTAAAAATTAGATTGTAACAGAATATTTAATGATGTTGAAATGTTCCTAATATATGAAGTGAAAAGGAGGTCACCTAACTGTACAATTCTGATTATATTAAACACACACTCCCACACACATGCACACCCACACATGTGTTTGCTTAGAAAAACAAAGTAAATATATTAAGTGTTAATGATTATTGGTAAGGGTTATTGGTTAATTTTGTATTTTAGTATTTTATTTTATATTTCCCCGTATTTTCTTCAATGAATACATATTATATTTATAATCAGAGAAGGTAATTTTTTTAAGTTTCTTTTGCATTAGAGAATTAAGTCTTCCAAAACTTGGTAAAAATGTGTAAGTTACCTAAAACTTACTGGTCAAAAGCATAAGTTGTCCATGTGAATCTAGTTTTTAATCCTGGATTTGCTACATTCTAAATGTGCAATCAGGGCCAAATCACTTAATGTTTCTACATCTTGGTTTTCCTTCTACGACATGGGGATAGCAAAAGTGTCTGCTACTCAGGGTCATTGAGGATGAAATAATGTAGATAAAGTGCTGGCAGACGGTGAACACCCGATAAAGTAGGGCTATTACTACTACCAGTAGCAGTGCTGGGAGAGCTACTACATTCCGCTGCACACTACCCCTGTGACATCATCACAGGTAGTGTATCAGTCTGATTTGTAGCTGCCTTCTTGCAGAGTAGAGAAGGGGAGTTGGGAGCAGAAAATGTTGAGGATTCAGGGGCCTCAGAGCTCTGCACTCAGTGGGGAGAAGCGATATTCTTTTGTATCCAGATAAAATCCTTGAGAGCAAAAACTGCCCCACTTTAACTTTCCTGACTTACAATGTTCAGAGTAGCCCAATACCAGCTGCTGGAGGAACAACATATTCTAATTTCCTGACTTGTACATAGTAAAGTTTCATTGTATTGACAGAGTCTTGCATTTAATTTCCTTTTTTAGACACAAAGCATTCCTAACAAGAAATTGGAAATAAAAGGGAATAACTACACAATGGAATACACATGCTGATTTGAATATGTCACTGAATCTCATAAATACTCGTTAAAATAAATGCATGGATGTAACAAGGGAAATAAACAGTTTTGCTTCCAAAAGCAATATGATCATACTTAGAAAATATAAAGAAAGTCATCCTCATTTTATCCATGCCACACTATATTCCCTTATTTATATTATTACATCAAGAAATTCTGTCAAACTTAGCAAAAGACAGAGTTCTTTCAAAAAATTAAATAAACATGCTTAAATTTCAATTTAAAACAAGAAGCTATTTCTAGCAATGCAGTGGGGAAAAGTCACAAAGAATAGTTCAAAGCCAGTAAGACACTATTTTAAAACATTTAGCTAATTTACAAATATCCCAGCCAAACTGGAGATTACTCAGTGCTGAAAAGTATTGCTTCTGGCTTTACAACAAGCGAATTAATTTCTTTTTTTTTTTTTTTAAGCGAATTAATTTCTATTTGGACCATTTCTTCTTTAGTTTTCTTCTGCCTTTCCCCCCAGTCATCTGTTATATAATTGTAAAATGGTCTAAGAAATTTTTTTATGATCTAACTTAAAGGTAATTCTTTATGGTGATTTACAAACTGAAGTCATTCATTATAAAGTCAGTCTATTTGAAAAATGAAAGTAACTTGTAGCTAATGGTTAGAAGAAAGTTTTGTGTGATTTTTTAAAATTCTGATGGATTTAATACAGTGCTACAAACTCAGTATATGCTTAATAAATACATGTTAGATAAGGAGAGGGATGGCAAGAGGGACAGTGAGGAAGTCACAGCAAAAACTATCAAAACCACTGCTTTTCTAAACCATCCATGTGCTAAACTGGAAACCACTACATGAGGGTAAGAAAGAATAATAGTCTTCAACTTCTCTAAGAAATATCGAAATCATTAAATTACTGTTATAGGTTGAATTATGTTCTCCCCAAAAAAGGTATGTTGAATTCCTAAACTCCAGTACCTCAGATTGTGTCCTTATTTGGAAGCAGGGTGGTTGAAGATATAATTAGTTAAGATATTGTCATCCTGGAATAGGGTGGACCCTTAATTCAATATGACTGGAGTCCTTTTGAGAAGTTGGCCATGTGAAGACACAGACAAGGAGAACGCCACATGATTGGACCTATGCAGCTGTGAGCCAACGAACACCAAAAATTGCCAGCAAACTACCAGGAGTGCAGGGAAGGACTGACTCTCCTACAGGTTTCAGAGGTAATGTTGCCTACCAATACCTTGATTTCAGATTTCCGGCCTTCAGATTGTGAGACAATACATTTCTGTTGTTTTAAGCCATCCAGTTTGTGATATTTTGTTAGGGAAGCCCTAGAAACTAATACAATTACTTTATTTCATTTTCTTTTCTTTTATTTATTTATTTTTTTTTAATTTTTTTTTTCAACGTTTATTTATTTTTGGGACAGAGAGAGACAGAGCATGAACGGGGGAGGGGCAGAGAGAGAGGGAGACACAGAATCGGAAGCAGGCTCCAGGCTCTGAGCCATCAGCCCAGAGCCCGACTCGGGGCTCGAACTCACGGACCGCGAGATCGTGACCTGGCTGAAGTCGGACGCTTAACCGACTGCGCCACCCAGGCGCCCCTTCATTTTCTTTTAAAATTTAAGTTTGTATTTTTTTTTTAAGTTTATTTATGTATCTTGAGAGAGACCAAGAGAGTGCAAGTAGGGGAGGGGCAGAGAGAGAGGGAAAAGTCTCTAGCAGGATCCACACTGTCAGCACAGAGCCTGACCATGGGGCTCGAACCATGCAGCCGTGAGACTGTCACCTGAACAAAAACCAAGAGTTGGTTACTCAACTGACTGAGCCACCCAGGTGCCCCTAAGTTTGTATTTTTTAATTCATAAAATAGATATGCTGCTAAAGGGAATTTGTAGAATCACTTCTTGAAAGGAAAAAAAAATTGTCACAGTTTTGTCAGCCAAAAAGTACTAAAATTTGATGTACTTCCTCCCAATTTTTCCTTGGAATAGTTTTTAGCTTTTGTGCAGCTATGACTATAATCTCATACAAACTTATAGTGATATTTTCAATTAGCATTACAACATACATTTCTCTATTATTACAGACTTTTCATAAACATTGTTTAAATTTGTCAATATAAGCAGTGTTGCCCAGATTATTGTTTGTAACTCTATTTTATAATTCTCCTGTTTTAACTTTCTCAATCATTCTTTTGCATCGACTCTGAGAAATTAAAAATGATCATCTCATCAACCTCTCCATAATGTGCTGTGTGAAAAACAGGAGGTAGGTTATTTAGTAAAAAACAGGCTGTCAAATAGACCCTAATAGATCACAGTCACACTTATAGACAGGAATCCTCAGATCTGTGTAGAAGATGTAGTAGGAGAGTGAAACATTTGATAATAATGAACCAGTTCGTGAATATTTGGTCTTATGCACCAGTCTGGGTGCTCTAACCACCATGACAATGCAGCTTCTGGTAGTATCGAATACAGACCCTAGGTTTCCTGATTCCCACTCCTGCATCATTTCTACTCAGGTCATGGCCGTGATTTAAAAATGCCTAATGTGCTGCTTAGTTTTGAACTCAGCATAAACCTATCTAACAGATATCTGTGTCCTATTATCATAGAAATCTTGGTTCTAAGTATACCTTCACTTGAGATTTGTAAACTTTTCTCAGCCATGGAAATCTTGTCTTCATGAACTGTTACTCATATTCCCAATTTATAAAGCATAGAAAAGCAGAACTTGTGTGATGGAAGGGAAGCAGCAATAATCTCAGCAGCCTTATTACTAACTCCCTTGGGATAGAGGCAGCCCCTGAACTGCCTCCAAGGAACCCTAAGGTTCAGAGGAACACGTTTTGTAAAAGAGAACACTAGTCTAGTTCTTTATCCACTTTGTGTTTAAAATGGCTATGCAGAAAGGGATTTTCTTTCTTTTTAAAAAAAATTTTTTTAATGTCTATTTTTTTTTTGAGAGAGAGAGAGAGAGAGAGAGAGAGAGAGAGACAGGGTGTAAGTGGGGGAGGGGCAGAGAGAGAGGGAGACACAGAATCTGAAGCAGGCTCCAGGCTCTGAGCTGTCAGCACTGAGCCCGATGCGGGGCTCGAACTCATGAATCACGAGATCATGACCTGAGCGGAAGTCCTTGGACACTTAACTGAATGCGACACACAGGCACTCCAGAAAGGGATTTTCTTAAGGTCGGAAGTGTGTAAAGAATTAAGTTATGAAAAACAGCTTTTCAATTTTTCCTAGGCCACTGGTTCTCTCTTCTGAATGACTGTCTTGTTCCCAGTTCCTGGAAATTTCAAAATGGGCAGTGACATTTCTAACTTGGCTTATGTTGCAGCCTTTTCCAAAGTACTCCCTCTTTAATTCTTCTTGCCATCTATTGGTGCCCCATTTTCTCTTCATTTTGTCCTCTCTACATAATTGAAGAGCAAAGTTGTGATTCTAAAGATCATTTTTGTGTAGCACTTCTCCACAAACACTATTATAAATCTGAAGCCAGCTAATAATGATAAGTTCTAATGCAATAAAAGATGCAATTCTGTGAGAATAAGCCATTTTTCCTTTTTGTGACTCTGAGTTGCATTTCCAGGAGTGATAAAGACTTTATGCTGATCCAAACAAACTTTCTCATCCAGCTCTTCCTCTCCCCAACATCAGGGGCCCCACTCCCAACTAACCTCAAGGAGCTGTCTTTAGCCAACAATTAGGTGATCCAGGTGATCCATGTCAGTCATCGCTGGCTTCTCGATCTGGTCCTGATGATTAGTTGGCCACTAAATATAGAACACAGACATAGATGAGAAGATGAAAATGACAATTATATTTGTTCAAAAGAATAAGAAAGGCCTCAAATTTTGTAATTCATAAATATGGCATTTACAGTTCATAGTTTGTCATCGGTAGGTCACCACTTAATCTTTTTTATAGAGCACACTTTATAGAGTATGGAATATTTTGAGAGTAGAATCACTATAATCAACTGAGAACTGCAAATCAATAGGACTGGCCAACTTGCACTAATGGAGCCTTGTGATTCATTAATTTTTAAAGGGATAAACTTGATTATGATTGAACTCCTCTTCAATGGAGGTTCTGATGCATACTGGCCAAGATCTGATCTATTTCAGTGGTGACATATTAAATAACTGAGCATGAGAGAGGCCCATTGGTCTAGTCATTTCCTGAGATTTCACTGTAGAGGACACAAATATATGATCAAATATAAATAAAAACTGTTATCTCTTCAGCTAGCAGGACTACCTTGGTCTACCCTTGGCAGAGCCTCTGATTCCATTCAGCAAACCCTCTATCAAAAACAGACATACTTGACAACTATTTAATGTCCCCAACCAGCTTCTCCCAACCACCTCCTATGGCTCACATCTTGATTTCTAAGGCTAGGGCTATCTCTGACTTCATTCTTGAGACCCCTTGAGGATTTTTTACATAAAGGACTTTTCACAGTGGAAGTTGATTGAAGCAATCCTTACATGCTTATTTGCAAAATACAAATTTACAACAAGGCTAAGTTAAGGGACAGTAACCCCCTTCATACAACATTTCAAATAGGTTTTCTAGAACTAGCAAGTTCCTCTGTGTTTAAAACACTGTTCTGTTTTTTAAATATACGTTTACAGAAAACTTTTCCTGAACTCATAAAGTAAGAGGAATCTACATTTTCTTTTTCTAGCTAGCTAGGTCCATCTAGCCCAGGTGCCCAGAGTAAAACCTGCTCCTTAACATACTCCTCACTGGCTCATCTCCATGTTTCACTTTTCCTTCTCCTTCACTTGGACTTACTGTGATCATCTCTCAAATAAACTACCTGCACCAAATCTCTGTCTCAGGATCTCCTTTTGGGAGGTCTGAACTAAGAGAACTTCCTCATGACAGAAGTGACAACATCAACAGCCCTGGTAGCTAGGGTAGGATGTCTGTTTTGCCTGTGATCTGCTTCTTCTTTTGTTGCCCTTTGATCTGCTTCTGCATCCTACGCCTTCCATCCTGTTGTGCACTAGAGTAGTTGCTTCCTTTTAATTCAACTGATACACCAGTCAAAAAAGATTCTGACTCTACCAATGCTCAAAGTTGGCTTTTAAAGGGCTTAGCTTTGCTGCCAAATCTACAGCATTCCACATGTTCCATTAACTTCCATTGCTCATATCAACCCTCTTCCACTCTGGTTAAAAGGTATGAGCAGTTGTAGGACTGAGGCCAGGGTGATGACATAAATGTGAGTTTTTAAGGTCCTGAGAGGATCTTTCAATCATTTCCATCCAAGTCCTTAATCTCACATGTTAGAAAACTGAGAGACAGAGAGGGTAAGCATTTGCTTAACACTTTGTCTATCAGAGAAGAGGAACTTAGATCTCTGACTCCTAACCTATGCTTTTCCCTTTCTGGGATTTTCCTGAACACATTCCACCACTACTTCCTTTGTTTGACTCAATTCCTCCTGCTCACTACCACTTCCATCATTTATTTCCAGTTGACCTAAGCCCTCACTGACCCTGAGCCCTTAGGTTATAATCATGTAGTCCAGTTTCACAGATCTTCTGCCCTTCTTGCCCTCATATGGAGGTTGAAAATTTCTACCAATATTTTTGCAACAAAGAAAAAACTATGAAATAAGTAAAGTGATATACAGGGAGTTGTCACTGACGACCTCTTGCATAATTGAGTTCCCCGTGGGACTTGTGTGACTGGGTAACTGCAGTGTGGCCCATTGTACCCTGGGAAGATACACATTTGTATCTCATGGCCTGCTGAATACATGAGCATCTAACTTGCCTGTGGAGCTCTTGAAAGCCAAGGCTAGGCTGTTTCTCCCTTGACTTGACTGATAATCTGGCTTCTGTTTTTAACCTCCACATCACCCATGCTTTAGCTTTTCTAGTCCCACCTAACCTGTCTAGCTTTACCTCTCAGGGTCTTCTGAATCGAGTCTTCTGGCCCAGTGTGGCCAGGTTCCTAATTTTTCCAACTTCACATTCCTTGTCTAAGCAAGCTATCTTTTCTTCCAGCCTAAAATGCCAAGTTAGCATTTATTTTCCAGATTATTATTTTGATTATCTTTTTGGGTCAGTTTATTTTGTGGTCTCAAATAGATTCTTAGGAATAAGGGCCATTACTTAAGTCTACTTCTTGGTACCATACAGCATATGGCTTATTATGGACTGAATGCTTGTGTCCCCCATGTGTTGAAACTCTAAGCCCCAATGAGGCTATATTTGTATATGGGGCCTCTAAGGAAATAATTAAGGTTAAATTCATACGGTCATAAAGGTGGGGCCCTGATAGAATAGGGGTGGGTGTCCTTATGAGATACCAGATAGCTTTTTTTTTTTTTTTTTTTTTCCTGTGAAAACCCACATGAGGACAATACTGAGAAGGTGGCCATTACAAGCCAGGGAGAGAGCTCTCACCAGAACCCAAATCAGCTGGAACATTGCTCTTGGATTTCTAGCCTCCAGAACTTCGATATAATAAATCTCTGTTATTTAAGCCACCCAGTCTATGGTATTTTGTTATGGCAGCCAGAGCTAACATAGGACTGTTGATTGAGAAAATGGCTCTCACCCTCAGATCTCAAGCAGAGTTACAAGCTGGGTAGGTGTCGATATTTCTGTGTAAAAAGTTAACTAACTTCCCACAGAGTCCAAAACAAAACCTTCCTTTGTCACCACCAGTCAACAACTGTACCCTTTCCTGTGTTCCTGACAACATCGTCCCAAGTGCGAACAAAGCTCTAAGCCACAAGTAAATCTTTTATCTTCTTGTCTACGCTAACTCTGGCATCCTATCAGATGCCAAGTCTTAAGAGTCTACTGGCCCAAGACCTTGTATCTCCTTTTTCCAGGCCTTATTACTCTGTCCTGTGCTTTTGAGATGGCCTCTTAATGGTTCTTCTAATCTCTAGTCTTCATCTTATTGACAGAAGAGGAAACAAAGGCTCAGAATTTAAGTAACATGTTTAAGGCTGCACAACTGATAACAAACTAAGTTCAAACCTAGTTTAGTTTTGCCTCAAATCTAGCATACTTTCCACTAGACCTGTTTAATGTTCTTCGTATACAGCCAGAATTCATAATGTTCTGCCTTTAACTACAGCTATTCATGAGACTCTTATACCCATTATCAAATTGTAAGCTCTTCCTTATATCTCAGGCAATAGCTAAGCCAGCGCCTTGAACTGGGTAAGGTACTTCAAGAAAAGGTACTGAATTGAAAATGGAATGTAACCATCACAATGGTGACATGGGAAATAACAGTTTAGGAGAGAGAGATTCAGGGAAAGCTTGTAGGAGAAGGAAGAGTTGGTTCCTGAGCTGTGCTTGAGGTGATGATGGAGAATCTGGCTAGGCAGAGAAGAAGTGGGTGATCAGAGGTGGGCCTCAAAATCATGAGTGAACCTGTGGAGGGAGGCTGGCTTGGGGCAGGGGGCTGCGTTTCTGCAGTGGGTTCAGCTGTGCTCACCAAGGAAGTCACTTAACTTCTTTACATGTTGGTTTTCTAATGTGTAATGTGGGAAAAATAAAAGCACCATTTGGGGTTAATGTGAATAATGAGATTATGTACGGTAAACGCTTAGCACACTGTCTGAACCTAATATGTGTTACCTGATTCTAATAATACTACTAAATATTAGTGGTAGTAATATGGTCTGAAGCATGTCATACACAGCAATCTAGCTCTTTGAGTAAATAATTTACACTCACAGATAATGCCATTGCAGTGAATAGATTAAAAAACAAAATCATTGAAACACTACTTCAATTCACAGGACCACTTTGGTTACTATGACTTTCCTAATCAATGGATTCCAGGAGTCCCTCAGAAGGGATTCTCATAGTTGAAAATCTTCAAGTCGTTGAGAGGCAGGAGAGTGCTAAACATATTCTGGGTAAAAGGTTAACTTGGCTGAATCAGAGTCTTAGCCTTTCTGAGTAGGCTGACCCAGTGAGAACCCCTATTCTACTTCCAGGCTGTGCTTTTAAGGAATTTAGCCACATTCCTTATCTTTCAGTACTTTGGTTTCCTCATCCTTAAAATGTGGATAACAATACATAAGGGCTATAAGACAGGTTAAATTGGGTCCTGTACATAAAGCATACATAATGGTACACAATGCTGACAGTGATGTTTGTGAAGCCTGATTGTGAAGGGCCTTGGATTTTCATCCTGTAAGGCTTTTGTTCTCAAAATGTGATCCCTGTAACGGCAATGCTAGCATCATCTGACAACTTGTTAGAAGTACATATTCTCAGGCCGATCCCAGACCTGCTGAAGGTGGGGTCAGCAATCAGTGCTTTTACAATCCCTCCTGGTGATTCCGACGCACTTCGGTTTCGAACCTGCTGTGAGGTAATAGGGAGCCATTGAAAGTTTTTGTACAATGGAATGATGTGATGAAAATGATCCTAGTGCGCAGACAATATATCCTTGTATAAGAGGCTCAAATTGCCTAACTACGGAAAAGCTTCCAAAGTTACTGTTAGAAGCCTGTTTATTGATCCTTAACGATCTTAGGCAAAAACTGGGGTTAGCACTTAGGGCCCCAAGCACAGTGCTCACCTAATGAAGGAGGTAAGGAAGTCAGCGCACGGCAATTAAGAGAAGCTGCTTTGGATACTATTTCCACTGAAAGCCTTGGGACCGGGCGGCCAGGTGATGCTCAACGAATTCCGCCCCTACAAGCGTGTCACAAACGTAGCCTGCAAGAAAGGAAAAGAAAACCTTGTAGGGAAACCGGAAATGAGGGTCTTAGGGGTATAGAATCTGGTGGTGGGGGAAGGGGATAGGATACACGGGGGTAAGGAAAAAGGGCGGCCCCTCGTTGGCCGGGCTACACCCCCTTCCCGTCCCTTTAGAGCCCGGGCGCGGCCGGCGGGCGGGGCGGGACGCACCCCCTGCGGGAGACAAGGCTCCGTCAGCCTCTGTGCGTTTGGGGCCAGGTCGATCCTGTTCCGTTCTGTTAGCGCGAGGTGGGGCGTCTCCTCACCCTCGGCACCTCACCGGGGACATCCCGGTCCGTCTCGTCCCTACTCTGGCCCTTTCTACGAGCGCCGCGCCGGCCGGTAGCCGCATCCCGGCCGCTGTCCGCGCTGCCCGCCGGCCGGCCATTGTTCGGGCCCCACCCCTGCTGAATATTCACGCCGAGCGGGCGGCTCGCCCCGCGCCCTCCCCAGCGGGGCTCGGGCTGGGAGTGCGTTTCCGCTCGTTTTTCCTGCCGGAGAAGGAGAGGGGGAGCTGTTTTCTCTCTCCTCAATATATTTTCGGTGTCCCGTTTCTCCTCCTCCCTCGCCGCCGCCGCCCCCTCCCTCCCCGCCTCCCTCCCCGCCTCCGCCCCCGCCTCCCGGGTTATCTTTGTCTCGCTGCCTCGCGCTCACTCGCTCAACTCTCGGCGGCGCCGCGGCCCCACGCTCCGGGCCCGTCCTCTAGGCGCGCGGCGCGGGGCGCGGGCGCCGGGGCCTGAGGCGGCGGGCGACGCCCGGGGGCCTGACGGCCGCCCCGCGCCATGGTGTGAGCGCCGCCGCCGCCGCCCCGCGCACGCTCCGTCCGCCCTCCGCGCGCGGCCCGGGCCGGCCGAGAGCCGTGACCAGCCCGCCGCCGCCGCCGCCCCCGGCCTCGCGAGGCGGAGTCCGGGCGGCCCGCTCCCTAGCGAGGAGGCGCCGTCGGCGGCCTGGCCTGTGACGGAAATAAATAGAGAAACAGATATATTTATTGGTACTATTTTGTTTGGTGGCAAAAAGGGAAAATGGCGAACGACTCCCCTGCAAAAAGTCTGGTGGACATCGACCTCTCCTCCCTGCGGGTGAGTGGCCGCGACGGGCCCCGCCGCGGGCGCGCTGGGAGCGGGGAGCTGGGGCCGCGCCCTACCCCGCCGGGCGCTCGGGCGCCGCCGCGGGCAGAGCCGCGGGCGCGGCGGCCCCTTTGTCTGCCTGCGTCGGCATGTGCGGGGCGGCGGGGCGCGACCCTCCGCCGGCGCCCCCACCCCGCCGCCCTCCGCGGCCCCGGCGCGACCCTCGAGCTCTGGGAGACCGCGCTGGGCCAAGCCCACCTGGTTTGCAAGCGCCCTTTCTCTCCGACTGCCCCGCTTTATTTATTCATTGTTGTGCTGCTTTTAAATTCTAACCCCTCCCCTCCTCTTCTCCAGGATCCTGCTGGGATTTTTGAGCTGGTGGAAGTGGTTGGAAATGGCACCTATGGACAAGTCTATAAGGTCGGTGTGGGGCGCCGTCTTTGTTTCCCGTGGCACGTTGAAACTTCTTGTTGGGGGACGAGGAAGAGGATGATAAACACGCCGCTGACTGGAGGCCACGCCACTTGGCCAAAGTTGGGAAAGGGGTTTCGCCTTGCAGTCCTTCTGTTTTTAAACAGGAGTTTATATTCAGGCTGGCCTTAAAAGACCTCACTCATTTCCTGGCTTTGAGATAAGGAAATAAGCTACACTCTTAGGCATGCACTTTTCTTCAATAAAATGGGAAAACATTTTTTTTTTTTCTATACGGCAACCTTAATTCTTTGGTTTTCTCCAATTCTGGCCCTCTGAGTTTGTGTGTATTAATGAGAATTCAGTATAGGGAGGCCTGGCCTGTGATTATCCTGAGCCACTGCCTTGGCCTTCTTGAAAATTGTCATCGTGTTGCCTCGTTTTAATGTTTGCCAAGTGCTGAAGGTGAGGAGTTTGGTGTTACCTGCGACTTTTGAAAAACTCTATCACACATCCTATTGATAGATACATACGTATTTTGGGGAAGCAGGGAGGGGCGTGTGTTTGTGCACTAGGAGCAGGAAAGAATTACAGCGTGAGGATTATAAAATCTGAATTCCAGGAATAACCTGTTTGACAGGTGTGTAATTGAAACAGAGATGAGGGAGAGTGAGGAGTCAAGAGGATGCCCAGATTGCACACCCACCCCAGGCCTGTCTCTCCCTCTCTCTCTCTCTCTTTTTTTTAACACCCGCGCCCCCCCCCCCCCCAACGGTAAATGAAACTAACAAATCTGGAGACGATGAGTCTTCTCTGAGTAGCTGACACCTGATGTGACTAACAGTGCTGTTCATTTTATTCAGTGCACATTCTGGAGCGTCTGAAAGAGCTGTAGGTAATGGAGGCACAGATCTTGAAAATTTGAAACAGAATGTTAAATTTCCCGGGTCCTGATTTATTTCTTCCTATGAAACGTTTTCTATACGTAATTTACACTGGGGGTGTTTTCTAGCTGTTAGAGTGAGTACAAGGTTGGGATAGAAAAAAAAAAAAATCTTATGAAGCAGGGCTTTGTGGTTCACCCTGAAGAATTGTCATTGTTTCATTAAAAATGGAGGGAGGGGGTTGGAAGCTGACTGTAGACGTTTTCTTAGGCCAAATTAAGTGTGGATCCTATTGTCTCTTTTATGCTTTCTGAACAGGATTTATCTGTTGATTGAACGTCCCTCCCCAGCCCCAACTTCCCCTGGCCTGGCTATGTACTGGGCTCTGTACCGGCCTGCGGTCTGAACTTGAGTCTGTATTCTTAGGTGTTCTCAAGTGAATTAGCATGTGTTTTGTTGGTTAACTGTTGGGGCCGGGGCCAGGTTTTTGAATTTGAAAGGAAGCCCTGTTAACTCAGCCTGCTGGGCTCAACTGAATTTGGAAGACTTTGGAAAATTTTGGAAAAGATTGTGTTGCAACTCACTGAGTGGCCTGGTAACTGGCTCTAAGACGTTCTCCCCAGCCCCAGTGTTTGTTTAAGCCCCAGTCGGTTTTTTTCTAACCCAGTTTTTCTGGCCAAATCTAAGTGGTGAGTGTACTCTTCCAAGTGAGTTAGCCAAAGCTTGGTTTTGACCTGGTTACACAGTAGTTGGATTGTTTGTATCTTCCTCAGTCAGCATGGATGTGAAGGGCAGTGAAGTAAACTAGAAGCCAACAATCCATTTTTAAACCAGAAGAAGAAAGAAGGAATGAAACCTGAATGTGTATTAAGTGGCTTTCAGAGGTGGGTGTTCCTTATTGGTAGTAGTTTGGGCAGGTTCTTGTTTAAGTTTTTTTCCCTCTTCATTTCCTTTGGTTCTATCCTCTCCTTCCCCCAAGCTTTTGAAATAGATTTGCTGAGCAGTGCAGTTGGGAAGCATTTGGGATACTGGCAGTGACACAGCTCTCTGACTACAAAGTCTGTACAGTTGAGAAGAAATTCTCAAATTATGCAAACCTAACAAATTAAGAAGTCTGTGCAAAAGTGGCACACACACAAAATAGTGCCTGAGATTTTGCTCACCAGCAGTTCTATTTTGTTCTGGAAAAATTAAAAAATACACAAGGAGAGAGAGTAGATCACCTAATTTAATAGTTACTAGCAGGTGACTAATCTAGTTTCATCTGTGGTCTTTCTCTCTCCATAGTATTTTAAGGTAAAGCCTAGTTACCATTTCACTAAATGCTTCAGTATGTATCATTTTGTTTTTCAGATAATCAGATAATAATTCAAATAATGCTATTCTCAAACCTAAAAAGTTAATTCCTTAGTATCAAATACTCAGCGTTAAGGTTTTCCTGATTTTTCTTATATGTTTCCTTACTATCACAGCACTTATGAACTGATACTGGGAAGTTCAGTCTTGATAGATGATAGAAATAAGGGAGGCAGTTAATATCTCCATTTTCTTCTCCCTTTCAATGTCTAATTTCTAGAACAATTTACATTATGCAGAGGAGTTTATTTAGGATTTGTTGGCGTGATTTGTATATGGTGGTTTTGGGGTTGGATTATTGACACTTAAACACTTGTTTATTGTTGCTAAACATCCACTGGTGTGAATCGCATTTGAATTGGGAAAATATTTGTGATAATTTGTTGTTTATAAAGAAGCTTTTTTTTTCCCCTTCACATAACTTCAGGTAAAATATCTTTAAGTTGAACCCTGTAGCTAATTTGTTTAAGTGTTATATTTTGTATTTTTTCTGTGAACTTTTAATTTTTTTAGTGACTGTGGTTGCTTATTTTGAGAAGATTGTATTTATGTGAGGTGAATGAGTAAAAAGAGGGAGTTTTCTGGGTTTTGATATGTTTTATGAAAGTGCCTTTTTTTGGGTAGTACCCCTAAATTTGGTGACAATTGATAAATAGTTTGAGTATAGTTCAAGAGTATATAACTATCTTAAAAGATTTGAAACACAGAATATATTCTATTTAGAGAAATTTAGTTTTTGCATTAGGTTTCTGAGGGATCACCATGAAGGCTATTCATAAATTAAAACCTAAGAAAAACCTTGTGAATTTCAGCTTACGGGGTTTCATTCAGAATAACATTTATTTATAAAAAGAGCGTTTATAAGATGATCTTGTGCATGTTGAGTAAATCTAGTGAATTTTAGTTATTTTCATCAAAGAGGGACAGTGTGAAAAATCAAAACCAGAACAAATGCTTGTTTTTGTGTTATATTGGGTTTTATTATTTTTAATATTTATTTGGCAATTTTTGTTTTTCCCTTGGGGTTACTGTTACCTTGTTATTTTGTATTTGGTGAGCATACAGTGACTAGTATTCCAAATGTCTTGACTAGGAGAAGGAAAATCCTGCTTTTGGAAAGGTACTGTAGGTAGTGAGAGGGGAGGTTAGGGAGTTTAGAATCCAGCAGGTGCAATGTCTGGGGTTGGGGCTTGCTCACAGAAAGGATGGCAGCCTTTCTGGAGATTTGAACATCTTGACCCTGTCTGAACCTGTTCTTGGAGGAAAGGTAGGCTGTAGACCTTGAGTACTCTGGGTCCAAAGACGGTAAGCAGAAGCAACACAGAGTTTGCCACCTGTTAGGGCGTGGTGCTAATGCTGTCCCCCTCATATACTGAAGAAAAGGGGAATGGGGGTGTGTGACAGAAGGGCTGAGGGTGACTTTGAGGTTTAGGGAGTAGTGGCATCTTGGGGAGAGAGATTATATGCTTGCCAGTTAAGGAGGGATGTCATTCTTTGAGCATTGAGGGGTCCTTGAAAATTTTGTTGGGATTGGGGAACCCTTGGGAGTAAGTAGGAAACCTGATCAGATGATGTTTGGGAAAGGAGCAGGTAAGATGGTTGTCCTCAGACAGTGGTCCAGAAGACGGGAGGTAAAGGCCAAAACGGTAGTAGCAGTGGTGGTAGAGGGGAAGGGTTTGGGGCTGAATTCTTGGGCATTCTTCCTCGCTGAGGTCAACCTGCTAAATTCAGTCATTATCTGCAGGCTTTGGTCGTGTCCCTTCAAATGGGGACACTGTTTGCCCACTGGATTAGGAGGAGCCTTGGGATCTGTGAAAGTGCTAAAATTACTTTCAATTGCTCAGCAGTAGAGTGCTGTAGAAATCGTGTGGCTTTTAAAAATCATTAGTCTAACATTTTGGAGCAAACAAACTTGTGGGAGAGGGTTCTCTAAATGTTATCCCTTACGTGTAGCATCTCTTGTTCTTAACTGGAGGTAAAGGCATCCAGTGGGGCAAAATGAATTTTGAGGAACTAAACGTTTCCATTGTAAGAAGGTTTCAACTGCCGCCAAGTGGCATGTACAGACTTGTTCTGAGACTTAGAGCTATGAACGCTGGAAGAATTCTGGACTTGGGTAAGGTGGGAGGAAGCCAACCCTGTTGAACATGTATTGGTGTGTAGCTCTCCTAAAAATATCAACCCCAGATTTCCAAAAACTTTTTCAATTAAACAAAATCATAAAAATAAAAAGACTTATAGAAAATCCAACCACCACATAAAATCCTACTCATGGTAGTCTTAAAATTTCTTATTGCTTGAAACTTTATAATAAATGTTTATTTGCATAGCTGTAATCTTGTATTTTTGCCTTTTTCTCTTAACCAATTTTGGTTATGTATATATTTCTATGTATTGAGATAATCCAAAAATATTATCTGGGGGCACTTTTGGTGCAGTGTGTGTGTTTGTTGGTTTTGCAGACTGATACTAGCAGGGCAAAGACTTTGAAGTAATACATCCTACTTTTGAAATAATGCATCTCTGAACAGGTGTGCTAAGCCAAGGAATAAGCATCTAAGGAGTTTCATTCCCAGGGAACTAAAAATATTTAAACTAGAGATGGATGCTTTGACACATGAATTTTATACATAGTCTTTTATTTTGTTTCTTTGCTGGATTAGTAAATACTTGGTCATCTGGTTGTGAACAGCTGCTTAAGCCAAGAGATTGCCTACTCTTAGGGCATCAGATACTTTCCACTTCTTGCGTTGTATTAAATTTATGATGCCTGTGCTTCCTATCATTAGTATCAGTGCTTTCATTTTTCTGTATTCCATTCATTTTTTAAAAATTGGTAGACAGCAAAAGAATATTTAAATAACTGTACAAGTGTACTGCTTTCAGACCCAGCTTGTCCAGACACTGAATCAGAACTGTTGACCAGAGGGCAGCACTAATGTGTATAATAATGTAATAATCTGGAAGGCTCACTCCCCATCTTCTATATGGGTCTGTCATGAACATTATACAAAAATGTAGACCATAGGACAGTTGACTGTATTCGAGTCAAGGGCTTATTCCAAGTAAGTTCTCAAAATCAAACAGTACTTATTTACAGTTTGTGATAATTTTAAGGGTTGAAACAATTGTTGGTTACCATCTTACCTTTTAAAAACAGTGCTTTAAAAACTTTCACAGATAGTGATTGCATATCATTTTACTAACTGCTTGCAAGTAGATTGCTTTTGAATATTTACTACAAACAGACTTTTCATGAATTCAAGTTGGTCTTTTATAATACTAGTCTGCATTACCAGTGTTAAAGTATTAACATATATTATCTAATTTGGGATCAATTACTTTATGATCAGGGACTAGAGATTTCCCTGATCTCTTATTTAGCTTTTGGAAGATTTGGTTGGTATTTTGCTCTTACAACATAACAGCACAGTTGAATCAGGATATTTTGAACACATGGAGGGATGGCTAGGAGGAGAATGGAGAAAGCCAGGTGATGTATTCCCAGTGACCAATGTGGCAGCCATATGTTCTCAGGTTTAATAGTGTTACATGACTGTTCAGTGGACAAAATACAATATTCTGTTAGGCTGGTTGAGTAATAAAAGTTCGCTGGCATTATTCAGAAGAGAAGTAATGTGATGGGAGGTAGTTTTTTCTATAAGAATTTCACAAGCCAGAGTAAGTTTTAGGACTTTCCAAGTGTTTAAAATTGGGATATTAGAAATCCTGATATCTGTGTGTAGCATTATGAGGAACTTAAGAACTAAGTTGAGGAGATGAGATACAAAATGTTGAACCATACTGGGCTGGTTTCATGCCACTCCCATTTCTTGCTGTGCTCTTATCCCAGCTGGGCCCTGGGCACTGTTGTGCATGTTGGGTATACACATAGTGGTGAAGGAAGCAGGCAGTTTGTTTATCCTCAAGAAATTCAGGAAGGACAGGGGAATGGACACAAAATGCCAAGTATGTAACATCCACTGTAAATCCTGTAATGTGTCTGTCTCCCTAGGTCCTCCGGCCAGCATACTTGCATTCAGACACAGCACATGCGCTGGCGCATGGAACTGGCTCAGACTTGGAGTGCGCTTTTTCAGCTCAGAAAGGCTTCTTTGTACTGTAAGATACAGTACAAACAAATGACTAGAAAAGTGAAATGAAAAAGTAGATATACAAAATACCAGCCTAAGTGTTATTATTAGAATCAAAAGATACAATGTCAAATTGCAGTAAGAGCTTTTACAGTTATTCTGTTTCTGAAATTATCAAGCTTTGAAATTATCTGAAATTATCAAGCACTGAACTGGCAGGATTGATTCTGCACGGAGATGGGGGGGGGGGGGGGCTCTTCATGAGCTCTTGGGTTGATTTGTTGCATCAGCAAGCTGGAGAATTGGGGCCATTGTCCAAGCCTAGCAGGTGTTCTCCCACCCTTGAGAAGTAGGGAACCCAGGGCACATGCTGCCCACAGCTTTGTGCATAATATGCCTTTGAGCCCTGGGGCATCATTCTAACTATCTCAAATAGGGCCCAATGCTGACAAATTATCCTGTTATGTTAAAATAATTGAAAAAAACCACACCTGTACTTTATGACTTAAAAACTTTATTTTCATTTTATGATAAGTAGGGCCTTACAAAACCTATCAAAAGTTATGAATGCACATGGTTGCAACCAAGTGATCTAAAGTTCTCATATCAGATCATGGAGTATTCCTGTTCCCAAGAGGCATGCATCTATTTTCAGCCTTTAGTTGCTACTGCTGAATTTTACTGCTGTATTTTTAAATGATATGCTTATGTGGCTATTTCTTGATTTATCAGTTTTATGCATTTCTTGACTTCTTGTAATAGTAGTTACAGTTGTTGAACTACAGTTTTGAACTTCAATAGTAGTTGAAGATTAGCTCTTAAAACTCATCCCCTCCCTTAAATGAGTGTGTATATCATAATTTTGGGTTAAGATGATAATTGTTTATGTTATTATGAGTATGAAAATACCATTTATCTCTGAGCCACCGTCTAATAGGATTACATATCCTTTTTTAACATCCCTTCCCCCTTGCATTGGCATACGTTTTCTTTTGCTTAGTTTTCTATGTACCTGTGGTTACTTTCCCCTGCAAATGCCCTAAAAGATCAGATGCGCAGCAGAGTTACGCCTTTATCAACAATTTTTCCAAATGCTTGAATACCTCAGATAATTTATTGTTCCAGATAACCTGTTGATTCCTCCTCCCGGGGAGGTACCTCACAGCTGGCCAGGCATGGTTGCCCCTTAGACCTGGTACATAACTGTTCTCTTGTATCATTTCTGTTTCCTGGATACAATAGTCTTCATCTTGGGTTTGCTATCTAATTTTCCTGAAGCACATCCTCCAGTAGCTTTATAAGAAAATGTGCATGGCATATAAAAGTTTTAAGTTCTTGCTTGGATGGCTGAAAATGTATTTATTTTTCTTTAACATTGGATTAAAAAAAAATTTTTTTAATGTTTATTTTAGAGAGAGAGAGAGAGCGCAGGTGCGCACTGAAGCACGTGCATGGTAGCCGGGAAGGGGCACAGAGGCAGACAAGAGAATCTGAAGTAGGCTCCACCCTAACAGTGCAAAGCCCAACATGGTGCTAGAACTCACAAACTGTGAAATCATGACCTGAGCCAAAGTCCGACACTCAACCAACTCAGCCACCAAGGCACTCCTTTTACATTGGATTTTTATGTTATCTGGTAGAAAATATTCTGGGTTGAATACCCAGTTTTCCCTTGGAATTTTGAAGACATTTCTTTTTTGTTTGAGTGTGACCTGTTTTAAATTTCTTCTGAGAAGCTTTGGGGATACTCTATTTATTCCTGGAGTTCTTAGGTTTTATGAGTGTCTTTCATTGTCATTCACTGATCTGCATACTTAGTTAATTCTTTTTCTTTTTATCTGGAGATGTCCTTTTTTTTCCTGGGAAATACTTTTGTTCTCACCTCCAAGGAACGTCTCTGCTTTCTCTTTCTGGAAGTTCTTTTTTTTTTTTTCTTCTGTGTTTAAGTACCAGAGCAGTGCCAGGCACAGCCCAGGTGCTTTCTTTATTTTTTAAAGCTTGCTTATTTTGAGACAACGAGAGAGAGAAAATGTGTGCACACTTGTGAGGAAGAGGGGTAGAGAGAGGGAGAGAGAGGGAGACACCCAAGCAGGCTCTGTCAGTGTGGAGCCTGATGCAGGGCTCTATACCAAAAACCGTGAAATCATGACCTGAGCTAAAATCAAGCCATCCAGGTGCCCCTCTTTCTGGAAGTTCTATTAGTCATCTCTTCAATTTATTTTATCTTTTACTTTTTTTTTTTTTTTGTCTTTTTGCTCTGTTATTATGTGTTTGACTTTACATTTCAGTATATCTATTGAATTTTTAGCTTTATTGTATTTTTAATTTATATGAGCAGCTCTCTTTCATATTTTTTGTTTTTGACTGCATCTATTCTCTTGTGGATATATCTCTATCTGAGGATATTGAGTATAGAATTTTTTTGCTAGGTTGATTTTGTTGTTTTCTTGTCTTTCTGCATTTATTTTCCTGGTTTTTTTTTTCCAGATTTTATTTTTTCCATTTGTTTATTTTGGTCTCTGTGTTTAATGCTAAAGATTTTTCTTAAATGCCCAGGTATTTCGTAACTCTGCTCATATTTAAGAGTAAGGCACTAGAAGTGAAATTGGAGGCTCAGTGTGTATGGGCAGGAGGCTGTTTGGTGATATTTCTTTTTTTTTTTTTTTTTTTTTTTTTTTTTCAACGTTTATTCATTTTTGGGACAGAGAGAGACAGAGCATGAACGGGGGAGGGGCAGAGAGAGAGGGAGACACAGAATCGGAAACAGGCTCCAGGCTCTGAGCCATCAGCCCAGAGCCCGACGCGGGGCTCGAACTCACGGACCGCGAGATCGTGACCTGGCTGAAGTCGGACGCTTAACCGACTGCGCCACCCAGGCGCCCCTGGTGATATTTCAATGTAAGCAGGATCAGTATGTTCTCATGGATGGGGAAACCCACTTTTCAATACCTGTAGATCTTTTCCTTGGAGTCACTTTTTCTCTAAGAACACTCAGAGGCCTTTCTTGCCTATGGGCTATCTGTCTATTTGTTGGAGTTCTGGGGTTCAGGGTGGAGGAATAAGGCTGGAGCTCTGCAGTCTACTATCTTAACTTTTCAACCCTGTGTTGCAGTACTTTGTCTCATTTCCTCTCATCTGGAGCATTTCTCCTTCAGTTTCTTCAGAGTTTAATCTTTGGTTTCTTATGGGTATGGTGTGATGTGAAATAGCCACCAGACTGTGAGACAGAGGAAGAGGTTCTGGGGCATTCAGTGACTAAATACTAGCGCTCTTGCTTTTAGCCATATATTTTGTCGTGTCAGTTGCTTCCAGATAATGATCTTCTTAGGGTTCTGTGGGGCTTATTACCTCACTTGGTGTCCTTCTCAGCAGGTACTTAAGTTGTAATGTTTTCCTCTTTAGTAAATGAATTGCTGCCCCATCCGTTTTTTTGCTGTCAAAACCTGATAGAAATGATTTCTGCTGTCATCCCTTCCCCTTTATCTCTTAATTCTTCTGTTTACCTTAAGATCATTTTCATGGAATTAACGTGCATGACTCATGTGATCAGTCCACCAGACTGGAAGTTAACTAGAAGTTGTATCTGATTTTAAACTTATCTTTGATTTTAAAATTATGATTTTACTCAGGCGTTTGCTTCTTTTCGTCCAGAGCAATAACAAAAACACAACAGCAACAATATTGAAAACATTGCCTGAGTGCATGACCTCTGGGCTGATACTTAATTTGGGAGATGCAAGCCCAGGGAGATGAGGAAAGCAAGGCAAGGTGCAGAGCAGGGTGATGTTATGTATCACAAGTTTTGCTGCTGCTCTGAGTAAGCCTTGAAGAAGAGATATTTTTTTTCTTGAAGAAGAGAAGTTTGCTAAACGTGTTTGTTTGGGTTTTCCTGACCCCTTTCTTGAGGTGTATTTTATGTCGTGAAATGTACCCATTGTAAGTTTACATTTCAATGATTTTTATTTTTATTTTTTAAAATTTTTAGTTTTGAGAGAGAGAGAGAGAGAGAGCGTGCACACACGTGTGTGAGCTGAGAAGAGTCAGAGAGAGAGGGAGACAGAGGATCCAAAGTGGGCTCTGAGCTAATAGCAGAGAGCCCACTGCAGGGGTCGAACTCCCAATCCATGAGATCATGACCTGAGCTGAAGTCAGACGCTTAACTGACTGACCCACCCAGGCATCCCTACATTTCACTGATTTTTAATAAATTTGCTGAGTGGTGCAACCATCATCACAGGTCAGTATTAGGATATTTTCATACCCTAGCAGGATCCCTTATAAGTATTTACAGTTAATCCCTATTTCAGCCCAGAACCCCGGACAACTACTAGTCTATTTTATGTCTCTATATATTTGCCTTTTTTGAGCATTTCTTACACTACATGAAATCATACAGTAGGTAGTCTCTTGCATCTATTTTGTTTCTTTTTTAATTTTTAATGTTTATTATTTTTGAGAGAGAGAGAGAGAGACAGAGAGATGGAATGTGAGTGGGGAGGAGCAAAGAGAGGGGGAGACACAGAATCCGAAGCAGGTTCCAGGCTCTGAGCTGTCAGCACAGAGCCCAATGTGGGGCTCAAACTCACGAACCGGGAGATCATGACCTGAGCCAAAGTCAGAGGCTTAACTGACAGAACCACCCAGGCAAGCCTCTTGCATCTGTTTTCTTATACTTTGCATAATGTTTTTGAGGTTCATCCACACTGCTAAGTATGGTAGTTTGTTCCTTTTTATTGCTGAATAGTTTTCCAGTGTATGGATAATGCTGTGTTTTGTCTATTCACTAGTTGATGGAACTTGCTGTGGTTTTTAGTTTCTGGCTGTTGTGAGTAATGCATTCAGCAGGTGTTTTGGCCTGACACCCTGGGCTTGTTCAGAAGAGCTGTGCAATTGGACTGTATCTTGGAACCTTATGTAGAATGGAGTAGGGATTTATCTGCCTGGCTCTTCCTATTTGTCAGCAGTATAACCAAACACCTCCCAGTTCTGATCACCCTGCGTGCCTGTCTGCTTCCCTGAAGCCTGTACCTTCCCCACTCTCATTATTTGTCATCCTTGGGTTTAAGTCATTTCTTTAAACATGAGTACAGTTTCTTATCTCTGTAAAGACAAACTGTTCACTATCAGTGATGTCATTGGTAATAGGAACCAGGCTAAACCAGTTTTTCTTTCTCACTGTTTTTTGGGGGGATTCCAGTGTGCAGTAGCCAGCCCATTTGCCATGTGATGCTAAATACAGGAGTGTTCTTTCATCCTTGGCAGAAGCTATTGACTCACCAGGATTTAAAAAAAAGCAAAACAATCTATAATCTTTGGCCAAAGGATGTATAGCAAGTTAAATATAAATGATTTGTTATGTCATATTGGGGAATATGATTATTCATTTGATTTGCTTCAAGTATACCTTTTAGAGTATTTTTCTCACTTTTTTATTCTTCTAAGTACTTCTATGATATGTTTTTTAAAGGAACTTACTGCATTAAAATCAGATCTGATTAAATTTAATTATGTATACTTTTTGGAAATTCTTGTGCTTAGAACTTTCATTCTTATCTGCTAATGATAGTAACAGAATACTGTTGACTGTCAGATTCTTTCTCCATTAGTTTTTCTGAGACCCTCTGTATGTAATTGTGTAGTTGTAGGATTATTCTGGTTTGAGCTCTCAGGTCAAAGACTGAATATTACCTGAGTCAGGGCTGTACATCCAAGGGACATACAATTTATTAGGGATCCTAGGTTAGGCACTCAGTATTGCCCGAGGTTGAGGATAGGATGTGCATTCAAGTGACGCACAATTCATTGGATGTATTCATTCACCTGCTAGGGCATGCCTTAATTCCAGGGCCTTTCCTCTTTGAACTCACATATTAGAGCATTTATGTTCTATGTACATATGGTCTTTTATCCATTCTTGTTGCTTCTTCCCTTAATTCCCAGACAAAACTTGTGGATGTTCAACTTTTTTTACTCTTCAGTGTTTGGAGGGCTCAGTATCTGTTTTGTGTTTCATTGCCTATAGATAATTTTTAGCCTGCTCTGCTAGGCGTGAGTTCTTTCAATCATTTATTACTCAGGTATTTAACGTGTATATGGTATGTGCCAGGCACCATGGGAGGCTTGCATGTCACTGGTGACCGTGAACAAGGAGAGAAGTCAATCAGCTTGTGTTCTTGTGGAGCACATAGCAAGCAATTTTAAGAGGATGATATTACAGATGGGGAAGAGCAGGGCTCAGGGCAGTGTATAGCTAAGCTGGATCTGATAAAGTAAATACAGTGAAACTTTTATATACAATGAAACTTCATGATTTAAATTCAGATTCTCCGGGTGAGGCAGAGATGGGTGAGGAGCAAAGAACAGTGGGCTTGTTTTGCCATGGAGCTGATGACTCATCATCCTGGTTAATAGAACTTCGAATAAAGATAGGAAGGGGTGTGTTCCATTGATTATGGTAGTTGCTCTCCCTTTTAGTTTGCCTTGAGCCATCTGTCTCTTGGGAGGCCTTGCATCCTACATCTGTTGCTGCTTTGGTGTTCATTATTGTTTTGCATCTCTTGTAACATTTTGGAGTTAGCTTATCCATTTAGCGCTCTCAGCATCCCTATAAGGTAGGGTAGGGAAAGAGCTCCCATCAGACCTCTCAGAGTGTCCTTTGAACAGCATGTGGAATAATATCTAGAATATTTGGGGAATGGATGGCCCAAAGTGGGCTACATTGTGCCCTACACTACACACATAGGAGAGACTACTTTATTCAGCTGCTGGTCCCCTTAATCTTAGGGCTGGAAGTAACCTCTGTGAAATAGGAACAGTCGTGTGCAGCTTTGTGCTATTCAAATAGTTTTTAGTAAGTTTCTAGAGTTAAGGTTATACAAGGAAGTGATTTAAAAGATGAAGTTTTGCATTTCTTTTCAGGTCTTATGTATTTACTTTTTGATAATATAGACAAAAGGTATTTTCTTTTCCTGAGCCTACCGAGTAAAATGGTTTTGTGGGCTTGTTTGAAAACAATTTAACATCAAGTGAAATATTTCTAACCTTTCTATAATTATACTGGAAAAAAGTCCTTTTTAATTACTTATGCTAACCATCAAGGTATAAAATTCTTTTTATTTTATTTAAGCAAGGCCTCTGTCATTCATCAACCCCAAGATTTAATTAGACATTTTACTAGTTTGCTATTCAATTAGCTGAAAATATTTATTTCCTTTTTTACTTATGTGAAAAATAATTTAAAATGCTAAATTGTACATGTAATTTATTTATTTTTCTTGACCTTTATTCTGTTTCATTTTTTTCTGTCTCGTACCAAGGACTTGGTCTTATTGGTAGATTGTCTTTTTCCCCTTTTTGCTCCTTTCTTTTGTATTAATTGAGTGTTTTTATGATTCCATTTTCTGGTTTATTACCTATAACTTCTACTTGTATTGTTTTATAGGTTGCTTTAGGGTTTATAGTACACAGTTTTAACCTATCATACTTTACCTTCAAATGATATAAACTTCATGTGTAATAAAAAAAAAACAAACATTACAGTAGTATCACTTTCATTTCTCCTCCCTGGCCTCACGGTATTGTTATTATACATTTTACTTTTACATATGTTATAAATCTTAAATTTACATATGTTATAAATCTTAAAACATATCTGTTATTTTTAAACAGTCAACTATCTTTTAAAAAGATAAATAGTAAGAAAAAAATACCTTATACATGTACCCATGTGGTTAGCATTTCTGGTACTCTTCATTCCTTGTGGAGATCCATATTCTCTCTGGTACCATTTTCCTTCTGCCTCAAGGACTTTACCTTTTTTTTTTTTTTTTGTTCTACAGATCTGTTAATTCTTTCAGGTTTGTATGTCTGAAAACTTTTTGAGCCTTCATTTTTGGAAGATATTTTTGCTCTGTATAGAATTCTAGGTGGCTGTTTTTTTTTTCTTTTCAGTATTTTAGAGATGTTCCTCCACTGTCATCTTACTTGCATTATTTTTATTGAGAAAGCTGTCCTTATTATGTTCCTTTGTATTTATACGTGTCATTTCTTCCCTGCCTTTTAAGATTTTCCTTACCCTTGGTTTTGAGCAGTTTGATTATGATGTGTCTTGATGGACTTTTCTTCATGTTTCTTGTGGTTGCTGTTTGTGAGCTTCTTGGATCAGTGAGCTTGGAGATTTCATCAAATTTGAAAAATCTTTGGCTAGTATTTCTTCAGTGGTTTCTTCAGTGGGCTTCATTTTGGCTGGTTTCTTTTGCTGTGCCATTAACTTTTCTTCACTGTTGATCCTGCTGTTAATTCCATCCAGTCTATTTTTTATCTCAGACATCGTATTTTTTTCATCTTTAGAAGATTTGGGTCTTGTAAAAATATTTTCTAGGTCTCTACTTGACTTTTTGAAAACATGGAATATAGTTATAATACCTATTTTAATGTCCTTGTCTGTAATTCTAATATCTGTGTCAGTCTTGGGTTAGTTTAAATAGATTTTTCTCACTTTGGTTATGTGCTGCTGTCTGGTAATCTTTGAGTGGATGCCAGACATTATGCATTTTACCTTGTTGGGTGCTGGTATTTTTTTATTCTTATAAAATATCCTTGAGGTTTGTCCTAGGGGTGCATTTAAATTACTTGGAAATAATTTGGACCTTTCGTGTCTTGTTTTTATGGTTTTTGTTAAGGAGTTCTGGAGCAGTGGTCGGTCTAATGCTAATTAACCCCCACTGCTCAGGCAAGACCTTTCTGATACTCTGCTTAGTTCCCCATGATTTATGAGTTTTTCCATTTGTTTGGCGGAACAGATACTTTTCCCATCCCTGTGTGAGCACTTTCACTGTTCTTTCTAATCCTTTTGAATAGTTTTTTTTCTCCCAGCCTTGGGTAGTTTTCTTAAGATTAGCATGAGTTGATCATTACTTGGCTGAGTATGTAGGGATCTCTCTACAGAGCTTGGGAGTTCTTCTCTTTCATTTGTGCAGCTCTCATCTCCAGTACTCTTCACCTGGAACTCTAACATCCCTTAGTCTGCCTGCACTCTAAGCTCCTTCTCCTCAACTAAGGGAGTCTGCTAGGCTCTGCTTGAGTTTCCTCTTCGTGTGCCATGCCCAAAGAGTTTGTAAAGGGAGTAAGTGCAGGCAGTTGTATGGCTCACCAAATTTGTTTCCTATCTCTCAGGGATCACTGTCTTTCATTGCCTCATGTCTAGTTTCTTAAAAACTAAAATTTTCATTAATTTTGTACAAGTTTGTTTGGGTTGTTTTAAATAGAAAGGTAAATTCATCCCCTGTTAACTCCATCTTGGGTAGAAATGAAAGTCCAGTGATAGGTCCAGTCTGTGTCTCATTATGAGACACATTATTCTTCATTATGAGACATCAGCAACATGGCAAACTGTGAAAATGACCCTTTCCCCATTTCTGATGGGAATAGTGGGGAGTAGGAGGGGAACAGTCTTGGATTTTAAACATACCATTAGAAAACAGGTTTATTGAGATACAATTCAAATACTGTATTACCCATTGAAAGTGTACAATTCAGTAGCTTTTAGTAAATTCACAGAGTTGTGTAATCAGAGCCACATTTTAGAACACCTTCATTACTTTCAAAAGAAACCCCATTACTCCAGTCCTTCTAAGACTACCTTTCTGGTTCCCCCCACCTCAGCCCTAGGCTACCTTTATTACTTTAGAACACCTTTATTACTTTAAAAAGAAACCCCATTACCCCAGTCCTTCTATGACTACCTTTCTGGTTCCCCCCACCTCAGCCATAGGCTACCACTAATATACTTTCTGTCTCTATAGGTTTAGTTATTCTGGATATTTTATATAAATGGAATCAAACAGTATGTGTTTTGTGACTGGCTTAGCATGTTTTCAAGGTTTATTCATGTTGTATGCATTGGTACTAAATTATACCACATGTTGTTAATCAGTTGATGGGCATGTGGGTTGTTGTTACTTTTGGGCTTTTAGGAATATTGCTGCTATGAACATTTGTGTATAACTTTTTGTACTGTGTTTTTCTCTTGGGTATGTATCTGGGAATATATCTGGGAATGGAATTGCTTGGTCCTATGAACTCTATGTCTAACCTGTTAGAGGACCTGCTAGACTGTTTTCCAAAGCAACTGTAATATTTTACATTTTCATCAGCAGTATATGAAGGGTTCAGTTTCTTCACTTCCTTTCCAATACTTGTAATTATCCGTCTTTTTTTTATTGTAGCCATCCTAGTGTTATATAATTTTGCTGGTTTTAATTTGCATTTCTCTGATGACTAATTGTAGTGAGGATCTTTTCATTTGCTTGCTTGCCATTTGAATTTCTTCTTTGGAGAAATGGTTATTCAGATCCTTTGCACATTTTAAAATTGTTATTATTTTAATTTTTGAATTGTAACATTTTTTTTTAATGTATGCTAAATACAACAAGTCCTTTGCCAGATATATGACTTGCAAAATTTTTCTCCCATTCTTTGGGTTGACTTTTCCCTTTCTTGATAGTGTACTTTGAAGTACAATAGTTACTCATTTTGATTAAGTCCAATTCGTCTATTATTTTGTTGCTTGTGCTTTTGGTGTCATATCTAAGAAACCACTGCCTAAGCTAAGGTTATGAAGATTTAGTTCTATGTTTTCTTTTAAGCTTTATAGTTTTAGCTCTCATATTTTAGTTCTTTGATCCATTTTGAATTGATTATTTTCAAGTGTATTTATTTATCTTGAGAGAGAGGCAGAGAGAGGGAGAGAGAGAGAGGAGAGACAGAGACAGACAGAGAGAGAGAGAGAGAGAGAGAGAGAGAGAGAGAATATCCCAAGCAGGCTGTGCACTGAGCCAAGTCTGGCAAGTGTTGGTCTTGATCTCACGGCTGTGAGATCATGACCTGAGCTGAAATCAAGAGTCAGACAATTAACTGACTGAGCCACCGAAGTATCCCCTGGATTGATTTTTGTACATTATGAAAAGGAGAGGTCCCAGTTCATTCGTCTGCATGTGTTATCCCAGCACTGTTTGTTGAAAGGACTGTTCTTTTCCTATTCATTTGTTTTGGTACACTTGTTGAAAACGCTTGACCTTGAATTGGAGGGTTTCTGAACTCTGTTTTTCTCTTTTTTAAATTTCTGAACTCTTCATTCTATTCTGTTGATCCCTTTTTTTTATCCTATACTAGTACCACACTTGTATTGATTACTGTAGTGTTGTAGTAATTCTTAAATTTTTAAAAAGTTTTTATTTATTTTGAGAGAAAGAGAGAGTGCACAGGCATGAGCTGGGGAGGGCAGAGAGGGAGACAGAATCCTAAGCAGAGTCCATGCTGTCAGGCTCTCTCCAAAACACACATTTGTGAAAGACCATCTAGAGATACTCCTGAATCCTCTTACTCCTGCAAATGCATTAAAGAATAATCTGATAATGATGATTTTAGAATCTTAGCGACCCTATAAATTAAATACTGTACAGCACAAAAGAGAAAAGAGTAAAAAATCCAGGGAACCAAGCCAAGATACCTAGATGTGATATAGATCTACCTAGATTATTTTGGCATTTCTTGTAAAAATTTCACTGTAAAAAGTTTACTGCAGAGTATGTACAAATTATATACCTAGGTGGCATACCTATCATTATCAGGAAAGTAGAGGGAAATCTGTTTCTTAAGGAAGGTCAAAGACTTTGGCCCTGAACCACTAAAAAATAGTTTGCCTTGAACTTTAAGGGTTGATTAATCAGAAATTTCTGTGAAATTAAAATCTTTATTCTTAAAATATTTCATCCAGGAGGAAAAATGTGCTTTGGTAACCTGCTATTCCATTTTGACACTGATAAATGAAAAAGTTCCTAATCTCCCATCACCCAGACCCCACCAAAAGTAGCAAATGCCCAAGGAGCTTTTCGTTTCATTTGTAGTCCTGAAACTCAGTTGACCTTGTGATAAGAGCAAGTTGTTTAATATCTTTAAGAACCTCCTTCATATAATACATGTTAAGTCTCAAATCCAAGCCAGAGTGTTGCTTCACTAGACTATGGTGACTTTAAGGCACTTTGGAAATCAGGTGGTACTACATAAATGCTAAATTACCAAGTCTTGTCAGGTGTAATTTAACAATTATTATACTCTCAAAACACAGTTTTTCTTTAACTTTTCCAACTGCTTGTATATAAATATCAGCAAAAGAGGAACTACCCAGAACACAGATTTCATCCAGGCAACCTGTTCAGAGTAAATTACAGGGAAGGAAGATTTTTGCTAAAATACACTTCCTCTGCTTGTGAAGAAACCTTTATTGGGAAATAATCTTTAACTCAGAAAATTATGCCATCTCAATGCAATATATTAATGCTTAAACATAATTATCTTTCATTTCAAAAGAGGTTCTTGAAAGAAGGCAGCAAAAAATCCCCTCTCCCCTAAAAAGTAGAAGAACTATGTTCTACGACTATCTTATATGACTAATCAGAAGAGCTTGGTCTTTGCTTTCCCCAGCAAAATGGGAAAACTACCCTTCTGTAAGTTCAAACTGGTATCAACCAGCCCTGAATAAAAATAGGAGATAAAACTCCTTTTTAAATCATTTGCAGAATTCATTTGAACATTCTGGTAATTACTTCCATGGGTGCTCATTGAATGTGAGGGTTGGGGGGAATCTTGAGGTTATCTAGACCAAACTTTGGTAAAAGAATGGACCTAAGATTAGTGTTAAACAGGTAATAGAGGTCACAGAGCTCATCAGTCACAGAAATGGTACTAAAACCTGTTTCTTTTTCGTTAAAAATAAATTCAAAATATTGCTTGTCACATAACATTTCTCCTACAAATTCCTCAATAATTTTTCATTTGCTACTTTTGGTAGGGTCTGGGTGATGGGAGATTATGATAAAAATATGAGACCCTAAGAACTATAAGAACAAATGTATGTGAACTCCACATCTGTATTTGCTTGAGCTCCATGGCAAAATACCATGGCAAGACTGGGTGGTCTAGGTGATAGAAATTTATTTCCTCACTGTATTTAGTGGCTAGAAGTCCATGACCAAGGTGTCTGCAAGTTTGATTCCTCCTGAGGCCTCTCTCCTTGGTTTGCAGATGGCTACCATCTTGCTGTGTCCTCACATGGTCTTTCCTCTGTGGGGCGTGCATCCCTGGTGTTTGTGTCCAAATTTCCTCCTCTTATAAGGCCACCAGTCAAATCTAACGGTCTCATTTTAACCTCATCACCTCTTGAAAAGTCTTGTCTCTAAATACAGTCACATTCTGAGGTATGGGGAGGTTAGGGCTTCAACATATAAATTTTGAGGGGGGATGGGGAATGACACAGTTCATTTCATAACAATACCATAATGGTTTTTTTTCACAGTACACACACAGAAAACAAATAACTGTGCTATCAGGTAGTAATCTATATTAACTAATAAGATTTTCATTTTTAAAAACTAAAACTACATATGGTCTTCTGTTCAGATACACATATAGCATATTTATTAAATACAGAAATACTAATCGACTTGTAGATGATGGAGATAGAAATTGGCAAAAAAACACAGTCTGTGTTTTCATGGAGTGTAATAAGATAAAATATATCAATCAGGTGGTGATAAATGGCTTTTTCAGTTGACTTTGCTGGGTAACCACCCCCAAAACTTAATGGCATAAAACAACCATCATTTTATTTGCTTATGATTCTATGGGTCAGCAATTTGGACCGGGGCCAAGCTCTGCATGGTATTCTCTTGCTGGTCTCTCCGAAGGCCCCTCAGGCAGCTGCAGTCACCTGTCAGCTCACCAGGAGCTGCATACTGGAAGATAGGGGCTGGCAAACCTTTTCAGCACCCTGTTGTTTTCTTTGATCACTGTTTTCTCTGTCATATCATGGTTCTTTCTATTCCTTTCATTCTTCATTAAGGAATATTAAAAAGGTTTTGGATATTATGGAAGATTCCATTTTGGGGCTTTAGATGGAGATACAATGCTGACTTTTTAGAGTTTATTTATTTATTTATTTATTTACTTATTAAATACTTTATTTTTAATTAATCTCTACACCCAGCCTGGGGCTCAGACTTTTACAACCCTGAGATCAAGAGTTGTGTGAGCATCCCTGAAATATCTTTATTTTACAAAAAAGTCTAATTACTCTTAACTGCAGTGTTACCACATGTCCTATTTTATGTGTAGGAGTTAGGATTTTCCATCCATTTACTTGGCTAGGATGACAATAGCAAAATGATAAATAAGTCATAAGTTTGCTTTGGTTTTAGGTGCTCAACTGCTGCCTCCACTCCTGTATGGCAGTGCTAGGCCTGCTTTTCTTAGCTCAAGAGGAAATAAGAATAGGGCTTGGGCCAAAGGAAGTCATGCATACCCAGCTTGCAGTTTGTGAGCTTTCTCATTGGTGGTTAGGAGAGTAAGTGAAGTTTATTTCCTTCCCCAAAATGTTGATTATGAAGAGGAAATGAGATCTGTCTACAGGTAAACTAACCAGATTGTATCTGCTGTTTATGTGTCAGAAGATGGAATTTGAAAATGAGTTCCAATTCTTAGGAAGGATGAAAGAAACAGTAGGATTGAGGTTGAAGTGTCTGAGGTTAAGGCTCTTGTATATTAATTCTTAATTTCTTTATGTGGGAAAAGAACAAACTCTTGGCATGAATTATCAGTTATTTCTAAAATTCGTAGTCTTCACTCATTAGAGGACAAGTTTGCATAGGCTCCATTATGAGGTCATTTTTAGTTTCAGTTGGTTGGGCTTATGGGGTATGGATGTCTAAGGTATGCTACAGGCCATGCATAGGCTTTTTGTTTAAGAGTTGAGGGTATTTCCACAATGATTTTGATGGGTTTAGAAAAGAATCAGAATGTGCTAAGCTCAGTGAGGACTCAGTTAGCCTTTGATAATGTTATTGTACAAATTAATGGAAATGGAGAGGTGAAGACAGAATAGAAAAAATGCTGACATTGGAGGCTGGACTGATTTGTGGGAGGTTTGGAACCACCATACTATAATTGAATAAGAGGGGACACCTTGACAGTGTGTTAAAATAATAAGTTATTCGAGTACTGACTCAGATCTTATATATACATTTCCTCATTTTTATCTTTATTTTATGTATGCATAGATAGGTTAAGTAATTTGCCTATAGGCACATAACTAAGCAGTGGAGAAACCAGATTTTAAGGCTTTTCAAGTCTTGACTTTTAAGTTTAGCACTTAACCATTTGCCAAACTGTTGCCCAGGGTATTGACAGGTTGAGTTGATGGGCAAGATTGTTTCTAGGCAGAGAGAAGGTAGGAGAGTTGGGGGCCCTGGATGACAATGGGAAGAGGGAGGGAGGGGGAATTAGGGTCGAGTTGAGCAGCAAAGGAGGGCAGAAGTTTCTAGCCATGAAGTTTTCCTTTTTCCCCCTCATTTTCTGTGCCTAGTTTGGTGCTTCTCAAACTTTAATGTTCACTTGAGTCAGCTGGGTTGCTTGTTAAAATCCAAGCTTCTCACCGATTCACAGGGTCTGAGATGGTGCTTGAGATTATACATTTCTAATATGCCCCCAGGCGGTGCTAAACTAATTTCACACTTTGAACACTAAGGACCTAGGCAGGAAAAAAACAAAACAAAACAAAACAAAAAACCGGAAGTGTTGGTAGTTAGCAGCTGATTTAGACATTTCATTGGAACACAGCTGTAAGAGTGGCTTATCTGGGCGAGGATTATGTCTTATCTGTGTGTTGTATCTGTCTTGTTTATCTGTAGGTTCAAAATCAGCAATTTTGTGAATGGGCCATAACTTTCAGTTGGGATTGTAGGCTGAGATTCACAGGATGTTTGTGTCTGGGAAGGCTGTTAGCAATTATGTAGCTGGATCTCTTAGGTTATATAGATGGAACAGCGGTGGATTTTTGGCCTGGTCAGGACTAGGTCATAGAGGTCTGTCTCCTGTGCTCTCACCCTCGAGTGCTTTCTTTCTGGGTGGAAAGCAGTGCAGTGAAGTGATTTAGTGACATGGCAAAAGTCAAAATATGATTTTCATATTCCGTTTTAGTTTGTAGTGCATTTCCTAGCATAAAAGTTAAGGGTCTCAGAGAGTGAATGAATAAAGGCATGAGCTGAGGTTTCCAGGTGAAGCCGTCACAGAGTGGGTCAGAGGCTGAGGATGGTATCTGAACTGTGGCAGTGTATTTCTAGTGAAAATAGATGACGCCACTATGCTGTTGTGGAGCAGGTTGCAGACCCAAACAGAGGCAGGCCTTTCAGACAACAGCTGTGTTTTGAGTCAAGAGAGGAAAAATGGGCAGGTGTGAATGTAATCAAGTGGATAACTCGGGAAAGACTTTTAGGCTTGCTATTTAGTTCGTGGTTATATGCTCTCTTGTGTCTGGGAAAACAGGCAGTAGAAAGTATCATTGTTGGAATAGGAAATTCAAACGCCCGATTGTGAAAAAAGGAAGTTCTAAAAGGGGGACTGGTGGATGGAAGAGAGGAAGAACTTGAAGATTTAAAGTACTACTGAGAAGCAAGAAAAAAATGTCTGGGCAGAGATGTGTATGTCACAGTTGTACCTAAGTGTGTATCTTGTGGGGGGGATAGTGGATAAAGTCAGTGTTTTTATGTTGAAGTCTTGGAATTAGATTGTGTTCTGAAAAGAACTTCAGAGAGCCTCTAATTCAGCCTCAAGGTCCCAGAGAAGTGGAGGGAACAAATGGCTTAAGATATTTATCAGCTGTCTAGTAAACTGCCAAATGGACTTTGCATTTTTCCCTGAAATGGCTTGTTGATACTCTTTCTCTCATCTTACTCATTTTTTAAAAATACACTTTACTACATACATACTTTTACTAATACAGGGCCTGTTATGTGCAGGCACTGTAATAACCATTTTTCTTTTTATCATTTTCCTTTGGATTTTGACTTTGTGCTTTCTGAAAATTCAGATATTCAGGCTGATTTAGTAATCTTTTGTTTCTCTTTTTTTGATACAGGAATACCTACCTCGTTTGTCTTTCTGAGGCTTGAATTTGGAAAGCAAAGTTTTTGCTGAAACTGATTTTGCCAGAATTGGTATTATTATATTTTGTGGTTTCTTGTGTCAGTTGCATCAGATTGGCCTTTAGAGAACATTTTTAATACTTGATTTTTCTGTGTGTCACATTAATAAAAAACACATTTTATAATTTGTCCTTTAAAAGAACTGTACTGTAGCAGAATTGCCTTTAGCGCTATTTTCAGGAGCTTTATTACCATGAATTCAGATCTCAGTCATTTAAAAAGTACAGAAGTAACATTCCCATTTTACAAATATATGCCTGTAAAATTTAATGTTCACCGTAGGACATTTCAGTAGGCTCTGAGGTTAAAAAAAGAATAAAAGTTAGAAATTGGCAATATTTCATGGGAGACATTGATACAAAGGTAATCCCCGAAAATAGCCTGGAGAATCTGAAATGCACTTCTTCATGACTTTGGAGAGGTGCATTGTTTTCCTCTAGACCAGTGTAAAAAGACTATTTTATGAGAGCAGGTGGCCCAGACTTTGTGAACTAAGGGGCTGATGGGTAGGAGAAAGAAGGGCCCCAGGAGGCAGTCTGTATGTGAAATGTATTTGAGTAGCCTATTAAGGTTAGGTGTTGTGTTGCGTTTTGTTTTGTTTTGTTTTGTTTTGTTTTGTTTTGTTTTGTTTTGTTTTGTGGTAACTCGTATAGAATATAAGAGTTGTCCTAAAGCTGTGTCATGCTTTCCTTCCGCTCCATAGCAAATGCCTGGCAGGCGGAGCCCCTCTCTCATCTTCTTGTTTTTGCCTGACCAGTAAAAGTCAGAAAGACAGTAGGCTCGCTTTCAGCTGATGACAACTTCTCTATCTACTTTTATTTCCTAACTCCCGCTGCACCAGCTAAACAGAGGTCCTTCTGAGTATCTTCTTGTGTCCTCAAAGCTCCTTGACTACAGTTTACAACAGAGAAACAGTAATAGTGGGAAATCTGAAGCCATGGGCAAGAGGTTCTCAACCCTCATGTATCTTGGAATCACTGGGGAGTGTTTAAGCCTCACCTAAACCAGTGAGTCCTAGGCTTGCCTGCACATCACAGTCACTTAGGGAGCTGGGGGAAAAAAAAAAGATGACTGTTTTGAAACCCTAGAGACTCCGAACTGACACCCAGGTGACACCTGGCTGGGATTTTTAAAAGCTCCCTAGGTTGTTCTAAGGTGCTTTCACACTTGTCTGGAATTTGTAAGTTTCTGCCCTGTGGCTCTTTTGGGGGTTGAATTTGGAAGTCCTCTGAGTATATTAACTGATGTAAGGATAGATTTTAAAAAAAATGCTCATCACCGTTTTGGCTTCAAGTCTACAAGATAACATGAAAAGAGACATTGTCTCATCATGTCCTGTGCCAAAATCAGCATCTCAACACTGTTGCATGTGAAAGGAAAACTCTGGTGGGTGGCATTTGTGGCTGATAATTTGGGGAGGGGCCAGGCCACCTGTGGCATTCACCTATGGCATTCAGCATTCTGTAGGGCTTAACTGGGTAGTTTATATCATGGATTTCATCTCTAAGTCTTTGCTTGTCCTTACGAGGTATTTCTTTGTGGCCCCCTCATTTCTGTTGGTGGAAGTCTGGATCAAAGCTAAGTGTCTTGATGAGTCCACGGAATGTTGCATGACCTGTGTAGGGGAATCCTTGACCTGTTGTTTTTAGTTTCACAGCCTTCTCAGGTTTGGGTGATGCTGGAAGGAAGTTGGACTCTGGCTGGGGATAACGCATTCAGCCATGCCATCTCTAATACTGTGACTGTGAGGATAAACCAGATTTATATGCAAGGAGTTGCAAATTTAAGACTTTTGAAACTGGCTTTCTGATGTTTGATGATTCAGAATTATAAAGGGTCTTTGGTGATTCAAGAACTTCAGAGGAGTTGTGAAAACTACTTTTGAATTAGTGTGGTATTTACTACCCCTAGGTTATGTGGTCTGCTTCAGTATGTAGGTATGGGTGCCATGCCACAGAGAACCAGTAATTTGCTAATTTATGATCCTTTCCTCTTTAGTATTTTAGTTTTGATTTTATTGTTGACTATCATCAGTTTTAGCTAAATATCAGCTAATAATAGCTAGTCATCTTGGAGTTCCTTGTGGGCTTTTAATGGTTGTTAGTAAAAAGCCTTCTTTTCAGTTTTCCACTTTGCATTGGCCTGGCTAGTACTGTCACATTGCCATTATGAAGGCTTCCAGTTTTACTTAGAACATAAATAACTTTATTTTGGAGTGAAAGGGCCTCAGTGGACAAGATTATTGAACACATTCCTTGAACTACATAAGGAAGTTCAAATTTTGTGATTTGTTTCACCTGATCGTCTTACAAATGAGATAGAAGAGGACTTCAGTTCTACTTCTTTGGAACTTTCTCATGATTTGTTTGAATAGTTTGCAGGTGATCTATAAGAACATAGAACATTTAGGATTTTCTCAGGTAGCTACCATTTTCCAAATGGTATTTGGAAATTATTTCCAAATGGTATTTGGAAATTATTTCCAAATCCAAAGAAAAGGATTTATTTCTTGTAAGCTCAGTAGAGTATATTTTAAAGGCCTTAAGCTAGTTTACAAAAAATATTTCAACAAATACTATTATCTCAAAACACCCAGAAGTATAAAGAACCTTGTATAGTCAGTGAGGTTGTTGTCGTTTGGTTGTAATTGCAGAACTCCTTAGAGTTTTATCTGAAGTGAAAATTATTTTTGTCAGATGTAGCTTACCAAATAAATGGCTTGTGTTTTAAACTTTCTGTGTGTCTTTGCAAATACAGATTAATATAAAATGAAAGAGAAATAAGCACTTAATGGTTTAGTTGGCAGTTAGCTCTTGTGTTAGAAATTGTAAAACAGAAAGTGCTCAGCACATTTAGGACTCCATGTAGGGAACCTGTGGAACAAAAGACCTAGAACATCATGAAGTCCAGCTTGCTCTCATGAAGTAATGAGGAAATACCCAGAGTTGGTAACCTTAAGACTACAGCCCAAATAATCTCCTGATTTCCCAGTCAAGAGCATTGTTGGGATTTTGATTCAGACCTACAGACTGTCATAGCATATTTCTCCGCAGCGTGTTAGCAAGGTCATGACCAGTGCTTTTCCTTCCCTCGGGCACTTGTTAGACACTGATTGCTAGGCCCCACCTCACAGTTTTAGGTCCAGTAGGTATAGATAGAATGGGGCTGAGAATCTGCATTTCTAGGAAGTTAGTGGGCAGTGTGGAAGCTGCTGGTCTGGGGACTACATTTCAAGGTAATGTTTGTATATTTTAATTGCCTGGGGAGCTTTCCTCCCAACATTTTATTATGAAAAATTTTAAACCTACAGAAAAGTTAGAAGTTAACTATATAATCAAAAATTATTTATATCCATCTCTTAGATTTTATAATTAATATTTTATTATATTTACTTCCTCACATAGTTAACAGTCCGTTCTTATTTTTTAAAGACTTTACTTTCTTAGAATAGTTTGGGGTTTGCCACAAAATTAAAAGAAGGTGCAGAGATTTCCCATATACTTCCTGTTCCCCACACATGCATAGCCTCTCCTATTTTTAATATCCCCCACCAAAGTGGTATATTTGTTAGAATTGATGAAACTACATTGACACATCATTATCACCCAGAGTCATAGTTCATATCAGTTCATCTATGGGTTTGGACACATATCTGTCATTATAGTATCATAGAGTATTTTCACTGCCTTAAAAATCCTCTTTTAAAAATGAAATGATGTATGGAAGCTAAGGGGAAAGGAAAGGATTTTGAATCTGAACCTGATGCCCCTTGTTCCTGTTTTTTGAGATTCTTTTTAAATGAAATAAGTTTTGGTTGCTGTTGGTGGATTTTACCATTCTTCCCTTCCTCCAGAAATGATTAGGAAAATTATTAAGAGTCCCATAATCTTCTGTGGACTTACCAATATAGTGAATCCTCTCCTTAATTTTGAATTATTCGTCAGAATTGTAAGGGAAGCTGGTTCTGCAAGTTTCTGTGTAACAGATATAGTAAAACCGGCGTTGAAAGGGTAGGTGTAGATTTTAATATAATTTATTATTAATTTAAAAAACAGTGGGAGATGAAATGGGCTCAGAAAGTCAACAGGGGTAGCTGGTGTATAATTTACTGTGGCCCTGGGGCTGAAGTGACCCACACACCTTCCTTCATAAACTCTCCAGAACTTACTTACTTTGTGTTGACTTTGTTCCTTTGAGAACTGATAACTCCTCGGGAGTATAATCAAGATGGGCTTGTGTGGAGTGGGGCTGAAAGGAAAATGGCTGGCGCCCATTCAGAATGAGTGGTTTTACCATCTTGAGATGAGTAATGTTTAAAAGTTTAGCTACTCAGAAAATGAGATGTTACAAAATCCAGGGGAATTTTTTTCTCCCCTTCCTACCCCGTGCGAATATATTTCCCCTCTTCCCTAGCTATTTTGACAAAATGGAAAGCAGTCTCTCCTTCTCAGGTGGCTTCACTTAGCTGTTACTCCTTCCCCTCCCAACCACATTGAAGTGCTGGTGGGCTTGGAAAGACAAAAGTGTAGTCTCTTGGAGCCTTTATCCTTTGTGTATTTAGGATCTTACAGCTGTCAGTCCTCCTGGCCTGGGACCCTGTGTCAACTGACCTCTCAGCCAGTATGACAGCATCCCAGATAGGTTTTTCAGGTGACTTCCAGGACTGTGGTTTGGAACTGATGGGATACTTGTGTTGTGAAATCTTGCGCCCAGTAAGCCTCAGTGATCTAAAGTCAGCCTGTCACTCGCATGCTTTCTAAATGCCCCTTACCCTGGCCTGGAGTCTCTGTGTCTGCCTAACACAAAAGCAACTGAGCCCAGAGCTGGTGGTTGTCCCTGATCTTCTGTGATTGAGGAAGGAAGTGACCATTGCTGGTGATGGTCAGAGATGGTCAAGAGAGGCCTGACTCTTCAGGGGAAGGATGAAGGGATTTTGGAAACCACTTAGTATAAGGCCTGTACAAGACCTTTGTGGTCATCTGGTCCATTAACCTCATGGGGCCCAGAGAGGTTAAACTTCTTTCATGAGGTCACCCAGCAAGTTGGTGTCAGGGTAGGTCCTAGAATTAGAACTTGGATCTCTTTGAAAGCTGGCATTGGTGAAATGAACACTGGGCATTAGGCAGTGCTATTGATGTAGGAGCAGCAACAGATAGATACTCTGATGTCGAGGAAGAGGAGAGGAGTCAGGAAGGTGTAGGTGGTTGGCTTCTCAGCCTCCTGTGGCTCTCAGTTTGTCAGGCCAAAGGGCAAAATGTACAGAGTGTTTGGGACAGTGGGAAGAATAGGAATTTGGAGCCAGACAGACTGAGATTTAAATATCTTTTCCACCATTATTAGCTTGGAAACCTCAGATAAATTATGTTCTCTTTGAATTTTTCTGACCTGAAAAATAGAGATAGTATACTTCCCCTCCCCCCAATCAAGCTTCACCTTGAAGGTGACATCCTCTGTGTGCAGGTGGCCTTGTACAGTGCCAGTCCAGGATAGGTGATCAGCACATAGTTGTCTTCTAAGGGCTCACCAGCTCCTGGGCAACCACTTTCCTAGACAGATGACAGGCTCTGCTATAGAAAGAGCAAAGATTTGGAATGGTATTTCTAAGCCAGTTCCATTTCTATCACAATCTAGTTGTGTGACCTTGAAAAACTCACTTAACCTCCTAGAGCTTTTGTTCCCTGAACTGCAACCTGGGGATAGTAGTACTAAGCTCAGAGGGATGGAGAACTGAGGGCGGATCTCGCAGTGTGTAGCATGTGGGGGCATTTCATAAATTTAACAGCTTGCTCCTGCGAGTGTCTGCTAAGAATTTCTTTGTCTTTTTTCTTCTGTTATTAGTGAAACTGTTGATAGAACAGAGATCCTATGAGTGAGTTGATTCATTTCTTTAGTTATAGAGAAGATTGAAATTTTGAAATCTGTGCAGAATCAAATAGATGGAAAATATAAAGAAAACAATCACCTGGTAACATATTATATCCATCCTCTAGCCCCTTATTTTTTCTTTTACGTTGTAGCAGCTGATTGTTACATGTATAGAGTTTACTACAGTATTAAAAAAAAACCCAGTGGGGTACCTGGGTGGCTTAGTTGGTTAAGTGTCTGACATGATATCAGCTCAGATCATGATACCAGGGTCATGGGCTCGAACCCTGCATCAGACTCTGCTCTGAACGTGGAGCCTGCTTAGGATTCTTTCATGAGGTAGTTTACTTAAAAGATTGTAATTGCCCTTATTACATAGCATGCCAGAATTTTTATATGTATGTATTTTTTCCCATTTCCATTGTCTGTATCTATAATCATACACCCATTTGCCAAATGAACAGCGTTTGGTTGTTACCTATTCACTCACGCACACATTGGCAAGCTCAAGGCTCTGTGTGTTGCTCTGAGAACTGGCCTTCCTTCCCTATGCTCCTGTGGTCTCACATGCAGAGGGTTGGCTGCTTTGACTGTAGTCAACCCTTCTTCCTTGTGTGCTTTCTGGTCCTGTTTTGTAGGGAGAGAGGTTCCACATCTGTGTGCTGGTCGTGTTATCCAGGGAACAAACAGCATGACCATCACTCTGGTCTGGCTAGAACTGAAATCTGGGGTGGTTGTGGAGTGAAAGAAGCCTCCTGAGAAAATTTCCTCAGCATCGGTGGACCTGGAGGAAAGGGGAAGGGAGTCAGAAGGGGAAAGGCCCAGTTTTGACTTGTATCTGTGGGCAGGGTGCTGTTCAGAGACAAAGAGAAGGCATCAGACTAAGATTATACCACCTCCCTTCTCACTCGCCAGAACTTAAAATTACTCTGTGCAGCACTAAAGCCTTTTGTTTTTCCCTTTGTATACAGTAAAGGTTTAACATGCAGGTGTACAGTGTAGTGACTGAGTTTGAGTTGCTGTATAAGTGAGATCTCTGTTAAGATGGCAAGGAGGTGTTAGGCTGGAAAGCAGGAAAGTTCTAGGGTGGAAAGGGAAGAGTGAAGGGGATGGGGGGGCAGTCTTGCAGTGACAAATGGGGTTCTCCACAGCAGGCTTCCAGACTAACATTTTTGCTAGGGTTAGCCCTGTTTCTCTTCATCTCTGTACTAGACAGGTGGAAGTTGTCAGAGGGCAAAGGTCTTCATTTCTTGGACAGTGTCTGAGCGGAAGGCTGTTTGAACAGCTTGGCCAGGACACCAGCTAGGCACCATCTGTTTTATTTTTGTAGTGGGGTTTCCTGCAGAGATCAAATGAAAAATCAGTAAGTTTTGGAGTAAATGCTTCCCATGATACCCTTAAGTCACTCTTTTCTGTCATTTGTTGGGGGTGGGGTAGGGCCAAGGCAAAAAGGCAGGTAAGGGCCAACTGGCCCATAGGAGGCCCTTTGCAGCTAGCCAAGGAATTCAGGCTTCATCCTAAACTTGCAGGATGAAGGAGTTGAAGCAGTAGAAGGAGAGAGTCAGGTTTGAACGTGGAAAGAGCAGGAGTGGAGGAGGTGGCATGGGGCAAAGTGTGGCTGAAGCAAGGAGAACTGTTTGGATGCTGTTGGAATGGGAGCTGGAAATGGAGGTAGAAAGAAGGGTATAAATTCGAGAGTGGGATGAATATGATGGTTACAGGTTAAATTGTGATTGTGACACTGAAGTCTCAGAACTTGGAATGGTTGCTCACAGATGTTCTTATGGACGAGTGGTGCTTTTTCTGTAGGGGAGAAACTGACTTCTCCGACCTTCTATTTTCTAATGCTTTCCCCCGTTAACACTTTGTAGAAGTCCACTATTTATAGGTGTTTCATTCCACCAAAAGCAAGTGAGTATTAGATGTTTTCAAAGTTTAAAAATTCTAGAGGTGGTGCTGCAGCTGAGGTCCAAATTCCTTCCCATTTGTTTTCACACAGTCCCTGGCAATAGCCTTCTTCTTAAACCCAACTGGCCTATCTATATCTGATCTGTTCCCTACAGCTCAGCTGTAAGGATCTGTTCAGAACAAAAGCCTTATTATGTCACCCTCCTTCAGGGATTGCCCATTATGCATAGGATAAAGGCCAAACTCTTTAATATGACTATGTCCAGGCTAGTCCAGCCTCTTACTTGGTCCAGGCCCCATCCAGGCACCATGGTCCCGTTTCGTGCTGCCAACCGCACTGGCCTCTGTCAGCCCCTGCCTCTTACCCGGGTCCTGCTCGCCAGGCACCTGAGACTTCGGCAGGTCCCTCCCTTATGTCATCCTCATCTTGGTCCTGGTCACAAATATAGGCACTTTTAGCACTGTCTTTTGCTGACATAGCCTGTGGCACAGTTGTGTTTTTACATTTGTTTGTGTAATCTTTGATTAGTGCCAGAGAGGGATCGCCACTGTGTATCTGTACCCCATTGCGTATCAGAGTTGGCTGGCACATAACTGGTCCTTACTTGTTTTGAGTTCATCTCTAGTGCATTGTAATAACTCGTTCTGTTGCAGATTCTCCATCATTTAGGAAAGTTGTATCAGTGTGTTTTTTCTGATTGACCAACACAAGATAAACTCCATTGTAGTGTGTCCCCTAGTAGTACCTGTTCTGACTTTGTAACACTCATTTTTTACTGTAGTGAATTGTTGCTCTCTCCTGCTAGGATGTAAGCTTTATAATTGCTGTTTGTGACACTTAGGGTACTTGGTACCTTGGTACCCTTAGTTAATAAAAGTTTATTGACTTAAAGTACATTTCAGAAAGATATCTATTAAAATAAAAGTAATGAAAGCTTTGGTATCAAAAGATTAATCAGTCCTTCCATCTTTCTCCCTCTTTTCCTCTTTCTTCCCCCGTTCCTCATTTCCTTTCTTTCTCTCTTTTGACAAATCATTTTTACTATCTCAGTATTACTGTGTGCTGTACTATCATGAGCTGTCCACACACAGGAAAAAGGGGCTTTTGGGTAATTTGGAGTTTTGATTATGAGAAGTTAGTCATTATGACAAATCTGTGAAACATGGATGATAAAGCTGCTAATAAAATTTAATCTTGCGCAATTATTTGTCACCTGGAAAAGCTGCCATTCTGATATTTGTGCTTTTTCTCTTGCTTGGGGTGTGTGGGTTTCTTTTGGTCAGACATTTTGAATGATGTATGTTTTCTGAGAGATGCAAAAGTGGGGCCAGGGGTGTCGGTTTACTCTAGCGGTAATGAGCTGCCACCCTTATTTGGGGAATGAGGGCTGTGTCCCCGTTTTAATTTTTGGATTAAATTAAGTTGGTTACATGGTTCAAAAGAATTCATAAATTTATAAATTGGTCCAAATTACTTAGGTTAATTAGGAATTATCTGGTGTGAGGTGTTTTGTTTCTTGTTTTTTCCCTATTGCTAATTGTTGTCTCTGATGGATCTGAGATTGGGAAATATTTAGTAGTATTATCTGGAAGCGAGGCAGGCCTGGAGTAGTCTGGAGGTGGGTCTGCCTAGTGTTTTATTAAACATGCTGATGAGTGCACACATTAAAGATAATGGGTGTTCCTTTTCTTTTCTCTGCCACTCCTTTTGAATTGCTCAAAGCCAGGAGCCTATGTCTGGAACAGGTGACTCAGATGAAAGAAAGTTTGAAAAGGAAAAAAGCTGTCATTTCTGGTTACTCACTATCATTCAAGCCCAAATTATGCTTTTCTTTTTACTCTCTCTTCCCTTCTTGCTCCTTCATTTAGATTCCTGTCTCCTGACTTTTTAAATAAAAAGTTTGACAGGAGTAAATGGAAGTGGAAAGGAAGGTCGTGAGTTAATATTTGTTGGTCCCTTTCTCTGTGGCAGGCTGTGGAAACATGATGAAATTCAGAGAGGTTACCTAACTTGTCGACATACTGAAGCTGATAGGTGGTAGCAAGGGCTGGGCCTGGACCAGGGTTTGACTCAGAGCTCACTTCTGGACCATGGTGCCTGCACTGCCTTGTCACCACCACAGAACATGTGCTTCAGAGTCAACAGTAACAACTGCCTGCCCTACCCTGCCCTGGCCGAACAAAACAAACAAACAAAATTAAAAATGGAGACATCTCCTTTTTACTTATCTGAAGTCACTGAAATACATTCCTAAACATTGGGATACTTCAAACACCAAGGAGTATCTACATAAACCTTGGATCATTCTTAATCCATTGAACAAAAGAAATTAGAGAAACAGCTTCTCACCAGGAACTGTCTTGGACTTTTCATGAACACAGGGGCCAACCTGAAGGATTATAGCATTTTAGGCTTTATACTGAGAAAATACTGAGAAATGCCTACAGTCAGTACTGGAAATAACTTTTATGTAGTTGTTTTTTGTTTTTTTTTTTTGTTTGTTTTTTTTAAGGCGGTAGGATGTCTTCTTTTTATATCGAGCAATTAAAGTCAGTTTCGGTTGAACAAAATTGATAGTAGTTGCCTCTGGGAGGTGATTTAGTGCTTTGAGATTTGTAAAGTGAAAGAAATAAGATAATGATCTGCAGAAGTTTTTTTCGGTTCAGTGATTTTTTTTTTTTTTTTTTTCCTGTTTCTCGAATCTGTCTTATTCCCCACCATTCTCCTGTACTTTCAGAGTACTTTAGGGACTCTGGTGCTTTCTGCAGCATCTAATGACCTCCCTTAATTTCTTGGCCCCTGTGGCTCTGCCTTGCTTTCTGGGTTCTTCTCTTCTTGCACCAGTGTATTTTAAAGGAAGTACCAGTGGCTGCCTGGGTTGCCACCAAATAGGAGGTGACCTGGGGAAAGTGACTGAACTTTCCCCACTAAGAACCCATTTTTTCACCTGTAAACTATGGTGAATCACGATAGTGCCTATTTCATGAGGTTGTGTTAAGGATTGTCAAAGATGAAGCCAGACACTAAAGTAGTAAAGACATATTTTGATCTGTAAAAACTGTTGCAATAGGGAAAAGAGTCCAGCATGAACTGAACTCAACCTCAATCTATACAGAGATGCCTGGCCATTTTAAAGGGAGAATGAAGGAATAGTGAGGGAGGTGAGTGGGCCCTCTCAGGGAGGGAGTCAGGGAAGTAGAGGGTTGGTCCCTTTGAAACCTATCTGGGTTTGCTAGCTAGCCCTTAGTGAAGTTAGACTCCTACCCTCCCATGGAGACTGGGGGACAGGGGCCCTATCTTCAGTCATTGGCTGGAACAGTCCCTTCTTTTGGCAGCTTGAGTTTCTCTGGCAGGCAGGACCTTTAAGGGGAGGCAGGCTCATCATCCTAAGGATGTGCCCTTGAACTGTTAGAAACTATGTTTGAGCTTGTTCAAGTCTTTATAGGCTGAGGTTAATGCCTGGTTGAGAAGAGAGTTCAGAGGAACCTGGCTACAATTTATTCAAGGAGAGAATCTCTGTCAGGATTAAATGAGATTGTGTTCATAAATGACACATGTAAGTGTGCTTGCTGGCCATCATATTCCTTGGTACCTCTGGTAGGACATTTGCCTTATGTTTTTAATCATGACTGTGTCCTGTTACCCAGTAGTTCCCGGAAGGCAGAATTTGTGGCTTAGAGATGGTACAGGGCCTGGCATACAGGGTAGGCGGTGAAGCCACTCTGATAGTCCCATGACAGTTGACTGCAGTCCCCGCAGGTGACTGCTCAAATAAAACAGGCAATCAACATGGTGTTTTCCTTCCTTGCACATAGTTGATGTTCAATAAATGGACACATTAAATCAGGACAGGAGTGCTATTTTAAAAATACCAGTGAGGGGTATAGATTTTTGTGTGGCACCAAATCCTGCTGTACATGAGCTCAGTGGGCCAGCCCCTAGGACTCTTTCCTTGTGGTTCTGGTGGGAAGGTGTTACTTTTGCCTTCAGTTTATACCATGGATGACCCAAAAGGAAAACATTTATGAAGACATGTTACATAGGATGTGAAAGACATTGATCTTTTACATTGTTAGGAGTCTTCCAAGTGTTTTTTCCCCTGAAATATCATTTAGTTCTAAAGATTTTCTTTTTGTTTGTTGTATTTTGCTATTTACTTTTGTAATAATTTAGTACAACTTAAGAAATAGAAAGCAGAGGATGCTTTCTATAATAGGTGGTGTACTGTGTTTTGGGTTGTTCTTGGTGGTTGTAATTTAAGTTCCCTGGAGGTTGTTGCCAGTTGCTTTTTCAGTCTGAGCACTCTATGCCTTATTGAATTAAAGTTTTTATATAGATTTACTTTTCATAAACTCTGTTGACTAACTAAAGGTTTCAACAAATACATAAATAAACCTGACTCTGAAAACTTTCTGTCACAACATGGCAGATAACAGAATTTTTAAGGAATCTCTAAACTCCAGGAATGAATTCAGAATTCACTCAGATAGATTATGGTTGTTAATCAGTTCCTTGTTAGGCCAGCTTTATTTGAGAAGTCACCTGTGGAAGAAGTATTGAGGGAACCAGCCTTGGGATTGTCAGAATGGCTTCTACCTCTTAACCTGTAAATGAAGAGGGCCCTGGAAATCTTCCCTCAGGAGGCTCGTTATGTCTGAGACTCTGGCCGTTCCTATGTTCTATATGGATTATGGGCCCCAGGCAGAATATCCTAGAAGGATGGAAAATATTATTGAACCTTCAGTAGAACATCTGCCCCTGCCTTTGACTTTAGAAGTGATTTATATCACCTTGATTTATTTTCCCCTAGCCATCATAATCTAAATAGGTCTACTTTATTGTCTTGTGCTTCTAATTTATTATATGAATTGGAGTTCTACACAGCATAGGTCATTTACTGTCTCTAGCAGAATCAAGATTTGAAACAGTGCTTTTTGACCTTGATGTCTGTAGTAGCTGTTCTTTTCAAGCTTGCTGTGAAGACAGAAAGGAATGTTGACATTCAAAAGGGAAAATAAATATTTGAAGATAGGTTTTAGTCTTCTCAGTTTGTCCTGTCAGCATAAGCAAGCCCCTTCCCTTACTTGCTTTAAAAGAACCTTATTTTTAGAGTAAGGGAAGGAAACACGTCAGTTCAGAAAACCTTGCTGAGTTTTGTGGAAGTGGAAAATTCTCTCCGTGGTCCTTCTCATCTTTTCTATTGCTAATAATAATAATAATGATTATAGTCAGCATTTGGAGTGTTTATGAGTTGGACACTGTACTTCTGAGTTTTCTACCCTGAAAATACCCCCTTAGCTGTTATTCCCATAACTACAGGTGATGAGACCTGGGCTTATAGGGGTTATTTCTCTTACCTAAGACTACGAAGGGTTTTTTAAAAAAGGGACCTGAGAATTAAATCCAACTTTATGATGCTTGAGGACTCTTAAGGATTCCTGAAGACTCGTTTTATTATAAACTCTAGTTCTGAGTATCCATCTTCTACAGTGCAGTGTGGAGGGCAGTAGATCCTTTTCTCCCTTGAGCATTTTGCAGACTCCATGTTAATGAGGATTCCTTGCCCTTTTGCTAAGTTAGATCAAAGGAGTTTCACTCTTTTTCTCTCCTTCTTCCCTTCTTTTAATTACTCAGTTTTAATTTCTAATGTGGTAAATATTGATGTAATCCTCCTAAACAAAAGCTCTTTGGGGTTTTTAATCTTTGTGAATATAAAAAGATCCTGAGACTAAAACAGAACTACTGGCCTGGTGCTTAAAAGTGTAAGTTTTGGGGTCAGCTGTCCCCATTCTAGCATTTATTAGCTATGGGCCACTGTGAAAATTATCTTTCTGAATCTAAATGTCTTTAGTTGAAAAATGGGGCCAATAATAGTAACTAACAGGGTTGTGAGGATTAAGTAAACTAATGCATATCAAGTGTTTGTCTTACAGGGTTAAGTACTCAGTAAGTGTTGTTACTGCTGTGCTGGTGGTGGTGGGGATACAAAGATGAGTGTCAGTCTGCCAGTCTTTAAGGAACTTACAGTTGTTTTTGAGGGAGGCAGACAGGTAAACAGATGAATAAATGTGTTCATAGGTGGTGTAGTGAGTCTAAGTCTCACTACACTTAGTGAGTCTAAGTCTTCACTCTAAGTGAAGAGCATGCTCTTTGTATTGTTCTTTGACTTGGAGGAGATTGTTACCAAAGGCATAGGGGTGTTGCGTGAAAGATTTCACGTGCCTCAGTGGGTGTTGCCATCTGGGCAGTAGGAGAAGTGTAAAGGACCCTTCAGAGTCCTGCACTCCTGAGTTGGGCCCATCCTAACTCTGGAGGAAGAGTGCTGCCCAGCAGCAAATCTGAGCGCTAGCTTCCAGGCTTCTGGGATTTTGCTTGGAGGCTTCCCAAGCATGTACCAACTGGTTCTGACCTTGGTTAGTTTGGGCAGACTGAGGAGGCCACAGCCCAAGGCAGTGGAGCTGTGGACCCAAAGCTGATAGGTAACCTAGGGCCTGCCTGTTCTCTTCAGTGACCTCTTTGGGTTGGTGCTGTTTTTCTGAAGCCTTTAATACAAATTGTTTCTTTCCTAGTTTTTTACTTCTGTGCCAGCCTCCTGCCTTCCATCTGTCTTTATGTACCGCTCTCCCCACCCCCACGCTTTTACCCCATCCCTTCCCTCTTCCCGCTTTCCCCCATTGTCTCTGTCTTTTCCCTCCCTTTAGGGTGTTTATGATAAATAAATATGTGCCAAAGAGGGTGACTCCCCTTTTATTTGATGCTAACTTTGGCCTGAATAAAATGAGAAGTAGAACTATTCAGTACTCCTTTCTCAGCCCTACCTTCTTTTTATGGAAAAAGTCCCGCCCCTGGTGTTTTTCAACAGCCAGCACTGAGAGTGCTCAGAGGCCTTGCTCACTGGCATTCTTCTGCAGTGGTTTCATTGTAAAGTTTTTGATAGACATTCAGGGCTAGCCAAGTAAAAGGGAACACTTCTAAGTACATAGGACACACAGATTCCTCACTTGTATTTTATGAAATGGGTCAAAGAAGGCTTAGGAATTTTTATTATTTCTGAATGGGATAACTAGCTAGTGAGAACTAGCTTCCCCCTTTACCCCCATAGTATATAAGTTATAATTTAGAAACCTGAAAGAACAAACCCACTTTCTTCCAGATTTTAAATCTAAAGTAAAATGAGAGACTTTCATGCAGCCCAGCATCCCCTTCCCCCTTTAAAAGAGGTTTTACTTAAATAGATTCTTAAAAATAGAAATCTGTTTACATCCATTTCTAACTTGGCCTCAGGTTTTGTGCTTGAAGGAGCTGGTGACACTAGAGCAAGGTAAACTCACTGTTTTCTGAAATTAGAAGAGCCTGAGGGATGTGTGAGAATGATCTCTGTTAACCTGATGTTAACATATCTTGGGGACAGTTGTAAAGAGGAGACTGCCTTCATTTTTAGGACTGTAAGGTCAGATGCTTCTAAAATGTGTATACTGATCTGAGAGGCTTTTTAGGATTTTCATTTGGTCAGCAATATTCCTAACATGATGAAAGTAACAAAACAAAGCGTTCTTCATAGGAGAACTGTGGACCTTGTCTCTCAGTAAATGACTTGTAACAAGGAATAGCGTTGATTGGGTCATTTTTGGATCAAGTGTTATTAAGGCCCCAACTCTTCAACAGTGCTGCTTTTCAACAAATGTGTTGTCTGTTCCCTGAGCATGTGACAGGACAGCCCATTGAGCTCTTCATGGGGACTTACATTTTCCTGGCAAGATGCTATTACCCTTTATTTCTACTCTATCCACCCCATCCCGACATGTTAACTCCTTTTACCAGGGATGAAAATACCCCACATTTTAAGCTCAGAAACAAGTAATACTTTTAAAGAAGAAAACCGTGATGAGGGAAAGGGATGACCTGTTTTTCTTAAGGTGTTTCTAGCACTTTATTTGTTGCCACTCTGCTAAGAACTATGAGGAAGGAATCTCGTTGTTAAAGCCTGTGTAATTGGTCAGTGGAATTTGTCATAGCATATTAAAACAAAAGAACATAGAAATCTTGAGGTGACTCCTGAAATTGGACAGAGCAAATTTAGTGACTTTGATCTTTTTATCACTTACTGAAATTTAGTTTTCTTTTTTACTACTTACTAAACTGTAGATGTTGGGTTTTCAGAGCTTAATTTGTGATGAGCACTTAAGGGTTCAAATGTCAGAAGCTTTGTGTGAGGAGGTAAGGGGGCCTGAGCTGGTGTGGGGCCTTCCTGTGGCCAGGGGGATGCAGGAGCAGCCATGCTAGTGCCCCTTATGACTGAGCCTTGACTTGCTGGGCTTCACCTCCCTTCCCGGAGGCCTGCCTCATTATAGATGCAGAGGTGCAGGCAGCATTTTCTGTCATCTGCTCTTTGCTGATCCCTTCCTAAGGACAAAATTGGGTGGCTGCTGCAGTTATCATATGGTTCTGAACCTCTGAGACCTGTTTTTTGAGATAGGCAGGAAATGAGTTATTCTGAGTTGTCAGTTTTGCAGAGAGCAACTCTTAGAGCACCAGAAGTTTATTTAGTAACTATGGTGGAAAGAGTTCGAGGTACTTCTACCTCTGATGAGGTAGAAAATTTTAACTTCACTTTATTGACCATACAGTATTCTTTTTAGTATTCTTTTTCACCATATGAGTGGCGATTTAAGTAGTGTGAAACCAAGTTGAACATAGATGGAATACAGCATACGCAACCTATAAAGATATGTGGCTCTAGGTTAGATATCACATGATTTCTTCTATAACAGCATTTCATATTATAAAATAGGTTGATCAGAGAGGTACCAAAAGACGGAAAATGAAAATAATGTCCCACCCCTCTCCCCCACTTCTCTCCTGAACAGTCTACTTAAGTAGAGTGTTGGTTCTGTGGTAGTTTCTCTCACACAATGCTGAGCATGGTATCATTTGCCCTTGGGTAAAAAACAAAAGTCATAGAACATCTTCTGGCTATGAATCCTGAATGTCTCCTATATTACATAGCTACTTTTGCGCCATGAATTCTGAGCTTTTTCTCGTTGTATATGTAATTCTGATGTTTCTCCCACTCTCATTTCCTCTCCTCACAGGGAGCTTTTTAGAGCTTTGGGTCTTAAGTGCATTCCAGTTATGAATGTTGAATGTGTGCACACACTTAGCCATCCATGGCCATTAAGTGTCCTGCTGAACACCCGTGTGTGAAAGTGTGGTTAAAAGTACCTTTCTGGTTGTGAGCTACTAAATTGATTTCTGTAGCCATTCCTTGGGAAACAGAGCCTTAGAGTATAAATAAACCTTTGACCTGCTTTTGTTTTGTTGCTTACTTTTTCCTTTCTAGGTAGATGTATTCCTCAGACTATTGTATTGGCCCTCACATGGTTTCTCTGCTGTTATTGCTACTTTTTGAGATCATGTATTCATGTGTCCTTTGATTTTTTTTTTAAATACATGTGTATGCTGGTATTTTTATCGTTGGTATGATAAATGAATAGTTTTCATTTTTTTAGAGTAATTGCGAGAAACTTGGTATTTTCTAAGTTTAAGAAGTGGCTTTATTTGTGGCTTAATTTGGTAATATATCTCAGTAATGTATATTGTATTCAGGAGAGTTGACTGCTTCTCATGACTGAATCACAGGCAAGGACCTGGTTTCTACATCCTGTCTTGGAATTTTAATTTCGTGGGATTACTTTACTCATTGCAAGATGAGAACTTGCTATAAAAATGCTGTTTTGTGGATCTTGCGCATTTTGCCTTTAAGTATAAATATCTTTTTAAAGAGATTTAAATTCATATTAAAAATAAATTACATTTCACTTTTTTTTTTTTTTAATTTTTTTTTTCAACGTTTATTTATTTTTGGGACAGAGAGAGACAGAGCATGAACGGGGGAGGGGCAGAGAGAGAGGGAGACACAGAATCGGAAACAGGCTCCAGGCTCTGGGCCATCAGCCCAGAGCCTGACACGGGGCTCGAACTCACGGACTGCGAGATCGTGACCTGGCTGAAGTCGGACACTTAACCGACTGCGCCACCCAGGCACCCCACATTTCACTTTTGAGAACAGTATAGACCTTTGGGAAAATTTCTTTTAGGCTAAATGTAGACTTGTTTCCCTAAAGTGCTCCCATCCCCACTTTTCTTAGGTAGTTTTGATTTTTAGATCTATCCTATCTTTTGTTTTTGTTTTTTATTTCTCTGGATTTTTTTTTAATAGAAACATGAAATTTCTAGCATTTGTTGCTAAAACATAGGTAATATTGAGGAACCCAGGTATTCCTCAAATGGTTATTTGTAACTACCTTGGATAAACAAAATGTTATGTCTTATGTCTCCATCTTTTTTCCCTCAAACACATTTTGATGTTGACATCCAAAGATAGAGTTAACTGTGAGAGTTTAGGATGGAGACCAGGAGAGAAATTTTAAGGTTTGTCCTGTGGCTGCTTTTGTGTATACTATGCCCTTGGTCAAGACTTGTGTTATGTTTCTGCTGGGTTTGGGGAGGGTAGAGTGATGAATCTGGTCCCCATCGCGCAGGGGTAGGCAATTCAAGGGTGGGATAATTAGAGACTTCTTTAAAGAACAGATATGCCCACCTTCTAATTAGAGAAGACCTGCACCATGGGTGACCACAAATTAAAACAGCTCAGTAGGGACAGAAGATTAGATGCTAAGTTACAACAGCCTTATGTATCTCTTCTTTCTTCTAAACTTTTTCTTTTTCTGCCTGAGCCTTCCATAAGGGATCAGGAAAGTTGTCTGAGGAAGTGAACAAATCAACCAACAAACAAAAAAAGTCCCGTGGTTTCATTTCAATACTAGTTGTGCCTGATTTGGTACAAGAAGTAGGCTTGGTTAATCTTTGCAGCAGGCTTTGAAAATGATTGGAAACAGTAAGAAGCTGAATCTTTCACTTGAGGCATTTCATCTTGTGATTCTAGTGGAAAATGCTCTGGAGACACTTGAGAAACTGAAGTCATGATTAATAGCACTAACAAAGCTAAGGGTAGAGTTATTTCCTTCGGAGAAGCAGAAGGGCTTTTAATGTCTTCTTAAGCACATTGATATGTCGGGTATATTGTAGTGTGTTTTCTAGATTGTGTAGTTCAAAGAAGCAACTGCAGCCTGAATCTTTGGTGTAAAACAGAGCATCTTAGTATTTTATGGGATTTCCAGAGAAAGTTGGTGGGTACAGGCTGTCAATAATACACCTTGCTTTTTGGCTTTTGAAGAAGAGTCTAGAGCTCACTAAATGAAGCTGTTCAAAGCAGGGAAGCACTGGAATAGATTTCCATTTGCACATTAAAAAAACTTACATGTGTGGGGATATGTCTGTGTGTGTATAGGGAAATAACAAATGCTTCTGGTATTTGCTATCTATTTAGTTTTAAAATGTTTTTTTTTTTTTTTTTTTTTTTTAATTTTGAGAGAGAGATTGAGAGAGAACACGTGGAGGAGGGACAGAGAGAGGGGGAGACAGGATCTGAAGCAGGCTCTGTGCTAACAGCAGAGAGCCCGATGTGGCATTTGAGCTCATGAACCATAACATCATGGGCTGAACTGAAGTTGGACGCTTAACCAACTGAGCCACCCAGGAGCCCCTGGTATTTGCTTTTTAAAAGCAAACAAGCAAAATAGCAAAAAATAGTCCCTATTGTTTTGCTTTGGGATTGAAACTAGAATTATTTACTATCAGATGATAAATTTATTGAAGAGCTTTCATGTATCCACTTAATTTCTATTTACTATTTCTTGTCTCTGAACTTAGAATGCACAAGCCTGCTTTTTGAAATAAGGAATGAAGAGACATGTTCAGGGTCAGCAGGATGATCTAACAAATGGGGAGGATTCAGATATTGTTATCTTCTGCTGTAAGCTCTTTATCTACCCTTTTATCTTTTCATTTGACTTCCTCCAGGCCCACTGCTTGGGAGGAGCTCTTTTGCCTTGCATTGATACCTGCTGCTGGGAGGGAGGTATCCTTTCTGGTTTGTTTTGTGTGCCACTTCCACTTCCCTGTTGGTGTGTTGGAGAGTGTGACAGGGCTTTGGTTTTTGACGTTGTTGTCTTTAATATTTACTTATTTATTTTTGAGAGAGCACATGTGTGTGGGTGGGACAGAGAGGGAGAGAATCCCAAGCAGCCTCCCCAGAGTCAGCACAGAGCTGGACGTGGGATATGAATCCAAGAACCATGAGATCGTGACCTGAGCCGAAATCAAGAGTTGGACGCTCCACCGACTGAACCACCCAGGTGCCGCTGACAGGGTTTTAATAACAGCTTTTCAATTGTGAGTTAGCATTTCCGCAAAGAATTCAGTGGTCCACATTTGAATATATACATATTCTTGTAAGATAAAGAAGCATGAAGTCAAATGTAAAAGGAAAGGAGAAAATAATTCAGAAATTGGTAAACTTTAAATGTTTGGTAGAATATATTAAAAAGGATACCAACTTTGTGGAAATGCTCTTTTTCTCGCACCCCCCCCCCCCCCCCCCACCTTTTTCATACAGCTGAGAAGTGGAATGCTTGGATGAGAGACTGATTCTCTCCATGTTCCCAGTGCTATTTCCTCGTCCCAGCTTGGTGGGACAAATAACCCCGGGAGTCTAATATGTCTCATCTGCAGAATGGGGCTCAAAGAAAAGACTAGAGTGGGTGATTGCTTGAGGTCCCTTTAGTCATTCAGCAAATATTTACTGGGTACCTGCTGAGTTTGAGGCACTGCGTCTCCAGGTGTTCAGATTTAAAGAAATGAATGGAGCAGATAGTGTGGTACAGAACACATGCATGGAACAGATCACTCCTAAATCAATGCTGGTGTGACTTGTAGGTTGAGGGACCATTTGGAGGTGCTGAAACTAAAACTGGTACTAGCTTCTATTTAAAGGTAGGGGAATTGTCCTTAGTTAGGGGCCTGACTACAAGCAGCTGCAGACAAAGCTGACTTAGAAGCACAGTGTGGTAGCTTTGATGAGCATCTCACTACCTTTTGAATATGTGTGTACTCTCCTGGTTGGGTGCCTATGGTTTTGCGTGCATCTAAGTTTCTGTGCAAGCTACTGTTAAAATCAGAGGTGTTGCTGGGATTCTCAAGGTTGGTCAGTCCTAGTGCAGTCTGTAACTTCTATCCAGGTCACTTTTGAAAGTTCCTCTTTTCTTGATTGGCAGGTCAGTTAGCTTTTAGCTGATGGACATTTTTTTTTTTTTTTTTACGTTTGCTGTTGTTGATTTGAGGACTGATCTACAACTTGGGGGAAAAAACATTCAGTTTCAAGGATAGTTCTAGCCAGAGAGAATTGTCTGGAGGCCTTAAAAGTTGAGATACTTGTGTTGAAACTTGCTTTGGAGTGAAAATGTTGCAATCTGTAGATCTATAAATCCACATGGGTAAAAGGGCTGCCTCGTCACAAGTCTGTGGACAGTTATATGTGAAGTGTTTGTGTGGATGGGGGGCCCTGCTGGTAGCCTGTGGGAAGGCTTCACCAGTGAGAGAGGACAGGGATAGGCGTCTGCAGGTCAGGTGCTGTGTTAGGAGTCTTTGGGTAAATGACAACCTCTTAAGTCTCAGTTTCTACGTTGGACGTAGTGAAGATGGAAACCCTTGACCTGCGTGCCTTTCAGAAAATTGACCAGGGGACACAACAGAGGAGCTTTCATAAGCAGCACTGTTGTGTAAAAATGATCACTGCTATCTGTGGCCAGCCTCTTCACTGCCCTGGGGACTTTGGTAGTGGTGGTCTAGTGGTTCTCTTCACTGTCACGAAAGGACAGTGATCCTCTGCTTGTTCTGGGCCTAGCAGTCTCAGCAGTGATATGTCTGGGTTGTGTTCATGTGCTATTGCTTTTAAGTCTTCAAATAGTACAGGTTAAAAGCATATTTCTGAGGAATAACCCATGGTTTGGTGGGGTTTGGGAGAGGATACCATTTGTGAGGCTTGAGTGGACTGTGGTAAGGACATCACCAAAAATGTCTGTTCTTTTGACCCACAGAAGTGTCTGTTGTTATGAGTTTTATCCTCTGAGCACCAGATCCCTGGCCTGGTACTTCCTGGATGAGCAGTTCTTAAAGCACATTCCTTTCTTTCTCCTGTCCCTACTTGCAGAATGTGGGAGAAATGGCCAATGGAATAGGCAAATCATCTCTCTCTCTCTTTTTTAACCCAGCATTTAAACAAAATGTTCTTTATTACCTAGCTTCCCCAGAACTGGTTAGGAGGGAGGGAGTAGGGTGAAATTGGGCAGTGAGGGGGTAGCCTTGAGTAGAGGGTGGGCATATTTATAACTGATTCAAAAAGTACCCTTTAAATTGCTTTTCATACGCTGCATTATTTGAAACCTTTAACACCCCAGATGTATGAATCTTGACTATGGTTTGGATAGTAACTATCATATTCATTCATACTTGGGCTGCTTTTCATTTATACTGGATTCTACTTTAGTTTGGTCCCAAAGGAGCCAGCTGTTACAATGTCAGCTGTTACACCATTGTGTCCTTATCAGTGCGTTATAGTTTAGTTGCCTTCACAGGTAGGTGACCTCAGGGTCTAGAAAGTAAGCCATGTGAACGTTCCCGGAAGATGGTGGAGAATAGCACTTTCCAAATTTTATGTTACTTCCCTATTTGTTTTTCGTTATCTTTTTCTTCTGAACCTTCCTTCCTTCCAGGATTGTAAATTGGATTAAAATAATTTTATATTGAAATTGAAAATTTTCTGACATGCCCAAGGGTAAATGAAGTTACCCCAAAGTATTGAAAGTATGAAAGCCTGGTCTGTTTTCAGATTACCTGAAAGTCAATGAAAATAAAATAACATAGGGATTACATGGCCACACAGGTTTAAATTTCATAGGTTATGTTCACAGTGCACTGGCTTGTCTTTTATTGAACGGTTAGTTTCTCAGTGATTCATGCTCTTATCTGAAAGGTAGCATTATCTCTTTAGTCCAACTGTGTGTTGGTTCATTCTTGGCTCAGGAGAAAATGCCGCTCCCTGTATCATCCTACATTTTCTCATGTATTTATTCATATAATACCCAGCCCATTTTCTGATGATCACAGTTGACAAGCTCACACCTTCTGCCTGAAGGCACTCAACGCTAGGAAGTTACAGGATAAAGGAGGAGGGAAGGTAAGGGTGATGTTTATCGTGCACTGAGCCAGGCACTGTACTAGTTTTTCACCTGCAAGGATTAATTTAGATAATGTAATATTCCCATTTAGCTGAAGAGAAAACTGGAGACTAGCGAAGTTAAATTACCTGTGGTCCTATAACTTGAAGGTGCAGAGTTGGAATTCAAACTTACTGCCCTGAATTGCTGCAAGAGTTTTACCACCGTGTCCACATCATTATCACTGCTGGCCACTGCCTCGTGTCTGATTATGAGACCATGTCAGTCTCAGGAGACCCAATCCTGTCTCTACTGGTGCCAGGCTCCAACTGTAGGGAGTCATGGCATTGGAGGCCAGCGGCAGACTATAGGACAATGCCAGTTCTGTGCTTGTTGCAGAATAAATAATGGTAATAACAATAGCCAGCATTTACTGCGTGTTTCATGCATGCCAGGAATTACTTAGCTTCAGGAGTGGAGCATATTTACACACACTATCTTATTTAGGCCTCTTCAGATTAATGCCATGAGGCAAGCCCTGTTACTATCTCCATTTTTTCAAATGATGAAATTGAAGTTTAGAGACATTTTTGCAACTTGCCTGAGATTGTAGAGAGCTAGTCAGTGGCAGACTGTGATTGGACTTCCTTACTAAACACCTTCCCAAATTTGCCTGTGATTAAAATAGTTAAATCAGTTTCTTGAGTGCACTCTCTCCCCAACCCCCCTGCCCCACCCCAACACACTTTTCAAAGAAAATCTTTGTTTGAAATAAGAGGTTTTGAAATGTGCCCTTTGGTATTTTGAATATAAACATTCTCATTGTGCTGCTCACAGGAGACTGTGTAAGTTCATTCCCTGGAGGACTTAGCAAAATAGTATAGATATCCGTCTTTTTTGTTGAGGTCTCAGAGTCTGAGAAATCAAGTCATTGGCATCCTAAGGTCTTATCTAGCTCTGATATATGACAGTGATGTGGTTTTTTAACAAGTATATGTACCACTTCTAGCATTTTTATGTGTTATCCTTACAGATATTTTATAGTCTGCAAATATCTGCTGAATTTTGTTTAATCTGAATGCATGACTATAGGACACCCAGTGGAAACATTTCCAAGCTCCAGTCTAAAAGGTAATCCATTTATTTCAGGCAGTACTGGTTACAGAAATTGCCAACACATTGAGGGGTTTTGGTGATTGCTTTGGATTTAATCAGTTATGCACCTTTTAGACAGTTGCCTCAACCTTTAGTGGCTTAAAGAGTTAAGAGCCATTCACAGCAGGGTGGCTTAATTAACTCTTTAAACTACAAAAAGTCTAGGCAGAGGTTTCTTGTGGCTTCTTAACTCCTGCTGCTTGAGGATTTCTCTGTGGTCCTTGCAGGAGCCACTGAAACACAGCTCCTATAAGGGTGGACAATTATAAGTTTCTGTTTGAAGTGAAATGAAGAGGAGGGGATGATTGACCAGCCAAGTGTGTTTGAGCTTTGTTTTATTTCTGTTAATTGAAAAGACTCAAAGAATGAATTGCTTTTCTTTTTTAGTGCTGGTCGTTAATCTGAAAAATCTGCAATCTTATGTTTACGTGAATGTGAAATGCTTTCAAAGGGAGAGATAGTCTGCAGGGCATTTCTTACTGCTAAATGTGTTTCCATGTTTTTCACCAGATATGGGAACTGGTTGCTGCCAGATTCTGTGGGAAATGACTTTCAAGCTATGGGTTATGACATGGTTCTATTCACAGTGTATTGGAGGCTCTGCATTGGGGGGAAAGCATTGTTGATAAAAGTTTTCACTAAGCAGATTGAATTAAAACAAAGTCCCAGAAGAGAGTATAGGTGGCATATTGGCTGGAACTAAAAGCAGCAACAACTTCTCAATGCTCAATAGCTCCTTGTTGGAAAAGCACAGTCTGATGACTTTTTTGGTTTTGAATTTTTATGAGGGAAAGAAAGGTATGGCAATAGAAGGCGGGGAGGTTGTGAGGATGAAGGGGAAGGACCCAGGATGTTGTTTGTAATGGCTGCAAAACCCCAGTGACCTGTATTCTGTGTGGTTCAATGTATTTGTTTTTATTTATTTAAGCCTTGCTCCAGAAAGAATTTCAAGTGACCGTGTACTATCCAGGTGAACCTATTGATGTCCTGAAACAATTACGAACATGATCCCATTACATTAAATCAGCTAAGAAGTCTTAGTGAGAAATTGACCTTATTTGCTAGATTTGGAAATTAATGACTAAGAGTGACCAGATTTGTCAACTACTATTATAAAATTTAATTTGTTATTTTGATGTCTTTTTTTGTTTGTTTTTAGGCAGGGTGAAAAATTCTTGTATTCTAGGCTAAAATTCTTGAAGGTTTTCTTGTGGACTTCCTAGTAAAAGTCCTTTGCACACTCTGAATTCACATGACCACTGCAGGGGATATATAACTGCTTAGATGCAGCAGAGGGAAAGGCGGGCCCATATTCTTGTTCCTTTCATACTTGTTTGTTACCCGGCACTGCACATCTTTCTTGTTCCCCTATCCCTCTTGGTGCTCGAGAGAAACTCAAAGAAAAACTTTACTTTGTAGGTGGCCTGGCCTGAGACAACTGTTGAAAGAACAGAAACTCCAGAAAATGATACTTTGAGATATTTTGAGAGAGCGAGAAAGAGACCACATTCACATAACTTTTATTTTAGGAAAAGGATTTGATTATAGTACATTCTTAGGCCCATTTACTATAGTAAGAAAGAGGTAGTAAAATATAACTCAGCATTTTTTTTTTATTGAAGGAAAAATAGTTGCTTTTATGAACACTTTGGAGCTTTAAACCATAAGCACATGCATAAAGTAACAATTGTCACTTTTCCTTAGTTAGTTGACTGAGGTAGTCGTGAAGCAGTTTCAATAGTATTCCTTTTCTCTTTGCTTCTTCCTGAAGTGGATTGAGTTAGTGGACCTTCTTGGTTTCAGTGCTAGATTTAGCACATAGTGGAGAGGTGGGTGGGTGTGCAGCTTGAGATCTGTCTTCTTTTTGCTGTGCTGAACTGGGTTATGTGCTTAGGTTTTCTGGACACATAAAAGTTAATTTCCTGGGTTTTGCTTGCCTTGGAGAGCTTGTTTAGTTTGGGTTGGGATGTGATGTGGAGAAGTAGTTTCATTTTGCTGATGAGGTTTAAAGTAAGCTCCCCAAAGTGAATAATTTTGAGTAGAAAGGTATGCTTACTTTAAGCCTAAGTTATAAACAGAATAATGTACACCCACCTCTACCTATTTCTAGGTCAGCTGTGTTTCAGGAAGTCATAGAGACACCTTGATCTTAATGAAACCATAGGATCCCAAGTGCTCCTTCTTAGACCTCGTGTAAGATTTCAATATGAGCTTTAATAAAAATCTAATAAAACTAAGAGAGAATCTAGAAGCTGAGTAGATGCCATCTAGTTCAGCCTGTTCTTATTTTGCAGCGGGGAATACCAGTACCTGTTTCCTAGCAGTTGAAGAATACTGTCAAACTATTGTTGAAAGTGATATAGAGGTTGTTAGACTAGACTAGACTCTAACCATTGTCACTAGGGTCCCAGTTCACCTTTACCAAAAGTGTGTTTTATTATTGAATGTCCGTCATCACTTACAAATTATCCTGTTCTGCTCTGAAAAATGTTTACCTAAGTAGTTACTTGGTGGGTTGTGTTTCAGTAAGATCTTTAATGCCAGGGCTATTTATTCTTCCATTTTACTTCATGTAGAATGCAGCGGTACAGGGTTTGTTACTTTTCAGATCTCTTTCAACTCTTGAGATCTTCTCAGAAGTATCTTGTGTGTCCCTTTGGGGTAAGGGATATGCAAGACGGAAACTTCTTTCACCTGGAAAGCTTAGGGCATAAAGAGCCTTGGGACTTTGTTTTATGCAATTACAGTGCCATTAGAAACTCATTGAAATAATTATAGTTAGACAAATGCTTTTTGAGATAATGATATATTTATTATTTTAGATCATCCTCCATAACCTCAAGAATACTTTGTACAGATTACTATATATACCATACTATATATATTATAAACTCTGTTTTTGTTTTTGTCTCTTTCTGTAAAATTTGAGAACACTTTCCTTGTAAATAATAAATAACAACTTGTAAGTGAATAGACTGGATCTGTAGAAAAGTAATCTGTACCTTTCAAATGGGAAAATCAAGACTTGAACCCAGTGCAAAATTTTTTCCCCGGTGAATCAGATACATAGTAGTAGTGACAGGTCATATAATACAAATGCCAGGAAAAACAAAATTTTACAATAGTTCTTATAGTAATGAATATAATCCTGGAACCCTCTATTTTGGAAGTTGATAAATCAGAGATATCAATGTGTCAAAACTGGGGTAACACTAGCTATTTCATATTCTTTATTTGAAAGGAGATGCTACAGAGGAATTTAAGGACACATCGAACATTGTCAGAGACATCTGATTCCACATTTGTTCATGCTTCAGATCGGTTACCAATTGAGAGCAATAAAGTTCTTTGTTTACTGAAATTGTACCAGGAGTTAGGTTTTTCAGCCTCTCTCTCTTAAGAATCTTAACCCTGACTGATCCCATAGGTTTGCTTCAGATGCTTATCCTTTTAGGAGGAAACATGTGCTTTGAGGAAAGGAGACAAATCTAGCAGATGTCACTAATATAGACATTAGAATTAATTACACCTCTGGTAGCATATTCTCTTGAGGTTAAATTGATCTCTTGGGAGTTTGACATTATAAAGCAGAATTACCATTTTAACTTTAGATATTTTAGAGTTTTTGTTTTAGTTTTCATTAGACTATAAAGGTTAATTAAGTTAGGTTAGACTTCTCTCTGTTTGAATAAAGTTTACTTCCTTGGGTTTCCTTGGGCATTTTTCTTCTTGAAAGAGGTCTTATCTATTTTCCTTTTCTTGAGGGAGTCTTGCATGACACCATCTCCTTGGCATTTCCTCTGAGTTTGTTCTCTCAAATTGTCTAAGAGGAAGGGGTTTGTTTGTGAAGGGGAGCTGTGATATAAGTGAAAATTAACTGAGCTTTTTCTGTAATTCCTTTTTAAAAAGAAATTCAGACTCTTATTTCACTTAAGCCTTTAAAATATTTGTGGGTTTTCATTCTACCTGGGTTCTTAAGCTTTCAGACATTCTGAGACATCTATATAGGAACTAGACAAGATACTCTTCTACTGAAAAAAAAAATCAAAGTGATAGGCAGAGGCAAAAAATACTCTTTGTTAGATTAATACAATTTTTTTTTTTTTTTGCTCAAAACTGATTATTTTAATTTGTTGGCAGTTGGATAATGAAGACTAGATTGAATCCAGAGAACCAACTTCTTATCTTTGGAATTGGAAGTCCTTTGGGAACAAACAATTAAGCAATATAGAGTTTTGAAGTGAAGCATTTGTATTTTATGAACTCGGGTGTAGAAGTTAAAGTACTGTTGTAGCAATGTGGTTTTCTTTTCACTTGGTTTTACTATAAATGAAGTACTTTATTTTTAAAGTTATGTAAAATAAGATTTGGAGGTTTACAATTAGGCATATTTTTTTCTCGTAATTTTTTCTTTTATGATTGTGTAGATTGTGGAGACAGTGTTGCTTGACCTTTTCCAGTGACTTGTCTGAGATTTTGCTCAGGCCCAGTCATCCAGCAAACATTGACCCAGTGTACTTGGTGTGTCTAGGATTGTCCTGGGTTCTGGGGATATAGAAATGAATGAGACAGTCAATCCTTACCCTCAAGATCCTCTTACTTTATAGGCAGGTAATTAAATTACAGTGAGAATGGGCGTTTGAGGGAAAAAGGGACACTTAGTCTTTGCTTCAGCTGTAACTGTCCCCATCTGTCACCAAGTTGCATGTCCCACCTGTACAGAGCCAGGGCCTCCACACACCACCTTCTTGTTAATGATGAGTGACAAGGAGGGCACATGGTTGGAGAAGAATGGGCTAGGTAAACTGTGATTTGGGAGACCTGAGTTGACTCTCAAGTCAGTGGGCTTAAGTAGGTCTGTAAGCTTGTGCAAACTAACTCCTCTCAGTTTGTTTCCTTGTCTGAGAAAACAGGTCCAGGAGTCCCCCCTCTGCCAAGCAGGGTTGTTTTTAAGATTAGAAAGTATATGGAGGGGCGTCTGGGTGGCTCAGTCGGTTAAAGTGCCCGACTTTGGCTCAGGTCATGATCTCATGGCTCATGAGTTTGAGCCCCGCCTTGGGCTCTGTGCTGACAGCTCAGAGCCTGGATCCTACTTTGGATTCTGTGTCTCCCTCTCTCTCTCTGTGCCCCTCCCCTGCTCTCTGTCTGTCTCTCTCTCTCTCAAAAACAAACATTTAAAAAAAAAAACATAAAAAAAAAAAAAGGTATATGGAAAGTGAACTTTCAGTTAAGCATTCATTAAATGGTGTTCTTATGATTCAGGTGATGACCTTTGGCACCAGGAGTTGTGCATCCTACATTTAGAGATACCTCATTTTAGATGTCTGGGGGAAATTCTGTCCAGGAGAATACGGACTCGGGCAGATTGCCATGTCTTGATAAGATGCTGAGTCTACCCCGACTTCTCTGTCGTGGCGAATCTACGGCTGGCACAGGTAGCACGGTTGGTCATGGGCCTTGCCCCCAACCCCCTCTGGGCAGTGAAGGTTTTCACTTGCAGTGATTTCAATTTCTGGGATTTAGAATGCCAGAGGAGTTTTCAAAGGCTGTCCTTCTGAATAGAACTTCTGTCTGGCCTAGGCCCTCATGCTCCCATTCAGGCCTGAGTACAGAAGTACTTTTGATACCGTCTGCTGAGTTGTCAGCTCTTGTGGAGGTAAAATGGCTAAAGTGGCACAGGGGAAGATTATTAAGGGCATGGCCATCTAAATGGGAGCTTTTTAACAAAAGTCTGCAGTAAATGGAATTTCCTCATTCTAAATTGCTGGTGAGGAAACCTCCCAAGCATGTGTCGCACAAAGCTTTCTGTTGTCCTACTGGGGGCTAGCAGAGGGCTGTGAGGCTCTCTCTCTGACTTGATGAAATCCCCTCCTCCCTAGCTTTTCAGCACTTGGTTCTCCCTGTGTGGGTGTACTTTGAACTGGGAAAAGAAAGGATTATGGAAAGCAATAGTCTGCTTTCTGCTAGTTTCCAGCAGCTGTTTTGGGCTTGTGAGGGTTGGTTGATGTGGAGAATTTTAGTGGCTGCCATTTGTGGAAATAAGGCATCTGATCAACAATTGTTAGGTAGCTGGGTGGGTTCCTTGAGGCAGCGGATCTGTCTACCACCTGGCGATGTGAAGCCAGATAGTGTTGTGGCTAAGGGCCCAGACTTTGTAGTCCCAGACAGCTGGGTTGGAGTCCTACTTTCCTACCACCTAGTTGTACAACCTGGGCAGTATAGGGAGCAGCGAGTCTACTTTTTTAGTTACTACAGAACTCCAGGAAGAATCATGTATACTGAGGGACTTAGGCAGCAGAACTTCCAAAACAGTTATTCTCACCTACGACTTCACTAATGGATAAAGGCTCTGTTCTCAGGGCTGTTGTACAGCTGGATAGGAGTTAGGTCACGGCAGAACCACTTTGCAGAGTATAAAGTGCAGCCTGGTTATTGGTATTAACTCTTTTTACAAGGTAACCCAAGTTGGTGGGCTTATAAAATGTTCAATTAATTTCTTTTTGATCAGAGAATGACCAGAGTTGTTATGAGAAGGTGAAAAAATGTACACAAGACTTGCCTTGCATCTTCTATCTAAAGTAACAATTTTCAGAAAGTTTTAAATTAAATCCACTGGCAGTTCTGTCAAAAAAGGCCTTGGGGATGGGGCGCCTGGGTGGCGCAGTCGGTTAAGCATCCGACTTCAGCCAGGTCACGATCTCGCGGTCCGGGAGTTCGAGCCCCACGTCGGGCTCTGGGCTGATGGCTCAGAGCCTGGAGCCTGTTTCCGATTCTGTGTCTCCCTCTCTCTCTGCCCCTCGCCCGTTCATGCTCTGTCTCTCTCTGTCCCAAAAAATAAATAAACTTTAAAAAAAAAAAAAAAGGCCTTGGGGTTCATGGACTCTAGACTACTTAACAGTGAGACGAGCGAACTTGAAACATGTTTCCTCAGAATTTCTGTGAGAAACACAGAATTGTGATATTTCTGTTAAATAGGGTTATTTTCTATTTGGAATATACTTTTCACTTAAAAAGAGCTCTCCTGGTGCATTTAAAATGTAATCCGACTCAAGGACATCAGTGCCAGTCAGTGTGCCGCACAAGGCTGTGAATAGAGGGAGGCTGGAAAGACCTAGACTCAGAGTCCAGGCTGCATACAGTGTGACTTTAAATGCTGTTTTGCCTGAGGAATAGGGATTGATTTTCAGCAGTGCTGTCATATCTTTTATTCTTTGTCATGTGCAACTGTAGTGACATGACACAACTTATGTTGGGAAATCTTTGTAGGATCAATGTTTCTTAAAGAGGATTTACCATACTTATATTGTTGACTCAAATAGAGGAACATTGAGATTAAAAGAACTATATGTAGTACATGTTTATATGTATTTGCATAAAACTATACTTTACGTATATAAAATATCTGTGTCCTGCCTGTATAGCTTTGCACTGTAGTAGCCTACATAAAGGTGTTTCTGAAAAATTGCACCCAGGTTGAACCTTGCCAACAAATCATAATTGATTTTGTTGGAAAGTTCATTGTACTAAGTGTCAGGTGACTTAGAATTTAACCTTGGTTTTGACACTAACTGTGAGTGATCTTGGCTGAATCTTTGCCTTTGAGCTCAAATTCCCATTGATAAAAGGAGGACGTGAACATGCTTGCCCTACTTACTTCTCTGGGGTTGTTGTGATGATCCACGGTGTGAGTATGTATATAGAAAAGCATGTTTGAAAAGTATGTAGTGACTTGGAAGATGGTGTTCCATACATGTATCATTTTTAAATGTATATTAATGGTACCCGAGGAATTAGCTCTGTGGATAGTTTTGCTGTATTAATCACCAATGGATTGTATTTGCTTTAAAGTTCTTAAGAGTATTCTAAAGGAGATTATACATGAATACTACAAACCTCTCATTTTCTGGTCACATTTGTCGTTTATAACTTAGGCTACTTTCCTTGAAGTAAACCAATACCCCAGTTCCACATTTTGGCTCATCTGTTTCCCTTATTTTTGTTATTCCTTTTTCTTTTTCCTGTATTCTCCTTTACTTATTTATAAACATCACTAGAAATCCTAAGTGCTTTTAAGTGCAATCATTTAAGACTAAAACATTCATTTTACTACATATGTGATCAAATTTAGGATTACTAATAGTTGGAAAGCCTGATACAGTGTAATCCTAGATGGCTTAGAAATATAAAGTGTTATCTAAGAAATATTGTTCCAAAAAATGTTAATCAGAATCTAAGGTAAAGCTGGCGATAGAAAAATGAGTTAATAATAATAAAACAATGTCAGGGAATAGTCAGATAAATCCAAAATGTGAGCCCTTCTATAAAGCAGCTGGTATGATTTCTTCAAAAAGTCAATGCCATGGCTATCAAAGGAATGCTGGGAGGGATTGTTGTAGAAACCATCTAAAAAATGGGGAGAGGGGATTAGGAACATTTAAATATAGGTATTTGATGATTTGGGGACTGTTGGTTTTATTTTTGTTTTTGTTTTGTTTTTTAGTTGTAATAATGGTGTGTGATAATGGCAAGAGAATACTCTTAACTGTATTTAGAAATGAACTTTTTTGATGTCCATAACTTATTTTGAAATGGCTCAGGAGGACCTCTATCTTATTAAGCGAAATAGATATATATGTTACATGTTGACTCTAGGTATTAGATATTCAGTATATTTGAAACTATTTCTTCCACTTTTCTGTATGTCTAGAAATTTCACAATTAAAAGTAGAAAAACAACATTTCAATTTTTGAGGCAATCATTCTTCAGGTTATATTTTAAAATGTTAGGCCCACATGAATTCTTCTAAAAGTGGTGTTTTTGTTTTGTTTTTGTTTTTGTTTTTGCCATACTGATTTTTGCCTCTTTTCAGCTTGCTTGTTGAATCTTGAATAATGAAAGACTGCATACCATATGCCTGGCATGGGTGATTTGGGAAGTGCTTGTAAATGCTCTTGGCAGCCCTTGGCACTGGCCCTGTGACTGTCTCACAGGCCCACCTTTGCCTTCTGAGTAGTTGAGCCCCTCCTTATCCTCTACTGTTTTCTGGGGAGACTTTCTCCCTTACCTGATGAATTAAATTAATGTTGAGCACCTGGCCTCTATGCTATAAAAGTCTTTGAAATGATAGAAAAATGAAGTTATTGGAGTGATTATGTCTTCTCTTTTTGAGTGAGTAGGGCCTGGATCAGAGGCGAAGCTGGTGGTAGTCACACAAGCTTAGTGAGAAGGAAGTTATGTGTGGGGTTTATAAATTAGGTAAATTGATGTGATTTTTGTGTTCTTATAATCATAAAATTATAAAAGTATAAAAATATATAGCATATATTATCATATAGTATGTAATAGCATAAGCACAAAAGTCTTACAGTTGGACTGTGGGAGAGCTGTGGAGACTTGGGGTAGCTATCTATGCTCAGCCTTTGGGATAGAATCTGGGACTCTCCCAAGTTAATTCTCTGTATAAATACAGATGCAATTTGAATTAATTGGGTAGTTTTGAAGGAGAGTAACCTTAAGCCTCATATTTCCAGCCACAATCTCATTTATAGACTTACTGTCTAAGAGTTGTTTGACATTTTCTTTAAAAAAAGTTAAACATTGCATGTTTTTTCCTAACTTGTTTCCAGTTTCAAGATATGTAAGCTTATTTCCCTTTATGTTTCCTATACTAGTAAATAATTCTTTCAAACTTTGGTTACATAGCTTGAGGTACCTTCTTTGTGCCAGAGAGACTTGTTGACAATAAATAGAGGATGGCTAAGTGGAACAGTGGGTATGTGGCTCAGTCTAGTGAGAAAAGCCACAGAGACATATTTGGGATACTCCTTTCGGAAGAGTAAACCAAGAGCCACACATACTTTGCAAACGTGTTACCTCGCTAGAAGTTGGATGGATAGGTCCTAGAATTTAACCTGGTTTTTGCTAGAAATGCTTTGAAATTCAAAATTGTAAAGAGCTTATCTCCTCTCCCACAGATCGGTTTTCAGAAGCTCCTCAGTTTGGAATTCAGAGAGAAGTAAGCTGCTCTTTGAACATGAAGGTTGTCCTTGTGGCATCTTGCTTTGGCGTGTCTTTGGCTTTTGATTTTGCCGTAATCCATAATCTCTAGAATGACCTTGTCCTTTAACTTTCAGACCTCAGGAAAGTATACCAATGCTATGTGTTTGGTGTAAACAAACATCTCACCTTTGGAGATGCCTCTGCCTCTCTTTTTATCCAAATCAGAGTCTTCACTGTGCAGAGTCCTCTTGCTCTGGCTCCAGACTGGTCTCCCAGACAGAGGTGTTCTCCTCTAAGTGGCACTGTTTGTGGGGTGTATGGCAGGTTGACTTCGGTTTTAATTAGGCAGGAAATTTGCTTTAATAATTGCTGTGATAGTTGGGCTTGCTAATAACTGGGTGAGAATGAGCTATAATATTCTGTTGCTTGCACTCAGACCTGTTTTTTCTGTTTGTTTGTTTGTTTGTTTTTGTTTTCCCTTTTTCTTTCTTTCCCGTAAATAAAACTGCCTTTTGGATTTGGAGGCTTACTCTGAAGCAGTACTGTTGTTTAAATAAAAGATTTGGAGAAACTGATGGAAACACAGATTTTCTTTATTTTTTTCCTTAATCGTTACTTATTTGTATGCTTCCTTTTTATATGTGGCTTATTACTGCAATTACTTAAGCTGCCTCTCTAAGTATATGATTATCTTGCATCATAATCACAGTAATATTTTAATATAATGAGTTGGGACATCATTATATTGCATTTCCACATCCAATTAGGGAGTATTCTTTGGGCTTTTCAGAAAGATTTTGATTTATTTCTTCTAAAATTGACCACTGGGCTTGGGAGATAGAGAACATTACTATATTTAGTATATTCTGCTTTTCTTTTTTTTTTTAATTTAATTTTTTTTAATTTACATCCAAATTAGTTAGCATACAGTGCAACAATGATTTCAGGAGTAGATTCCTTAATGCCCCTTACCCATTTAGCTCATCCCCCCTCCCATAACCCCTCTAGTAACCCTCTGTTTTTCTCCATATTTAAGAGTCTCTTATGTTTTGTCCCTCTCCCTGTTTTTATATTAATTTTGTTTCCCTTCCCTTATGTTCATCTGTTTTGTCTCTTAAAGTCCTCATATGAGTGAAGTCATGATTTTTGTCTTTCTCTAATTTCGCTTTCTTCTTTTCTTTTAATACTGGTAACTGCTTTTACCAAAAAATTACGTGTTGGATTAGAAAAGACAAAGTTAGCCTCTCGAGGAGCAAAAAGTACTTCATTCAGTTTTGAAACCCACAGTGGGGTCTTCATTCAGTGTCCAGGTTTTGGCTTTGATACTGTGTGCTTTCAGTTGTAGTCCTGACATTTTAGGTTTTGTTTGCTTTTACTTAATGTTAGTGTCTGCACAAACCACATACATAGTCCACTTTTTTTCTGTGTAAATCTTGAGATAGTGCAGTAACCCCTCTCTTGCCCACTCCTCAAATAAAAATATATGGCACTGTGTGCTTTTTTCCTATGTTAGTGGAAAGGTAGGTAGGCATGGGGTTAGACGAGCAGATAGATTTGTTCCATAGCAAAGGGTATTTCTAGCCAACATCATTGATGTTAGTATTTCTTGGGCAGTCTAAATCTAAGGGTTTTAGGAGGTAACTCAGTTGAGTGATAAGAAAACACCCTCTACTGCCCTTTCAGTATTGCTGCTTCTTTTAGCAGAAGGCACAAATGTCTTTTGTTTATGGTGAAAAGATGCCAGTTCTCAATAGGTACAGGATGTCGTTGGCCACAGTTGGTATAAGCTTGCTCAAACCCTTCTAATTTTAACTGTAATGGTATTTGGTTATAAAAATAAGAGAAGAATCTGTGAAGGTCTGGAGTTTTACTTATTATGTACAAATTTTGTAATTATAATGAAAAAAATTTGCTTTTGCCAAAATCTTGTGCATATGTTTGACATATGCCTTCCTGGGAAAAATTATAATTCACAAAATCTTTTTTTTTTTTTAATGTTTATTTCTGAGAGTGTGTGTGCGCGCGCGCGCGCACACACACACACACACACACACACACACACACACACACACACACGAGGGACAGAGAGAGGGAAACAGAGAATCCCAAGCAGGTTTTGTGCTATTAGTGCAGAGCTCAACGCGGGGCTCAGTCTCCCATCCCAAACTATGAGATCATGACCTGATTCGAAATCAGGAATTGGACGCTTAACTGACTGAGCCACTCAGGAGCCCCAATTCACAAAATCTCAAGTGGTGTTATGTGACTTGGCTTTTTTTTAATGGCAAAATTAACTTTGATTATTTTTAAATCTTATTGATTCCTATCGTATCATTTAAACAAAAAAGCAGAGTTTCAGCTCCTTACAAATACTGAGTATCAGCTAGGTGCTAGAATTGCAGTAGAGAAAAGTCAGCAAGGTAAGGTCCCTGCCCTCCTGGTGCTTACAGATGCATGAGTTTGTTCTTAAATAAGAGGAAGGGTGGTTATGGTGGATAGAATTTTGAGAAGATACAAGGATAAGTTAATGGGAGTGGATTAGGATGGGAAAATTGCTTAAGATTTTTGTAGTTTGTGCTTCTACATTATATTACAAATGAATTAAGTTCTCATGTTTGCATTTTAATAAGATTGTAGTATTGTGATAATCATCAAGAAATGTCTTGAGATTTTTGAGTCATGATTTTGAACACTTTGTTGGGGGCTGCATATTTAAAGCATCTCTGGAAGGAATTAGGGGATGACTTACAACTCTTAACAGCTGACTGATACCAGTGAGATAAAAGATTTCTGGCTTTTATTAATATGTCATCAACAGAATTATATTTCATAAATATACTAGGAGGAACTGGGTGCATTCACATCTCTTAGTTACTGTTGATTTATGATATCACTTGTTTACTTCAACGAATAAGTTTTTTACTTTAGGAAGTTGCTGGTAGTTTATTTCCTATTTAACAACATGTTAACATAGATGTAGTTAGAGCACTCTAAAGCAACCATCTGAAAATATGTTTTAGGTCTAAATTTCACAAAACATTACATTTTTGTACATTCTAATTTTTGTAGAATAAAAATATTACATTATTAAACTCTGTGTAAATTCATTTCAATTCATTTATTTAATGAATTTATTTAACACATTAAATTCATTTAAATGTGATTAGCAATAGCTTGCCTCTTTATCTGGTCTTATTTCTTAAATAGAGGATGGGTCTTTGTGTCCCAGTAGTCTCCTTACCTAATCTTGGATTGCACTAAGCAGTCTAACCTGGGATTCTTAGAATTACTGCTGCTGTCTCGTGTGGCAGCCAGCCAGCCACAAGACTCTGAATTCCCTGTGGGTATTTAGGCTAGAGCAGGCAACTGTTATCAGGTGGCACCAAACTGTGGCAGGATCCAAGATGGATGTAGGTTGCATACATTGTCCCTCTCTTCTCCCCTCCTCCTTTCATAAGGAGGAGATGCTGGTACTTAATTGAGTGAGTAGCATGGGGGAAGGAGCAAAAGCAAACCTTCTCGTACCTTCCTGGGGTCATGATGGTCATGATTACCTTGGTGGGGAGAACCACCAGCATCTGCAGTGAGATGAGAAGATGGCATGGCCATTTTCAAGTTATTTCCCCTTTGCTGTATCACTTACACTTGGGTCCAGGTTGTCTTTAAGCGTACCAGCTGATCCCCTGTTGCCCCATCCAGTTGCTCAAGCTCATTTTTTATTCACATATTCTTCTGTGCCAGCTGCTCAAACTCCAGTGAATTTCAGGAGCCTGCTGGAAAGAATAGGGAGCATTTTCCACCTAAAATTGTACCTATCCCTTCTCTCTGGCTGAATTTCTTTCCTACCCCTATATTTTTAACTGCAGAGGCCATGCAGATGGCAGCTGAGTAGTTTAATTGTACAATGGCTCCAGTTAATGAGGTCAGATTCACCATTGCTATTCCCTCATTCACATGATGATTTGAAATGCACAGTGCTCCAGGATGGATGTGATCATGTGAAGAATTTGAAACTATGATGAGAAGATGCCCGATTGACCCCATTCACTGTCATTCTTTAAATAGAAGCAAAATCCCTTCATAGTTTACTAGTATCCTAAGACTGAAACACAATAGTTTGATGTCTTGTGATTGAAGGTTTAGAAATTAATTGCTGGTGGTCCTAAACTGTGTGGTTCATTGTCTGTCAGCAGGGCTTCTTTTTGGGCCTCTTTAATCTCCCTCAGCATAGTAAAAGCCAGGCCTCGGGCAAGACCTACTGTCCCTGTGCTATGTGGTTGCTCTGCTAGGGTTCAAAATTCTGTCAGCTGAGAGTGTGGAAAGAATATTGCCCAAATAAAATTGTTGCCCTTGACCAATTCTTAAGTGTGACCCGCTGATGGAGAGGACTGGGGAAGTGGCCCACAGATTTGTACTCAGCATCTCAACCACCTGCAGATCATTCAGAAACAGAGTCTTGTTTCTTATTCCTGAAAGGGCAAATTGTCTCCCCAGGGCTTACAGTCAGGTGTCTCCCATTTTAATGTTTATTTATTTTTGAGAGAGAAAGTGTGAGAGCACACACGAGTGGGGGAGGGGCAGAGAGGGAGAATCTGCGCATTGTCCGCACAGAGTCCGTTCCGGGGATTCAAACCCATGAACTGTGAGATCATGACCTGAGCTGAAATCAAGAGTCGGATGCTGGGGCACCACGCTCAGTTGGTTGAGTGTCTGACTTCAGGTCATGGTCTCACAGTTTGTGGGTTTGAGCCCTGTGTTGGGTTCTGTGCTGACACCTCAGAGCCTGGAGCCTGCTTCAGATTTTGTGTGTGTGTGTCTCTCTCTCTGCCTCTTCCCTGCTCATGCTCTGTCCCCCTCTCTCTCAAAAAATAACTAAACGTTAAAAATTAAAAGTTGGACGCTTAGCTGACTGAGCTACCCACGCACCTCAGGTGTCTCCCATTTGAAACAAACCCTGTACTTGAAGTTGTAGTTCACATGTGTGAGAAACTGGACACCCAATAGAATTTCTTCAAACTTGGTGAACTTTAGTGACTTGCAAAAAAATTCTTTGATCTAAGTACCAGCTTTAGGAACACACCTACTGATTGAGAACACAGCATAGAAGTATTTCTATGTATACCAGTTTTGTTCCTTTTAAATTAGGGATTGTTGTGACTCCCTTTCCAAAGATCCAGAGAAGATTATTTTGTGTGTTTCCATCCAAGAAAGGACAGGAAAGAAAAGTTGCTACTGAATTTTTTCAGGTCTCCCCCTAGTCTGGAAGAACTGTGTTTCACTTTCAGTGCTATATGGGAAAAGTGGTGCATGCAGCACAGCTTAGCGAATGAAGTCCTGTTTGGCATTTGTGATGCAGGGTGTTTCATCAGTTTCATGTAATGTAATGAATTGCTTGTGTGGTCATGCTATTTCATGCTTCTTTACCTTAGCATAACCTAGGCACTGTGCTGGGCTGTCCATACATATCCTCACTTTGTCCTTGACTTCACTCTGGGTGCCTGAAGTTGGTAACATTGCTCACAGCTTTATTACTCTGCTTTGTTTTTATCAGGGTTGGCAAGGTTCAGTTTCTTTGCACTGGGTTTTCAGAAAATGAGTACACCTTCACATTGGTGTGGGATAGTTCTTTGTAAATGCTGCAGAATCTGTGATCTCCTTTCCTGTGCTTCTTTGTTCTCTACTGAGCCTTGGTGGCTCAGCTCTTTCTCCTTGACTGTAGCTCTTGGGGTAGGAATTACACCTGTCTCAGTGTTGATATTTTCCTTGATAATTTCCTAACTGGAGATGCTAATTTGTATTTTTGTTGCATGATAATGTCATAAGACTAGGAAAAGTGAACACCAGCAGGGGGAGGAGGGAGGGAGAGGGGGAGGGAAGATCATGCCAACAGAGCAAAATCCCTAAGCGGATGTGTCTGTCTGAGGGGCCCCTCACTGAATAAACAGGAAAAGAGGCTGAAGGTCTTAGAGGTGTCCTGGGTTTTGACTCATTCCTGCTTCCCTTCAGTATTTAAATTTTATTTTAAAAATTGTCATAAAGTAAAATTGACTTTGTTCTCTTTTGGTGTATAAGTCTTTGGATTTTAACACATATATAGATTTTTTTTTTAATTTTTTTTTTAACATTTATTTATTTTTGAGACAGAGAGAGACAGAGCATGAACAGGGGAGGGTCAGAGAGAGGGAGACACAGATCTGAAACAGGCTCCAGGCTCTGAGCTGTCAGCACAGAGCCCGACGCGGGGCTCGAACTCACAGCCCTCACGGACTGCGAGATCATGACCTGAGCTGAAGTCGGCCGCTTAACCGACTGAGCCACCCAGGCGCCCCGTAACACATATATAGATTTAACCACGGTCAGAATACAAAACAATTCCATCACCCCAAAAAGCCCCCCTTTCGGTTCAAATTTTGAAGGAATGCCTTGGTGCTAAAGAGACTTGCATTCTTCCTAAGGAGGGCTGTTTGGAAGGGCCCAGAAAGAGGCTGTGGAGGGGCACACAGGTATGGCAGAATATGGGTAGCCTTCAGGTTTTCTCAAGAAGCCTGGAGTGTGCTCTCAGGCAGGCCCAAGACCTCTCCCCAGGGGTCTGTGATGGTGTGTGTGTGTGGCCATTCTTAGTCTCATTGCTCATGTTATCACACTTCAGTGCTGCTTATCCTTCTAATGAACTAGAGTTTCATCTTAAAAAAAAAAAAGGTCTGAATGATGATGGTTGTAGGCATTCGTGGGTTTGTAGTTGATTTCAGGATTTTCCATTAGTCTTTTTTTTTTTTTTTTTAATGTTTATTTTTGAGAGAGAGAGAGAGAGAGAGAGAGAATGAGTGGGGGAGGGACGGAGAGACAGGGAGACACAGAATCCAAAGCAGATTCCAGGCTCCGAGCTGTCAGCACAGAACCCGGTGTGGGGCTCGAACCCACAGACCACGAGATCATGACCTGAGCTGAAGTCAGGCGCCCCTCCCCTGTCCATCTTAACCTTTCAAGCTTCTTGCCTATTGTTGAGTGGTTTTCCAAGGCCAGTTTAGGGGGTAAGTTCTGAGAGCAACTGGCCCATAACCCATAAGGAACAACATGGGGTACCTGATCCTGGAAAAGGAAGAACTTTGTCTACTCCAGAGGCAGGTGGAGAGAGTCTGCATCCTAGAAGGGAATCAGCTCTTGGGTCCTGTTTGTCCTCCCCCATTTAATTATATCTGTATCTCACCAAGTTTATTCCTGTGTGGTCCGTTAAAGTAAGGACTGCTATGCTAGTCTTGCCAGAAGGCCCCTGCGGGAGAGATCACCTGAGAGGTTTGAAGGTTGTAGCTCTTTGAGGTTGTTTGAAAGTTGCCTTTGCAAATCACTGAATAGATTCATCATGCCAGCATCTGCCACTCATGGTCTTCATTGGCCTCCTGATTATTCATTGAAAAACCATTTATTGAGGGCCTGCCAGGTATAGTCACTGTGGTGGGGGGTGTTACTTTTCCTGCCTCTAACTTGGAATTTGATAATAAAGGAGTCACCATCTGGATGTTTGTTGTTTTCATTGGTAGTGGGTTTTTGTGTGTGGGCTGGGGGAACTTAGAGGAGTGTTTTGGTCCTTTAAAAATTCTTTAAGGGTGGAACGATGAAGGGGAGGGGGAGGGTGACCATACCTTCTGTTTGCCCAAGGCAGTCCTGGTTTACATCTTTTGTCCTGGCATACTTATTTCTAGTGCCTCATTCATTCTGAAGTGTCCTATTTGGATAATAAATTAGTATGGTCATCCCCAATGGAGGGGGAAGGGAGATGGGGGGCACTTGTGTGGTCATCTGCTACTTAGTGTTTTTGTTGAACTGTTATATGGCATCTGCTGTTTGGGCTTTTCCCACTCTGTTGGGGCCACACCAGTTTGTTTTCAGTGGTCATGAGATAACAACCGTGCACGACCATGCATTTGTTAGCTACAGCATGATGTTTAACATTATAACATGGGGGAAAAAACTTGTAACATGGGATCCAGGGTGATGGTATTTTGGGGGCTTTTTAAATTTTTATTAAGAATGTGAGTTTTGGTGGTACATACTGGAGTCTTTCTGACATTATTTCTCATGGGACCATAGTTGTGTTTATTGTGATTATTTAGGGGAGATTATAAAATATGGATGCTCAGGCCCCACTCTTAAGGATTTTGATCCAGTAGATCTGGGTGAAGCCCAAGATGCAGAATTACAAACAAAACGAAAACACCCAGCAACAACAACAACAAGCCCTCCTCGTGGACTGATTATCAGCTAGGGTTGAAGAACCACTGCTATGGCCTGTGATCAAGGATTCTTGGCCCTTGCCAGTACATACATGTGTGAGTATTCTGAGGAGTGAGGGCTGTGGGGCTTGCTGGAGAACTCCTGCTTGCCCCCAGGGCAGCCTCTGCTCAGTTCAACTTTACACCTGGTTTCCATGGGCCGGGAGACCCAGCTTTAACCAATCTATTTTTTAAGGGAAACTTTAAAACTTAAAAATCTGGGTTTTAGAAATGTGCATCCTCTTCATTTTTGGAATTTTCAATTTTGAAAAATGGGCAAAAAGCACCCCCCCTCCACTATAGGAAATACGATGTCCATTTTAGCCAGTGAATTACCACGGAGAAGAACCTTGCTATATTAGCATCTAGAGAGTGGTTGCTGGCCTTAGAATTCAAAAGCATTGGCTTTATAAGATGCCAAGATCATCTGAAATGGTAGAAGTACAGCCATAACAAGGACAGCACACACAAGCTATTAATGTGGCTCTGGAAGGGGCACCTGGGTGGCTCAGTTGGTTGAGCATCCAACTTTGGCTTGGGTCATGATCTAGCTGTTCACGAGTTCGAGCCCCGCGTTGGGCTCTGTGCTGACAGCTCAGAGCCTGAAGGCTCTTTCGGATTCTGTGTCTCCCTCTCTCTCTGCTCCTGCCTGGCTCACTCTCTGTCTGTCTCTCCCTCTCAAAAATAAATAAACGTTAAATTTTTTTTTTTTAATGTGGCTCTGGTGATAGACTTTTGTTATTACTCAGCAATCGAATTTTGTCATCTCATAGCCCAAGTAACCTCATTCCAAATGTTAATATGCAACGATGTGCACCATAGTTTTAGGGATTTATTTTTCAATGAAACGTGTTGTTTTTTTCTCCCTCTGAGTGTTGTCCTTACAGAAATAAGGTAGACTTTGTTTTTGAGTGCTAGATTATAGAGTCATAACTAGGCTCTGCCAAAAGAGACCTCATACCTCAACCTTGAGGATGGGGTTTTGCTGAAGAGAAACTGTGCAGTCAGGTGGAAAGTGGACAAGTCTGGAAGCTTTTTTTGTCCAAAGCCTTTGGCTTTGCCTCTTGCAGCCCTCTCTCTCTAACCCAAGCCTGAGCTTTGCACGAGGAAGCAGTCAATGTTGAGAATGGCTTGGCTTGCCCAGAGAAGTGGTCTGTTCTGGTATGCTGGGCAGTGCCTGTTTTCACAGAGGTGTGCTTGGGGCACTGTGTTCTGTTGTTGGCATGAAGGAGTGGAACACGTTACCATTATCGGAGCTTGAATAGAACCACCATGTTGCCTACAAGCCGTGGAGGATGATGCCCTGGCCAAGTTAGTAGGGCTAGTGTGGCACACCCTGCGGCGCCTGTGAGTTTTTCTGTGTAGGTTAATTGGGGCTCAGAAGGTCCTGCAGGGCAAGTATTCATCACCTTTTTCGGCTCTCTGCACAAATGACAGGGGAGCAGAAAGGCCTGCCTCCCTGACTACCAGTATAATATAGCAACCACCCCATCCCAGCACTCCCTCTCCTCTTCGCTCTGGTAGGTTTTCCCTGTAACTTTTTTTTTTTTAAGCATCAGAACATATTCACAACAGCAGCAAAAGTATTCACTTGTGTCCCCCTCTTAGAATGAGAGCACAGACTTTCTCTACTTCGTTCACTATTGTATCCCTGGTGTGTAGACCAGTGCCTGGTAAATTAATATGCTGGCCTGGGGAGTCAGAGCCCTAACATTTTATACTGAGATGACCACACTTCTGAGAAGTTAAGTGGCTCATTCAAGGTCATATATCTTGTCTAGTGGCAGAGTGAGCAGTTGAGTCATATGATCAGAATTTTTGTTTACTTTTAGTATCTTGGGTTTTACTTGGGAAAGCAAATTTTGGTGTTATTTGTGGCTTGAAGCATTTCAATTCAGTGTTCTCTTTCTACCTACAGTTCTGTAGCGTAATTTGAGATGCCTGTGGCTGTAGGTTGAAGAGAATGACTTCCCTGGAGCAGCACATGCATTGCTTGTTTAGAGTCTCATAGTCTCATGAACTCATAGGTTTAATCAAGTGGTTGTTGAAAGGGAAAGGCACTGAAAGAGTGGTGCTGGGCATTTTTCCTGCCATCTCTAGTTAAGTGTGTTGAAGGGCAGAGTTAATTAAGCAGTTACATAGATGTGTGCGTGCTCACACTCATTTATCCCTGATTTGCTTGGCCAGCCTGCTCTGTGGGGCCATGGCTTCTGATCTCCTAGGCAATTTCAAAGTTTGCTTTCTCTCCTTTGTATCATTTTCTGAGTCCTGCCCTTTTATACTGATAGTCCCAGGCTTTTTGTAGACTCCAGTAATATTCCTAGAATTCATCAGGGTGGGCACTGGCTGGGAGGTGTCTTATGGGGTAGCAAAGAACTTTAGGGTGATTCCTTGGCAACTGTCAAGTTTCTCAAAGTACTTTGGTTGCAACACCTGAGGCTGTGGAATGAGTAAGGGGTTGGCTGAAAAGGATTAAGAAGAGTTGAGAAGGCTTTCCTGAAACAACCCCTGGAAGCTTTCCTCCACCTGAGGGGACAGGCAGGGAAGCAAATAAACTTGTATGAAGGCACACACCATCCCCTGACTGACCATAGATACTTCTTACCACATTTCACATACTGACTTCTGCTGCCCACTGTTGTCCATTTCCTGAGATGCGAGCAGGTTCTGGAATGCAGATCTTTAGCTTTATTTTTTTTAATGTTTTATTTATTTTTGAAAGAGAGAGAGAGAGAACACAAGTAGGGGAAGGGCAGAGAGAGAGGGAGACAGAGGATCCAGAGTGGACTCTGTGCTAAGAGCAGACAGCCTGATGTGCAGCTCAAACTCACATTTTGTGAGATCATGACCTGAGCCGAAGTCAGATGCTTAACCGACTGAGCCACCCAGGCACCCCCTAGACCTTTAGCTTTAAATTGCAGTGGCTTGTGAGGAGAGGTGCTGATCCAAATCACTGATTCAGGTACCTAGAGCATTGCAGCCATTTTGCCCTCGTTTTGGTTGTATGACCTTGGGCTAGTTTTCCAATCTCATGGAACCCCCCACTTCCTTTCTGTAAAATAGAGATGATTTTCTTCTTTGCAAGCTTGTTTCAAGGACTTCCTGTATTTTATATTAAAATATTGTATACTTCTTAATGTGCCAAGCACAAAAAAATCAGTATTATTGAAAATATTTGTTGCAAGAATGAATACACAGTGTGTGCTTCTCTATCATCCTTTCCTTTGTGGGGTGGGAAAGATTTGTTGGTAGGAAAAGTAGGAAAAGAGGAGACTGAAAAATAGAGGGAAGCATAAATTTCATCACAATTTCACTTTGCCTTTTCATTGAGTTATATAATGTGCTCATTGCATGGTCTCATCTTACAGACTGCTCAGGGAAGGTGGTCAAAACACTGCCTTTATCAGCCAGCCCCACTGAGTTTATGTAAGTCCTAGTAAAGTTCTAAAACAGTTCTTTTATTTTATTTACTTACTGACAAAGTCTTTCATTTTGATATTTATTCTGATAAGGCTATAATGGGTGTGCACAACTGAAAAAAGAAGTGGCTATATAACAGTGAGGAAAACTCACCAATTTTTATATTATGGTTCTTTGTAGTAGATCATGATTTCTAACAAAAGATGCTTTGAGGAATTTTCTTTTTCAAATACCAAGGCAAGAGGTCTTCCTATTTTCTGTGGAAATTTCTTTTAAACTTTTTTTTTTAATTTTTAATGTTTAATTTTGAAAGAGAGAGAGACTGAGCACAAGCAGGAGAGGGGCAGAGAGAGAGGGAGACACAGAATCTGAAGCAGGCTCCAGGCTCTGAGCTGTCAGCACAGAGCCTGATGGGGGGCTTGAACTCACAAACCCAAGAACTGTGAGATCATGACCTGAGCTGAAGTTGGACACTTAACTGACTGAGCCACCTAGGCGTCCGCTGTGGAAATATCTTTTAAACTATCAATTATTGTTTTCATTTTGACCAAGTTAAATTTTAGATGGACGTGGTATGAGTTTGCATAAGGATACTTTGAAAACTTGAGTTTATGGTGTGCATGGTAAGGGATGCTATCAAACAGACCTCAAAGGGAAATTCTAAGGGTGGGTTTTCTCTTTTACCTCGTTTTTTTTTTTTTAAAGGAACAATTGAGGTATTATGAAGAGTGAATGAAATTCATGAACGTGCTTATGAATATTCAGCACAAGCGTATTAAGAGGTGTATGCAGACTTTGAAAACCAGAAGGAAAACAAATATGTTACAGATCACATGAGGAAAGAATTGTGCCCTGTAAACTGTATCAGTGCTGAGGACATGGCAGCAGAAGTAGTTGAGGTTCAGAAACTAGGTTATATTTGTATTTAGAAATCATTCTGGGAGACCCGAAGCTGCTTACAGTATGACTTTATACAAATACTGTAGATGTATCTGGGTTCAAGGACCTTATTAGAATCAGCTTCCTGAATGCTGAGAAAAGGTAAGGAACAATTTGGAAACCTTAATTGAAGGTTGGGTTGGTGATGGGCAGATGAGGAGCCCAGAATCGAATTCGAATCCTTACATCATTTAATCTCTTGCCTTTTTTCCTCCCTCCCTCCCTTCTTCTCTTCTCTTCTCCTCTCCCTTCTCCCTCTCTCCCTCCCTCTCTACACCTAACATGAGGCTCCAATTCACAACCTTGAGATTAAGCGTCACATGCTCCACCAACTGAGCCAGCCAGGCGCCCCTAATCTCTTGCTTTTTTATTAAGTTTGAGTGCTTTAGTGTTGCATCAAGTGATATTTCAATATTGAAATTGTGCCATGGGTGAATACTGAAAATTGAGTGTCATGTGAGGTAATGGGGAGAAATGTAGGAGAGCTTCTTGGTGTACATGAGGTTAGTGATCAGAGGAGAAAGAAGGGAACCCACAGAATCCTGTGTTCATCTTTTGTTGTGGGTAAATGGTTAGACATTGCAATAAACAAACTTCTCATTAAAATTCACTATTCTGTGTATGATGCGGTTTATCTCTACCCACCCTGTCCTGCACAGATATCTCCCATTGGAGGGAACATCTAGCATGCCCGTGGTAGTTTTGAACTTTGGAAGGTTTGACCTTGGAGGACCTGCCCCCTGCTTTGAAAGCCATCTCTCAGATACTGTACTTAGTTGTACCCATGTCTTCCTGCTGATGCTGTTGCTGCACTCCCAGCGCTCCCAGTTACGATGCTGTCTTCTGGGACTAGGGTTCCTGTCTCACTCAGTGTGTTCTTCGTGAAGTTAGCAGGACCTGTTGCAGAGGGTTGTGATTTATCACCATTTTACAGAGGAAGAGAACGATGTCCAGACTGGCCCAAGATCACCATCCTAGCATGTGGTGGAGTTGGGCTTCCAGTCTAGGGCTCCTGGTTTTAGTGCCCACTTTGGGTACCATTCTGCAGTATTTAAGTATCTTAATATGTGAAATAAAAGGAACTAATTTTAAACATTGATTTCTTTTCTTTAAAAATAATAATAGAAATTTTTATCATAACAATATCAATAATTCAGAAAAGTACAGAAAGGTGAACTCACTATGTTTTGTAACAACAAATATGAAAATAACATGTTTCATGTGCAGTTCTTGCTATGAGAACACTCAAATAGGGAATATGTGTTTTATGAGTTGTGTTATCTCCTTTGGTCAGTTTTATTTTGTCCAATGGTGAGTTAAATTACCTTTAGGAGTATATTATTTTAATGCACCTTGACAGTCACGGATTCAAATGTCAGGTCTAGTGTTACCACATTGACTAATTACTTAGCTGTTGAATGCAATATACCATGTCTCATAGTGGCTAATAACTTTATACGTTACTTTTGCCTATAATAAAGGGTTTGGTATTTGTTATGCTATTAAACATTCTTTTGTTATTTTAAACTAAAATTGCTTAATCTGGTCAGTTCAGTTTTTCAAGTAAGTAGAAGAAAAGGCAGTTGCAAATGTGTATGAAATGTTAATGATAGCTTGTTTGCAGAATCCCAAATCTCCATTGTTTCAGATACTTTGATTTGAAGACTTGCCAGTGCCGTGTCTTTTACTGTTAATATAAGAATTGATGTGCTGATTTTTTTCCCTTTATATTTTCTGGACCATTTACTCATGGTGCTTTCTTAATTTGCCAATCTCCCTCTTAAAACATGATTCCTCACACTTACTACTGTGGTCCAGACACTGGCTCATGTGTGTACCATACCATGGGGCTACTCTGCCTCCTTTGAAAGGAGCACTGCCCTTTTTAATGCAGCTTCACCAGGTGTTTTAAAAAGCAGCTGCCCTTTCTTCCCAACTTACTTACTGCCCAGCCAAATCCCTCTCCTGCTTTGAAGGAATTATGCATAGGCTCTCATGGCAGTATTTCTTTTTTTGCACTCTTTCGTGTATATGTTCATCCAAATTGTCTCCACTTCTCAACATGAAGGTGCTTTTTGCTCCTTTGCTAGCTCACCTGACTGGAACTTGCTTGCTATCTGGCCAACACCCCTTCTACCCCAATTCTGTTCTAGAACACATCCAAAAATGACAGAGCAAGCATACAGAACCCAAGTGACTGGGCCTTCTTCAGAGGAGTCAGAATATTACCTCCTTATGTAACATTCCCTGGGGCTGTCACTTAATTACAAGGACAGGATAGTAATTGATGTTCATAATGATTTCCCTGAGCCATTAAAGAAAGTTACTTTATTTATTTAAAAAAAATTTTTTTTAATGTCTACTTATCTTTGAGAGACAGAGCACTAGCAGGGGAGGGGCAGAGCGAGAGGGAGACACAGAATCTGAAGCAGGCTCCAGGCTCTGAGCTGTCAGCACAGAGCCCGATACGGGGCTTGAGCTCACGAACTGTGAGATCATGACCTGAGCCGAAGCCGGATGCTTAACCGACTGAGCCAGCCAGGCGCCCCAAGAAAAGTTACTTTAATGTACTCAAGATTTCAGGGTTTGGAAAGATTTCCATTCAGATTGGGCTCTCAAAGAAAAAAGATGTAAGCATCAGAATGACTCATTTATTGGGGATTGGGCACTAGGTAAAAGTCTTTACATGCTGTTTATTTTGACTATGATTCTTAGTGGAAGTTAAGTCTGTACATTTTCTGCTACTGAGGCATAATTTTCCTTAAAGGGATTGTTGTTCCAGATAAGATAGCTCCAACCTAAGAAAGGTATAATTCTATATTGAGGTCTTTAATTTTAAACTCTTGAGAGAATAGAAATTGCACTGTCTTCTTATTAAATTGCAAGTCTGCACTGATGTTATAACATGTACATATTCCTGTGCTTTCTCTGCCTTCCTGCTCATCCGTAGCCTGATCATGGAAGGGAGGAAGAGGCAGATAAACAGTTACTAAAGTGAGAAGTATTAGTTACAAGCATGAGATGTGCAACAGTACAACCCTGTTCACCTCACACTGGTTAGGCTTTGGAGGAGTGTGATGGGAAAAGCAGGTGTTGGTGGGGTCATGTTGCCATTATTCCTGCTCTGTTGTAAGGAGGGTTTTGAAGACTGAGGTGTTTCTTGAAGTGTTCTGAGCTGTCTCTTTCAAGTTAATTATGTGGTTCCTTATCTTAAATGGCTCACAGGGTGCTGTCTGGGTAACATGCCTCCCCACTTTGGTTGAATTTTGAAATTTACACAGACACTTCCTAGAAAAGAGCACTGAGGAGTGGGGCCTGTGGTTTGGGGTTTATGAAACAGAACCAGTGAAACTGGTCTTTGTCTTTGGAGGTGGATGGATGTAGAACCTTAGAGTGGTAAGTGGATTGATTGCCCAGTGCAGGCCTCATGCCATTCCCATATGCTCATGTGGGTTCATATTTGGCATTTAAAATAAGGAAATCTAAGGGGGAACATACTGGAATTAAATATTTTTAATCTTTTTTTTTTTTTTTTTTTTTTTTTTTTTTTTTTTTTAGAGCAGTTTTAGGTTCACAGCAAAATTGAGAGGAAGGTACTGAGATTTCTATATACATTGCTCCCGCATGTACATAACCACCCCCATTATGATAGCCTGCACCAGAGTGGCACATTTTCTTTCTTTCTTTCTTTTTTTTTTTTTTTTTTACAGTTGATGAATTGACATGTCAGAGTCCATAGTTTACAGTAAAGTTGCTCTTGGTGTTGTTCTGTGGGTTTGGACAAATGTATAATGACTTGTATCCATCATTATGGTGTAGTACAGATTAGGTTCACTGCCCTAAAATCCTCTGTGCTCCACCTGTGCACTCCTCCTTCCCCTGTTCAGTTTTTAAATTGAACTATGTGTGATGTGAGTAAGACATCTTGGGGAGAGAATTGACACACTGGGGACTTGGCCTCACTAGTGTGTGTCCTCCTTGCTCTCTGGGTGTACTTTCTTGACTATTAAATCAGCTAGTTTGTTAACGAGGCTTGCCAGTCCTTTGAGCTCCTGAACATTTCAGAACAGAAGTTCTGTGTTTTTATTATGAACATAATTGTCACTTCTTAGAATTTACTTATTTTTAAAAAAATCTTCAAGTTTATTTATTTATTTTGAGAGAGAGAGAGAGAATGCAGGTGGAGGAGGGGCAGAGAGAGAGAGAGAGAGTGAGAGAGAGAATCCCCAGCAGTCTCCACACTGTCAGCGCAAAGCCAGATGTGGGGCTTGAACTCCCAAACCGTGAGATCATGACCTGAGCTGAAGTCAGATGCTTAACTGACTGAGCCATCCAAGCACCCTGAATTTATAAATCTAACCATCACACATCAAAACTAAGATGATGAGTGCATATGTTACTGTCAGTAAATACTGTATAGTCCAAAAAGGATATGAGAACGTGAATTTGGGCTTTTTAATACAAGCTTGGAAAAGTGATTTCCAAACTTCAGAACTCATAAGAATCACTAGAGACTGGCTTTTAAAAAGTCACGATTTCCTGTATCCCACTTATGGAATTCTCATGAATGGAGCCTGAAACTCTACATATCATGGGTGAAAGTTAGTGATTTTTGTAATTGAATTTTACATGCTTAAAAAAAAAGACTTAACATCTCTCTTTCCCACAAGAAACCTCTTATACCTAAGATGTTACATCTGCATACCGACAAAACACCACTAAAAAACATTAAGATCAAGTAACAGCTTCCAAGTTGGCTAGGGAATGAGGAGCAGCCCCTTCTGCAGCAAGCACACGCATCACCCCATGATGGAATGTCCCCTTCCCGACTCAGTTAGATTGGCATCTTCTTGGTCCAGTGCAGTGTATGAAAACCCCCTTTAAGGTCCTTGCATGTTTGGAGGGAGGTGATGCAGTTTGTGACACAGCTTCTAGTCCTGGGTGAGTCACTGAGTTCTCCCTCTTTCTTCTGGCCTGGGATTTGGACTATTTGTAGTTCAGATCTTAAGGGGTCCACATCTTGTCCTTTGGTGATCTTCAAGAGCATTAGGACAATCCTTAAAGGCCCCACTACAGCTTCTGTGGGTCTACACTACTAGCCTCACAGCAATGGTCCCCTTAACAGTAGTACCTTTTGCACCTCGTACCATGGCAGAGCAATTTGTGTCACACTGTCCTGTTTCCTGTTTCTGATACAGAGTACAGTGTTTCTCTGTCACAATGTTAATGTCCCTTCTTGTGGATGTTTTTTTTAACACCCCTCTAAATTATAAGCTCCCTGAAGGCAGATCCAGTGTTTTATCTCCCCTGGGAGTGTATAGGGCATGTCTTGAGCACTGGTTAAATATAGTCAGTCTTCAGTTTACTGAGCATTGATAGGTTTTACTATTAAGCAAATAGAAAGCCAGTGTCAGGAAGTTAATCTCTGAAGTTTATGTTTCAGGTTAAACTCAGCAGAAAGGAAAAACATTCTGATCTCCAGTATTTATTGAAAGAAAAATTTTTTTTTTAATTTTTTTTTTCAACGTTTATTTATTTTTGGGACAGAGAGAGACAGAGCATGAACGGGGGAAGGGCAGAGAGAGAGGGAGACACAGAATCGGAAACAGGCTCCAGGCTCTGAGCCATCAGCCCAGAGCCTGACACGGGGCTCGAACTCACGGACCACGAGATCGTGACCTGGCTGAAGTCGGACGCTTAACCGACTGCGCCACCCAGGCGCCCCTATTGAAAGAAAATTTATGGTGAGATAAAGGAAGGAAAAACAAAAGGCTGTTATCAGTTTTAGAAAGCCATGGATGAGGCACTCTGAATGTGCTTACATATGCCTTCAGATTCCCTAAAGAATTCCTTTGGGATGTTCTTTTATTGACTTTTTCCGATTAATCACAGGAGAGAAAAGGCCAGGAATTGAGAGTAAGTTTTCATTATTGGTTACTACATCCCCATGTTTGATTATAATCACTTACAATATTTGTGTGTAGAATAGTATACTTGGCAGCTCATATGGAAGTTGGTTTAATAGGGTGTTTGTGGTCCTTTCTGTTTTGAAGTTTACAGCCTGGTATAGGGTACAAGTCTGGGTGTGAATCTTGATCTGATTAACTTAACCCTCTCAAAGCTTCAGTTTCTCTATGAGGTGGGGACGTCAGCACATACATATGTTGGGTTGTATCAGGAGTAAATGAAAATGCATAGGAAGCACTTTGTTCACTACATGCCCTAAGAGTGGGAGCATCCTGGTGCCTTGTTCCTGTTCTTACAGTCCTATATCTAGTATTAGAATGCTACCCAGGTGTCACAAGGGCCATGCTTGCTGGAGTTCAGGCTGTCAGTGTGCACTCTTGGATGGTGGAGAAGAGAAAATATTTATTGTTCCTGAATTGTGTTTACTTACCTTTTAAAGTGTCATAAACCTAATAGAATTTTCCTCTCTAATAGTCTGTCCACTTTCTCAGGCTGAATGAGTACAAAAGCTTTATGATTCTGTGCAGAAAGATGAGATTTAAGTAGGAAGCTCTGTGAGCAGAAAAGGAGCTGCTAAGTTGCAGTGCACGTCCTTGTTCAGGTCTGAGGTACTGGTGCCATACAATGACAAGGGTATGTGAGGGATGATTGGTGTCTCAGCAGCAGCATGACCATCCCCTAGGATAGGAGCCCTGAGTAAAGGACTCAGGCTTTCATTTCTTTGATTCAGTCACACTCCCTCTAAGTTTCCTCCTGTGACCAGAGTTTGTCTCTCAATCAACATATGTATTCATCAAACGTATTTTAATGGAGTCACCTGGGGTCTAGATAAAGATTATGCAGCATGACTTAGTTACCTGTTATTTGGTGATATGCCATCTTTTTCCTCTTGGGATTTAAAAGCTTCCCTTGACTGAATGCTGATCTTATGCTGCTAGGTTCCTCGTTGTGGATTAGGGACAGACTTCATTCAGTAGAGACAGACAGACAGGCTGTCACAGTGCCCTTGCATTTTAAAATCTTGTGGTGTGTATGTATGTGTATTTTTCTTGGAACATGTATCATTAATGTAATGCATATTTGCAGATACAAGGTGGCAATTTTGACTCTCTTAGAATCATGAAAGAGAGTCAGAAATTAGGGCATTTTCCTTAGCTTGGATGTCTGCCAAGAATAGTTTGAATTTTCCTTTTAAAAAAAGAAACATTCATTTTCCCCATTTACAGACCAAAAATGAATCAAATGCCTTGAAGTTTGCTTTACTGAAGGGGATAGGTCTGGTTAGTGTGAGCCAGTCTGACTTTGTGTGAAATAATATTTATTGCAGTAGCAATTTTAATTCCAAATCTTGCTAACCCTTTGAGGGCATTGAGGGGAAATAATTTAAGCTGTTTCTTTAAAAACAAAAAACCTCAATTGCAGGAATTTGACAAGTTGGTAGAAATGGTGAGTCCATCCCTCACATTTTATATAATTGTTGTAGAAAGGAAATTCTGCTACCGTTGTGTCTTGGGCAGCAGAATAATAAAACTCACCTTAGAGTTCTTCATCTGTCAGTAAGATAATGAATGACCTGCTTTGTTGGCCCTCATAAAGTTTTTTAGAAGCTACTAAGAAAATAGTTTATTGAATAGTATTTGGGGGCTTTTCTTCATTGGATGTCTCATTAGTGCATTAATGTTTACATGGTGCCTCATAAATAAAGCCAGGGGCCTTTAGTCTCTTCCTCCTGGCATTTTATAACACTGGATGGGACACCGTGTCCAAGAAATGCAGACAATAGGACAAAAGAGTCAAGTTTATAAATGGATGTTAGGTATGTATATTTAATACTGACCAAGTCGTATACTGGGGTGTTTTAAGAGTGGATGATACAATGTAAGGGTCCTGTTACTAGTAAGTTCCAAATCTCTCCATGCACAGGCTAGGCATTTTAGTGACAGACACAATTCTGGATTCAGACTCAGGTGAAGGAAAGTGGTCATATTGGTCATCTTTAGGGAGCAGACTACATGAAGCAGCCTTTAAGAGACGGTATAGAGGTCAGCATGGAATGCTATAGTAGATGCTATAGTAGCCTCAAACTTCAGTGAAATAATGCTTTTTCTTGTATTCTTGAGTCCCCAGCACAAGGCAGTTGGTTATGATTATGTGTATTTTCTCTTCCTATACCACTGAGGGCCATTTGTTACACTCTCGAGTGATGCCAAGGGAACATGGGTAGGGCTTCTCTGATGGGTGGGGGCATCTGACTTTTGGAGACTTAAGCTTATAGCTGAGCTACCCTAAGCGGGTGACTGTATTCTCTCTTGGTTAATACTGAGTAAATCACAGACAAATTTTTATCCTTTCAAACAACTCTTCCTATGACCTCCTTAGCACACAATTACATGCATATAGATGTTTAGTACATTCAGCCCCAGCTGTAGTTTTTCTCCTGGGACTGTTATGCTCACCATTTTGGTTCTTTTAAGCAAAGATGATCCATCTGAGTAGGTAATTATTTGTTTCAAATTTAGAGGTTGTCTTTTTGTTTGTTTCTTTAAAAAAAATAGAGAAGTATATTACTTTAGCACCCCACTGCCTTTCGTCATATTGGCCATGCCTTTTGAAAATGAGAAATGGGCCTAACTTGACTAGGTAAAGTAGTTGCAAGGTGAATTAAGAGAAAAGGTTAGCATGGGCCTCTGGTGAAAGTGTAGAGAGGAAGACTGTCATGCGAGAGTCCACTATATGCCAGATACGATGGCAAGGGTTTTATGTATTGTATGCACTTTATTTATAACCTGTCTATTCTAAAAAGAACATTGGGATCTTCCAGTGATCCTAGGAAGCTTGTCAAAGTTAAGCAGCTTTCCCAAGGAAATGTAGTAATGAAGTGGTAGCAGAAAAATGAAAGCCCAACGCTGCCAGAGTCCCAAATTTCATTTCTTTCAGTGTTGTCTTGTTTCTTGAAAAGGAGGGAGACAGAATTCTTGGACAGTTTTCTGATTTCAATTTAAATTTAAAATGGACCTAATTTTGGAAGACCTGGTATGTGTTAATGAAGACTAGTGCCTTTGTGTGGTCCACCTTCTGACACAAATAATTGATTAGTTGTTAGGTCCTGATTCTCTAATCCCTTAGTAGGGGAAACTCAAGTTCTTGGTAAAGCAAATACTAAGTGAATTCATAACTCTAAGGTTTTATGCCACTGTCAGACTGCTAAGTCTTTTTTTTTCTTTTTTAAAAAATGTTTATTTGAAAGAGAGAGGTAGAGCACATGAGCAGGGAAGGGACAGAGGGAGAGAGAGAGAATCCCAAGCAGGCTCAGCGCTGTCAGCACAGAGCCTAGTGCAGGGTTTGATCTCACAAATTGTGAGATCACGATCTGAGCCGAAATCAAGAGTTGGACACTTAACCGACTGAGCCACCCAGGCGCCCCTGCACTATAGTTATTCTTCATGATAAACCTGTGAGTTGAGCATCACTCTTACCCCTTTTATACAGACAGGAGACTGAGGCACTGTTGTGTTACAGAGTGGAGGACATGAGGTGTGGACACAGTCTTGATGCTGGAGTCCATACTCTGGATCACTATCCTGTAGCTTTAGGATCTTGCCAATGCCCAAGACATGAAGGACAACTAAGTTTCCTGTGTGTTAATGCTTAGCACAGAGCTGGGGTTACAAAACTTTTAAAAACGACTGAGGTTAGGGGAACCTGGGTGGCCGAGTCAAACATCTGACTCTTAATTTCAGCTCAGGTCATGATCTTTTGTTTTGTGGGATTGAGCCCCATGATGGGCTCTGTGTGGACAGCCCCAGGGCTACTTGGGATTCTCTCCGTCTCTGTCTGTCCCTCATCCACTAGTGTGCACACTCTCTATTTGAAAATAAATAAACATTAAAAAAAAAAAAAAGACTGAAGTTACAGATCCTATGACACACATAGGCAAAAATTTTAAATAAGTGATTCAGGAATGGACACTATCAAAAGATACTGAATCTTGGACAGACAGGTAGTAAAAGATGGCAGTCAAATCAGAAATATAGGAGCCCTTGGGGCGCCTGGGTGGCGCAGTCGGTTAAGCGTCCGACTTCAGCCAGGTCACGATCTCGCGGTCCGTGAGTTCGAGCCCCGCATCAGGCTCTGGGCTGATGGCTCAGAGCCTGGAGCCTGTTTCCGATTCTGTGTCTCCCTCTCTCTCTGCCCCTCCCCCGTTCATGCTCTGTCTCTCTCTGTCCCCCAAAAAATAAATAAACGTTGAAAAAAAAAATTAAAAAAAAAAAAGAAATATAGGAGCCCATTTAATGTTCATAAATTAGAACTTTCTTGACACACAATTGTATTCCACGCCGAGCATCTCTGAGGTGGAGCTTCTATAGATGTTACATGACTTCTTAGATCATTTTGTGTGCCTTATGGTAACATACATATAGGGCAGCATTTTTATTCAGGATTGTGGGTTACGTCGCTTTTAATGCAGAAAGAGTGCCAGACTGTGGAGCAGAACTGTGTGAGAATGCTGGGGAAGGTGTCTAATGGGGTACTGACGCAGCAGCTGAGGTAGCGGTTCAGATTTTTTGAGGCTGGGTATGCTGGAAGAGCATGCTGGTGAAATGGTAGCTGGGAAATGGCGGAAAGGGCAGGAGGTGTTATTTCTTGGATCATGGACCAATGTGGGATAACCCTTCTTGTCTCAGAAGCAGAACTTGAGACTGAACTGCAGGTGTATGTGTTGTGGCAGGTGGTGTCCCCACTTTTGAAGACCAGGAAGGTAGTTCACTTTGGAGGAAGGTGGTGATGTCTGCGGATTGGTGAGAGTTGGGTTGAGGTTCTTGGCCTATGGATTTTGTCCTAGTTACTTGTATGTTGTTATTGTGCACTTACTGCTCATGAACTGCTCTGCCATTGCAGGAATCCATGGTGTCCCAACCACATACTGTTGAGATGTAATTGTAATACAGTGTCATTTTCATGGAGTCGTTTTGTCCTAGATGTAACTTGAGTTCCTGGGTAAGCTTTCCAGACTAAATGGAGAGCTTCCCTCAAGTTTCAAGTTCTAAAGTTCCTAACTGTTCATCATGAGACCACAAGAGAGACAGGCTCTTGGGAAATATGGGGACATTCTTTGTGTTTTACATTTGTTGCAGACCATTGTTCATAACGCCCTGAAGTAGATCATGCTCAGGATATCTGGGTAGCTCTATGTTACTCGCCGGAGAAAAGACCGGCAGAGCACTGCAAAGAGTGGATGGAGAAGCACAGGACTGACAGGAATTAAATCCATTCCTGTTCATCTGGGTGAGAGGAGAATGACCTCACATTGGTTTGAAATGCCAGGGATAGAAATAGTGAGTTTTAGGTCCTAAGTCAGGAATTATACTATAGCTGTAAGAAAGCACTCTCTGTTTCTGCATCATCCCTATCTCCCTCTGTTCTGGGTAATTATTTTCCAACGTCTCTACCTTGGGACTGCAGGAAAGCTTCAAAGAAGACTCTCAGTATTACTTTCCTAAAATCAAGTAATGGGTCTTGAGAGTATACTGGGGAAAAATGACTTTTCCATTTTTTGACAATAAATACCTAGAGGTTTTTTGGATCATTTCATTCTTGCAGGATGTTAAGAAAGAAAAAGTGACTATCCTGTTGTATAGAAGAAAATATTAAGTTGCTTAGATTGAGAGGTAATGATATGTAAATTGAACCCAAGACAGAAAGAAGGAATTGATGCTTTATCAAAACTCAGTTTGTTCTACTACTTGTTTATTAAGTGTGGTTCATTGGTATTACAAACCGTATTGTTCTATTGGAGAGCATGGGACTAATTTCATTATCACTTTTGAGAAAAATTACAAAAGAGATGATGCATTGAAACTTCAGCCATTCTGTTGTAATGATCATGCAAAACAGTGGTGCCAATCGTGTTTCTTTTTTTCTGTTTTTCAGGGTCGACATGTTAAAACTGGTCAGCTGGCGGCCATCAAAGTTATGGATGTCACTGAGGTAAGATTGAGGCACAAATCTATCTATCTATCTATATCTATTTATGTTTTTATTAAAAAAATTTTTTAAGTTTATTTTTGAGAGAGAGAGAGCACAAGTGAGGGAGGGACAGAGAGAGAGACACACACACACACACATCCAAAGCAGGCTCCAGGTTCTGTGCTGACAGCTCAGACGTGGGGCTCAAATTCACTAACTGTGAGATCATGACTTGAGCCAAAGTCGGGTACTCAACTGACTGAGCCACCCAGTTGCCCCTTAAAAAAAATTTTTTTTTTTTAATGTTTACTTATTTTTGAGAGAAAGAGAGAGTGAGAGTGGAGGAGGGGCAGAGAGAGAGGGAGACACAGAATCTGAAGCAGGATCCAGGCTCTGAGCTGTCAGCACCAGAGCCCGACACGGCTCGAACTCATGAACTGTGAGATCATGACCTGAGCCTAAGTCAGATGCTTAACTGACTGAGCTACCCACGTGCCCTGAGGCACAGATATTTTTAAAGAAACCATTATATAAAAGACAAGATTCCCCTGTCCCTCCAACCCCCATTGTAAGAGTATTGTTCTGTTTGTAGAATCGATCTTGAACAAATTACCCCCCTGTGACATTGTGGGTTTATAAGGTCCAGCAGACTAGTTGGTTTAAATTGTTGCAGATGGTCCCCAAGTAACTAGGAATCAGTAGCATTTTCTTAAAAAAAAAAAAAGGGGGGGGGGGTGATGTCATCCTTGGCAACTTAATGGACCATAATTGGAAACATCTTCTCTAATGGAAAAGAAAGATTTGAGAAGGGATCATGGAGGTCACATGAATAGGGAGATTGAGGGGTGTGGGGTAGGGGAAAAGCTTCTCTAGGGTATTAGGCCACATTTGGGCCATTTCTTTTATTTTTAACATGGGGAAAGAAAACAGATCCAGCCAAGTTCCCAGAGGTTTGAAAACAGAAACATCTGCTAGAATGCTGAGCAGATTGTTGGCAAAATTTAGTAGCAAAAAATAGTTCTTGAAATGGTCACATGAGGATTTACTCTGTAGCTTTAGATGGGAAAGAGGAGAGTTTAACTCAGACAAAAAGTAAGTGTATGTGTTCTTGTGTGTGTGGATGTATATATATGTATAAGTCTATATTTAATTTTTAAAGATAACCCTAGATTGTAGTGAACTAAATCCATCTTACTTTAAATTATTTTTGTCTGAAATTTTACTTTTCATTCTTGTGATTGCTTCTGACTTGCCTAATTGTAAATGAAATTTACCATCATAACATCACAGATTCTAGAGTTAGCCAGCAGCTGTGGGGATTTGGGATATCTTTAAATCAAGCCATATCTCCAAATCTGGGGTTGATCTAGGGAGACAATGGCTAAACTGATCTCAGGTGTGCGATATTGAGTATTGTAAAGAGGTTTCCTCCTCAGCCCTATTCTCTCTTTGGTCTCTAAGAACATGCTTATCTCCACTATAAATATTTGTTAGTAAGAATTAGAAAATATTGTTGTCTGTGGACTACGGGACATTTGAAGACGTAACATTTTATGAGATGGCTGCTCTTTTTCTGTCAAAGAAAATACTGAAGACTTTATAATGAAAAAGTACCCGTGGACTATTCTCTTGCTAGAGTGACCCTATCTTGGTGTACATCTTAGGGGGAAATTGGATGCTTTCCAGTTAAATGTTATTTTTAAGATTATAGAGTGGTGAAAGGAGCAGAAATTCTAACTTAACTGCAATTTAAATACAATAGTCAAGTTATTTATGAAGTGCCCTCTGTGAATGGAATGATGGATGGCACCTTCCTGTCAAGCATCCGTTCCTGCTATTGTGCATGTTGCCGGTGCTGCACTGGGAAATGGGGTAGCCAAAGCCTATACTTTTTGGCATTTGTTAACATACTTCCTGATTTGTGTACGAGCAGACAAGGTGCCATTTTAAATGTAAGCTTTTGGAATCTTACGAAGCACTTTGAAAGTCCTCAGGATTGTGTTTCTTTCCTCACTTCAGCCTGTGCTGCTCTAGCTGACAGAGCTTTTGTCACCAGCCAGGCTGTGCTCCCTTCCTCATCTTCTCTGTAGAGATCCTCTTCCCCTAAGCTCAGCTCTGATTATAACTGTGCAATATGTGAACACTCTTTTTTTTTTTTTTTTTTTTTTAATTTTTTTTTTCAACGTTTATTTATTTTTGGGACAGAGAGAGACAGAGCATGAACGGGGGAGGGGCAGAGAGAGAGGGAGACACAGAATCGGAAACAGGCTCCAGGCTCTGAGCCATCAGCCCAGAGCCCGACGCGGGGCTCGAACTCACGGACCGCGAGATCGTGACCTGGCTGAAGTCGGACGCTTAACCGACTGCGCCACCCAGGCGCCCCTGTGAACACTCTTTTAAAAAAGGTGTAAAATATAGGAAAATACATTTTTTAAATGTTTATTATTTATTTTTGAGAAAGACAGAGTGCGAGTGGGGGAGGGGCAGAGAGAAAGGGAGACATAGAATCCAACATGGGGCTTGAACCCATGAACTGTGAGATCATCACCTGAGCCAAAATTGGACACTTAACTGACTGAGCCACACAGGTGCCCCTATAGGAAAATATTTTTAAAAGTTAAATCCTTATTTACTACCTTACAATAACCACTATTGGTGCTTTGGTTTGTTTTACTCATCTTTTATGAGCATGGCTATGAAATACATATCTATGTGTGTAATAGATGCTTTTGTATTCTACTTTTGAATTGTATACAAGAGGTACTTCCTTGCCTGTAAAATCAGGCAATGTTGGACAAATGCATTTTCAGGACTCCTTTAAAAATAATTATACAGAACCCATGTATTCAGGTAAAATGAAAACCAGATGGTGAGTCTTCAGAACAAATACAAACCCAATCAGCCATTTACCATATTGGCATCTCAGTAGTGTTTCTTGTGTGTTGTTTTCATACAGTGACTTCTGTGCTATAACTTGGGGCACAGTCAGGGCTCAGAGCAAGTAGTGATTATGGATAGAGGATGTCATGCAGCTGGCACCCTGGAAAACATGCCCTTGCTACTCCTCACATCAAGAACTTCCTAGCTCTTGTAAAGTTTTGGGCATTGGCCTAGGGGGGATCTGGGAGCAGGCTGGCATGAGGGGGAATTTGCAGCTGAATTTTCTGGTTTCAGCTCCAGCAGGAGGGGCTGTTGGAGTGGTCCTTTTGATGAGAGCAGGCTTCTGTATGGTTTCTTTCTGTCTTTCTTTTTTTAAGTTTATTTATTTACTTTGTGTGGGGAGAGGGGGAGGGACAAAGAGAGAGGGAGAGAGAGAATCCCAAGCAGGCTGTGCACTGTCAGTGCAGAGCCCAAGGTGAGACTCGAACTGAGGAACTGTGAGATCATGACCTGAGCTGATATCAGGAGTCTGACGCTCAACCCACTGAGCCACCCAGATGCCTCTGTATGATTTCTGACTTCTACTCCATTTCTACTCAGGAGCAGAAAGTGTGAATGCTTATTCTTCAGGAAAACAATAGATTTGTCCTGACTCTTGAGCCTCTTCCTTAGGTGAAATTGAGAGGCAGTTACCAGGGTACTAGTTATTCTCAGGTTCAGAAGGCCAGAAAAGTAGTAGGTGTGGGGAGGTAAATGGTCTAGCTGCTCTTCTCCCCAGCTGTCAGCTGTTGGCATCCCTGAATGAATGTGCTCTAGGCTGGCTGCACTGAGTCCCTGTCACCTCTGTACTTGATTTTGTGATCCTGGACAACTGAGCCAACTGAGAATTCAGATTGCACCCTGAGGTGAAGCAAAGGTACTGTGTTGAAAAGTGAGGGGCCTGGATGGGAGGTGTTTATTTGTAGGAGATGTACAGATCTCTCTGTATTTCTTCTCTTCTCAGACTTTAACAATCTTAAGAATTGACTATCTTTAGGGTTTTGAAGGGCTTTTTTTAAAGAAAGCTTATCATTTCTCAGATTGGTTGTGGGAAGGGTTTAAGAGCAGGTTAAGGATATGTTCAAACTGGAGAAGACCAGGACATGAGATCTATAATGTGGTGTTTTTGTTTTTGAGGTAGTTATAGATTTGAAGAATTTGCAGAAAATTACATAGGGAGTATATAGGGAGGTCCCATGTATCATTCACCCAGTTTTCCCCAGTGGTAACATCTTTATAACTGAAGCCCTTGCACAAAACCAAGCAAGGCAAACAGTTGCTCTCACAACTTAAGGATTTGACCTGGCCTCCAGTGTGTGGTTATAGCAAACAGGCCTCAACCATTACACAGTGTCTGCCTGCATGGCTTAGAACCAGTGCAGGCCACTGGCAGTTGGCACTGATCCACTCCACAGAGTTTGTTTAGAGTTCCCCAGTTTGACATGCACGTATGTGTTTTCAGGGAAACTTGATTGAATTGGTTGTTTGAATTCTTGATAAACCCCTTCTTTTCAATCCTTGTGTCTTAATTGTTGTTATATGTGAGGGGCTGGTACTTTATTTCTTGCAGTTTGGGGATATCCCATTATTTTGAGTTAATGCTCTGGAAGATAAAAAGGTGAATTAGCTAGACCAGTAATTCTCAACTTGGGGTTCATAAACTCTTGGAGTAAGATTTATCTCTGAGAAATAAATTTTATGTTTTCATTTTAGTAATTTCCCCCAAACTTTTTACTATGAAAATGTTCATAATTACAGAACTGTTGAAGGAATGAACACTCTCTCCTTTGCTTAGATTCAATAGTTGTTAACATTTTGTATATGTATTACTTGTGTATTGTTGTGGCACCACAATGACCCTTCACTTGTCCATACCTGAGTGTACTTGTCTTAAAATACAGTCTTCCACATAATCCTAATACCACCTAAAAGAATTAAATAATGCTTTCAGAATTTCTCCTGATGTTCAGTCTGTATTCAGATATCCTCAAGTGTGCCAAAAATGTTTTTACAACCATTTTTTCAAATCCTAGCCCTGCCAAGGTTTGCACATTACATTTGGTTATCTTTTAACTAATTTCTTGTCTTCATCCATTCCTCTGTGTCCTCCTGGCCCCTCCCATTCTTTTCCCTCCCAGGTATCTGATGTTCACTCAAGTTTGAAAACGCTTACTTTAACGGAATCTTAGGAAAGAAGCCACCCCCGCATATTTACGAGTGAAGATTTCTAGCTCAGAGACACTGGCACCTCTTGCTCAGGAGTACATTGCTAGTTAGATTACAGAGATTAAAACCCAGATCCTTGATTCTCAATGAGCCTTTGAAAGTAGTCACAGTTTCAAACATTTGGTTCTGAGTAGGCTTGTAGAAAGACCTGATTTGATCTGGACCTTAAAGAATGAATGGATCTTGACCATTTTTCTCCTTTCCAAAGTTTTTTAGCAGATCACCCAGAGCAGACTGTTTTTTTTTTTTTTTTTTTTTTTTTTTGTCAAAATGTTTGTGGTTGGTAGTTGTGACTTATTCCTTAGAGGACAGGAAGATGTTGGGCCTGATGCCCATTGGGGGACAGGAAGCCAGCCCGCAGATTTTATTGAGTACCCTCCGTATTCTTGCACTGTGTTCTAGGGATGTGAGAATAAAAGGTATGTAAAAACACAGCCTTGCCTGGAATAGCCAGTAAAAACCTAGCCTCTGCCCAACATCAAAGTGAAGAGGCAAGAGCCACAGAAACAGCCCAATGCAAAGCAGCATAGATCATATCTGGTAGGTAGAACAGTGTTTGAGCACCATCTGAGCTAGGTCCATGAAAGAGGAACAGGACAAATTTCTTGCTCTTAAGGAGTTCATGCTCTGACAGTAGGGAGCAAAACAAACTTACTCCAGTGACAAAGCAAGGCCCTGTCAGGCTTGACAATTTTCTCTCTTTTCATTTGGAGGGGAGCACAATGTAATGAATGTGCTGTTCTTGTCTAGACTGAACATAAGAACAAAAGGAAGCAAGGGAGAGATCTCTGTGGACTGTGTGACCTATTGTTCCATCCTGTTGTTCTTCAGAGTCCAGTTAAATGCTGCAGGCCTTACAGCTTGGTACTGGCTTCTTCCATTTCAGGCAACGGGTGGCACTTTCTCCCTGCCCTTCCATGGCTCTGGCCCACTCACCGTAGCATCGCTCACTGAGGGTTGTCAGGAGAAGCCGCCTGTGCATCAGTGAGACCATGGGCAGCTGTCAGTTTTGACAGCAGTTGTGTGTCCTCCTCTACCTCCCTCCCCCACCCCTGCCCCAGTTAGTCTTTCTTTCTTTGCCTTTACTTTTTACCTTTCTTCACAAGCTACCTTCTGTCTCTTTGCTACTGAGAGAGAAACTGATGTGCCAAGTTTATGGCATGCCAGATTTCTTATCTGGAATTTTCTTACCTTTGATAACTTCTGACTTAATTTAAATGACCTTGATCCTAGATTGCAATTCCTAATTAGGATTGTTTTCCTTACTCAGCTTTTCTATAGATAAAGATCACAAGTTGTATCTCTTTATTATTATTATTATTATTATTATTATTATTATTACTATTATTAATACTGGTACAAGTCTGAAGAAAAGCTATTAAATCGATTAAATTTTGATTTATTTTAATTAAAAAAGCATGACAGTGATTTTGAGAACTAATAGTTCTATCCTTTGTATCCTCGAAGAATACAATAGTATTTCTCAGCTTTATTTTCATTATCACCTCCTGAAGAAGCCTTTGCAGATATTTTTTCCTAATCACCCTTTGTGAAATTTTAAAATGTCTGTACATCTGTTCATGTACTGTATGTATATCTTTATGCTCTACACATAAAAATGACTTAAGCTTTTTCTCTTCCACCTCCAAAAATCACATTTCACCCCTGTTGGGGAGGAGAATGATACCACCCAAATTGAGAATACCTGGTATAGAATAAGATAAACATATGACCTTAGACAAATGAGCTAGAGTAAGTATTGTGCTATTTCTAATATTTTCTTTTTTTAAAAAAATTTACCAGATACTAGAACTAAAGTGATAAAGAAGATCTACTAGCTGGGAAAGTATAGAGTGCATGAAGTGCTAACACATTTTTTTTTTTTTGACTTGTGCCAGGCATCGCATTGGGTATGGTAAAGGCACTTGCTTGAATTCACATAGCAGACTTTGAGACTGATAGTATCATCCCCTCTTTCTAGAAAGAATGAACAAAGGCTTGGACTTGTATCCAAGCTTTTCTGATTGTAAAGCTTGCTTCTCTTTCTTTTCAATCTGTCTATCCTTCTTTCCCCAAAGTAATATGGAGGGCAAAGGTTGAACTTCTCAACAAATAGGTAACTGTTGAAGTGTTTTAAAAATAACTGCTGATGGTGATACAACAGTGAAATTTTTTAAAGGATTAGTTTTTGTTTTTTGACAGAGATAGAATGTGTTTCTATTTTGGATTAACTCGTTCTAACTTAAGAATGCAACTGGATTTTACAAAATACCAAAATTCTTTGTTCTTATCTATTTAATAGGTAAATAAGCAAAGGAAGATTAAAACTAGGTCAGCTGTATACCTCAAATGTTTTGTCTTTCATTTTGAAAAGCCTTCATTTTATTTATGGATGACAATAGTTGATACCCAGAAAGGCAGTTGACCTGGTTTCATAGCTTGTTGCCAGAATAGCATCCCAATCTTCTTTTCATTGCCCTGAGATATCTCTAGTTCACATTAGGAGCATAGTATAGTGCTGTTCTGTAGTTGTCTTCTAATGTAGTAGCCAGTAACAAGTTGCCATGCCTTGTGAGTTGTAGGAGCTCAAATCTTTGGTGAATTGTATAGGATGGTCTGTTTTTCGTGGATACTTGGAGAAACTTATAATAGATCTACATTATTGTTTTCATTGTCCAAGAACATTATAGTAATATATTAGAAATAGAGGACTCTTGAAGATATGATCCTATTTTATAGCATTCTCAATTTTTGTAATAAATATTAATAATCATAGATGTTATACATTAGTCATAAATAAGTTAAGATCTGCTCCTCACACTTAAATTTCATCCCTCTAAGGAAAGAAAATAAGAGTGTTTTAAAATTATTAGTGTTTAGAAGAGTTTGTTTTTGGGTTTTATTTTTAGAATTGCCACTGAACTAATACAAATGATTTATCTTTTTTCTCCTCTTTCCTATGAACATAAATTTGAAACCTATGTATATTTTTCAAGGTGAATTTATAGTTTATGAGCCTCATAGAAAGTCCGACTCTATTATATTTAATAGTCATGTCCTGGCTTTTACCCCAAGACAGTAATAACACCCTTTGTTAGAGTAGGGCCTAGAATGAAATTTAATAAAGCTTTTAGTTTCCTCATCTGTAAAATGAAATAATAATTCCTACTTCATAGGCTTTTGTCAGAATTAGAATTCTAGAATAGATGTAAAGTGTCTAGTATATTAATTTTTTACATAGTAAATGAGGGTTTCTTTGTTTTCTTCGCTGGGTTAAAGATACCAAGATAAAATAACTCACTTTTGCTGAAGACTTCTGTTACTCCTGGACTTTGGTTACTATTGTTATTCTCCTTTGATATTCATGACTCTGTTCTTTCTGTATCTTTCACTCCTGAAGGTTTCTGCATCAGGTGGCTTCTTTGTCCCCTCTGGTTATAGGCATCTCTGTCTGGTTCTTGGCGATTGCTTTTGTCCTGCCCTATGAGCAGTTTTCTAGTGCTCTTTTAACGACTGCCTAGGGAATAATTTCCATGCATTCATTTCTTGCTTCTGTTATTCTGTACTAGATTAGAAACTCTTTATAGGAAGCTAACTCTTAGGATTCTCATAGCCCTTCTAAGGCTTATGACGGAGCCCTTCACATGGATGATGCTTAGCTTACTTTGCTGTTTCTGAAGAATGTCCTGGCAGTTTTAAAGATTTTTTTAATGTTTATTCATCTTTGAGAGAGAGACAGAGACAGAGCACGAGTGGAGGATGGGCAGGAAGAGAGGGAGACACAGAATCCAAAGTAAGCTCCAGGCTCTGAGCCGTCAGCACAGAGCCTGATAGGGAGATTGAACCCACCATGAACCACAAGATCATGACCTGAACCAAAGTCAGCCTAAGCCCTGAGTTGGACGCGTAACCAACTGAGCCACCCAGGCGCCCCTGTCCTCGCAATTTTAATGGAGAATTTCAGAAAGTGTTATGGACATTGACATATATAAAGATTCCCTCTTGTAAATTGGAGGCAGCTCTATTAATAGGTGTGTACTAGTATATTTTTATTATATTACTGTACTTTAAAATCCTATGTCTTCTCTCTTGCTTTGTGGGATAGTTTTATTTTTTTTTTAATTTTTTTTTCAACGTTTATTTATTTTTGGGACAGAGAGAGACAGAGCATGAATGGGGGAGGGGCAGAGAGAGAGGGAGACACAGAATCGGAAACAGGCTCCAGGCTCTGAGCCATCAGCCCAGAGCCTGACGCGGGGCTCGAACTCACGGACCGCGAGATCGTGACCTGGCTGAAGTCGAACACTTAACCGACTGCCCCATGTGGGATAGTTTTAAAAAGGAACAGAGAAAAATGTCATTCATTCTTACCAAAAATATGACAAAGTACTAATCACTTTGGCCAGATGCAGTTTTGGTTTATTTGGGACTGGAAATGGCAAATGTCAACCATAGTTTGCAGGGTTTTTTGTTTAATTTTTCTTAAATGCTGTTCATGAAGTTTCACTAATTCATTCATTTAAACCATTCCTGAACACCTGGTGTTTTTAATACCTACTATTCTCAGATCTGGGGTGAAATAGAAAATTAATTATGCTCTAGAAGGAGCTATTCTTGATCTATTGGTTAAACAAAACTTGCTGTGAACGGGATGTTCTTTGTGATTGTTAATGAGCACTCTCCAGGCAGCTTCCATAATTTCTTAGTTTAATTCCATTGTTTAATGAATCAAAAGCATTTTTCTAAGTAAATAGTTGAATAAAAAAGTCACCCAGCAAATTCTGCATAACCTAAATTGCCAGTTTTAAAATATGGGCCCTGGGAGCACCTGGGTGGCTCAGTTGGTTAAGTGTCCTACTCTTGATTTCTGCTCAGGTCATGATCTTACAGTTTGTGAGATCGAGCCCTGCGTTGGGTTCTGTGCTGACAGCGTGGAGCCTGCTTGGGATTTTCTTTCTCCCTCTCTCTGCTCTTCCCCACTCATTCGGTCTCTCAGAATAAACAAACATTAAAAACATAAAATATGGACCCTAGTCTTTTAAAAATCTCATCTTCCCTCTCCACCATTTTTTTTTTGGCGGGGGTGGGGGGGCGGCTATAAGTGAAAAATCTTGACATCTCCCTTCCTGTTTCCATTCCCAGCAAATTTATTGAAAAAGGTGTGTTGGAGGTTCTCAAGACCATCCTCAGGTTTGATGATTCACTAGGAGTACACAGAACTTAGCGTGTAGTTTTACCCTCAGTTGCTATTTATAGTACAATGGAAGGACACAAAGCAAAAATAGCAAAGGAAAAAGGTGCATGGGATGAAGTCCAAAGGGAGCCAGGTATAAACTTCCAGGAGTCCTGTCCTGCTAGAATCCTATAGGACATGCTTCATTCCCCCAGCAGTGAGTTGTCATGTGAAGTGTTGTTGCCTGCCAGGGAAGCTCGTTACAGACTCAGTACCCACATTTTTTATTTGGAACTGGTCACATAAGCACATCTGTCTGGCATGTACCAAAAATTTCAGACTACAAGCAGGAAAACAGGTGTTCAGCAATAAACTACATTCTTTATTCAAACCATCCAGGAACAGTGAGCCACTCTTATCAGTTCTAGGAGTGGGGGAAACCCTCCTGAAATCCAAGGGCCAACCTCGCAAAGAGGCCAGTCTAGGGATAGTGTTCTCAGGACTTGGGACCAGACTCTTCTGAACTCTGCATTCATTTCTCAGCGTCTCTAATTGGGTGTCTAATAGCCCACACTTAACATATGTCATGTGAGCTCCTACTCTTCCCCCATAAACCTGTCTTACCTGTAGCCTTGCCCTTTTTCAGTTGGCATTCCCAGCCTTCTGTTTGCTTGGGCCAAAAAAGCCTTGGAGTCCTTGGTGACTACTCTTCCTGTCATATATACTCACCTCATTTGTTAGGAGATCTGTTAGTGCATCCTTCCTTCAAATGATACCCAGTTTCTGTCAAAATAATCATGGCCATTGGTGGACAGTGGGAGGGAGTGAGCCACAAGTTAATAACTGTTGAACGTAGATTATAGATAGGTACAGGAGAGTTTGTAATCCTGTTTTCTAAACTTTGGTGTATTTGAAACTCAACAAATTGTAACCATCATAAGAAACGATCACACACGTGGACCTGTGTGCTACTACTACCACCACCCTGTCCACCCTTCTTTTCTCAGCATGGCAGCTCGGCGATCCTATAGACATGTCTGATTGGAGTCTTTCACTGATTCCTTACTTAGCTCAGAGTAAAAGCCCAGGCTTTCAAAGTGGCCTACAGTACTTTGCTTGATTGGCTCCCTGCCCTGTTCTGTCTCAGACCTCCGCTCCTACTTCCCATTTGCCCTCCTCCAACTATACAAAACTGCTCACTCTTCCTCCATCTGCCAGGGAGCTCCTGCCTAAAGACCTCAACACCTCTCACTTGCTATTGTTTCCTCCCCTGGAATGCCATTCTTTCAAGACTATATGGCCCGCTCCCTTACCTTCCTACTCTTAATGCCTTTATCTTATTCTTAGTTTTCCAGTTCCATACCACATTGTATAACTGGCCTATGTATTATACTTAGTGTATATCAACTGCCTCTATCATTACTCCACTAACCCCTCTCCCCCAGGAACATAAACTCCATGATGACAGGGATCTTTGTTTTTTTTCAGTGATACATAATCCCAAGCACCAATTCAGTGCCTGGCATATAGAAGGCATTTCACGAATGTTTGTTGAATGAACAAATAGTGCCAGTGCTGGGACACATATTAGAAATCTACTAGAGTGCCCCTTCTTTCTTTTTCTGTGTTAAGAACCCAAAGCTCAAAGAAGTTCTGTATAGTTGGTTAATGATTTTGTATGAGAGTGTGTGTGTGTGTGTGTGTGTGTGTGTGTGTGTGTGTGTGTGTGAGTGTACACATATGCTTTTGTTTATGAAATTATTTGAAAATTAAGCTTTTAATAATCTTTTATATATCATGAGATATCCTTTTAGATGTGGTAAAATGGTAAAGCAGGACAGGTGGAAAGAACAGATTTGAAATATCCTGTGCTCATTTCATTTGAAACACTTCATTTTTTAAAACGGTAACCCTTTTTGGGGGGCGCCTGGGTGGCTGTCATTTAAGCAACCAACTCGGTTTTGGCTCAGGTCATGATCTCATGGTTCATGGGATCGAGCCTGCATTGGGCTCCATGCTGAGCTTGCTTGGGATTCTCTCTCTCCCTTTCTTTCTCTGCCCCTCCCCTGCATGTGCATGCTCTCTCTCTCTGTCTCTCTGTCTCTCAAAATAAATGGGGCTCCTGGGTGCTTAGTCAGTTAATCATCTGACTCTTGGTTTTGGCTCAGGTCATGATGTCACAGTTTCATGGGTTTGAGCCCCATGTGGGGCTTAGGATTCTCTGTCTCTCTGTCTCTGCCTCTTCCCAACTTATGCTGTCTCTGTCTCAAAATAAATATATAAAAAACTTTGAAAAATAATAAAAATAAAATAAACATTAAAATGGTAACTTTTTAAAAAAGAACTCCTTAACACCCCCACCTACGTTTTTCTAAATTTAATGCCAATAGATGCTGTCCAGTTTAAATTCTGTTTGTAGGTCCTACGTATAAATTCATAGCCTAAACTAAATCGCCCATATAATAAAACTTAGTGGAATTTCTTGTTTTCTTACTCTGTTAATGTCCGGTGAAATCTATGGTAAGAACATACAGTGTCTTAAGTTGCTATGACAATGAAAGAGCTTTTAGAATAAAAGCTTTAATTGTTCAATTGGAGAAACCTCACTGCTCCCCCTCCCCTCAGCTTTATACCCTGAGAGAAAGAAAGTGAGAAATCTCTAGTGACAGAATTCCCTATCTTCTAATTATTCTGACTTTTGTACTAACTATAGAAAAGAGTGTTGACTTTAGTGGGAATTATCTAAAGCAAGATTAGAGAGGCAGCTATTTGATCGGCTAAGTTTTTAGCATCCACATCTGCAATATTGTGGGTGCATTACTAATCCATACATACATGGCCCTGAAACAGTGGAGGAAGCTAGGCTCTCCCTACCCCAAGGTGGGAAAACTCCTTTGACAAAAGAGCAGACCCTGAAAGAGCAGCCTTTCTTCCTATTATTCCCCATGCCATCTCAGCTGTGCCACAGATGGGACTCAATCCCCTGGATTTTTAACTCTATATGCTGATGTGCCATGACGAAGCCTAAATTATATTATAACTATAATCCTGCCTCAAAGCTTGTGTTTGTTTTAATTGTTCATTTTTACAGATTCAAATTTGTCCCTTTGAACCTTGGGCATTATGTTTGTTCAGTGTATGTTAGAGGTTTTCAGTGATCTTTAGGATCATTATAATCATTCAGCTTCTATTCAAAACCATGGTGAGGTGAAGGAAATTGATGTGCTGTCTCCTCTCCCTAGTACTCACTGCTGCTAATTGGTCTCCCACTCTGATGCAGAGTACAAGCCCTGACTAGGTGGAAACCTGCCTCTTAACCCAGACTGCTACTGTGATCTGTGATCTGATGGTTGTCACGGTGTCTGGAGGCTCTGAAGTCCAGTAGGCTTTTCTCCTGGCCTGGGAACCCCATGCCAGTTTTCCTTTATCTTGTTTCTTTTATATCTAGACATTCTCAGATACCTTTTTTTTCCTTTGTCCTTAATATATATACCTGTGCTGTAGCAATGTATTTTCAGGTTTGGAAAGGTTTGGAAGAAGCCACTTCTCAAGGGTAACTGTGTCTACTTGCATTTGTCTGTATGTGAAGTATAACGTGAATACAGAAAAAGGCATACATTATAAGTTCAGTGAATTTCCAAAAAGTGAACACATCCACTCATGAGCCAGCAACTGGATCAAGAAACCGAACATTGCCAGCTCCCCAGGAGTGCCCCTTGTGCCCCTTAATTCCTCCCCAGAAGTATAGCCACTATCCTGACTTCTAACACGAAAGATTATTTTTGCTTGTGTTTGTACTTGGTATAGACGGAACCATACGGTACGGTTATGTCTGGCATCTTTTGCTTTATGTTTGTGAGATCCATTTATTTTGCTGCATAGGGAGATAGTTTTATTTATTTTCATTTCTTTTATTATTCCAGTGTGCCCCACTAGTTTTTAAATGAATACATCACATCTCTCCATTTGGGTTGTAGAGCTCGCCATGCAGCCTAGCACCATCTTACACATAGTAGGTGTTGAATTGACTTGGTGCAGAAATAGAAGGAAATTTACCCAGTGTAGGAACTTCTCCTTTAATAGATACATGCTGAGGTCCGTATTATGGGGAAAACTGTCACTTCTTTATTTCTCATGTTTGGACATGATTAAATATTTGACCTCTACTGATTTAATATTATTTGTTTAACTAGTTGCAAGAGTCATGAGAAAGAGTGGATAATGTGCTAACTTCTGATGACTGCAAAGAAAGTTATTACTTAGGAACTTTCAGAACTCTTGTCTTCATTAGAGTCAGAATTTTTTCCACTGTCACAAGTCTTCAGCAGAGTTTTCTCTACGGCACCCTTGGGGATTCTTATTTGGCTTGAGTCTTTGAAGTGATGTCATATCGCTCTTGAGTCTTCATCCTGTTTGTGAGGCTTGTTAGCTTTTCTGCTGACCTTGCTGTTTGGAACGTGTCCTCCTTGCCTCCTCTAAGGTGGTGGAGGTTTGGGGTGAAATAAAGATAGGGAGGTGAAACCCAACATAAAATTCCAAGCAAGCCTGTGTTCTTGCCCCACCCTATCCTGCCCAGCACCCTCCCTACCTTGGCTCCTCACATATCTTCAGGTGAGAAATCTCTCAGGGTCTATTCATTCTCATTTCTACAGGACAAGGATGGTTTAAAATCCACAAAGTCTTTGGTGTGACATTCTGTCATAACTAAGAGAGCAGCAGTAACAGTAGTAACTGTTAGAATGAGGGAATGTCATTATATGGTATTTCCTGATGGTGAATCACCTTCCCATGAGCCCCCAAATGAGAGGAGGTGTGCGTTTGAGAAAAGAGTGGATGAACACTTGTTTGTCGCTGTTTCACTTTTAATGCTCTTGGGCTACATCGAGTCTCCTCTCACTTTTGTTCACTTATTGAAGATGCTGGATTTTTTTCCCTTCTGAGGCTAGAACTAAAGAAGATTCCCTGGTTATTTGTTCTTCCTTAAGTTGTTTAGAAAGAAGATGTTTTTGTTCAAAAGGGGAAAGGGGGGCGCCTGGGTGGCGCAGTTGGTTAAGCTTCCGACTTCAGCCAGGTCACGATCTCGCGGTCCGTGAGTTCGAGCCCCGCGTCGGGCTCTGGGCTGATGGCTCAGAGCCTGGAGCCTGTTTCCGATTCTGTGTCTCCTTCTCTCTCTGCCCCTCCCCCGTTCATGCTCTGTCTCTCTCTGTCCCAAAAATAAACGTTGAAAAAAAAAAAAATTAAAAAAAAAAAAAACAAAAACAAAAGGGGAAAGGAAGAAAAGGGTTGTTAAGACAAAGGAGATTAAAATTTGGAATGGCAGTGTGAAGCAGCAGCCTCTCTGGGTCTTTGTGAGAACCATGGTCATACTGGACCTGGTTCCTCTGTGTGACTTAGTACATTGGAGTGCTATTGCTCACACAGTTCCAGCAGCCTTTTCTTATGTTTTCCCTTCCACCTTCTTTAGCCTAACACGGCACTTTTTTATGATAGCTTGAGTAAGTAGACTAACAGTGTGTCTTGCTATATTTGTATAAGTGCCTTCTAATGGTACTGTGGTTCATAGGGAGTGTGTGTGTGTGTGTGTGTGTGTGTGTGTGTGTGTGTGTAGGGTGACTGTCATTATCCTTTAGTCCAGAGACAAAAGGGTCAGGAAAGTGGTAACATTTGTGGTCAAAGATGCATCTTCATAGTGAAGTCCAGGAAAGTGAATTGTTACTTTCAAGATAAGCCCCTTGCCTTACTAGTGATTATAGGTTCTAGTTATTTTCCTCTGTGTGTTTTCATTTTCTGCATGAGGAGGATGGGGAGTAGCTGCCCATTTCTCCTCACTTTGCTAATAGAGTTGGAGAGAATTCGAGATGAGTGCTGTATGGTGTTGGTGCAGTGTGTGTAGGGGTTGTGGCCTGGGAGCTAGCTCATGGAGGGAGGTTGCTGGCTTCTGCAGACAGACACAGGGACTCTGCATCTTCCTCTTAACCCATGGAGACCGTGGCTGTGGCCCCCACTGTGGTTTGAATACAGCAAAACTTATAGCTGATGTTGCTTCAGGTAAAGCTGAGGTTATCACAGGCGGTGAATGTTTTCTCAACTACTCTTGTCATGTTAGCTTAGAAGTTCAAGGTCTTTGGGGCCTTTTTGTTTTACTGCTAATGCTTATCTTCTCGATGGGAAGAAAGTGAAAATTTATCCTCCTCTTCCTCTAAGAAAGGTTTAGCTCACTGACAGTGGTATATGTTTATATTTATTATGTTATAATTTTATAATAACATTTATTATAAGTTACATGTATTTGTGGTGTGTTAATTATAGCTCAATAAAACAGTAGGAACAAAAAGTTAAAGTGACTTCTGGAGTATTTTTGTTTTTTTATTTATGAAATATAGATAATCTAGGGAGAAAATACAGAGAAATAAAAGATGAAAAAGCATTTCATAATTCTGTCACCTTGGCTTAATTACTGTTAACATGTTAGTGTATATTTTTCTGTTTTCATATATTCTAGATACATATGTGCCTGTACATATAAAATTATCTTTTACATGATAAAATAGCCTTTTTTTCTAACATTAAAAGTCATGTACTTATTTAGAAAGTTGAAAGATGGAAAACCTTTTCTCCTTACACTGCCCTCTTCTCTCTACCGCTACCCTCCCCCCCCCCCCCAAGATAAGTGTAGTTGACTGGTGTGTTTCCAGTCTTTTGCAGATTAAAGCTATTTCTTATTGCTGCTAATCACTTAAGGAACTCCCCGTTGAACATGTGTGTTTATTTATATGGCTGCATTTAGTTTAAAAATAAGTTCAGATTTATTTTAAGCTTTTTCCTAAATAATTTAGATCAATGCTTTAGTCTTATGTAGTCTCAAACATAAACTTCGTATAGATTTTTTTAAGTCACTACCTCACAATACCTTTAAGCTTGTTAATATTGTGTATATACTCTTTATATTCATGTAGTGGTTACTTCTGTCCATATACTTTGTTTGGACAGTGTAGTCTTTAGCTTGTAAAATATTACAGGACAGGCTAGTTTAAGTAACTTCATAATACTGTGTGACTGGAAACACTTTTTACTTTTAGTTGTTTTTCTATTTGGCCTATAAGATCTTGAAAGGCGGGCACTAATTGCTCCTGTACAACATGGTTACTTAATCTCAATACATTTTCTGCTTCTTAAATGACAAGGTATTTGACATTATCTTTATTATTTTAGCTCATCTGAATATAAGGAAAACTGGAATTAGGGAAAGGAAGCAGTATATAACCTAGGAGAAGCCTGATGACTGTTTGAAACTAATGTACTGTTTTAAATATCTTTGATAGATTCTGTGTATTTCTACTGATACTTGCTTCAAATTTTCTATCAGTTGCTTAATTGAGGTAGTTCATTCTCAGTATTTGTTTACATATTATCTTCAGCATCTGTTGCTTCATTTGTATGGAAGGCAAGATAGCCGGCTGCCAGCCCGTCTCTAAGCTGGACTGTGACCTCATGTCTGTGATCGATGGACACAGCTGTGGGGTTTCCATGTGTGCTTGGCAGCACCAGCACCAGAAACATCTGGTCTAAAAATGTAGTTCTCTTCTCCTGCAACCTTATGGAAATTATTTGGTGCATAGTGGAATAATGCCAAGCATCCTTACTCGATATAGAAGTCACAAGGGACTCAAGAGCCCAAGATGGTGTTCTTTGCAGACTTGAATATATTGAATTGAAAGTATTATTGAGTATGTACCTATAAATCACTTAGTCCAGTGCCGATGCATACGTGCTGCTTTTCTTTATTCTAAGTTTAAGAAATTTTTGTTTTGGTATAACAGGTAGCAAAAACAGCAGTGAAGGCTTTGGCCTAACAGAGTGAATTAGTTTGATTCAAATCCCACAAGAATTGCTGTGTCTGAGATGCATTTCTTAGCAGCTCCTATACATTTTTAGTGAGGCTGTTTAAGGAAGATTACATAGTACCGCTGTGAGGTTTTTCCTTTATATAGGTATTAAATGTGTGTATTGTTTATATTTATCTTATATATTATTACATTTATACATACTATAGTTCATTTACATAATTAGTGTGTAATCAGTTAACCTCATTAGCTCTTGCATTGGCCCTTCTGGGGAAGTCTTTTGTCAAGATTGGCACTTGTTTTTATAATATCTGAAGAGGTCAGAATACCATTTTGAAACCATGAAGCTCCCCAGAATTTACTTATTATATCTCTAAGATTTTATGATTTTTTTTCTCCCAAGGAATTAAGCATATCATTATCTTTAGTTAAAATTAGGCAACTGAGCTCTGTATAGCAAGCCCCAAATTAACCCCTTGTTTACTTTGGACTCTTAAGTCAAGAGACATTTCTTTTTCTTAGAGAACCTTTAATTTTAAAGTCAGTTTGTCCCCCACTCTGTATCTGTGCTTGGCTAGATAAACAGACCAACCTAATTAATTCTGCAAACAGAGGCTACAATGCTCTTTTTGTGTCAGTTTTTAGCTCAAGACTTAAGTATTCAGTAGAAAGACTAACTATTGAATATGCACCAGTGTGTAAACATCCGTGCACAGTGAACGAGCACTGTTGATGAATTCAGATATGAAGTTGCCAATTTATACTAAACCTGACAGGAAAAGGAGAATTTTCTTGATTTCTCTTACAGATTTTGTTTTATCAGTAACTTAATCTAGGCTCAGAGAATGGGAAAATAGTTTTGCTGGTGAGTGTTGTTACTTCATTCTGTATATTAGTGATTCCTCTTGTCTGGATTTCTTTTAAACTGGCTTCCCAACACCCTTAGCTCTGTAGTATCTGCCCACATGCACCCGGGAGATCTCTTCTCACCTCCAGGGCAACTGGTTGCCCTTTCCTGACTCCTGTCACTAGCCTACGATTTCTGTGTCTTACCCTGCTCTCTCCCTTTCCAGTGCCTGCACAGTGTCTGTTTTGAAGTGAACCTTCAACATGCTGATTGAATACATTGGTACCAATGGATGTGCATAGATAGGGATGTGGTTCTTGCTAAAAGGCTGTCAAAGTGACATAGCAACTTCCTGGCCTTCCATTTTTTTGGATTATTGGTAGATGGTAAATTTAGCACTTTATATTGCTGGTTAGGGGTGGATGAATTGGGCAGGTTCCAACATGGTAATATCGTTCTTTGTTCTTATGAGTTTGGATTGGTGAGCAAATAGCCTTTCAGGGTCTTCACTGGAGAAATTTATTTGGACATGTAACTAACTGGTTTGTATTTTGATCTCTGTAAATCAGTATTTCCTCTCAGAGGGGATGCCATTTGGGGTACTTTGTGTGATCTGATGGTGATGATTTACTTTCTTTTGTTCCTTTGTGCAGAAATCCAGCACGCACGTACACACACACACACACACACACACGCACACACACACGCATACCCACCTTATCTCAGGGGTAGGCATGGGGTAATTGGTGGTCCTTTTTCTTGCCCTAAGTGAGAGTTCTAGTTTTAAACGGTTACTCTGACTTGGCCAGCCTGACTTGGGAGGCTCCACACAAACACTATGTGTTTTGCTTCTGTGGCATTCAGAATACAGGGAGCAGATGATCCTAAGAAAGGGAGGACTGCCATGTTCTTTAGGGAGTGGCACTGTTTGACTTTTGTCAGAGAGCATATCTGGAGTGTCCTCTGGCCTTCCTCTCAGATCTCTTTTCCAGTGACTCCAGCCTGTAGCTTAATTTTTCACTGTGTTTGTGGGTGTGTGTTATAGAAGGAGGGAAATGGATTAAGGAATATGATCTCAAGTTAATGAGCTATTTTTAGACCAAAATGACTTACCACAGTTTTGTGAGATACATACATAGTAGACTGCTTTAAAGTTCTGTATAAAGTGATTATAACAAAAAGTTTGCTATTCACTTATCTTTCTGGTATTCTAAAAAACAAAATCTGCACTTTTCCTTTGCTTTAAATAATTGCTGTACAGCTGGCTCACTGCTGGTTGGGGTGGTGGGAGGATACATGAGGTGAGAGGAGCAAGGTTAAGGTAGGATATGAACTTATGTCTTCAGAATTGATATCGAGAGTTTATTTTGGTTGGGCTGTTTGAATTGGATTACTTTAATCCTGTATTATTGCCTTCCACCCTATACTTAAAGATCTTTTTCCTGGAAAACACTTTTTTTTCCTAAATGCATGTAAAATTTGCATTTTAAATAATCCTGTGATCTTTTAAGATCACATTTAAAGAAAGATTTTTGATAGAATACAAACACTCCATATCAGCAATAATATGTATTGTGTTCAGAACATGTCTTAGAATGAAAATACTTGAAGTTGAGGCAGATTGAAGTGCCAGTGGTAGTTGTAACATTCCTTAAGACTTGGGATACATTGATTAACTCAATCTCAGAACAAATCACCTGATTTCTAGTTGATATCATATATTGAAGATAATTGGTCATCCATTCCCTTCAGTCTTTTGGGAATCTGGATTTTTTGTATCTTTCCATGTTTTTCCAAAAGGAGCACCTGCAGTTTAACACTGTATTCTTATATGAACAGAGGTAACAGCATCTGTGGTTCAGGAAACATGGTGCTAATCATTCTTTAGCACTAGACCTAATTTAATGATAGCAATCAGAAAGAAAATAGGCTATAGTGGTGTTCACTGTTTTGGTGGCTGGTTCTTGGTTTAGGTGATGGCTGGCATCCTTGCCTAGACCCTTTTAGCCAATCACAGCAGTGAGTCAGTAAGCCAGGCGAAGTGTGTGCTATTGATTGTCCACCTACCTGCAGCCAGAGGGCAGGTGATGCCAGAGATTCATGTAGTTTGAGTTCACCTGGGCTACTTCTTTTACCTCCTACTACTTCCTACTTAGTTTAGGAATGCTTTTTGTTTAGAATTGTATTAAATGTTCTCTTTATAAAGCAAAAGATAATTATAGTTTATTTCCCAAACATAATATTTGAGTATCTACTATGTGCTAGGCACCATGATAGTCTTTGCATGTTACTGATGTTTTCATTCACTCATCCTGGCTTGTGACTCACTGGCCAAGAATGGATTAGGGTTTCCTCCACTTACACATAAAGACACTGAGGCTCTGGGATTGCGCTCGCTCGCTCTCTCTATCTCTTTCTCTTTCTTTTAAGATCAACTGTCTTACCCACATACTCAGTGTGACAGGCACTGTCAGGGTACAGAGATGAACAAGATAGAGTCCCTGTCTTTGGAGCTTGTGTTCTCATAGAGAAGGTAGGTTTTAAACTAATCACTGTGGGGCGGTGAGTGCTATGGAAAGCAATTATCTGTCTCTAGAGCATGTGTTTCTTATGGTACTTAATGTTTTCATTGCTTCTTCTGGATTCTTCTGGAGCTCGAGACTTGCATTTGGCAGGGCTTTGGGGCAGAACTAGAGTGAGGCTTTTGAAGAGAATGGGCTTTCTCCAGCTGGGAGACTTGGTGACACTTTTTGATGAATTTCTGTGGCTATTATAGTGGGCTCTTTTGGAATATACTGGTGTTTGGTTCAGAGTAAAACTTCCCTGTAGGGTTTTATTAAGTGATGTGAAGTCAGTTTGTATATCTAGCACAATGCAGATGGTGGCACTGTGGAATCAGATCACCCACTTCATGGACTTTGCCACTGGCTTAGAGAAGGGTATGAATGGAAATGGACTGAGGCAAGATTTTCTTTAAATGTCCCCCTTTCCTGTTGGGACTTTGAAGCTTCTGGTTCCATATTCTCATTTTCTCTCTTCACATAATTTGGTGTGTTTTCTAAAAAGTTGGGAGGGAGAGACACTTTAAATGGTTTTCCTAGTTGGAACTGAAAAATGAGAAGGTGAGTTTTAATTACTGAAGTCATTATTTCTGGTGCCATTCTGTAGCTTTTCTCTGCTCCACAGTAGTGAGAAATGATCACATAGATTTAAGAAATTTTGAGATGTGTTGGAATGGTCTCCATGTACATGGTAAGTCCCACCTTACCCAGAACGTGAGTGGATGTGGTATGCTATTCGCAAATGAATGATCGTACCTGAATTGTCACCTAAAAGCTCTTAAATGGGTGATGTCCCTCAGCAGTTAGAATATCTTGATTCTGTTTTCTGTTTTGCCCAAAGATATGTGGAGCTTAGTCATTGTCTTCTTGAATCACTTCTATGGTAAGCATCTTTGAATACTTAGAGCCAAGGGAATGGTTCTTCCTATGTGGTTTCCACGAGGATCTTCCAGAGGTGTGAGAAATACATGTCAGAGGTCTCTCAATTGTATTTGAATGGAAACTACCCTTTCAGAACAAAGAGGGGAGTCCCTTTGCAGATGTGCACATAATTCATAACGAAGGGAATTGTTTGAAAATAACAAAATGGTAACATACACACCTTTGAACTGAAGCTTATTTCCTTGTTGCCATAATTGGCGCAATCTAGCTGTTTTCTGTTATTCAGCAAGCTCCAAGAGTTACTTTGAAGGCACCACTGATTTTAACAACATGACCTTTGAAAGACAGTTTACCGAGGGTAGATTTTTACTTTTCTCTACATGATCATTGTTTGATTTCTTCTTTGTTCTTTTTTCACTCACCTACAGTGGTGTACCATGAAATATGTCAGGGTAAGGTAAGCTGGAATTAGGGTAGTTTATGAAGGGGCCAGTAGGGGAGACAGAAAAAGTGAGGAGAAGATTAAGATGAAACCATGAGACATACCAAAAATCTTTACTTGGCCATTGATATCCTCAAGACCAAATTAGAAACTTACTGAGCTATGTAAATACCGACCATACACCCTCCCTACTCTAGCAGTGAGCACTTCTCCAAGAATGTTCTATAGAATACTTACTTCCGTCTGGCAATTTCTGTGCTTTTGATTAAGGCATAAACTAATAGCTTGCTTATAGCAATTGAGATCAAACAAAAATTGTTTTAATCTTACTAAAGTAGAGTGATTTTGCACATTCATTTTATTCAAGTATTTTCCCATGTATGATTAAATTTTCAAGGTCTCATGATTATATTCTTCCAGTGGGGGGGGGGAGTGGGAACAGATAGATGTCTGTATGATATGTAGGGGCTTTTATTCTGCCACCCTGGTTTAGGAATTGAGACATCTGTAAATCCAAGTTGTTGCTTTCTAAATGCACTAGATTCTAATTTAATAGACCATAAAAAAACAAGCTGTCTCACATTCCTTCACAGACAGATGCCCAAAAGGCATCACTGTTACTCCCTACAGTGAGGTATAGGTAGTAGGTAGTTTACTGGTTTTGTCTGCTAATTCTATCATTGGTGTCAGTTCTGGAGTCATTTCAGTTGACCCCTCCACTCACCATGGACATTTGTGCTGTTTCTTTGCATGGCTGGTAATTTTTAGTTGGATGTCAAACATGTGATTTTTACCTTATTGGGTATTGGATATTTTACATTCCCATATTATTGAGTTTCGTTCTGTGATACAGTTATTTACTTGAAAGCAGTTTGATCCTTTTTAGATTTTTTTGTTGGGATCAGATCAGCATTTAGTTTGGGCCTGATTTTGCCTGCCATTGAGGCAGGAGCCTCTTGAATGTTGTACCCAAATTCCTGTGAATGGTGAGCTCTCCCAGTCTGGCCAGTGGCAACAGGTATTATTCTCTGTTCTTGTGAGCACTGTGTTCTGTTCCCCTGGTGCTTTGGGAGGTTCTCTTTCTAACGACAAGGATATGTTGAGCAGTGCTCTGCTGAACACTGAAGGGGGACTCTCAGGTCTCCAGAGCCTGTTTGCGCTCTCTGTGCAGCAAGCTCTCTCTCCTCTCTGGTCTTTGTCCTATCAACTCCGCAGCCTCTCAACTCAGAGAATTGTCTGGGCTCTGATTGGATTTCTTCTTCCTATGCCAAAGCCTGGAATCTCTCTCAAGGTAGTAAGCTGGGACAATTATAAAGCTTTCCTGATGTTTCCCATCTCCCCAGGGTCACTGTCCTTCAATCTCTGATGTCCAGTGCCTTAAAACTTCTTCATATGTTTTGTCTAATTGTAGTTGTTCAATGGGAGAGTAAATCTGGTCCTTGATAATCCATTTTGGCCAGGAGCAGAAATCCCCATCATTCCTTTTAACTGCAGACATTTTTCAGAGCTCAGCCTTTATGTGACTCACCATGTCAGATATGAAGCAGGAGCCTCTGTGCTTGTGAGCACACAGATGGATCCAGTAGGAAATGTACAAACATGTACCACTTTGCAAACCCGTACCTTCTTCAGAGCTGTGCCCCTTGTTGGCATTCATTACTTGGGCCTGATTTTAGGGTTTTAAGCAAGACTCTATTCAGTGTGCACAGTATTCTATTCTTTTCTGGCTTGTACTGTGGGAAGCTTCATGGAGTTTGCCACTGGCTTAGTTAGAGAAGGGTATGAATGGACCGAGGTAAGATTCTCTTTAAGCGATCCTTTGGCAGGTCAGAAAGGTGAAGATAGTATGATGGTTGATGGACTCCATTCGCCTTCTCCTTTGTTCTAGGAAAAACTTAAGCTTGGAAATTCTCAATCTCAAGAAGTTATGGGTCTGGATTGGTACCATCATGGAAGGCAAATTAATCAGCAAGGTTCTGGTACTTCAGGCTCCCATCAATTTCTTCTCACAGCTGACAATTGGTGGAAGCAGCCCAAGCAAGGGAGATTGGCGGTGATTCTAGAACAGCATGGAAGGGGTAAGGACCCTTATTCCAGAGAGAAAGAGGGACTAGGCCATGTGAATTGCCAGAAACAAACTCACTTTGAATTCTTAGGGAGCTGTCTCCTCTAACCTAAACTCTTAACTTTGCCTTTACTAATTAGGAAAATAGTACATGTCAATTATAGAAAATTAAGTCAGTTTAAAGAAGAAAATATCTATAATCCAGAGTTAATCTTTGATAACATTTCTTTTTTCCTTGGTATATACTCATTAAAACATGTATGTAGTTATCGCAATATACCTGTGTTGAAAATGGCAAAAGTTGCTGTGAAAAATTTGTTTCTGAGTATTTGGGATTACTTATCTCTTCTTGGTCTCAATAAAACTGCAAGTTTAATTATGCATGGGGGAAGAAATCTTTCTTTCTGCCCTTCTAGGTTCTTGACCAGGGCTCCAGTAACATAAGATAGATTAGCGAGAAAGAAACAGAAGTCTATTGATATGTATTTCATATATATGTGGGAGCCTTTGCAAGAAAAATGAAGACTCAGAGAAATGGCAAAACCCAAATACTTTCATACTTGTTGAACACAGAGAGAGACTGTAGTGGAAAAGTAAATAAAATATATGGGGAGGCTAAAAGAAGATAAGAGATATGTTAACAAGGTTTGCTTATACAGAATTCTCTTGGCCTCAACTCCCTGTCTCTGGTGATGAGAAATTTTTTTTTTTTTTTTTTTTTTTTTCCAGTTGGTATAGGAAGGACATCTTTCACATTGGAGTTTTATCTCTAGCTTTCAGGAAGAAATGGGGGAGGTCAGCATGCCCTTCTTATACCTGCTGGGTTTTTTTTTTTTTTAAGTGCCTTTAGCTCAGAATAACCATTCTGTCTAAAAGCATATTTGGGGGTGACATATTCTGGTTTCCTTCAATTAACATCAAGTGGTTGGGGGATTTTATTTTGGCCACACACTTACCTAGCAGATTGGTTTTCCATTTCAGTCAGTGTCTAGGTTTCAGGTCCTGCTTTATGAAGGTTGACATACTTTAGGGTCCCCAACAGCAGGTATTCCAATTGTGTGTATATCTGTGTGTGTGTAAATAACTCCCTTATGAAGGAAGAAAATGGATAGATTCTGAAATCAAGTGCTAAGGCACTTGTACCCATGGTGTTATGTCCTGTAGATTGGGGCTTGAAGGCAACTATTAGGACTTCTGGTTGTTGATGACAGGAAAAGTTAGAAAGCTATAATAGTTTCATTTAGATCTGAGAGGAATAATGATCTGTTTTATTTAACTATATTCTTTGAGCAAGGATCATCCTGTTCATTTGCCATGTTGTGCTTTTTGGTTGGAGGTTATCACAGAGATGTATTTTGGCTTCCTTGTGGTTCTTGGCATCAATCATGGAAGCATCCGTCTCCCAAGGTTGTTCATGGGGAGGAAAATGGAGTGAAGTTTATTCACCATCCTACATCATCTTGTCGCAGCCTCCAGTTTTCCCCCATCACTCACCCCACCAGGTCCATCCAGGTGAATGGTGCTACTGTTTAATTCTCTTCTTTACCACATACTTTCTAGATATCAGTTGAGTGATAAAATCTCATCGAAATACAGCAAATAGTGTGGCCTGGCAGACTTTGTACAAGACAGAGGAGCTAAAGGGCTCTGTGAGGACTTTGTTGTGTCTAGTAAAATTTCTGTATGGTGCCTATAGACAGAAAAGACAGAGCAGGTTAAGGGCTTCAGGGCCATTCCCTTTGACTTTGGAGTCTCAGAAGAAGTTCAGCAATAAAACTAGAGAGTGTGTCTTTTTGTCTGAAATGGGTCCAAAACAGCATTTCTTCTTGAATAAGATGTCTCAAGTGTCTGATTTCCATTTTAGTTATGTTAATTTTATAATTTTTCTGTGGGTTTTTATTCTGGGACTGATTGATCTTGGAAGATGTGGGCTGATTAATTTTAAAGAACATGCCATTCCTTCGCTGGTCCTACAGAGCCAGATCCTATAACCTTTTTTTTTTTTTTTTTAATAATTTTTAAAATTTATTTTTGAGAGAGAGAGAGAGAGATGGAGCACGAGCAGGGAAAGGGCAGAGAAAGAGGGAGACACAGAATTCGAACAGAGCCTGATGAGGGGCTCGAATCCATGAACCGCAAGATCATGACCTTAGCTGAAGTTGGATGCCTAACCGACTGAGCCACCCAGGCACACCTTATAACCTAATTTTGTTGCAGCATTTTTCATACATTGGTCTGTTTACCTTTGTTTGGTTGAATTGTCAGTGAATTTAAGTCAAATAACTTTTCATGTGTCTGAGTAAAAAAAAAATAATAATTTTGATTAATTCAACTGGTATGGTACTGGATAATACTCTCAGGTGTAACTGGGATTTGCCAGGTAAAAAGGTAATATCTTCTCATTTTTGTACCAGTTTACAGTCACATAATGGAAGGTTCGGTAGTAGTTAATTAAAACAAAAGATTAAACTAGTCTTTAAAAATGGATATTTGCATTCTAAGTGTATATTCATTTATATATTTTGATGGTGAAATCTAACAGATATTTGCATATCTCATTTTATCAGCCCTCTCTCCACTAGCAAAGATACAGTGAATAATGAATTGCCCTTCCTTTTTTGTTCAGCTGTTAATGGGTAGATCTAATTCTATGCAGAATTATGCTGGGAAGAAAGATGATTACTCAGAACATTTCCCAGTCCTCTTGGATCCTCCCAGTTAGCTTATCTGAAGTCTGCCTGTCTCTCCTCACATTGTTACTGTCATCAGTGGAAGGAAAGAAAATTTGGGTAACAGTTTAAAAAATATTTTAAGGAGTCATTTTTTAAAAACTCACTAATCATATGCACTCCTCTGTGCTCAGATGGTGGAGTGGGCAGCGCTTGCCCTATGACTTATTTATGAACCCATAGCTGCTTTTGAAAATTACCACTATTCAGATGTTTTCCCCTCCTCCAGCCTCTAAGCAGCCAAGGAAGGCAACAGAAAACTCCTTGCCTAGTCCTATTCCAGCCAGAGACAAAGACCTTTTCTATGAGAGTTGGCTCCCCTGGTTGGAGTCCAAAATGCTAATTGGCATCAGCTGCATTAAATCGCTGAGTGGAGCCTAGCAGCTGCCTCATCATGGAGAAAACCAGGAGGGAGCCTTCCTTTTCCCACCAAAACGTACCCTCTCTTCTCTGTAGTTACCTTTTTTTTTCTTTCATCTGTGTATGATTGTGGGCTCCTAAAGAGGAGAATGAAGGGCAAGGTCATTTGGACTTGGTCTAGACAGATGGGATATATAATCTTAGGTCCTGTCGTTTTGTCCATTCCACTTTCTTTCATATACAGGGTGGTTGTTAACTTTCAGTTTTAGCCTGCCCCGACTGTTTTCTACTATATTTTTCTCAGGCTAAATGGGGCGTGTGGTGGTGGGAGTGTGTACGCATTTAAATGTTGGAATGAGACCACCAAACTTGTATTTAACTAATGACCAAAGGGAAATTTGAATTCAAAAGTTGGTTCATTATTACTCCAAAGACAACATGTATTATTATACACATTAGTCATATTTAGGATTCCAGTTGTAGTTGGCTCAAAGCCATTGGCAGATTCTACATTTCTGATGCTTTTTCTCCAAGGTGGGCATTCTTAATTAGTATATGACAGTTACTGGTGGTAAAATGCCCTTTTTATTTTATAAGATGTATGATGGTCATCTATTTTGAAATCATAGAAGCAAGAGAAGGAAGGTCCAAAGTATATGTAAACGATTTCCTAAAATACTAGTTTGAGAGGCCAGTATGGTTTCCTCTCAAAATTTTTGGTAGTGCAGTTTCATATGCTTCCAGGATTTGACTACTTAAACCTTGGAAATACTCTGGCAAGTGGCATTGATCTGATTACTGTATTTATGGATAATACTTGGATGTTTCAGTTATATTAGAAAAGCTGTTGCTAAACTTGATTGTATTTAAGTTCTTATATCATATTTCATTGTTTCTAATAGGTGGCCCAATTTCAAAAATGTATGTCTTATGGTTGATGGTGAATCATACTTTCATTACATGAAGTACTTCAGTGTCTCTATCTAGTGGCATCTTGGATTTAAGTAAATATATTGTGCAGTGACAGTCTGCCAACAGTATTTACCATTATGCATATTAAGTGTCTTTCACATCAGTGGACAGCACTGAATTTAAGCCTATGAGAATTTTTAAATATATAGAATGCATAAGAATTTCAATTCCATGAGCTCTGAAAACATCAAGTGCTTCTGGAAGCTCTTAATTCTTCTTATAAAGAATGGTGAAAAGGGGCACCTGGGTGGCTCATTCGGTTAAGCATCCAGCTCTTGATTTCAGCTCAGGTAGTGATCTCAAATGTTGTGAAATTGAGCCTGCTTTGGTCTTCGTACTGAGGGTGGAGTCTGCTTGGGATTCTCCCTCCCCACCCCCCCTCTGTCTCTGTCTCTCTCAAAATAAATAAATTAACCTTAAAAAAAAAAAAAGAGTGGTGAACAAGTCAGATCCTAGAAGACACTGGTTTATGTTGCTAAAGAAAAAATATATTGAAACTAATCAAAATATGTTGTGATCCTTAATTATTGCACAGGAAGCTTCTCATGGGAGAATTGTAGGTAACATTTGCTTTCTGTCAAGAAGTGAAACTTACTGGCAGAGTATCACACAGAATAATGACTCTTGGAATAATTTAGCCAATATGGGGAGTGGAAGGGAGGTAGGTAGGGATGAATCAATAAAAGCAAAGTCTGTGCAACCCAACAAGATGTACACACTGCATGTCATGATTGGCTACAAATACAAAATTAAAATCAATATTTTGATTTTCTCCTATTTTAGTTCACCATTGTTCTTTTGTTTTTGTGTAGTCTTTATATCCCAGATCTTTGTACATTGATGATTTTGGATAAAAGGAAAAAAAAAATCAAACCTTTAGCTGACTTTCTAATCATCTAATTGTGGTCCAGTGTAAGGAAAGTGGGATATTTAGCTTTTCAGGGCACAACATGTTTAACCATAGGCCTTGTTCTAGGAGTGACAGTCACTGCATGCCTTTCCAATCAGGAGCACATTATTGGCCATAGGGTCATGTGCCACTTTTTGTTAGGAACCTATTGGTCTTGACAGGTCCCATTAGGATTGTCCTGGGCTGCTTCCGGATACTGTTGGGAGTGAGCTGTTAAGTTGTGGTGATGCTGGAGAGAGAGGCTTCATGTGTTGTGTGCCAGCAAGTTGTGGTCATTACACACTCTGCGTGTGTATGTGAGCATGTGGAAAGAGCAAGAAGATAAAGCTTTTAATGAATTGGGCCTTCTAGCTCTGTTTTGGACATGCTTCCTTCCTTACATTAATAAAAATTGTCACCCTTTTATGTTTTAGTATGAAGTTTCTTTGAAGAAAAGTCCCAAGTAGGAGTGTGTTCTTGTGTATACTAGCCAGGCTTAACACTGCTTTTGTTTAGGATTAAGATAGTTATCCTGGTTATTCAGTATCTCAGTTTTCATTGCTACTCTCAACATGGCCATGTTTAAATCACAGATTGAAGTGATATATTTGGTGTGTTTTCATATATACAGGGTTTGAATGAGAATTAGTATACAGATTATTGTATGGACTGTACTTGGCCATGTGACTCTGCTCCGTGTTTGCAGTCACCATCTGCTAAAATCACATGACAACTATGCCTATTAATATACTGTAATATTCTAATGTACTTATGTCTGGGGACCAAGCTGGAGGCCACCATCTGAAAAATCACTGTACTGAGGAACACCTGATTTGACTCAGTAGGTTGAGCGACCGACTTCGGCTCAGGTCATGATCTCCCAGTTCATGAGTTCGAGCCCCATGTCGGGCTCTGTGCTGACAGCTCAGAGCCTGGAACCTATTTCAGATTCTGTGTCGCCCCCCTCTCTACCTCTCCCCTGCTCACACTCTGTGTCTCTCTGTCTCTCAATAATAAATAAACATTAAGAAATTTTTTTTAAAAAAATAAAAAAAAAAGAATCACTGTACTGAGTTTGTTTTGTTACATGTTTGGTTTCTAAAGCAGTAGTGTACAGTTGAAAGTTGTATTTTAAGAAATTTTGTTTTTTCATTTGGTGTCATCACTAATATCTAATTAATAATGTTGTAGCTTTTATCTTAACAGTATTTTCAAACCAAACTTTAGATCCTTGAGGCCTTATAAATGGGTTTTGGAGATGCGAGGCTGTCACAGTAGGTTTCTTCAGCCTGTGTGCATGCATGTTCTTTCACATGCACTATCTTTCTCTTACACACCTTGACTACTTAGAAACGCTGAGTCTTCCCTGGAGAAGGAAGAACATCAGTTGTAAGTGGATTGAGCATGTCAGTAAATATATGTAATAAAGGGAATTCTAGAGATCTGATTATCTAGTGTTTCTCTAAGATCATTATCCTCCCCCAGATGCTGTTTTTCTAGCCAGGGTGGTTTTTCTCTTTTCCCCCACCTTCTCTCCTCTTCATCACTTTAATTCTGCTTTCCTCTCATTCTCATGCTGTCCATAAATCTTACTTAACATAACCCAGCAGGTAGTCTGGCAGACTCTCTCTGTGTCATGTGTATGCACCAAGGGACAGAATGCCCATGCTGTTGCAGGTACTGCCCCAGGGGTGTATGAGAGAGAAAGGTGGAGACTGGCAGCCCTCACCATTCACAAGGACAACTTATTTTTATTTTCCAGACCTGTGTCACCATCTGTTTCTTTCATTCTCCTTCTGATCTTCTCACACAAACTCTACATTTCTTCCTCTGTTCATCTCATTTTAATAAAAGCAAGAGTCTGGGGGGTGAGCCAAGTCTAAAACAACCTGCTGTCGCTGAATGATGTTTTATTACTGTGGCTCACCGGACTCACCTGGATCTCTTTTCGGGGTAGTGGATCTCATTAAGCATGCCATCCGTCCAGGGCCTGCAGTGCTGGTCTATATTCGGTAATCTGCCTGTGTCCACACCAGAAGGTAATGCTTTCTGCAAGGTTGTTACAGGTGAAGCTTCTCTGCCTTAGGTGTGCCAGATGATTTACATGCACAAATCTTTTCTAGAAAAGAAACAACTTTTCCTTGTAATTAGTTGAAATAGTATCAGTCAGTTCTCTTTTTTCCTCGCATTTTTACAAATGAGCAAATTGAAGTTCAAAGGTCATAGTTAATGGGATAGCTGCTCCATGCTACATCTTATATACATCTGTAACTTTTATACTTACTTATTTCTTGCATAGCTTGTAATCACATTTCAAAGAGTGAGTCTTGTTGAAGTCCCCAATTCTTGTCACTAGGATAAAGTGAATGTATGTCTCTCCCTTGTGGGAGGGGCTGGGAACTTGTGTTATTGCCTGTGGGTGGGGAAGGTAAAATGCACATCATTCAAAAGCCACACATTTTATTTTTATTTTTTTCTTAAGGATGAAGAGGAAGAAATCAAACTGGAGATAAATATGCTGAAGAAATATTCTCATCATAGAAATATTGCAACATATTACGGTGCTTTCATTAAGAAGAGCCCTCCAGGACATGATGACCAGCTCTGGGTAGGCAAATGTTTCCCGAGGGTTTTGTGAGGTTTCCTCTTTAGTTGAACTAAAAAGGACAGTAAGGACCTTCCAGAGGGAGGGGAGAGAAAAGCAAAGACAAAGGGGGTAGTGCCTGGTATCTTCCTTGGCTTTCTTGGTTAAAGGTTAAACAGTCTTGGCTGAATGTTTATTTTTATGTTGGCTTCACTTTGCGTGGAAAAAAGTTAACTTCATGTTTCAGGAATAAAATGGCACTTTTTATTTATTTATTTTTTTTTTTAATTTTTTTTTCAACGTTTATTTATTTTTTTTGGGACAGAGAGAGACAGAGCATGAACAGGGGAGGGGCAGAGAGAGAGGGAGACACAGAATCGGAAACAGGCTCCAGGCTCTGAGCCATCAGCCCAGAGCCCGACGCGGGGCTCGAACTCACAGACCGCGAGATCGTGACCTGGCTGAAGTCGGACGCTCAACCGACTGCGCCACCCAGGCGCCCCAAAATGGCACTTTTTAAAAGTAATGTAACCAAAACGCAAGGAAATTAGGAGCTCGGAAATAAAACCAACAATAAAAACTTTATTTATGGAAATTAATACAGAAGCTCAACTAAATGCATCTTCTTTGCCATCTGGAAGGGGACAAGTCACAAGAAAACAGTATGACAGTATTTATTAATAATATTAATGATGACAATTAATTGAAAGTATTAAATTCCAGGGATATTCCTAGAATTGATAAACATTCAGCCTTATCTCTTACTGAGCCACGTCTGTCTTGAAGATAGTGACACTGACATGCTGTCAGATCTGTGGTTATCATGTTAGTTATGCCAAAGGCACTGGACTTAAAAAGCAGGAAAATAAATACTTTCTCTAATTTTTTAAAACTCATCATAGAAAATTTGCAAAATTGGGGCGCCTGGGTGGCTTGGTCGGTTAAGCGTCCGACTTCGGCTCAGGTCATGATCTCACGGTCCGTGAGTTTGAGCCCCGCGTCGGGCTCTGTGCTGACAGCTCAGAGCCTGGAGCCTGTTTCGGATTCTGTGTCTCCCTCTCTCTGACCCTCCCCCGTTCATGCTCTGTCTCTCTCTGTCTCAAAAATAAATAAACGTTAAAAAAAAAAATTAAAAAAAAAAAAAAAAAAAAGAAAATTTGCAAAATTAAGGCAAAAGAGACGCAATTAATCTTTATTTTCATTGCCCAAGTCCAATCAAAGTTAAAATTTTAGAATCGCTCGATTCATTTCCTAGGTATTTAAAAAATATACTTGTGTTCATATTGTATAAACATTTAGGTGTTGTAAAAAATGTATTTTTAAAATTATGTACTGCTTTAAAATAGCATTTCTCTTAATATAAAAGGTTGAGAATCATAATGTATGGAAGATAGAATATCTTTGACTCTGGCAAATGAGAGAAGATGTTAGAGTATTTCCATCAGATTTCTGATAATTAGTCACTGATTAAGGACAAAATGGTCTTCCCATGCCCATATGAGAGAGGAAGAACACTTTAGAATCTCTGCACTGGGGGCTGTGCTGTTAAATATCAGAAACTCTTAAATCTCCTGGATCAAACATACACAGTGAATAAATTAAATGGCGAAATGAGCTCTCAGTAATTTGGATGCTTCCAAGATGATCATGTACCCAGATCTTTAGGGAAGGCAGAGGGGGGTTAGACTGCTTTCCTGACTTCCCTCCAGTGTGTACTAATAGCTGTGATGCTCTCACTGACTGCTAGGATGTGCTAGTCACAGTGTGTCTTGTCTGTCCCGTAGCTTGTTATGGAGTTCTGCGGGGCTGGGTCCATTACAGACCTTGTGAAGAACACCAAAGGGAACACACTCAAGGAAGACTGGATAGCTTACATCTCCAGAGAAATCCTGAGGGTAAGGAGAAGGGCGAGTCTGTGATGCCCGGTGCATGGTCTTGTGTTTCCATTTTCATTTTCCTAGCCCTGAGTATTACTTTGCATTAACTGTAACTGTACAGATTGTTCTTTTCATGACAGCCAAGGGCTCTGTATAACTGGCTGGCTTTGATTGTTTAAGCTACATCATGGTTTTGATTATGACAAGTATCTAAGGAAAGTAGACTTACACAAAAATAGTTTTCTGTATTTCCCTGAATTCACCCTCCAGGTGTTAAAAAGAAAATCCAAGTGAAGAGAAATCGTCTCTAACTATTGTTTTTATAGGAATCCTGTGTCTAAGCTTATGAATCAATATCAATGATGCCAATTGCTGGCTTTTAGAATCATCTTGTGGACTTTGGCATTAACTCTGAGAATTTGTTGCAATATTTACAAGGGGAAGTTCTAATGTTTAATGTTATTTACAGCTGATTGAAAGCCAGTTTATTATGTTAACGTTTCTGAACTACTGTTTTAGCAGATTCTAAATGATCGCATTCAGTAGTGGTGCTGCACTTATGCCACGGGCAGAGGGCCTGTGTAGATTGCATTTGGAAAGTGCGTTTGGGTTAGCAGTGGGCCTCTTCCCTTTGGCCAGCTGTCCCAGTGTCACTACCCCTTAATTACACATTTAGATGATTTTGTTGGATTTCATTTACCCACCACATTTAAAAAATAAAGACTGTGGAGTTAAACTAGAATCTAATTCTTATGCTTCTCTCACTAATAAAAAAAACTGTTGCTGTATTTTTTATTTATAGGTAAATTTACCCTACTTTTATATTTAAGTTTCTTAGAGGATTTCAGGTTTAAAAAACACCACCTAGAATTTACAGAGATGAATTTTAATTCCTTTTTATTTAGATATTTTATGAAGCCCTTGAAATTAAGCAATTCCCTTAAGAAAACTAGTCATTGGGGCTGAGGTGGAAGAACCTTACCTTCTCTTTATAATCACACTCAGATTTCATTATGAAACCATGAGAGTCCTATCTTTTATGGTTATTGTAAGAAACAGAGTCTAAAAGTGGAAAACTAAGTATCCCATCCTGTACTACTGTGAAAGAGTTCACCAGGTGGGCAAATGCATTCATTATATTAACAACTAAAACTTGGTGTGGTCTGCAGGAGAAAACAGTGGTTAGAGTGAGGCAGATGTGGGTTTGAGTCCTGCCTTTGCTACTTACCTGATACACACCCCTGGCAAAGTTACTCCCCTTTAAGGACTTTCTTCATCTGTAAATTTTAGATACCAACCTTATGAAGCAAGTGTCATTGTTATGAGAATTAAATGAGTTGGTATATATGAAATTATTTAATGTAATGTGAGTATATAACGAATTGTCAGTAAATATTACACTTACTGACACCTTTTGTGTATATAATTCCAGTGTAGGATTTCTCAAGCAGAGATGTAGGTTTTAGTATGAATGCCCTAGGTGTCAAATGTATTTCGCCTATCAGAGACAACTAACATGTTTTTATGTACGCAGGCAAGCACTTTTCTACTGATCGTGTAATAAGTATATTTAGCTATTTTACTTCCATTGATCTCAGACATTATTTCAAAGATGCCCAGGTTGTTTGAGGCCCTGGAATGATCATAATAGCTTAATGGACATCCTTCTGAGATACACCAAATGTTTTCCACCTCAGTGGGTACCTGAAACAAAGAGTTCCCTTCATTTACATTTCATTTAGGATGGCAATTTTTTCTATCACCAAAGTCTAAATGAACTAAAAACAAGTCTCTGGAAGAGTCAGTGTGTCACAAGCTAGTGTGTGTTTTTTCACAGGGACCACTGAGAGTCCACTTTGGTAAAGAGAAAGCAATATGGTAAGAAGGAGGTGAGCTGTCCTGGAAAAGGAAGGCACCCAGCCAGCCCAAGTGGATAACCTGGGTTCTCAAAGACACTGCTGGGTTAGCTAATTTCTGCAGCAGCGAAACTTGTCTACCTTCTTTAGTAGATGTTAGATTCACATGCTGTTATTATGTTAAGATACTCAGAAGGTTGAGAGTCATGAGCATATAGGCCTCAGACATCAGTAGGAAAGCTCTCTTGGGGTGGCCCACTGAGACTCTTGACCAAAGGTTTACCAACAAAGCCAGCCATGTTCATTCCAGCCCACTTCTACGTTTATAGTCTGCACAGCTATTGATGCATTTTAGTAGAAGCTGATATTCATTGTAAGCCTTTCATAACCAACACTGAAGGACAACCTTTGATGTTCCTTTGCTCTATGTCCATGAATGAGGGTTACAGGAAGAATGTTTTCTGGTTTTGAAACTTTGATGCATTTGCTCTAGGGTGGTATTTACTGTGTATTTGGACTATCTTTGCTATGGAGGAATAATTGTGGCTTAGCTTTTGGCATGGCAGTAGTTGAACATGCATTCTCTCTCTTCATATAGGGAAAGATGTACTCATTTGGAATAATCATAACTCAAGTTCACACTGTCTATGAGCTATTAGACACACCTTGAGTGGTTTCACCTGGAGACACATCAATCCCTTAGCAGTAGGGACAGGAAGTAGATATTTCTTAAGTTTATTGCTTGTAAGAAACAAGAGTGCATGCAGGCCACATTTCTTTGAGAAGATGTGAATACTTATGTTTGTTGTTGCTAAGATAATCCTGTAAAAGTATAAGATGGGGGTTGTGAAAGAATATAAAATGAAATAATAGAAATAGGAATTATGAAATAATAGAAGTAGGAATTATGAAGGAATTAGGGAAGTTACTTTTTTTGTTTGTTTCTTCTTTGCTGTTCAAAGTTATGCCATGCTGAAAGGAGAGACTTTCTTCCTAACTATAGCACTAACATACCATATATTTTTAGTGCCTTTTTCCCCTAGTCAGTGCTTTGCCGTGTAACACTGCACATCCAGTGTGGGGGGAAAATAAACAGGGCCATCAAGTAAGCTCAATTCTGCTTTATAAGCAGACTAGTAAATTGTTGTTTAGAAACCCCCTGTGCTAGAAAAATTAGTATTCTAGAGCGGCTGTTATATTTAACACATACCCTACGCAGTAATGATAATAAAACCTCACACAAAAAATCAAACTGGAAAATGAAATAAACCTTTCTTCTGATCTGGCCTTTTTGAATTGAGACATTTCAGAGTAAATAGGTTGCTTGTATCTTAAGGAGGCAGCCTATAGATTTGGCTTCTCTAGCTAAAGATAGAAAAAGTACAGGAGTTGTGAGAATGACACATTTTTGTCTGTCGGGCATCTGTTGGATGCAGAATGTGTTTTTGTTCTTCTGCCGCCTCTCTTAAGAGACATGCTCTTGGGCTTTGCTCCAGATACAAGGTCATCAGAAAGTGCTATATGCCCAGTAGGGTTTATATCCTTGGGAAGGAAGGATATTTTATTTGAACATAAAGCTGTTTCCGTGGCAGAATTGTTTTATGCTGGGGTGGAAGTGGGATTGATCAGCAGTTAGCAGTTTGTCACTATGTGGTGGGAAAACTAGGCAGTGTTCAACAGCCAGACTTAAAACCCTCTCTGGCTCTTTGCTTTTCCCCTGGGATGGGTCTAGTTCAGATATACCCACGGGGTCACCCACTGAAAGATGGACATGTAGCGTGGGAAAGGAACCACCCTGTACACAAATAGCACAAATTACAGCAGAGAAACTACAGATGGTAATCTAGAGCGTATCTTCAAGGAACAGCTAGAAACGGGTAATGTTGCTCACACAAGGGACCTAACCCACTGGAATTGGGGAATGGGTACTTCTTTCTGTTTGTGTGGTACTACTGGTGATGTCTTCATGGGAAGGCACTAAGATTGAATTATAGTACGTTCTGAATATGGTTCATAAAGCTATTGGCATGCATGTGCATTTTGTTATAAAAAGTGTGTTCCTGGCTATTTGCAGCAACAAAGAACTAAAATTCAAATCTGTCTGTCTTCTTCAGGGACTGGCACATCTTCATATCCATCACGTGATTCACCGGGACATCAAGGGCCAGAATGTATTGTTGACTGAGAATGCAGAGGTGAAACTTGGTATGTGATGCATGTGCCACATGATCTAATACTTGGCCCCTGGTGCAGACCAGCGACACTCTCTACCTCACTGGCATTTAGCTAAAAGCTCAGTCTGTTACCCACATTTTCTCTTTTGTTCCACTTAAGAAGTGAGAACTGGGCTTATTATTTTGTCTGGCTCCAACCGCCCTTCCCTCATGCTTCTCCCCTCTGCTCTGCTCACCATATAATAGACTACTGTTTAAATCAGATCACATCACTTTCTTTCTTAAAGACCCGTTAGTGGCTTCCTTTTACACCTGGAATAAAATGTACATTTCTTACCATGGCCCATAAAAAGCCATGGCTCCTACTACTTTCCAGCCCTACTTTGTGACCATCCTCACTTCTCTCTTCTTCAGTTCACTCATTTTTATATTTCTTAGACTTTTCCCTTAGCGTCTTCACATACACTATTCCCCACTGGGAACAGTTTTGAAGTTGCAGTTTTTTCCTCATCTTCAAGAGACCTTCCCTGACCCTCTGATCTGTATTGGGTCCCACCACTTGTTTGCTCATTAATACTGATCACAATTTATAATTATACAGCTATTTGTTTACCTCTATTTCTGACTTATTTACCGGAATGTAATTTCTAGGAGTGTAGCAACTAGGATGTTTTATTTATGAGAGCATTCTTTTTTTTTTTTATAATTTTTTTTTAACGTCTGTTTACTATTGAGAGACGGAGAAACACAGAGCGTGAGCAGGGGAGGGGTAGAGAGAGAGGGAGACACAGAATCCGAAGCAGGCTCCAGGCTCTGAGCTGTCAGCACAGAGCCCAACGCAGGGCTCAAACTCAAAAACTGTGAGATCATGACCTGAGCTGAAGTCAGTTGCCTAACCAACTGAGCCACCCAGGTGCCCCTTATGAAAGCATTCTAATCTGGCACCTAACTTAGTGGCTTAGATGTAGTAGGTGCTCAGTAAATTTATGTGTGGATGCTTGAATGGATGAGGTCCAAAGTATCTTCCTGGAGATGATTTTATAATGGTTCTTCTATATTTCCTTTTTCCCTTACCTGAATTTGAACTTTTTTCTTTTTTCCTTTAAAAAAAATTTTTTTTAATGTTTTTATTTATTTTTGAGACAGAGAGAGACAGAGCATGAGCAGGGGAGGGGCAGAGAGAGAGGGAGACACAGAATCCAAGGCAGGCTCCAGGCTCTGAGCTGTCAGCACAGAGCCCGACACGGGGCTCGAACTCATGGACCGTGAGACTATGACCTGAGCTGAAGTCGGATGCTTAACTGACTGAGCCATCCAGGTGCCCCTGAACTTTTTTCAATCCCACTTTTATATAATGGTTCTGTCAAATTTTTAAACAGAATTAGCAGTAAGTTTTCTTCCACTAAGGCATCACAGAAAAAAATTCTTTCTACTTATAAGGATCTACTCCATGTTTCAAAAATCTTACGCACCATAGTTCTACCTTAAAATCTTCATTATTGCTTTCTTGCATAATACCTCCATTTATCGGTCGTCTGTGGAGAAATAGAGCGCCCATTTAGGAAATTCCCTCAAAACCAAGATAGGAGACACTTGAATTGTTCTCATTCCCAGTGACTCAGCAAGCTGTGTGTGTCCCCTGCACTGGCCCGCTGGTGCCAGGCCTGTGATACTCCCTTCGTAATAATCGCTTGGTGATCACTTGCGACTGCTATTTGAGTTGCTGCAAATGGCATGCACTGCTTGGCACATGTGTCTGTCTCAAGAGCCCTTAGCTTGTGAGCCCACCTCTTGGCCATGTCGTTGCCCGAGTGGCTTCAGGAGATGTACATACACAAGTTGAGTCTATAACCCCACTCCTGTGAGTGATCTCAGCATCGTGCAGTCCTCCTAGGGGTAATGACAATGTATGTAGTGGTATCATTGGCAAACATTCTATTAGAGATCCTGATCTTCCTGTCAGCTCTGCCTCCCACCCTTGAACTTTCCTCTAGACTACCATCATCGTTCGGCTGAGTAGGATGTAAGGGTCACTCTGAAAAATCGGAAGTCCCAGGTACTCTGAGGGGTGTTTCTTAGTATATTTGTGATATAGCTTCATTCTCTTTATTGAATTCATTACTGTGTTCTTTCCAGAAAACCTTTGTGGCTTTCTTCTCTTTCTGTGGTTAGTACTGCCTCAGAAGCTAGGTCACATGGGTGTTAGTCAGTTCTCCTGAACTTGGAGCTTTCTATGACTTGATCTTGTTTGTCGCAGGCATGTTTCCTGCAAGCACCGAACGTCCTAATTCATCCAAAAGTCCCTCTGGTGGCCACTATCCTGGAAGCTCAGGGAAGTGGCTGGGTTCAGGCTTCCCAGGAGCCGGTAGACAGGTAGAGGATCTTGTCATTTTAGTGGCTCTGCTCTGGAGACTGCTCCTTATCAGTGCTGGTGACCTTGAGGAGTTTGTATATCCATGAAGTATTACTCCTTGAGTTTACTCTGAAGACACCTCCTCCTCACCTTTCTTCATCTGATAGTTTACTTATTTGCTAATTATGTTCTACTCCTTCCTTTCTCTTCCTCCCACAGTTGATTTCGGTGTGAGTGCTCAGCTGGACCGGACAGTTGGGAGGAGAAATACATTCATAGGCACCCCCTACTGGATGGCTCCTGAGGTCATTGCCTGTGATGAGAACCCAGATGCCACCTATGATTACAGAGTAAGAGGCGCCTACTTTCTTGGCCTTTACTGGGTCCCTGGCATTCCTGAGGGATGGGGTCACTGCTTACAAAAAGCTTACTGCTTTTTCAATGAGAATGACTTGGAAACTTTGTTGCAAGTGCAAATTTTCTGGAACAGTATTGAGATGCTGTCTTGTTATTGTTCATCCCCCATCACCTCTGTTCTCCTTACTAAGTAATATTCTGCTTTCAGGGCAATGCAAGTCACTGACTTGTGCATAGAACTTTTTGTCATGAGTAAATTAAATGCTTCTGCCCTGTTTGCCATCCTTGTAAAATTGAAGAATATAATCAGATGTTTATTATACTTCTAAAAATACTGTCAGAATATATAACAATAGCTTCATCTATGTGAAATTTTAGAGTATTGCTAAAGAGCTTTACAGCTTTGATTTGGCACACAAATAATATATTTAAATTATTAGAGTGACCTCTAGGGACTTGTATCAATAATGTACTTTTTTGATCTCAATGTAAAGCCCATATTTGATCATCAGATTCAGGTTGAGCGTTTACAAAAATTATTTTTTTAAAAAAGTTCTCTTGCTGTAATTAAACGAGTCAGAGTGTCTATGTATCTGTTAACGGTATTCAAAATTGAGTTCATATTTTCACACTCTCCAGTGTATTTTAGTATTTATTATAAATACCCAATTAATGAAGCTCATTTTAAGCATATGGTATGGAGGAATTTTTATTTTATTTTATTTTATTTTTTAATTTTTTTTTAATGTTTATTTATTTTTGAGACAGAGAGAGACAGAGCATGAACGGGGGAGGGTCAAAGAGAGACAGAGACACAGAATCCGAAGCAGGCTCCCGGCTCTGAGCTGTCAGCACACAGCCCAACATGGGGCTCGAACTCACGGACCGTGAGATCATGACCTGAACCGAAGTCGGACACTCAACTGACTGAGCCACCCAGACGCCCCAAGAAATTTTTATTTTATTTTTAAACATGCTGGAGTATTTTACAATAAATTATAGACTAGGTGACTTTTCACTCTTTATTATGTTATTACATATCCAAAAATATTTTCCAGCATACCCAAAATATTATGATGCTTAAGTAAATTAAAAATAATTTCATAGTACAGAGTTTGTAATTAAACCCAACTGGTTTATACCTGGCTTATCCAAACGAGTGTTTAATATAGGACAAGACATTGTATTTGGTTGTTTGGCTACTGTGTATCTTTTAATCAAGGCTAACAAACTGCCCCTCCTCCTCTTTTTTTCATGACACTGATTTGTTGACAAGGCAGTATTCCACCACATAGATTTGTCTTACCATTTTTAAATCTTAACTTTACAATCTTTGTTAAGGTATTTTCCTTGTGTCTTATGAACTGGACAAATTCCATTAGTATTGAGAAAACCTAAAGCAGGATTGCCTCAGGAGATAGGTATGGTTTGTGTTATATCACACCAGGGGGGCGTGAACATCTGTATATCCCGCCATTGATGCTTAAGATTAGTCACTGAGTCCAGGTGGGTGAAGCCCCTCCTTTGCGCTTGACAGTATAGAAAACCTCATAAAAATAAGGGAGAAATTTGTGGGCCTGTCCTTCTTGGAATCAAACTTGTGTTTGAATTGTGTAACATAATTACAGGTTATTTGGAAAACTGAGCAACTTTAAGTAAATCTTTCATTAGAATATAGCATATAAACAAAAGAATGCTAATGATAATAACTACCCAATTGTCTGCTTTTTAAAAATCTGTTTTGGATTTTAAGAAATTGGCTGATAAAACTTACTTCCGTCATTCATCAGCTGATGTTTATTGAGTGCCTACCACATGCCAGTCACAATTTTGGGGACGCAAAGGTGAATAAAACAGACGAAAATGTCTGCCCTCATGAAACTTGTATTTGGGTGGGGAATAAAGTTAAAATTCAAATTTTACAATTAATATTTCAGGGGACTGAGAAGAGATTCCATGCCTAGAAAGGCAGCTGATTGCTTACTCCTTATTAAGTTTGAGGGGAGAGTAGAGAGGCTCAGTGGTGTGATTACAGTTGGTGAATTCAACTCTGAGCCTTTTATAAAGAAGGCTTTCTAGCCTTTAAACTTTTTTTTAAAGTTGATTTATTTTTTAATTCAAGTATAATTAACATACAGTGTATATTAGTTTCAGGTTAGCCTTTAAAATTTTAACATCTTAATTAAGTTTGAGATAGTGACATAAATCATAAAATTAAACATAACTTGGGCCAGGAGTCAAAATTATTGAACATAAAGAAATGAGGAGACACACTGAACAGCAGGCATGCAGTGGCCGAGAGAAGCTTTTACATGGACCATCTCTCGTTCAATCACAGATGGGAGTGGTTCTAGTTAACAGGTCAATTTTATATTTATTTTTTCATTCATTCATTCATTTGGAAAGTATTCTTACGTTTGTGTTTGTGCTTTTAATTTTCTGGCAACTTCTTTTCAATTTATATACCAAAAAATGCCTTTAAATCATTTGCGTGACTAGTCAGCAGTGATAAGTTAGTGGCTTCATATCTAATCCAGTAGCTGTAACATACTGTTTTATTTTTGCAGAGTGACCTTTGGTCTTGTGGCATTACAGCCATTGAAATGGCAGAAGGTGCTCCCCGTAAGTAATGTACTTTCTTCTTTAGCCCAGTTCTTCTGTGTGAGTTAAAATCAGTCTCAAACCTTCAAAAAGAACAACTTCATGGATAAAGCCTTTCCTAGTGGGGCATTTAGTGGAAGGAATCATAAATACAGTGAAGTTTTAGATGTAAAAGGATTCTTGGCATCCACTCTTCCTTTTGAAGATCCCTGAAGTCTGTAGGCTACATTTTATCTTTTATGTAAGTTGTATTTAGATGTGTGACCTGAAATTATGCTGACATCAGATAATAGGCAATAATTTTTCTTTTCACAATTTAAACTTTAGTGAAACTAAATCCTAACACGTGGCATTTTAGTAATACTTATGTTATTACTTTACAAATAGAGGCCTAACTTTTTATCTGTAGAATAATTTTTTTTCTTTTTTTTTCCTTTTTTTGGATACTTGTGAAATTTGCTTCTCCCTTTCAGTTAAATCAATGACAACTTCATAAAATTGATTTTTGAGCAGAGACGGGTAGAATTGCAGAGAACAAAGGGACAAAACAGCGTTATCTGCTGGTCCCCCTAAAAAAAGGGGTACACAAAGAATGTGTACATGTCATGCTACATAGTTGCTGCTGAATAAATATTTGTTGAATGAATGAAAAAAATTTCCAACGGCTAAAAATTAGTTTACAGTACAGAAATGGATGTCAGTCTTGAACACCATGTTTCCTCATGTTTCCCTCTGAGGAATTGAGACAGGGATGTATTGCCAGATCCTTTGTTTCAGGTTTTTTTTCACAGTGGAAATAGATTGTCTTCTTGGCCCCCATTTCTTAGCTGCCTTGTAAGATTCTTACGAAGGTAAATAAACATACAAAAATGCACATTACCTCTTTCGATATATTAATATGTGCGTTTACACCTGCTATGCCTTTATGGGCAAGTGAAAGAAGTATAAACAGTAAATGCACAGAATCAAACAATCCATTTTGTTCTCTCGTCTTTGCTCCTTCTTAGTAACACTGGCTATAGCAAAAGAACAGTTAACATTTCTGGAGGGCTTCACTGGGCTTATTACTATGTCTAGGCACTTTGTGAATGCCTTTTCGAGCAGTATCTGATTTAATCCTCACAATGACCCTATGACAATAAAATTATTTTCATTGAGATCTTATAGATGGTGTAGAAACTTAAGCTATTCACTCTTTTAAGACTTTGAATCCATATTTATCTTTGATTTATGAAAACTTTCCAATGTCAATTTGAATTGTGAAATTATGTTCTTCTTGTTGCTCTTGACCTCCTTATCTTTTGCTATGTTTATAAAGGGGGAAATTCAAGGTATATCCTAGGGTTGATAGCTGGATGTCTAAAGTGCTTGACATAAAGATTTTCAGATGATGGGACAGCGCATTTGATATTTTGAGTGAGCCCTAGAAATTAAAAATGAGTAAAATAAGTGCCATACTGACACAACCATCTCCTTTCCCCAGCTCTCTGTGACATGCATCCAATGAGAGCACTGTTTCTCATTCCCAGAAACCCTCCTCCCAGGCTGAAGTCAAAAAAATGGTAAGCTATGTATGCTTTTGTTGTTGTTGTTCTTTCCTTTTTTAAAACAAATTGTTCCTTTTCAGTTTCGCTCCAAGACAAAATTCTAGGCATTTTCATTCCCAAACAACGTAAGAGCCAGCACCGTGAAACACCAGTTAAATTGGTTTTTTTCTTGATAAATTCTTTTCATTACAAAATAGTAACAGTGACCATATGAAATACTGTAACATGGTTAAAGAAAAAAAGTTTCGCTTTAATATTTAAGCCCACTTTTCAGTATATTTCTAAGCATTTTCACATTAAAAAGCATAGCTCTACTGACTTTGTAGTTCCTCGGGTGAGATAGGATTTGAACATTAATGGAGGCATTTACTGTAATGATTGCAAAACATTGGAATTATTTGTATCTTTTTTCATTCCAGAAATGAGAGGAATGGTCCTCTCTTTGGGCTGCCACCTTTCTTTCTCCCTGCAGCTCACATACTTGCAAAGCCAAAGTTGCTTATGAGTGAAGGGAGATGATGGTGACCTTCCTCGTGAAAGCTTTAAGAATTGTAGCGGTGTGGAAAAGTGTTGATTTGGTTTAGTTTTAAAAGTCTTTACAGGAGAGGGTAGTGCTTTGTTTTCACCTGAGAATGTTGCTCCCTTATTTCTCCTTGAACTTTTTTTTTTGAGTCCTTTCCTCTCACTTTGTCTCCATTCAGGCTCCTCATGCACGTGGGTCCTCTCCCCTTCTTCCATTCCTGTTTTCCGGGGCACGTCTGTCTCACTGGTGCCCACCTCCTACTATGGCAGTTTTTTCCCCTTCTGAAACTATTCTCACTTATTTTCCGATGAGTGTTATCTCCTCTCAGGTTCTTGACTCTAATTCTGAAGTATGTGAAACATCTCAGTTTCAAGCGTTCTTCTGTTCTGGATTTAGTCTTTTAGCCATTACTGTGCTCTTCTTCTTGGTTGCTCATCTTCTGCTGTTCTGTGGTTTTCTTTGCCCATCTGTGGGCTTTACATGCACACACATGTTTTCACTCTTGTTTCTTTCATACTTCTCCCCGTTCCTCACTGTCTTTACCTACCTTTTGTCTGCTGGCAGGAATTTTCTCATTCTACTTACACTGTCTTTAACCACCTTCAACTCCAGATAACTGAGCTTCTCTAGTTCCACTTACCAGTTTTTAGAGAGTTCTCTAAAGCCGTACAGTTGTCAAGATTTTAGCCCCACTTGGTCTCTTGTACTGAAACATGATAGCTGTAGTCATCAATGGTGGGTGGCCAACTTTAGGGAAACCAAATGTGTATAGAGGACATCACCAAGGAGTAAGTTCTGGGGGTGGGTAACACTATCTAGCTAAACTAAATAATGCTATTTTTATTAAAGGGAGTTTATGCTCTGTCTTCAGGGTACCTCACAATTCCCAAGTCTTGTCAGCTGGCCCCACTCTGATTATTCTGTCTCTTATTTGCAGTTTGGGATTAACCATTCTGTGTATAATACAGTGATCTAAAGAGACAGCTGTAGATGGCAACAAATCTTCCTGCTTTCTTACACCACATTTTCTCTAAAGTTGATTAGATGCATTTTCATCCATTTACATCATTGCTGTCGTTTTATCCAGGTATTCTGAAAGAATGAGATGATTGCAAACATAGTGTTCTTTTTCCTTTCTGATTGCTATCTTCCTATCCACCAGTGTAAACTTCTCCTGCTGGTTTTAGAGAAGTGATCAGTGAATTCTCTTCTAGCAGAACTTGACAATTGATTTTAAAGAATATATTGTAGATCATTGATTCCCAAATGTTAATTTGTAGACATGGAATGTGAGAATCCCTTTGGAATCTTCATTTAGGGTTCCAACCTCAAAGTGTTTCTTGTTTGTTAGGTCTGAGGAGTGACCCAGGTATTTGTATTTTTAATAAACTCTCAAAGTGGAGTTTATGGGCATTGGAGTTTAGGAATCTCTGTGTTAGAGCAATTTCCACTACAACTGTGTAGAATCTACCATGTTCCTCACTAGCCACAGAATAAAGTCACAACCTTGCTGTGTGACTTTGAGGACCCTTCTCTGAGCTGATTCGGACCTATTTTTCTGTTCTTTTCCACTTTTTATACTAGCATCAGAAAACGATTCATTACTCCCTAATACTTTTCTCCCTTTGTTCATGTTGTTCCTTTCACTCTGGAATGGTGGCTTCTCTCTCCCATTTCTAGAATATCAACTATCCTACTTTTTTATGCTGGCTAACCCCCTGTAGCAGTAGTTCTTTCTTCCTCTGTAAGGATGAGTACATACCTGCTATTGTGCGTCCATAGATTTCCTCCACTTTGTTTCCTATGTGTATTTCTTACAGAGCCTAGCATAAACAAATGTAAATTGAAATGTAAATATTTGTCGAATTGAAAAAAAATGGCAAATTTGAATGGAAATACAAGACAATAGAAGTGATTCTTCAAAGTAGTGAAGTAATTAGAAAGAACTGAACTAAAGACTGAACAACTCATTCATTCAACAAAAATTTATTACATACCTCTTGTGGTCTGCCATGCTCAGTGCTGGGCATTACCGACAAGTTGAAAAGTAGAAATCCGTTCCTGACCTGTACCCCAGCAGGGAGACAAACATAAACATGAAGTGTATAGTCTATTAAATGCAAACAACCTTAGAGGAAAGGCTTCTAATTTTGGGCATGTAGGGTGGAGTGTTGCCAAGGAAAGCCTTACCTAAAGAAACCATATCTTATCTTAGTCTCAAAAGATAGTATAGGTAAGTGTCTTGGCCAAGGCCATGGATGGGGGTCATCATGAGCCAGGCATGGAGGAAAGGGGAAAAGTAGAAGTAGCTAGTAGGGTAAATGTTTGTGACAGAGTCCTTGCCCTCCTCAGAGCTATTATGTATTTCTGTCTCTGTACATTAAGCATAGAGAACTGATCGAAATGTCGTATTAACAGGTTCAAGAGCCAAAGCATTTGGTCATTTACCAGCTCCTTATCTTTGTGTCCATCCTTGTCTTCCAGGTTCCGGACATCTACTATCCTGTCTGCCTTCATTTTCACAAAAACCCCTGTGATTAAATGACTAATAAGCAACATTACATTTAAACCTAGTTCATTTAAAGCTGACTGCTTTCAGAGCTCTCTGTGGTGTATTGGTGGTGGTGTGGTATAACTCTTAAACCGTGTTTAAGTGATGCTCCTTATCCACAATGGTCCCGGGTTCCTCATACTTTCCCTGTGCATTTGCAGAATGTTCACAGTGAATTATGAAGCTCTTGTATGTTTTCAGACTAATAATTTACTGATATTTTGGAGCTTTGCTCTTTGCAGTAGAAATTCGATGATCTTTGTTACTTTCTCTTACAGGTCAAAGAAATTTTTTAGTTTTATAGAAGGGTGCCTGGTGAAGAATTACATGCAGCGGCCCTCCACCGAGCAGCTTTTGAAACATCCTTTTATAAGGGATCAGCCAAATGAAAGGCAAGTTAGAATCCAGCTTAAGGACCACATAGACCGGACCAGAAAGAAGAGAGGAGAGAAAGGTATTAATCTGTTTTTATTTTCATCTTAAAAAAAAAAAAATATTTGAGGTTTTTGCCCACCAGAATAGGTTACTCCTTTTCCACCCAGGAGTTTGTGCTCCCTTGGCCGGTGCTGGCATAGTTTGTCTCTGCTCTGCGGGTCAGCCATGAGCCTCAGGGCCAGCCTGGCTCAGGTGGAGTAGACCGGAGCTGCATGCTATGTCACCAAGCTGACACCAGATAAACCGCCACTGTGGCTGGTCAGCATGAAGGGATGTTTCTCTTGTTCCTCCTCAGGAACATGTCTTTGTTGCTGCTCTTTTTACTTCATTATGTGCATTTGCATTCTGAATAAGTCACTCAAGGTTTATTGAGCACCAGCTGTGAACATCACCATTCGTGTGTTCATTGCATGTCTCTCCTACTTGAGAACCCTCTGGGTTTCTTACTGCTTTACTCTGTGCAGGTGGTGTGGCCAGGCCTGGGCCACGTGTGTGCCTGACTACTTTTCTGTCACCATAGCACAACGTGAACATGTTAATTATTTAATGTTTCTTTCTGTTCCTGGTGTCTTGGTTTTATATCTCTGTGTGGTCTGTATCTACCTGTCCGGAGCACCATCTGTCTCCTTGCTGTCCAGCAAGATGGAGCTCAGGCTTCTCCACCGTCTTCCGCCTTCACCGAGGCCTCCAGCTCACATTGATCTTTCTGTTTTATGAATTCTTATCATAACTTTACAGAACAACGTTTGATAACTGGCATCTTGATGGTGAATTTTTTTGACGTTCAGATTTCAAGGCCAAAAGAGAAACTAAGAAGAGCAAGTTCAAGGCAGTAAAAAGACTTGGTCACAGTCCTCTTTGGAGGTCTGTAGTGAGCTTTTTACATGTTCTTTTCAGTCTTCAGAGCTACATTATCAGCGATGCTCACAACTACTTTTGGTCCTCTGATATATTCAGTTATAAAAGTAATTAAGTTTGGTATGTTAAGCTATGCAGTTACAATAAGTGAACTGAAATTTGAAAACAAAGCTTTTTTGGGGGTGGGAGAGGGAGGTTATTTGTATATTGAATCATTTTCCCAGTATGTACTTTCTTAATAATGGCTCACCGTCATGGAGCATTTGCTCCGTGCCAGGCGTTTACGGAGTACTCCGCCTGGACTCTCGTGCACATTTGTGGATGGGAATTATGGAGCACTTTATCTTCATTTCTTTATTTTCAAGTTACATTCATTTACCTTTCAGATACCCTCAGCCTCTTGTCAATAATTAATAGTTCATAGTACCAAATTGTAAACATAACAGAGTACTACTTAAAAGAGTCTAAAGATTACTTAGGTTAGAATTTCCTTTGGAAGCTAACCTATTTTTATGTTCTTTAAAATTATACAGTTTTGATGGTCTTCTCAGTGAAAAGAACTAATGTTGTATATATAGACTGATGAATCTGTAGATACGTGTATCTAGAATTATATATAATGTAGACTGACCCCATTTTAAGTTCTCAGAACTGTTTTTCTTACTGAGATACTGATTTCCAACTTCTGTGTCTCTGAAAAAAGTTAGAAATGTGGTTTTTGTTTGCAAATAGACTTGTTTTCCACATCTCTTCAACCTTTCTAGTTTTGATTTCTCTCTGGAGTAAAATTGTTCACTCAAAGTTTAGGTACTGACCTTAAGTACAAGGTCTGTTACTTGGGGTGACATAGTATAAAACCTGCTGATGTGAAAACAGGTTGCTCATGTTGACATTTTTGCTTAATGTGGTGAAAGAAGAGCACCTTCTCTCTCCTCCTCTTGCTGTATTGTTTTTGCACCGATTTTTCCCTGGCTTCACCTTTGTAATATGTGGGGACATTGGATTTTTGTCTCTCAATGCCCCAAGTACTTCCTGTACTTCACTCATCAGTCCCGCAGACCTTTCTCTCTGCTGCACTCTGAGTGGCTCCCTGAGTGCCAACAGTAACCAGATGACATCTCCTAGTTGCCTTAGTTTGGGCAGTTAATCTCTTTATTTAGCCTTTTGGCATCAATGGGATTTTGCCAATTTGCTGATGCATCGGAGTCACTTTTCTTGATTGTCAAGAGCTTGAGCACCCCTCTCACAGCCCTGTACCCCCTCACCAGTGTATCCCATAAGGGACTGTCTTGAATACAGTGAAATCTGCTCTTCCATGGGGAGTAAGGGTGGCCCAGGGAATTGGGTGTCACCCCCCTCCTTCCCCAGGTACTCCATATACATTGTCATTTTCATAAAGAACGTATCGTTTATTTTCTGCCATAGTGCTCTTAGAGATGTTTGCCTGTACATCCATGTGTCATGATTTGTGAACTGTTCCATTTATCTTGTCCTTTATAGATGAAACCGAATACGAGTACAGCGGGAGTGAGGAAGAAGAGGAGGAAGTGCCTGAGCAGGAAGGAGAGCCAAGGTAATAATGATGAAGCCACTGTTCAGCTTCCTGCTTTATGAAGAGGTTGTTTCATGCTAATGCCAGGATTTCAAAAGATGCCTGCGTAGTTCGAAGAAATCTTAAAGTACTTTGAAAGTACCTTAATCTCTTCATTCTTCTTCATTCTTCAAAAGATTCTTATGAACACTTTTCTCCCTCTGGATTCTCTTATTCAGTGGTGCTTTACCAAGATTGCACCGTTTCCCCTCCCCCAGTTATTTGGAAATGTAGAATGTTGTGTTTGGTTCTGAGGAAAGGGATCTTGCCGCTGGCACTTACTGCTCCAGAAGGCATGGATGGTAAATGCTATGCTGTGTATTAAATAGTCCTGCCTACCAAGAACTGTCCTGCTCATGGGCCAGTAGGGCCTCCATTGAAAAACACTGCAGTCTTTACTAAAATGTTTTCTGTTTTGTTTTGTTTTGCTCTTCCCACAAGTGTGGTTACCAGTATTGCACTTTATCTACGAGTGTGTATAATGTCCTGACCCATCTACTAGTCTATGTTTTGGTTATCTGTGGCTTCCCAAGGTACAGTGAAGCAGAAGGTTGAAGGTTTGCTAGTATGAACCTTATAGTAACTATTCAAGGAATATGAGATTTTGAAATTTTAATAATGGTCTTGCCTGGCAGTCCTTTGTGCTTTAGCCACACAAAACTTACTGAACAAAAGGAGGCTGGAAGGGCGTGTTGAGAGACCTGTGGGGACCCACGTGTGGGCGGTGGGGGTTTGAAGAGAGCACATGAAGAGATGAGAAAATCTTTTGATAAAACTCCGTAATATCCTTTTCTTCATACATAGGAGAATGTTTTAATCCATCTGAGACTAAATATTTTCTAGTAATTTGAATCGATTTCATGAGAAATATAATTGTTTTGGATAGGAGTATGATAGAAGGAGAGAGTGGTTTCAGGAGATTGACTTGCCATGTTATTTCTGGGCATTGGAAGTAGAGTGGTGGCTCTCAGCAGGGAGACCAGCTAGGAATGATGTTGTTTATCTCCCAGTGGCTCATTCTTGGGACCCACCTGGGCTCAGCTGCTTACTCTGGAAATAGGCAGTGGGAGGGCATACGTGACAAGACTTAGTGGACCAGAAGAAGAAGGGAAGGGTAGTGCTGAAGATTACTCTGATCATTCTATTGTGGTAGACTCAGAACGTGATGTTGCTTTTATCGGTGGGAAATAAGGTGGTCAGAGAGGGACTAATGAAGTGGGAGAAGAGGATTTCACCTTTCCTTTTATAGAGTTTGAGTTGATGTGAGAATCTGAAGTTAGAGATGTCTTGTCATGCAGACATCCCGGACAGAAACAGGTAAAGGATGTAATACTATTGAGTTGTAGATACAGTTATTCCCATGTTTAGTTGAGTCCCAGGGTGGAAGGAACTCATTAAGAGGATGAATGAGAGGGGCGCCTGGGTGGCACAGTCGGTTAAGCGTCCGACTTCAGCCAGGTCACGATCTCGCGGTCCGTGAGTTCGAGCCCCGCGTCGGGCTCTGGGCTGATGGCTCAGAGCCTGGAGCCTGTTTCCAATTCTGTGTCTCCCTCTCTCTCTGCCCTTCCCCCGTTCATGCTGTGTCTCTCTCTGTCCCAAAAATAAACGTTGAAAAAAAAAATTAAAAAAAAAAAAGAGGATGAATGAGAAATGGAATAACATGCTGAGGCCGCTGTCTCATCCGGAGGGCAGAGTGATCTGTGAGTACTCCTGAAAGGTCTGCCTTTTCCTACAGCTCCATTGTCAACGTGCCTGGTGAGTCGACGCTTCGTCGGGATTTCTTGAGACTGCAACAGGAGAACAAGGAACGTTCCGAGGCTCTTCGGAGACAGCAGCTACTGCAGGAGCAACAGCTCCGGGAGCAAGAAGAATATAAAAGGCAGCTGCTGGCAGAGAGGCAGAAACGGATTGAGCAGCAGAAAGAACAGAGGCGGAGGCTGGAAGAGGTAGGAAGAGGGAAATGTCCAGTGGGTATTCTCTTTCGTTATTCACACTGGTAGCCAGACACTCAAAGGAATGTTTTCTGTAGCCTCCTGATGTGATACCTTTCCCCTGGCTTAGCTAGTCAGGTAACTTCAGAAGGAAGGCTTCTGTCTATGGTTTTGGACTGTCAGGTCTTCACATTCCTTGAGGTCTTTGAAATGTTTTCCTTGCTTGTAAAAACTGAAGGACCTGCCCCACCATTGTGCTAGATGCAGAGCAGCAGGATCCCAGAGACCGCATCATACCAGTTCTGGAAAGGCTGTTTCTGTTTGTGGTTTAAGTTGGCCAGCTCAAGCTTGACCTGACTTATGACTTAGTTTCTTCTCTTGGCCTCTGGATCTAAGTTCATGTGTACATATTTTTCTGAAACTTCAGACTTTTTCACAGGAAAAACATTTTTTTTGGTACAGACACCTTAACTTTAGTTTTTTATAAATGCCTTAACTTTAGGCACACATTATAATAAGGGATGAAAAAAAGAATTACATTGGGTATAATACAAATGCTGTTCTGTAATCTAATTGTTATCTAGTGAGATTAATTATATCCTGTGATAGGGAAATACATTTTGTACTACCTGCTGCTCGTTTAATTCATTAATACTAAGCACCACTGGTGATGTGGTTACCCACAACTTGTTCGTTTGTAATTCATAGAAGTGTTATTTCTCTTTCACTTGGGGCTCAAAGAAACTTTTGATTTTATTTTCCTAACTACCTTTCATAATATGTCTCACAGCTCCCAGTTTCTCATTCATAGTAGTCTCCACTTAATTCATACACCTTATCGCTTCACATTTCTTATGGCAGAAAAAGAACCCAAAACAACAAAAAAGCCCTGTATTGATACTAAACAGTGGAATTTAATTTAGATAACAGCACATATTACACAAGTTAGTTAGGAGTGTATTTGGGTTGGGGGGAATCTTTGTTTGGTGTGTTTTATAGTCTGAATTCTGCAAAACTTATACTTTTACCTGAGTTAGAAAACCAGTGTCTGTCTAGCTAAGGAGAATGGAAATGTTCAGCCTGGGCTTGCAGAAAAAAACATAGGACATAACCTTCCTCTGTAGGAGGGACAATATTGCTGTTTGTGGAACTCTTTTTGTGGCTTCTTTGCAAACTCTTTTGTAGTATTTTTAAGACTTTCTCCATGTTCTTTGAACATAACAGAAACCCAGAGCAGTCCAGGGTTTTTCAAGGTTGCCTGTTGACCATGGACTTCGTATATGAGAATGCTTGAGTTTTGAGGCTCAATTTCCAATTGTGTCTTTATGCGACATTCTCCACTGTCCATTTAAATCCTGGGCTCTACTTTCCCTGAGGACACGATACAGGTTAGTTTGGTGGTTTGTAACTTTAGCTCCAGCCCATTTGTAACACAGAATTTGCTACAGAAATTGCTTTCGGGCCAAGTGGTAGTGAGACAAGTGTTCGTTATCCAGCCTCTGTGCCCAGTAGGGAGTGAGGATTACAAAGTGAAGACCAGCACTGGCTGGAGGAGAGACACTAAAGTTTTACAGCCATTTTGTTTTATTAGTTAAAATAAAGACTTGAGGATTAAGGATGTCTGCTAAGTGAGAACTTTGCACTTTACTTGCTTTAATTAGCCCTTTAATTTCAACTTCTTAGTAAAAGTTCAAACTCACAGTCACCTCTTGGCACCTCTTAATCAGAAAAGATGGAGCTAGGTATGAAACAGGGCACATTTGCATGAATATAATCTACTGATTTGGATTCTTGGTAATCTAGCTCCTTTTTTCTAGCCCAGGGTAATTAAGCATTGTCTATACTCTAGGTCCCAGAAGGTAATTTGGGAATATTTGAGCCCATAAATGATTTGTAGCCCTTTATTGGCATTAAACCTTCAATCAGAACTGTGTGGGGAATAGGGATTCTTTTTGTTATTAGCAAAGTAGGTAAAGATGGTTAGCCTCAGTCATAAGATAAATGACAGTTAAAACTGAAAGGAGATGACAAGTTTCTGGCAATGACTGGCAAAAAGAAATGGCCCAAGAGTCGAGGTTGTAGGGAAACTGAGTATAGGTTTTCCTTTCTATGCAACTGCCATAAGATCAGGCTTATTGGTGCTAAGGACTCCTGTCACACCACCATTTCTATTTCTGAGCTCCCTTTGCAGGTTAGTGCTTTTGCCCTGCGTAAGTTCTTCATCTTTAAGAAATCTGCATGTGTATATACTCCACTCTTCCTGTGCTCCTTGAAATGTGCTGATAGGATCTCTCTTCTTTGTTTTCCTCTGCTTCCTCCTCCTTGGCTTCTGCATGAACTGGAGATCTTAGAAGCCCTTGCAGATATTTTTGAGTCTTGTCTCTCAGTTTTGCTGACAGTGAGGTTTCTGTTTCTGTTTTCCATTTTCCTTGTTGCTTTTGGATGGTCCCAGGCTAAAAAGGGGAGAATGCTGAGCTCAGGCAGCCAAGTTTGTACTGGCAGCTTCGTCCACTCCTTTTCTGGACCTCACAGCTCCTCTAGTGTTTGACTTTGCTCCTCAGTCTTTCTCATCAGGATCCACTCAGGGTTTTCTCCGCTTACTCTTAAGTATTTCATCCATATTCAAGATCCCGTGTGGTAATGACCCAGCCTCAAAAATTTTAATATTACCATTTACTTTTCATATTTAGATACATCATCACACCTCTGGCTCAAATAGAATTGTTGGCTCTAGCTCATTTTTTTCCCCCATAAAAATTGTTCACAGGCCAGCTTTTTCTTCCATTCTTTCTTTTCTTTTTTTTTTCTTTGAGCACAAATGAATATTTGATTGTATTGTTGTCTTATCCTAATGGTTTGTGCTCTCTTTGCACTGAGTCTGGATTTGGTACCTATTAACTATGTCTTCCTACTCCCACCACATCCACATATTTGATTAGCATGTTTTCTCATTCTTCATCTAATTTTAATACAAATATGAAGAGAACATCTGATCAGCAGTCTAAGTTAAGATTGCCATGTTAGTTGGTGTACTTCAGATGTTTTTTGAACCTGTTACATATTTCACTAAGTTTCCATTTGCTAGTAGATACTTCTTCATTTCGACCTCAAGAAAACTTACCTAATTATTGGTAAAAGCAAGATACATTTGTCTGTGTTTGGTGTGCTACCTTAGTAAACTTCAGAAAAAGGAAATTTCTTAGGGAAGATTTGTTTTTTAGCAGGACTTTGGTGCCATCAGCACATTCTCGTTTTGTTTTTGTTTTTTTTTAATATGCATAATTGATTATTTTAGTATGGAAGAGTCACAATCAAACTTCTCAGTTAAGGTTAGAATTTATCCTTTCCTTTAGAAAAAAGAAAAAGACAACAAACCAATTTCCTGTCTCTCCAGTCTTCCCCTTTGGGAAGATGACCACAGTGCCTATGCTCTGTAGACTTTTTAGGCCCTGGAGGTGTAGCTGTCACTTGGTGATTTGGGCTGCCTCGAGTTGGGGGTAAATGTTAGCGTCAGCCCCAGCGGTTTCTTTGCTTTTTCTTCCACCAAGAGGACACATGGTTATATTCATTCCTGTCATTTCTACAAATTTCAAAGTGACTAAAATCTTAGAGGGGTGGGTGAAAGTGGAAGAAATTAAAGATAAAGGAAAGCAAGAGCAAAACAGTTTTTCTGTGTGAAGTGAGATCAGTACTGAAGCTGAATTATAACACTAGAAAAATGTAAACGTTTCTAAGAAAAAAAGTTAATAAACTGCCCCATGTATTTGTTGGCTGCGAGATCTTGGAAGGAAGGCATGGTGGACTCCTTTACCCCAACCAGATCTTCACATATCTTAAAGGAATAGGAACCATTTCCTCACCCCACTTTGCTTACATGAAGGCCTTTGTTTGGCAGATCATGATTGTCTCCCATCACAAGTACATATTAGCACAGTGCTACCTTTTTTTACATACATGCATCTGGGTGTGCAGGTGCCCCTGTAGCCCACGCCCTGCCTTCTCTGTCAGCAGCTCCATTTTTTTTGCAGAGGGTAGCTGTCTTGTCTTTCAGCCTCCTTATAAGTTCTCACATGTTCTTTTGGCATCCTAGTCTAGCATCTGGTTATATTTACAGTTAAATTTTGTAAGAATTAGCTTAATTCACCAAATGTTACTTGTTGCCTAAAGATGGGGAAGAGTTGTCTTTGGGGAGAAGCAAATAATTTTTCTACTAAGGCCTCATCAGAACTGGCAGGAAAAAAACCTCAAGGATTGGTGGTATGTTCGTGGAGTAACATGACCCCGGAAGTGCTTGGAAATGGCTGAATGTGAAAACCAGACTGGTTTATTAAAGTCCGTTAGTTTCTACAACAGTAAGTCCAGTGAAGTGTGTTTAAATGGACCTCACCATTATCAACGTGATCTATTTAGAAAAGTTTTTAGAATTGTGAGATGAAAGCATTACTTTTAAATACCAAACTAGAAAGGGAGCCTAATTAAAGCATAGCTGGAAAAGTACATATTTACTTGGGCATGCTTGGGAAAATTTAAATAATAAGGAATTCTCTTTATAATTTGAGAGATGTAGAAACCACTTTATAGCATCATGCAGTTTTTTAGTTTCTTTGATTTTGTTTTCAAAGAGTGATTTAAGAAAATAATGATGACATCAATTTGCAAATGCTTCAAAGGATTATGTCATGTTTTTCATTCTTAGTGGGGTAAGCCTGAAAAGGCACGTTCATTAGAGTTTCGTAGGTTTTGTTATTTGAAATCACAGGCATAAGGTTAATCCAGTATGAATTGATGTTACTTAGTTGATGGCTGATGGCATATGTTTTATTTTGGGCTGTTTTCTTTTGAGGTTCTTTTGCAAGAGGCCAGTTTTTCACATTAATCATCTATTAAGGTATATTTACTAAGGGATTTCTTTTAGTTTTAATTGTCTCCCCTCCCTTAAATTAAGAGCCTCTTCTGAGTATAGTGGTTTTTATGGTTCATAGTTTAAATTCTTGCTCTTAGTCCAATTTACAGTTTCAAATGTTAGAGCATAATGTGGAAGAAGAATCAGTAATTGCATTGTTTTTTGCCTTAGCCATCAGTCTTGTCAACCAGTTGGTTTTCGTACCAGGACTTGCTTAGTGGGCCAGTCCTAGGAAATACAGCACTTTCCACATTGTCTTGTTGATTTTTAAAAAGCATGTGACTTATGTTACCTACAAGACTTGGAGGAGAGGGCTCTGTCTAGTTTATCTTTGTATACTCACCATGGTGCTTAATATTTCTCAAATGGATGAATCAATCATTTGTAGTCCTACATGCATGTCTGGAAAGACGGGACTTGTTCTTGAAATTTATGCCTGTTCTTAAATGGACTTCTGGGTTTGAGATCTCTAATTTGAGTTCCAGAGAGACCTTAGAGAACTTTAAAGGATTTTGTAGAATATTCTGAGGCATAAAAGGTGTGTTGTGTAAAGTACGAGGCACTAACCAAATGTAACAATTCTTGTTTAAGCTTTTATGTACTTTCCAAGTGATCTTGAAAAGATGGCGTTATGATTTGAATGGATCTTGTTGGGACCTGGAGATATGAATGGATTCTTTAGTGCTTTATTACTCTAAACTCTAAATGTTGGAGATAAAATCACAGTAGTTTTTCTCTTGGATGCCGTGTGTTCGGTGTGAGGGTTGGATTCAACCCAAAAAAGTATTTATTGTGATACTTACTACAGAGCAGAAAAGGTAAGTGAAACAGGATTCCTGCTCTCAGGGAGCTTATGGTCTTTTGTGTGTGTGTGTGTGTGTGTGTGTGTGTGTTGATTTAGCAACCAAGAGTTTCTTTCATAGGAAACAAGAAAAAGCTTTTCGGAGGCTTTCATTTGACAGTTGAGAACATCAGTTGTAGCCTATTCGTGTTTGTAAGATATTTGCTTACTCTTATTTTATGATGTGCATTTTGAATAAAACTTATAATTTTTTAAATTATGGCAAATAATTACATAATAACCGTTACATTGATTTAGGAAAACAGTTGAAGAAAAATAACATGATGCTTATTACCTCACTTAAAATTTTTTTTATATTTATTTATTTTGAGAGAGGGGGAGTACAAGCAGGGGAGGGGCATAAAGAGAAGGGGAGAGAGAGAATCCCAAGTAGGCTCTGCATTATCAGCACAGAGCCTGATGTGAAGCTCGAACTCGCAAACCGTGAGAACATGACCTGAGCCGAAATCTAGAGACGGATGCTTAACCAGCTGAGCCACCCAGGCACCCCAATGCTTACCTCACTTTTGTTGAGAAATCCCAGTGAAGTGACTGAGAAACAAAAATGGTATAAACAAGAACAACGAGAACAAGAAAGGAAACCAAATTGTGGAAGTTAGATAGTACATGGGAGAGTAAAGACTATAAGAAGGCTAGTACTGCAAATTCTGGAAGAGTCAAAAATGAGAGGCAACAGGTGGGGCTAACAGCATATAGATATGGAGAATTAGATTCTCCCACCCCAGGCAGCCAGGCTACTCTGTTCCTTCTCCCCTGTGGGAACAGATATAGACTTCCTAGAAAAAGTGAACAACAGAGCCTCAGTATATGAAGAATTCAGGCACAACTGAGTATGTGGAGAGAGAAAGAGTGAAAACAAGGGCATTAATTGGAAGTCTAAGTATTCACCAGTATGACTGCATGCACACTCACCTCAGCTCCCACAGTGTTGGCGGCCACACTTATTACAGATGCCATCTTCTTTTCCTACACCTTCTGCTCAACCCAGGCAGGAGATAGGGAGGATTCTGAGAATACTGCAGAGATTCCTCTCTGGAGATACTGACTAGCCAAAGGGACAAAAGCCCCAGTGAAATGCCCATGCTGCTTCCCATCATCTTACTGTGAAGCTTAATAGTTACCAACCACTCTCCATAGCCCTTATCATTTCCTTTTTATTGTCTTAAATGTGAATGGACAGCCAAGATTGTGGGCACTGAGAAAAACCTTTAACATGAAAGACAAATAGAAAAAGGATCTTGAAGGAAATAGTGTAGGGAACAGAAACTATTGCATACACAGACACATGCACATGTGTAGGATCTTAATATCCCTCGAATGAGAAGAACAAATAATATTCATGAAACGATGTTCAGAAACTAAGAATTTTTGAAGTTTTTAAATTTTTTAAAAACTTTTAATTATTTAATTTTGAGAGAGATGGGGAGGGAGGCAGAAAATCCCAAGCAGGCTCTGCACTGTCAATGCAGACCCCAGTGCGGGGCTCAAACTCAAAAACTGTGAGATTGTGACCTGAGCCAAAATCAAGAGTCAGACCCCTAACTGACTGAACCACCCAGGCGCCTCTGAAAAGTTTTTATAAATTAAAACTCCCAGAACGTTGTGGGGTGCGGGGGGGTTAAGTTTATGATGAACAGAAGAAAAACCAAATCAATTCAGGGGGTTTAACAACCATTTAATTAGATGGTGTAGGAAATAATTACCGTAGGGAGAACTACAGAACTAATTCAAGGAAAGTTTCCAAAGCTAAGAAATACGAATTTCTGTACTGACTGAAAGATGTACTGAGTCTCCTGCACAATGAATGAAAAAAGACCCATACAAAGGTACTTATGTCGTCTTGACAGTTCACAATGTCTGGGATGAAAAAAACATCCTAAAAGCCATGGTGGGTGGAGCAGGTAGAGGGTTGGGGTGTGCATGGGTCTTGTACTAAGTATCAGGAATCTGAATGGTCTGAGATTTTCCAGGAGCACCATCAGAAACTAGAAAATGACATAGCTGTGCTTGCAGAAATCTGAGGGAAAATTACTAGCCTGAGTCAAAATTATATGTACCTTGTGAGAGTAAAGGTTCTGTGGCCTGCGAAGTCCCTAAAGCCTTTTGCCTTGTTTTCACTTCTCAGGAAGCTACTGGAGAACGTGTTCCAGCAAATGAGGACGAAAGTGGCAAGGGCTACAGGAAACAGGATCCTGTACAGGAGAGAGTTCAAAAGAATTCCTAGGAAGTTGGTGGCCAAGCATAGGCTGCCTGGAGAGCAAGCAGTCTTGGTTGGTGTAGGGGAAGAAAGGGGTGTGAGAGGTTAAATCTCTAGGAAGAAAGAATGCCTGATTGACTTGACCATATTGAAAGGAGGTCTGTGGTGGTGCAAGAGACTTTACAGATGATTTTGTGATAGACCCATAGAAAACCAGTGAAAGAGACCACAACAACAAAAATAAGGCAACTAATAGCTCCTCCAAACACTAAATTTTGCCTTGAATGTGGTTTTCATTTAATCAGAAATTGTCACATGACTAGACTGGGAACATGGAATGGTGCTGTGGATGGATATTCTTTGGGGGAGAAATCAATAGATGGTGTCTAAAGTGGAAATTTTTTTAAAAATAGCTCTTATGAAAGTGTTATTTAAAAATCAGGAGGCAAATACTGTGAGAAAAACAAAAGGCATTGGAAGTGATTTTACCTTGGGAATCACGAATTGGGGGTGAGGAGAAATGGGGCACCTTATTTTTGACATACACCTTATAATTCATTTTGAATTTTTAAAGTACTTAGTACTTTAAACTTTTTAAATGTACATATGGGAAGTGGGGGAAAGAAAAGAAGGGAAACAAACCACAAGAGACTCTTTAATGACGGAGAACAAATGGAGGGAGATGGGTGGGGATGGGTTAGATGGGTGATCGGTATCAAGGAGGGCACTTGTGATGAGCACTGAGTGTTATATGTAAGTGATGAATCACTGACTTCTACTTCTGAAACCAGTGTTGCACCTAACGTTAAAATTTAAATTAAAAAAATAAAAATGTTTTTCAATGTAAATAATGTGGAAAAAGCTCCTTGTAAAATCACTTAAAAGTTGCCTCTTAGTAGTAGCATTTAGTTACATGAAAGTAGTCAAGATTTTCTAATGGGCTAGGAGCCGTGCCCTCAGTGTAGTTGGAAACAACCAAGAAAATGGATTGTACATGTCTTACCACTTGGAGGCTTACTCCCTTGAAGGAGAATGAGTGCTTCCACTTTAGAGCCCATGTGACCAGAGGATGTGCACCAAGGTCCTGCCATTTCTTGAAGTCAAGGTGACAACAGCTCAGGAGAGGGGAGATGAGAAGTGGGTCTGGGGAGTGGGTGGCCTGAGATCTGACCCTGGTTCGCTCCCTCTCTGCTTTTCCTCCGCAACTTCCGCTTTTCTTCTCTGGAGCTTGCATCTGGAGGCTGGTTTGAGTTGGATGCTAGACCGCATCTGGCTGCCAGCTGTGTGGCGGCTTAGTAGCAGGCTGCTGGTTGGTCGTTTCTCCCAGACCTCAGCATGGCAACCTCCAGGGCTCTCCTTGGAGTTGTGTCCCCTCCTGGCTCTTTCCTGAAGGAGTCCTTGCTGATAATAGCTGAGGCGTCAGCAGAGATAGGGATGGCTTTGCTTTCATTCAAGTTTTTTGTTGTTGTTGTTGTTGTTTAGTATAAGAGAGAAATAAGTGCAGGCTATTGCTTTTCTTTCTGTTACTGTGATACTATAAGTCTAAATGGGACCTTCAACATCATATGTAAAAATTAAGGAATTTTTAGTAGTTTGCATGGTGTGTAAGGAAACGGCAGTAAGCACATCATCTCTATGGCTGTTGTGGGTCTGCATCTATTTGGTCATGTGGCATTGCTTAGCATAGTGCAGTGGCATGGAGGGTAAGAGAAACTGAAGGCATATATCTGACGCGTATGTCTACTTAACATACCTTTGCACTGAGTATGTATATTATAAAACATGCAGAAATAGCTATCTTAAAAAGGGTGAGCTACAAATACAAGTAAATAAGAGTTGAGTGTTTTTTTCCTAGACTTCACTCGATGATCTTGTTCACTTCTAGAGACTGCTGATGTAGACACCTACTATGGTAGTTCTTCACCTCTCTCCTCTCTTAATTTCAGTGCATCAGGGTGCCCTCCACAGGATGGTGTGGGGGGCAGATCTTTTGCAGAGGAATGATTCTCTTAGAGTTCATTGCCTATAAGACTTTTTAAACACTTTTTCTCATTGTAGACACCAACTATTGACTTCTTCAAAATCATAACCATTGTAAACTCCACCCCATGATGATTTCTGATGCACACTGCCTGCTTCGCACCCCCACCACACATAACTCTGTTCTGACAAGTCAGGAACCTGAGGCTCATAGAGGGGAAGTGGCTTGTAACAGGGAAGCTGAGCAGAATCAGGACCACAACCTCTGTCCCTTGAGTCCTTTCACTTGTCTTTCTAGGATTCCATGGTGTGTACTAAAATTTTTCAAAGGACCCCTCTAGCCCATTTTGGCTACTTTTGTTATCTAAAAGTTGTAAAATTCATTGCATAAGGTTCTTTGCCTCTTCTGACCTGTTCATATTAATCCAATATACTTGGAGCCTAAATTTTCTGAAGCTAAGGGGCAATTTTAAGGGCAGTAGAAACTGCTTGCCTTTGATTTTGTTTCCCTTTTCTTTGTTTTTCTGTTTTCCTTTTGTCTGACAGATTTGGAGGGAAATTGTTTACATATCTTGTCAGGTAGCTTTCTGTCTTCCTTTCTTGTGATTGTGGGTTCTTATTTTCATCCAGAGGTGAGGCCCTTCTTACCTTGCCTGCCAGGTGTTTGCTAAACCCAATGTATTCTATTCTAGCAAGCCATTTCTCTTTTATAAAACCTGAAAGTGTCCTGATTGTTGCCAGCCTTGCCCATGGTTGTTCTCAGAACTAAGCAGTGCTGAGTCTGTAAAAATAGTAGAGTACACAAAACCACTCTCACTCCTCAGGACAGAAACTTCCACAGAGCTTCCATGTTCACCTCTTAGAGGAAAATACAACTGTTTTAAGCTTTAAAACTGATCGAATGAGATTCTTTATGTTTTAGGTTTATTAGAAGGCATTTTGTTTTATTTTGAATGTCTTTATATTCAATAGAGAAGCTCAGAAGATGCTTTCCTTTGGAAGACATGGCTAGTCAGGAATATCTGAAAGAATTAAAGAATTTCTGTTTAAAGCAAAGAAACTTGTTTCCCAATTGGCAAAATATGGGGATTTTTATTACCAGTGTTAGAGAAATGGTTGTATTCTGAGCTTATATTTGTTATAAGTAACGTACTGGTAAAAGCCACTCTCTTCTTTTTGTTCCTGAATGGAAAAAACAAAAGTTGTAAAATAAAAGATCTTAACTTAATTTGCTTTGAAGTAGAAAGGCTCCAGTAACACTGCTTGGATGAGATTCTCAGATTTCTTTCCTCAAGTGTCTGTGTTATATTGCTGATGAAGTCCTGGGGCAGGGTGAGGTGGTTTTGTGGGTTTTATTTATCAGTAGCTAGTTAAAAAAAATTTTTTTTTTAATGTTCATTTATTATTGAGAGACAGAGAGATACAGAGTGTGAGGAGGAGGGGTAGAGAGAGAGGGAGACACAGAATCTGAAATAGGCTCCAGGCTCTGAGCTGTTAGCACAGAGCCCAATGCAGGGCTCGAACTCACGAACTGTGAGATCATCACCTGAGCCGAAGTCAGTCGCCTAACCAACTGAGCCACCCAGGCGCCCCTCAGTAGCTAGTTTTTAAAGAAAGGCCTCTTTCCTCCCAAGGGTGCAGCACAGTGCTCAGGGCCAGGTGCCCTGAATGCAAGCCCCACACCATGGCACATGTGCCTATATGGGCATTAAGCTAGCAAATGACAGACAGCAAGTACATTGTATGGGGACAGTGTACATGTTTCAATTTAATAAAGATGCCTTGGCCATTAAAGTTGTAGTTTCTAAACACCAGGACAGGAACTCTTTTATTTCTACGACCCTACCCACACCCATGGGAAACTGTGTGTTTTGTGTGTTGAATTCTAAGAGCAGACAGTGCTGGGAAAAAAATAAAGCATGAGGGGGCACATGGGTGGCTCAGTCGGTTGAGGTCCAACTTCAGCTTGGGTCATGATCTCACAGCTTGTGAGTTTGAGCCCCATGTCAAGCTCTGTCCTGACAGCTCGGAGCTTGGACCCTCCTTCAGATTCTGTGTCTCACTCTCTCTGCCCCTAACCCACTCGCATTCTGTTTCTGTCTCTCTCAAAGATAAATAAAAAATAAACATTTAAAAAAAATTTTAAAGAAAAATAACTAAACCATGCAATATATGGAATGAGAGAGGAGATGGGGCCAGAAGCTAACTCAGAACTGTATTGAGAGTAATGGTCATGTAACACTCAGCTGAGAGAGACCAGGTACCAAGAAATCCTCTCTGTGCAAGGGTTCCCACATATAAGACATTTCTTTATATTTCTTAGGAAATCATTTTTTTAAGTGTCTACCTTCAGAATGAATGCTTGTGTGTGGGGGGGGGGGAGAAATTAATACTCAGACTATAATAAATACCTACTTTTATGCCTATTATAAATATTTATGTCTAATATCCCCAATAACTTTATCCCAAACTTTCTTATCTAATAATCTTAGTGCCACATTGAAGTTTGTGGTAATACTGTCAGCTTCCTGTGTCTTGAGAAATTCGATGGCTGTGTATTCTTTAGACCTGTGCTGTCCAGTAGAGTAGCCACTAGCCATATATGGCTATTTAAACTTAAGTTAACTTCATTGAAGTAAAATTGAAAAGGAAGTTCCTGGGGCGCCTGGGTGGCTCAGTTGGTTGAGCGTCCGACTTCGGCTCAGGTCACGATCTCGCGGTCCGTGAGTTCGAGCCCCGCGTCGGGCTCTGGGCTGATGGCTCAGAGCCTGGAGCTTGTTTCCGATTCTGTGTCTCCCTCTCTCTCTGACCCTCCCCCGTTCATGCTCTGTCTCAAAAATAAATAAAACTTAAAAAAAAAAAAAAAAGGAAGTTCCTCAATCGTACTAGTCATATTTTAGGTACTCAGTAGCAACATGTGGCTAGTAGCTACTCTATTGAATAGTACTGAGACAGAACATTTTCATCATCCTGGAGTGTTTTATTAGATGGCCCTAGTGTAGAGGCTAGCATTTTTCATATTTGTGGGAAGAATTGGTTAATTCTATACTTTACACTGTAGAAGTGCCTTATTAACAGATGTCTGGGGCTGGATGAGAAAAGCAGCCAGACAGGTGCCCAGTGTGTCCCACTACTCTATACTTAGGGGTTATATAGAACAGCCTGGATTAGGAACAGTTGTCAGAGTCTACCTACCTGCTAGTAGGATGCACATGGTTAATACTACAGGCATTAGAGGCAGAATGGCCCTTCTAGTTTGGGACTTGCTAGCTGGGTGACACTGGGCAAATCACGTGACTCTTCTGAACCTGTTTGCTCATCTGTAAAGTAGGATTGAAATACTTATTTCCAGGTTTGTTTTGAAAATTTTATTAGATAAAGGAAATGGAATAAAGAATATCAAACACTGAGCACAGTGCAGGACATATGGTATGCATGTGTGCTGTGGCAGTTTCTTAAATTCATTACTATGAATAATACTGGCATTTCTTATTCTTATTGTCAATTTCTTTTTCCTTTCTTTTTCCTCTTTTTAACTATTTCTTTCCTTTCTTTGCTTTACTTCCGTTCTCCTTTATTCCTTTGTCTTCTGTCTTTTTCTTCTGATTTAAGGGCCCTGGATAATTCTGTTAGTGATGTGCATGGATAAAGAATTCCCTGTCCTTTAGTTGCGTAGTATAGTGAAGAATGGGGAATTGATATCAAACGAAACCAAACTGTGTAAGGATTCACAGAAGCACCCCACATTTGACCAATATTTATGAGGAAGCTGGTACATGTGGGGTGGAGGAGCAGTGTGGAAATAACTGGCCAGTCGAGATGGGGTCTGTGAACTTCCCCTCATTAGCACCTACCTGTAAATGGTCAGCAGAGTGTCATGAGAGCAGTAGTTAGAAGATACCTGCTGATTACATATCTTTACTTGCGCAGCAACAAAGGAGAGAACGTGAAGCTAGAAGGCAGCAAGAACGTGAACAGCGAAGGAGAGAACAAGAAGAGAAGAGGCGTCTGGAGGAACTGGAAAGAAGACGTAAAGAAGAAGAAGAGAGGAGACGGGCAGAGGAAGAAAAGAGGAGAGTTGAAAGAGAACAGGTTAGTTCACAAAAGAATGTTCTGACCATGCATATGTGAGGTCATATGTGAGGTTACTTTGTAGAGTTGGGGGATTTGGGACTCAAAGTACAGACACGTGTGCACGCACGTATGTACACACACACACACACACACACACACACACACACACACACACATTCAGGATTTCAGAGGTTTGCAAAAGCCGGAGCACAATTGGAAGCACAGCAATAAATTGAATTAATAAATTGAAATTAAAAATGATGGATAAATTTTTACATTTAGAAACCTCTTAAAGTCATTTGAGTGGTCTCCAAATAGTGTGATGCCCAAAAGATTTCTGAATATTTCTTTTTGGGCTTGGCTTAAATGCTTTGAACCTCAGATATCTGGATGATTATTAGCCTTTTCTTTAATGAACTGAAAAACCAACCACAAGGGATGTTTGAATTATCCAGTGGCTGAATATCATAATAAACATTTGTATATAACTCAGTATATACCTATGTAGCATTAGAAAAACTAATAACATCGTGGTTTTGTTTAGCCAAAAAAGATGATATTTTGGTAATACTTAGAGCATTTTATTGATGCCAGCTATAGTTGTCTTTAGAAATCTCTGTTCCCTGAATTGACTGTGCTTTTGTGTCTGTGCTGTCAGTGTGAGCCCCTCAGAACCTCTTCACCTCTCACATCTTTGAATTGATCGCTCTTTGTTATGAGCTTTGGGTTAAGGAGAAAAGATATGAATGGAGACCAATTTAAAGAATACTTGAAATTCATACTTAAAATACTTATCAACTATGGTATTAACTTCCACAGTTGAGTATTCAGCTACTATCCTTGATATTGATCATATGCTTCAGGTTCTCTGCACATGTACTATTTCTTCCTGAGAATTTAAGGATATTTCTGTTACTATTGACATTATTGGCCAGTTAGCACTGCTGTGTTTTGGGTTTGTTTGTTTTGTTTTTCCCCACATTCTGATTTATACTTAGGGATTGCAAAGAGGAGTAAAAGTAATTAAGCTTTTGAAAGTTAAGTCTCCTAGGGGTAATTCTCACAATGTGATGGTGAGAGGAGTATGTGAGAGTAATACTTAATCTTTAATGTGCTAGTGACAGTCGTTAACATTCATGTATAGCAAGTATTCTTTTTTTTATGTTAAATATAATTTATTGTCAAATTGGTTTCCATACAACATCCAGTGCTCATCCCAACAGGTGCCCTCCTCAATGCCCATCACCCACTTTCCCCTCTCCCCCACCCCCCATCAACCATCAGTCTGTTCTCAGCATTTCAGAGTCTCTTGTGGTTTGCCTCCCTCCCTCTCTGTAACTTTTTTTCCCCCTTGCCCTCCCTCACGTCTTCTCTTAAGTTTCTCAGGATCCACATATAAGTGAAAACATATGGTATCTGTCTTTCTCTGCCTGATTTATTTCACTTAGCATAATACCCTCCAGTTCCATCCACATTGCTACAAATGGTCAGATTTCATTCTTTCTCATTGCCAGGTAGTATTCCATTGTATATATAAACCATATCTTCTTTATCCATTCATCAGTTGATGGACATTTAGGCTCTTTCCATAATTTGGCTATTGTTGAAAGTGCTGCTATAAACATTGGGATACAAGTGCCCCTATGCATCAGCACTCCTGTATCCTTTGGGTAAATTCCTAGCAGTGTATAGCAAGTATCCTTTACCTCTTCTTGAAAATAGATAGGTATCAAAGTAGTTTTATTCTGCTTTCCTTATTCTGTTGCAAAATCTTTCGTGTTAACAGTGCTGTAAGAAACTGCACTTCTGCATGTTTGTATACATGTATGATTGTATTCTGCATGCTCATTGTATGTTAGGACATTTGTGGTTTGGATAGACGTGACTTTCCTGGTTGTCCTTGTGTTTTGAAGGCAAAAAGACAAAACGACTGTACTAATTTGGTCTTTCAAGTTATGGTTCATTTCAGTCTAGTTCAAAGAAGAGGTGAGTTGGAACTCAGATTCCTTTCTCAGCTGTTGCACGGGAAGGCCACATGTCATGCTAGGTCAGTGCTTGGCATAGCATGTGCTGTGGAAGGTTAGGCTAAGAGGAATGGGACTTGGAGCCCAGGTTGGAATCAGAGTGTCTTTGCAAATGCCCTTCTAGATACACTTTCCCCCAGATTGGCTTTTTTGGGTAAAGTTTATTTTATAAGATAAAGGTTTCTGAGGAAATATATATGTCATGATTTGTGTTATCCTGCATTCTCTAAACCAGAATTATTGGTTAACGAAAACTTCTGTCCAGCTCAGATGTATAGCTATTTTTATTTTAAAATGTGTGCCATGGTACAAGTGGATGGTCAGCATTAGACACTGTAAAGACGTAATCTGAATTTCAGAATAAAACTTCTCTTCTTAGATCTCTTAGTCTACTCCCTTTCTGGAACAGTTAGCTTTTTTCCTTCTTGAAAAGGAAGGAAACTTCTTTTGTTTGTATTTCAGAGTTGTTTAATGTCTGTGTCCTATTTGAGCCTTACAAAAAATCTTGAGAGTTGCAAGAGAATGTTTTTTTTTTTATTAAATTTTTTTTTTTTTAACATTTATTTATTTTTGAGACAGAGAGAGACAGAGCATGAACGGGGGAGGGTCAGAGAGAGGGAGACACAGAATCTGAAACAGGCTCCAGGCTCTGGGCTGTCAGCAAAGAGCCTGACGCGGGGCTCGAACTCACGGATCGCGGGATCGTGACCTGAGCTGAAGTCGGCCGCTTAACCAACTGAGCCACCCAGGCGCCCCGATTTTTTTAAATGTTTGTTTCATTTTGAGAGAGAGAGAGAGAGAGAGAGAGACAGAGTGCGAGGGAGGAGCAGGGAGAGAGAGGGAGACTGAATCTGAAGCAGGCTCCAGGCTCTGAGCTGTCAGCCCAGAGTCCGACGCGGGGCTTGAACTCCCGAACCACGAGATTATGATCTGAGCTGAAGTCAGACGTTTAACCAACTGAGCCATCCACGTGCCCCAAGAATATTCTTGATACTCATTTCTCAAATGAGGATACTGAGAAAATGGAAGGTTGAGGGTTTTCTAAAGGTCTGAGATTTCCAAACATCTCTTGATTTCCTAGTCTATTAAATATGTATGCAACTTCAAGGTTGGATTTCTCGTCTTTACATGTTTTGGGTATGTACCTGTTTTCATTGATCCAGAGGCTTGTCATTCTCTTCCCCTTGAAAATAAGTTCCCTGCCCCCTCCCCACAAACACACACACGCACACTCTCAGTCTCTTCTTGAAGAGCCTGGGCCTGTTCATTTGTGAGAAACCACCTGAGTCTGGTGTTCACAGATCATGGCTTTCAGAATATAGTCATTCCAGGTAGCTTCTGTGTCATCAGAGAAAACACAAATCATGTTTGTTCTGTTTTAATATTAAAACGGGTTTTGGTTTGGGGTTTTAAAAATTGGCAATCCATGCTTGTTTTAAATGATTCATCGGAACCCTCTAGGGCAATGAGAACCCTCTGGTTTCTTATCTAATTAAACTTGATTTCTCTGGTCTACCATCCTTAAGAGGAATATCCTGGTTCTTTGAAATCCTGCAATTGTATTTAACAGCTGCGTTCTTACAGAAGAACTATCAGATACTTTTGTGTATATCAGTAGAGTGTATATCATCATTTATTAGACTCTTTAGATCTTCGTTGACCAATTTGAAGATCTTGGGGACAATCTTTCACTATATGTTTCATAATATATCCATCACTAAGTGAATTACCACTGAAGACCATTGGGGCAAATGGTTCTTGGTGCTCCATTCAGGTGGTTCTGATGCTTTCCTTTGGGATAAATTGATTGCTGGGTAATTTCTGTGTGACAGGAGTATATCAGGCGACAGCTAGAAGAGGAGCAGCGGCACTTGGAAATCCTTCAGCAGCAGCTGCTCCAGGAGCAGGCCATGTTACTGGTAACGCCCTGTATCTGTCTTGTTCCGTAGCATTAGGGCTCATTTCTCTATCCCTCCCCTGAGCTTTGGGCATAGCCGTGGTGATTACCAGACCATTTTGGTTAGTGTTGTGGGCTGACAGGCTCAAATGGAGATGTCCTCTGTGGTCATGCTGCTTTGGGCACATTTTGAGGTGGCTTCTATTTACTTACTTATTTCCTGTTAAAGAGTTAACTGTTCTCTTTGGTAGATAGCAAGGGTTTGAACAGAACTTGGCATTCAGTGAACAAACTAGAATGCCAAAGGCTGAAAGTTCAAAGCACATGCCATAGGATTTTTGCCTAGTACACTAACTTTTGAAACCACCAAAACCAACTTTTAATTGAATTCTCTCTCTGTCCAGTGATATTATGGTTAGCAACAAGCTGTCATATTTTTCCACAGGTAATACGCTATTTAAAATCCCAGTCATTTTGCTCTGTGATTAAAAAAAGGTGGGGGGGAAGGCATGGTCTTTGTGAAAAGTTGAGAATTAATCCAGAGAAGAGGCGAGTTGTGCGGTGGCCCATAGATTTAGTGTTCTCCTCTCCCTCTCCAAGGAGTGCCGATGGCGGGAGATGGAGGAGCACCGGCAGGCAGAGAGGCTCCAGAGGCAGTTGCAACAAGAACAAGCATATCTCCTGTCTCTACAGCATGACCACAGGAGGCCGCACCCGCAGCAGCAGCAGCCACCGCAGCAGGAAAGGAGCAAGCCAAGCTATCACGCTCCAGAGCCTAAGCCCCACTATGAGCCCACTGACAGAACCCGAGAGGTATTTTCTTTCCTTTGTTGCTTAAATATTGATCCGGTGTTTCTCATTCCCTGGGAAGTAGTAGAATGACTCTTAGGAGCTGTGTAATAGTAAGCTTAGACAGGGACACAGAGAGCAGATCAGAGTCAGTCTTTTGGTTTTCTAGCCAAGAAAATGTGGTTCAGACAAGTGAAAGGACACTTGCCTGCGGTCCCTTATCTGCTTGGTGTTTTCTCCAGAGACGACCAGAGTGCCTCTGTAAACAACTCTTGGGTGAAGTGAGCACTAAACAGAGGGAAGATTATATGGCAAAATCATTCCTAAAATGTACATAAGGGGATGGTGGCCTGGTTAACTATTTTTCCAAAACCACCATGAAAATGAACAGTGCTTATAGCCCAATTATACTGACTTTTTTAACAAATCTGATTTGTAACTGATTGTGATTTGTTAATGAAATTGGTGCAGTTGGGCCACCCAGAGCCTCCTGGTGAGGATGTGGCAAAGCGGTAACTTTTGGAATACTAGGACTCCTGGAAGCTGGTTGACTTCTGCAGTGTGTTGAAACCTGGCCTGTAGGTGGCACCCTTCCACCACGTCTCACCCTCACAGAGAATAGATTCTAGGAACAAGTGTTCTCCGTATCCTAGAATGCCTTTGTTTTGGGTACGATGAAATGTGTTTTGAATTCCTGATGATAATCTTCTAATCTTAATCTTTTGGTGTAGTTAGTTGTGACGTTCATTTTTTTTTCCTAGTTTATCGTCATGTACAATCTTAGAATTCTTGCCAGGAGATTTTAAAGGCTTAATTTTTATCTTCATATTTCTTTATCTCAAATTGAATTTTAGCCCTATTATATTTGCCTCCTCTCTTTCCTTGTAGCTAGAGAAAAAGAGAAAATTTCTCTCTAGGGCCCTTCCACTCAAGCTTTCTTTGGGATCTCTGCTTTTCCCTACTAACACTGAGTTATGTCTTCTAATTCTCTGATGCAGGTGGAAGATAGATTTAGGAAAACTAACCACAGCTCCCCTGAAGCCCAGTCTAAGCAGACAGGCAGAGTATTGGAGCCACCAGTGCCTTCCAGATCAGAGTCTTTTTCCAATGGCAACTCCGAGTCTGTGCATCCTGCCCTGCAGAGACCAGCTGAGCCACAGGTAGCAACAGCCCGGTGGCTGTGGGCTGAGGTGACTCACACGGTAGTTCACTAAGCCATGGGCCTGCTTGTAACATTCACAGATTGGTTTGTTACCACATTAGGAAGAAAAGAGATTCACAGGAGTGATTCTAAATTAACTTACAGGTGATATCCCCTTAGTTAATAGAGAAAAGAAGGATTTTTTAAAAAGATTTTTATTATACTCATTAAGGATATCTAGATTCAGTGATTTCTTCTTTTAGTCTTTTTGTCTTTCCTAACTCAGATGCTCATAAACAAATGCCTCCTTTCTCTAATTCAAAAATTTTTCAGGTTTGTTTTTAGAAAGTACATAGAGGGAGAACCAGAACCTTTTCTTAACCTTTGATCCTTGGTTCCTGGCCAGTTGCATGAGTGGGCTTTTGGAAATCCAGTGACAGCCCAGTTGAAATTACATACAGAATTTCTTGGTTTGTCCAAATGTACCTATTTTTTCTGGGAAAAGGGCCTTTCATTAGATTCTCAAAAGGTTCAAGGTCCAAAAGAAGATATGATCTAGTAGGTTCAGTATGCATTTCCCTGAAGTAGGCCAGGGGAAAGGTCCTTTCATTAGGTTGACCACAGCATTCTGCCTTGTCTAGGTGAGGGAGAACCCCTGGGCTGAGTGCTATGTGGTTAAAAGAGAACCCTCTGTCCTGTCCAGAGAAAACAGTTAATAGCAGGGATTATCCATGTCAAAGATCTGAGAGGTCCTTAAAATACAGATTCCCATTCTCTTACTGAAAATAAATAACATTTAGACATTTGGCACCTTGAAGCCTGAGTTGACTTGTCACGGATGCTTGCATGTGTTCGGGGACAAAAGTTCATATTCTTGTGATTGAAGTAGCTGTGGTGTTCAGAAAAAAAAAAATCCCAAGGAGGATTTGAACATGCTTTACAATAAATAATCCCAGTATGGAGGAGTTGTTTAAAAAAAAAAAAAAAAGAAGAAGAAAAGAAAAAAGAAGAAGGACCAGACCTAATAAGCAAAGCATGTGTTTGTGGGGTGGGGGGCGTTAGGGGACAGGGAGGAATTTACATGCAGTCAGCAGTGTGTTGATTCACAGAAGAACTGAGCCACAAGCCAGATTGTGAAGAAAATAGTACAGGTTAAAAGGGGGGAGAGGGAAGGGAAGAGGGACTAGTACAGTAGGTTTGTTTAACAACATTTGGATGAAGAGTCTAGGACTAAACTTTTTATTCTGAAAGTTAAACTTACAACAAATAGAAAATTTTTATCTATTTGGCCACTAACAATTTAGAAAATAGGAGTTCCTGAATTATGTAGGCTACTTTTATATTAATGATTATAGCCTCCCTTTTCTTCTTTTTACCTAAAGTTGCTTTGGGCTGAAACCTATGCTTATGAAAAAATTCTTTGAGGAGACTGTTCACATAGGATTCTATTTTTAAACCCAATTTTTATTATAGTTGTAGATAATGTTTTGTTTCACATTTTTCCACCTGAAAATTTTAAACATTTAAGCGGTCTGGGATTATACCAGTAAGTGGAATTTGTCCCTCTCCTATGGGACTTATTCTGAATCTTGCATTTAGAAAGGTTGAGCCAATTGTGATTTGGTATTTTTAGTTCTCATTAAGTGCGTTGATATAATAGATAGCATAGCTGGAATTATATAAATTGCAATCTAATATAATAAAATACAGATTATTTCAGAGATTATTTTCCCAACTTAAAAGCAACCAGATTAACTCAGGTGACAAGTTGTTGTTAACATTTTTTCAATTGTCAAGTAGAAGGCATACTCCAGTAGCAGCAGCAGAGGGAATGATAGTATTGAATATTCCTAAAGAAACCAAAATTCCTTTTTTTGTAACTACTATGAACATGTATAGCAATCTCTAAAGCATGAGTGTTTTATGACTTGAGAGAAGAAAGAAATAAAATCGGTGTATTTGAAAAGTTGGCTGTTTTTAAGTTGTATTGCTGTAGTCTGCCAACACATAGGGGTTTGTCTTTGCTCATTAAATGTGTTCTGTGGTTATTTGGTCTGAAATTTTACGAGACCAGGTGATGTGAGGATGGATAGATAGGTCTGCATGTATGGCAGTGTCTGTCTTGTGGTTTTTCTTTTCTCCCTCTCTCTGCCTGTCCACTCTCTGCTTTGACGTGGATGTGCATGTAGCATGTTGTCCTCCCTTTTAGGACTAGGAGTCTGTGAGGGTTTTTTTGTGTGATTTTGTTTTGTTTCCTTAATCTTTGTGTTTACTGCTATCTGTAATGTTAGTCTGGATATTAAAAGAGTTTTCTTTATAAATGTAAATTTGCTTTTTTCTATATATTGTGTTCCCCAGACTGCTTCGTCCCTTAGAAGTATAACTGTTCCACTGCTTGGCTTACCGAGTACTGTATTGCCCCAGTTTGCCTTCCCCTACTTCTTGTTTTGGATTTGGTATTGACCAGAAAAGCGTTTTATGCAGAACGCATTGAATGTTTTGTGTTTTGTTTTCTTGTAAGGTACAGTGGTCCCACCTGGCATCTCTCAAGAACAATGTTTCCCCTGTCTCGCGATCCCATTCCTTCAGTGACCCTTCTCCTCCCAAATTTGCACACCACCATCTTCGCTCTCAGGACCCATGTCCACCTTCCCGCAGTGAGGTGCTAAGTCAGAGTTCTGACTCTAAGTCGGAGGTACCTGACCCCACCCAAAAGGCTTGGTCTAGATCAGACAGTGACGAGGTGCCTCCAAGGGTAAGAAGCAGAAAGACAGATGTGTGCTTCTTTTTTCCATTTTGTTATTTAAAAAAAAAAATTATTTATTTTAATTAAAGGTATGATGGCTTCACCAGAATGAAGGGGCAATGAAACTTCAAAGGAACTTTTTACAGTGGGGAAAGTTCCATAGTTAGGCAGTTATATTCAGCCAGTGGCCAGTTAGCTTTTTATGGTTGTTGTTAGTGCTATACTTAAACACAGAGTAACAGAATAATATATAAGTAAGTCTGTAAAGAATATACTTCTAGAACAAAAAGAATCAAAGTGTATTTTAGCAGCTGTCTTACACATTTATACAAAAGCTATAAATTGTTTTGCAACATTAATGATTATCAAAATTTTCAGAAAAGGTCTTTTAAGAAAAATTTAACATAAACATTTCCAAAAAAATTATTTTGTTCTTTTTAAATTGAGGGATTTTTGTTTTTCAATTTTTTGTTTTGTTTTTGGTAGTTAATGGTGAAGTTAAATGAAAGGCACTTTTTTCATTTCGTTAATTTTTCCCTCCACTTGGAATTTGCTTCCTCTGAATATTTTCTTGCTTCCTACCAGTCTTCATTTCCTACTGATCCGTTTGTAGACCATTGTTTGGTTTCTTTGAGCTTATTTTTCTGATTCTCACATTATCTCAGCAAAATGCTTTGTATGTCCCCTGCCACTAAGCTTCAGTACAAACATCATTTAAATGTTACAGAAGTGTAGAAAGGCTGTTTGTCCTGGCTCCTTTGATGCCTTTGACTTAAATTTTCTCTATCATATTGAATCAGTGGAGGGCATAGAAGGATCAGGGAGAGGGCTAGTGATAGTAAGGCTCACATAATTCAGACTGTTGTAAAAATATGTTTTGGTAGGGAAATATTTTTTTCTTCTCATTTTCAATAATTTAATTGCTATATTTTTCTACCCCAAGGTTCCTGTGAGGACAACATCTCGTTCCCCTGTTCTGTCGCGTCGGGATTCCCCACTGCAAGGCAGTGGACAGCAAAATAGCCAAGCAGGTCAAAGAAACTCCACCAGGTAAGAGAAGAGGGAAGCTTAAGAATAGGTTTACTGCACAGAATATTCCATCATACTTGTTTTCATAAAAATGCTCATAAACATGGAACTATCTGGGGTAAAGAAATCATCAGTTTATAAAAGAAAAACTGCCAGGAAATCCATTATCATGAATAATAGCAAACTGGTCTATAGTGAAAAAAGAGTCTGAATCCAGTTGTATGTTTCGCAGTTTTAACATGAAAACTTCCTGTCTGTGTAAGGGCAAGTGGAAGGAAAGGCAGGGAAGGCAGGGGAGAGTCTGAGACAATTGTAACCTGAGGGAGTTTATCCTCTAAAGGATGTCCTAATGCCTTGGGAGTGGTATGGAAATCACAAACGAAAGAAAGTGCAGGGTTGACTTGCAGTCTGTAATAAACTAGTGAGTTAACCAAATAATATTTGCAGGTTGTAGAGCTGTTCTGTTACTTAAAATAGCTAAACATCTATCTAAATTTGAATTTAACTTAATTAAAATTCAATATAATTAAAAGTTATTTTCCTTAGCTGTGCTAGTCCCATTTCACATGCTCAGGAGCCACATGCATGTGATACTACCATGTTATACTACTCAGCTACAGAGTGTTTCCATCCTCTCTGTGATTTCCATTGGCCAGTGCCGTCCTAGGAGAGGGAAAGGGCACTATGTTGACTATTTTGTACTTGATCACCGCCAAACCTCTGAAGTTAGCCTTGTGCACATCTAGCCTTTTAGAACTTGAAGTGCTAAGATGGAAGACAGGCCAGAAGCTGCAGAGAGCCTTCTTAGTCCTTAAGTGATCAGGGTAGACTGTGGGATTCTCCTGTGATTGAGTCTCTGTATTAATTGTAACCTAGCAAACTTGTGCTCTGATTGCATCCGTGGCCAGGGTACATCACAACCTGTGCTTTCTGTCATGTTTCTAACACAGCCCATACAAGGGAGTATGCTGCATAAGTGTTGGCCCTTGAAGGCACTGATGGACAGTGAGAATAGTATAATTTTGTGTGTGATTACATAAGTAGAATTTTTTATAATAAGAAACTGAGTTTGTAGCTGTGACAGAGATAGTAACGCTTTTAGACTGAACAGTAGCATTTCCTGTCAGTTGTGATGAAGATGTGGGGTCTGCTAATGGTAGCCTGTCACTTAACATTTTTGATATGAGATTATCTGGGATACTTTGTATACCCAAAACCAATGTGACGTGTGTGAACTATACTTGAATTTAAAAAAGGATCTGGGAGATAAAAATCCATGAATAACCTAATTAACTTTTGGTGAATTTAATGTTAAATGCTGTTTTAATGTTAAATGTTGCCATTTTTTTCTCACCTAGATTTCAAAGACATCGATGGACACATCACGCATATGTTTATAACTTGATCTTGGCATAATGTATTAGCTTTTCTCTTTTCTTTTCTAACAGCAGTATTGAGCCCAGGCTGCTGTGGGAGAGAGTGGAGAAGCTGGTGCCCAGGCCCGGCAGTGGCAGCTCCTCGGGGTCCAGCAACTCAGGATCCCAGCCTGGGTCCCACCCTGGGTCTCAGAGCGGCTCTGGGGAGCGCTTCAGAGTGAGATGTAGGATGCCTTTGTTTTTCCTTTCCCTCATTAACAGTATTGGGCTATGATAGTGTATTGGAGGTTCTTTTTTTTTTTTTTTTTTTTAATGTTTGTTTATTTTTGAGACAGAGAGACACAGAGCATGAATGGGGGAGGGGCAGAGAGAGAGGGAGACACAGAATCAGAAGCAGGCTCCAGGCTCTGAGCCATCAGCCCAGAGCCTGATGCGGGGCTCGAACTCACAAACCGTGAGATCGTGACCTGAGCTGAAGTCGGACGCTCAACCGACTGAGCCACCCAGGCGCCCCTGGAGGTTCTTTTTAATCATGTAAAAAGGCCTATGGTTTTTCCACAGCTGCATACCACAAAGCAATGTTTCAGTACAGGTTGCTAATGCTACCATAATTTTAATAATAAAGAGTTCACTTTTGAGAGCTTACACATGCCTCTCACTGTGAGCACTTTATATGCATAATCTCACTTAATGCTTAAAATGACCCCAAGAGAGAAAAAGAGAGAGAGAGAGAGAGAGAGAGAGAAATGTATTGTGTCTCCATTTTACAGATTAAAGCAACTGCAATTTAGTGAGATTGATAAACTTGTCCAAGATGATTAGCTAAATGTCCGAGCTGGGATTTGAACCCACTTCTTAGAATGTAGGCTCCCATCCACTCTGTCATCATTATTGGTTATTTTAACTGTCAAAATATTAAGTTAGTGAAAGTTCCCTCCAGTATGTCATTGACATGATGTAACAAGGTGTTATGAATACATGCTAAGCAGAGTCAGGTCTGAGTGTGAAGCCTTGAGTGGGGCTAGCAGGAGTGGGAGGGAGAAGGAGGGGAGAGAGGCAGAGGCTGGGTGGGCTGGGTCAGCTTTATGTGACGCACTTCTCTATGTTTATCCATTTCTGCTCTTGAATTTCACAGCGTCATCCAAATCTGAAGGCTCTCCATCTCAGCGCCTCGAAAATGCAGTGAAAAAATCTGAAGATAAAAAGGAAGTTTTTAGACCTCTCAAGCCTGCTGTAAGAATTCTACAAAATCAGTTTTACTTATTCCAAGCTTGAGTGAGATCTCTTAAAAATATGTGGTTGAGAAGCTTACAGTCTTTTTCATGGGGCCCTCTTACAGATTTCAGGACTTAGAAAGAGTGTCATGTCCTCACACATTTGTGCACACTTATATCCCACCATTATAGTAATTTTTTTTCAAAAAGTACAAAAGAAAGAAAAGCCTTTTTATTTTTACCTCTTTGCTCAGCGTTAACCTTTATGTATTCTTGATAAGTTGGGCATTTACAAAGTGGCTTTAAAAAAATTTTTTTTTAATTTATTTTGAGTGGGAGTGGCAGAGAGAGAGAGAATCTCAAGCAGGTACCACGTTCAGTGCAGAGCCCTATGTGGGGCTCAATCCCACGACCATGGGATCATGACCTGAACTGAAATCCGAAAGTGTTGTCTGACAATGTCTGACGCTTAAACAACTCAGCCACCTAGGTGCCCCAAAACTGGCTTTTAGACTAAATTTTTTTACATTAGCTTCTTTCTTCAATTCACCTATTATTTAAATTCTGCCTCTTGGTACCAGAAATGACGGTTTTGACTTCCTCATACTTGGTCTTTAATCCTTGTTGCATTAACTGACCATGTAACTGTGCCCATTGGGGGGTTTTAAGCCTTTTGGAATTTTGATTTCTTGCTTGAATTGATTTCTGTACTTCCCCTCACTCCCCTCTCTCCCGTGCTTCCTTGTGCTGTGCATTCTTCATCACTGATGGCTTCTCCGGCTCACTGAAACTGCTACTGCACTGAAGGGTGAAGTGGTAAGCCCCGTCTCTGAAAGATTCTGCAGCAGAACAACATTCCAGCTGCCTCTTCATTTTAGCTTATAATCCATCCACATTTCCTTTCCGCCCTCAACTTGCCTTTTTGTTCTTTTCTAGAATTCAAAAGTCCTAGACTTCTGCTTTATGTTTTTAACACAGAATTTACTACATACATTTATTATTAAATACAGCTTCTAAAAATAACTTCTTAAAAAGCTACAGTTGTAATTATGAAATAGTAAGATCCAAGGTCCAATACGCTGTTATTTCAGAGGCTTAAGCTCAAAAAAGAAACTTCTTACCTGTGGAGAAGGAAACTCAGTTGGAACTGCTAAAAAGAAAAAGGAAAAGTGACTACATAGCCTGCTTTTAAAAAAAGTCATTACTTCCAAATGTAATTCCCAAGTAGAAACTTCAGACTTTTATATGAAAATGTAGAGTATAAATAATAATTACACTTAAAAATTATATTTGGATAATTGAGTGAGTATTAAAATATCTCAGTATGGAAGAGTACAGGGAAGCGAAGCTCCTTATGAATGATATCTTTGAACGTGGATTTCCGTTCTATGTTCGTATTTGTTGGCAGCGTTGCAGGGAAGTGTGGGTAAGGTGGCACCAGGGAAGTGTGCCTCACCTCCTGCCGACAGCAGCACGCACTGCCTGCACTTTCTCACTTTCTGTGTCTTGGACCCTCTTAGGAATGTGGCGAGTTGTTAACACTCTGTGAAGTGAGACATGAGTAATATACTCACTTTTCTTAGCTTTGAAATTGTTAAAAATAAAAGAGTTAAAAATGATGAGTTCACCAAATAAAAACTCCCAGTCAGCCCTTTTTAACTAAAATCTTGCTTTCTGGATAGTTTTCTCGAGAGAAGACTTTGTTATATGGGCAGAACTCCAGGGATTTGCCTTCACACATTTGTTGATCTAGAATTTTACATTAGGGTTTTTAAAAAACACTATTACCTTATTGTAAGCAGATTGTTTTTTATTGTCGTGAGATTTGAACTGTGTGCAACATCTTTAGCTTCTTTTCTATCGAAAGCTTGAAGAGCTCACCTTCTTATTAATTATACTGGTAAATACAAAATAGTTTTACAAAACTGATACTGTGGCTATCTTATCAGTGGTTAAAATGAAGAATGTCTCATAATTTGCTGTTTTCTTCCCACTGCCCCCTGCGTGTGCCCCTTTGCCTTACTCCTTTTTGTCCTGTGCATTAGGATTTGACTGCACTGGCCAAAGAACTTCGAGCAGTGGAAGATGTGCGACCGCCACACAAAGTGACAGACTACTCCTCATCCAGTGAAGAGTCAGGGACAACAGATGAAGAAGATGATGATGTAGAACAAGAAGGAGCCGAGGAACCCACCTCTGGACCCGAGGACACCAGAGCAGCGTCAGTCCTTGGTGTATTTTAGAGAGGCTGAGAATGTCTCCACTGAGCTTTCTTTCCATTTGGAACCGGTTTTTTCTAAACCTATCCTGATTCTATGGCCGTTTAACATTTAGTTCTCCTGGATTCAACAGCAGACAGCCTTCATGTTTTTCCCTCTTCTGTGTGTGTGTGTGTGCGTGCGTGCGCGCGCGCGCGCGCATGTGTGCCTCTCCCCAAGACCCAAACGTGTATTTTATTTTATTTTTTTCTTTTTAATTTGAGGAAATGACAGAAGGGAAGTTTCAGTTTGATTGAACCACGTTAACCATAAGAATTCATCCTAAATTTTTTGCTTAAAAACAGACAATACTGGCAGAAAGGTCTTTGTTGAAAGGGAAAAGCTAAGCATTTATTTTCCTTGAGGAAACTATATCTGTAGCCTGACCTCATCTTACGCCTTTGGGAAGGTGGAAAATCTTTTTTTTTTTTTTTTTTTTTTTTTTTTTAATTTTTTGGTTTTTTTAAAGTTTTGTTTATTTATTTTTGAGAGAGAAACAGAGAGAGTGAGCAGGGGAGAGGCAGAGAGAGAGAGAGAGAGAGAGAGAGAGAGAGAGAATCCCAAGCAGGCTCTGCCCTGTCAGCATGGAGTCCGATGCGGGGTTCAAACTCACACTGTGAGATCATGACCTGAGCCGAAACTAAGAGTCGGACTCTTAACTGACTAAGCCACCCAAGCACTCTGGGAAGATGAAAAATCTTAAACAGGATGTTTTCTGCTCATGGGATTATTATGGCCCTTCACTTCTGAATTTTGTTCCAATAGGTCATCTCTGAATTTGAGCAATGGTGAAACAGAATCCGTGAAAACCATGATTGTCCATGATGATGTAGAAAGTGAACCAGCCATGACTCCATCCAAGGAGGGCACTCTAATCGTCCGCCAGGTACCTGTGTCTTCTCTTTGTTGTTAGAGGCAGAGCTTCTCCTGTAGTCATTAACCCACTTGCTCATTCACTCACTCATGCTGTTTCTACATCATCATCTGTTTTCATGTTAACAAGACCCAGAGGGTAGAGTGTCGGGGGCTAGGGAGGCAGGTATGTGCTGCATGCCAAGAAGGTAGCTAGCGGTCTTCCACCCCACATTGCTGCTCCTCTGCATGTTTTGCGGCAGCCCTCATTCAAGCACCACGCCGATTCTCACAGTCTGTGTCTGAGCAGTAGAAAAGCCACATGGAGTCCTTCAGCAAGCTTGCAGGGTGAGGAGGCAGACCCCGGTCTGTAGTGGGGCAGCCACAGAGGTTCTGCAGAGAGCTCCCAGCTCTGGGCATCCACAGTGCTCAGCAGGAGCAGCCCTTTGGCAGGAGCAGTTGAAGAGCGGATGAGCCTCCTCAGTCACAGGAGGGCCTCGTGGAGCAAAAGGGTTGGGAGGTCTCGCTTGTGTGTTCCAAAACGTTAGTTTTCTCACTTGTTGAATATTAAATGTGTCGGATTACTCAGTTTTACAACTGTCTGTTCATTTCTTAGCTTAGAAGACAGAGAAGTGATGCGCTTCCCATGACATAGAACAGGCGCCTTTCTAGTGTTTTGGACTTTTCCTGAGTGTGTTTCATGCAATGGCAATGCATTCGGATGGAAAGTGGGAAGAAGGCGGAAAAGACCAGGATTCAGAGAAGCGATAGGGTACTCTCTAGGGCTTTAGATAGATTTTTAAAGAAACAAAAAAGGCTAGTGGTTTTGGTAACAACAGCTAGTGTGGCAGATAAACCAATTAAGCCGTCACCGCGCAAGTCCTGTGGCCACCAGATGAGGTACTTTGAATTCTGTTGGCTCAATGTAGGCATTTGGCGAGGAAGTGTGAACAATTTTGGCCAGTTTCCTCCGGTCTTTCTTTGATAATTTAACAGTTTGAAAAGTCACACAGCACCATTAAGTCAGTTATCAGTAGGGTCATAGGGAATTTCAGCAGCGCTTGAGCGAGACGAGTGTGCCTGTTTTTTCTACAGAGTACAGTTGACCAAAAGCGCGCCAGCCATCATGAGAGCAATGGCTTTGCCGGTCGCATTCACCTCTTGCCAGATCTCTTACAGCAAAGCCATTCCTCCTCCACTTCCTCCACCTCTTCCTCCCCATCCTCCAGCCAGCCGACACCCACCATGTCCCCACAGACACCCCAGGACAAGCTCACTACTAATGAGGTATGTCTCGCACCACAGCTGGCTGCTTTCATAGGGTTTGACCAGCACTGCCTAGTAGCTAGTTTGCAGAGGAGACCTTTCCCACACCCCTCACCCCTCCCTTCCCCCTGCTTTCTTCTGTCACCTACCCTTCTCCCCAACCCCAAGTAACATGTTTCAGATCTGCATACAAATCCCTTAACCCTAGATCAATGTCCCTCCAACTTGCCAGTTCACTGTTTACTTTTCTCTAGATGAGTGTAGTTGCATGGCTTTCTTTATTCAGTTTATTTTTTAAAAGTCTAAATAAAATGATTGCTGTGTTCTCAGATCCATATGTATTTGGCATGAAATTCTTGTAGCCGTTTGTGGAATCTGCCTTTTTCATTCTTTTTATCTGATAAGTAAAATATAGAAAAATTTGGTTAAGCAGACTTGGCCTTATCTGGACACACTTGTTATCCTGTACAGGAATCTCCTTCAAACAGGGCTGAGTTGCTTTTTGTTTTTGATGGGGGGGTAGATCGTTGGTTGGTTACTGATTCGTTTTCACCAACCCTGTTAAAAGGATGTCTTTCCTTGAAATCCACCTTCATTCAGAGTTTAAGAAAAGGCCAAATGATTTTTAGGGAAATGTAGAAAATTAGGATGTTAAGAAGAGCAAGGGTCTGAGCATGCTTTAATTTAAATTTTTGAATGGGAAATCTGGTGTGCTCGTTTGAAGGCTTGGCTGTGGTGCTCAGTCTGGGTGCTAGTTGGGTGGTGCTTTGCTCTTTGGAACAAGATTATGCCCCAAGTGCAGTGACATAGTCCACCTTGAGCACCCTGTACTAAATTAAACAAGTGGTTTGATTTCTTGGGAGGTTTGGTTTAAATGCATTTGTCTAACGGTCGAAAGGAGGTTGAGAGTGGCATGTAGCTTCAGCCAATCTTGTTAATGTAAACATTTAACTGCCAGCCTGTCTCTACCTGCTTCTATTTTGGTTCCCTTGTTAGAAAGAATCAGAATAATCCTCTCCCCCTGAGGAGCAGGGGCAAGTCAACTGCTTCCAAGGTGGGCTTGCATCAGATTGGCCATCGGATGGATTGGCCTTTGATCACAGGATGGGGTGGGAAGCTTGCCAGCAGACAGCTGTGTGAAATGGGAGGAGAGAGCCTGGGAGCCTAGGCAGTCTTGGGCTCTAGGACATAGTGGCTCTCAGCTGCCTGTGGAGGGCGAAAGGTTTCAGGACTAAAGCACTTGATCAGAAGTGTTCTTTTTTCTCCAGCGATATATCCCACCTACACTCACATTTCTCCTTATATTTATATTTAAACTTTGCTCCATTTTGTTCTAATGTCCAATATTTACTATAACCCTTAACTCACTAAACTGGCAAGTTTATTTTTCCGTTTGTTTTGTTTTTAATTGTCATTACATTTCCACTTAACAATTTGTTTCACTTTCTTTGTGTTTTGTTATTTTTTTTTTTTTTGTCTTAAGTTACACTATTAACCAAAACACTAGCGTTCCTAAAAGAGCAAAAGTATGTGCCATATCTTGTTGTTTGCACCTTTCACTAATGAGCCCCTGTTCGATATGGGTTTACTGATGATGCACCTAAAACGGTGGTAGCCAAAGCTTCTGTAGCTTTCTGGCAAGAGGCTCACTTTAAAATAAATAACACAAAGCAAAGATTTGCCAATATTCCAACATATATTAATTGGCTTTTTTTGGGCAGAAGAATAATGTCAGAAATTGATGAATTGAGAAAGACATTTCAAGCCTGTCCTTTAGGAGTTTTTATTATCATTATTTATTAAAAAAAAAAAAACAACTTGGAGCATGAAGTATAGATTTTGTTGGTAGCTCACAGCATTCCTGTCTTAGATGAACAGTACTTCTGAAGAGAGATGTAGCTTTTTGGTGGTTCCAGGTCGAACCACCTGTCGGGCTGTGTTGTGCACATGCAGAGGCACCCCTGAGAGCATTTGGGGGGAATGATGCAGGAGGGATAGGCCTTCCTAGTGGGAAATCATGCAGTGTAGAAATGGATTGAAATGTTGTATGTTCATTTTTTAATGTCATTTGTATTAATAAAATTGAAATTTACATTGCAGACTCAGTCCGCTAGTAGCACACTCCAGAAACACAAATCTTCCTCCTCCTTTACACCTTTTATAGACCCCAGATTACTACAGATTTCTCCATCTAGTGGGACAACAGTGACTTCTGTGGGTAAGTAAAGGAGCAACAAGAAAGCAGCTGACAAACAGGACTTGGTCACTTTGTATTGGTCTTTCTGATGGCTGAGGCATGGCATGGTGGTTGTTTGCAGGCACAGACCTCGGATACAGAAACACCCATCCCGCTTGCATTGCCTTATTTGCAGTGAGCTGCACAGTCAGTTTCCTTTTCCCATATACATTTCTTACAAATTTCTTTTTCTTGACAAAGGGTCCGTTACAACATGTGAATATTTACTCAGGTGTAGCAGGGGAGGGAGGCAAGCGCATTGTTTGTGTGTACAGAAAATAATTTAAAGTGTATCGTGTTCTAGTGGGATTTTCCTGTGATGGAATGAGACCAGAAGCCATAAGGCAAGATCCTACCCGGAAGGGCTCAGTGGTCAATGTGAATCCCACCAACACTAGGCCACAGAGTGACACCCCAGAGATTCGTAAATACAAGAAGAGATTTAACTCCGAGATTCTGTGTGCTGCCTTATGGGGTAGGTATTGCTACTATGACTCTCTATCCTTTTTTTTTTTTTTTTTTTAATTCTGAAGGGTGGACTGGTCTTTTAGAGAAGTACTATTTTGGATAGTTTGGGGAGTTTTTAAAGGGTTGTTAACAGATAAGTTGGAAAACTTTTTTTTTTTTTTTTAATGTTTATTAATTTATTTATTTTGAGAGAGGCGCGGGGGGAGACAGAGAGAATCCCAGGCAGAGCATGGAGCCTGATGGCAGGCCTCGATCTCACAACCATGAGATCATAACCTGAGCTAATATCAAGAGTCAGACGCTCAACCTTCTGAGCCACCCAGGTGCCCCTGGTGGGAAGACTTCTGCGATGCCCACCCTTGTAACCTTTTCCTAAAGAATCATGCAGGCACATGTATGTTCATGTACTTGTTTCAGTCAACGGCTAACCTCCTGTTTCTTCACGTAAAGAAAAAACTAGAAAGATGAGAAAGACATTCGAGTTGGTCCTTATTTATAGGGAGAATGAAGAAATTTGTTGGATTGCAGTTTGATGTTTTTCCTTGCCCTTCATGACTTGGGCCTCACATGGAAATTGAGTTTTTAAAAGCAGTTTTTTACTGGCCGGAGTCTGCAGAAGCAGACTGTTGTACTGACTTTCTCTGTTGCCTGTCTGCAGTATTGGTGTAGCATATTCACAACCTAAGACGCCACAAGAGACTAAGTCTGCCATGCGCAGGACTACACCCTCTCATGTTCTGAACCTGGCCTCTCTGTCATCACCTTCCTTGCTCCCACAGACAGAACCTGTCTTAGAACTTGTCTTCTAGTCCCATGCTGTGTTTTTGTTCTTCTCCTGCCTGAACCCCAAAATCTGTTTTCAGTAGGGACCCTGTTTCTAATCAGAACAGTGTCTCCTTCCCTTGACATTACAAATGTAAGTAGACAGAAGACATGCGATCCATTTTGGTTGAGTGTGCAGCACGTCTGTCCGATGACTGCTCTCCTGCCCCTTTCACCAGCTCCTACTCGGTCTTCTCTCGAGGGGTTCAGGAGAGTCCTTTCCCCTTTGCAGACACACCTGCTTTCTCTTTCACTTTTTGAATTCTGGGTTTCTGTCCTTGTCACCACTGAGTATCTTAAGTCTCCTATATCAGAAGGCCTTTTCTGTATTGACCTTGTAGGTAAAGGTAACAGTAGCCACTTGGAGGGGGATTACTAGGATCATGTGAAAGCAGCTGGCACAGCATTGTTACCGCATGGCACTGTTAGTGTTGCTGCGTGAATGCCAGTTGTGATCACATCATGGAATGGAGTTCCATCATGTCCTTTCTTTTTAAAGGCCTTTTGTGGGGGTGTGAATATCATCAAAATTGATACATTATATTTAGTGTAGAAATAGTGTTAAGTAAGTTAATTCTTTGGAAATTGGTGAAATAATTTTTATCTGGAACGTTTGCACTTGGTAGCAGTCTTACACTGATTTTACACTAATGTCCTACAAAGTGCTGGACTCTGTTCTGTGCCATTAGCTGATTTAATGAAAATCCTCCTTCTAATGAACTTCTTTAATACCTCAGAGAATAAGAGAGTATCCTGAGCTTGTGTTTTTAAAAATGTGGTAGAACTTTCCGTTTTATCAGTATGTGGAAAGGAGTGATAGGCAAGATGACTTAAAGTTGAAATGCATTTCTATAAATCCACGTATTTGAGTTGCTCCTTGGCTTGGGGCACATCAGTGATGGGTTTCCTTAAACTGCCTGCTAAGCTAAAAAGTAAGTTAAAAAAACAAGCCTTTTAACTTAAATTTAAAAATAAGCTTTTTAAAGACTTAAGACACAGAAAAGTTAAGACATGTACTTTGAGAGTGGTAGCCTGACAAGGGGAGAAAATTCAGAGGACTCTAGAGTATTAGTTTGAAATGGTGACATTGATGCATTGAAAGTCAGCTGACCAGTGTTAGATAGGTTAGACAGGCTTTTTGTGTCTCTTAGAAAATGCTGGCCTCAGGGCACCTGGGTGTTTCAGTCAGTTAAGCACCCTACTCTTGATTTTGGCTTAGGTCATGATCTCACAGTTCGTGGAATGGAGCCCTATGTCGAGCTCCGTGCTGACAGCACGGACATGCTTGGGATTCTCTCCTCTCTTTGTCCCTCCTTGCTTGCTCTGTCTCAAAACAAATAAACTTAAAAACAAAACTTTTAAAAAGAAAATGCTAGCTTCAAGCATTCTTTTTTAATCATCTTATATAATTGACTTCTGCTTTGTAAGATGCTACCTATTTATTATATTTTTGTAATAAGACGGTTTTCCCATTCACAGCCAGGATTATTTTAACACACATTTTGAACATGATTGTTCCAGCTTTGCTTTGCTTTGCTTTGCTTTGCTTTGCTTCTCTTCTCTTTTCTTTTTTCTTTTCTTTTCTTTTCTTTTCTTTTGTTTTGTTTTCTCTTTTATTTTCCTTTTTCTTTCTTTCTTTTTTTCTTAATTTTATTTTTAAGTTATCTGTACACCTAATGCAGGGCTCGAAACCTACAACCCCAACATCAAGAGTCACGTGTCTACTGACTGAACCAGCCAAGTGCCCCTGTTCCCACTCTTAACAGTAAACTATCTGCAGTTTACTACAGACCATTGCCTGTAATATCATCATAGAATTTAAAGGAAACTTTATTTATTTTTATTTTTTTATTTTTTTTCAATATATGAAATTTATTGTCAAATTGGTTTCCATACAACACCCAGTGCTCATCCCAAAAGGTGCCCTCCTCAATACCCATCACCCACCCTCTCCTCCCTCCCACCCCCCATCAACCCTCAGTTTGTTCTCAGTTTTTAAGAGTCTCTTATGCTTTGACTCTCTCCCACTCTAACCTCCTTTTTTTTTTCCTTCCCCTCCCCCATGGGTTTCTGTTAAGTTTCTCAGGATCCACATGAGAGTGAAAACATATGGTATCTGTCTTTCTCTGTATGGCTTATTTCACTTAGCATAACACTCTCCAGTTCCATCCATGTTGCTACAAAGGGCCATATTTAATTCTCTCTCATTGCCACGAAGTACTCCATTGTGTATATAAACCACAATTTCTTTATCCATTCATCAGTTGATGGACATTTAGGCTCTTTCCATAATTTGGCTATTGTTGAGAGTGCTGCTATAAACATTGGGGTACAAGTGCCCCTATGCATCAGTACTCCTGTATCCCTTGGGTAAATTCCTAGCAGTGCTATTGCTGGGTCATAGGGTAGGTCTATTTTTAATTTTTTGAGGAACCTCCACACTGTTTTCCAGAGTGGCTGCACCAATTTGCATTCCCACCAACAGTGCAAGAGGGTTCCCGTTTCTCCACATCCTCTCCAGCATCTATAATCTCCTGATTTGTTCATTTTGGCCACTCTGACTGGTGTGAGGTGATATCTGAGTGTGGTTTTGATTTGTATTTCCCTGATGAGGAGCGACGCTGAACATCTTTTCATGTGCTTGTTGGCCATCCAGATGTCTTCTTTAGAGAAGTGTCTATTCATGTTTTCTGCCCATTTCTTCACTGGGTTATTTGTTTTTCGGGTGTGGAGTTTGGTGAGCTCTTTATAGATTTTGGATACTAGCCCTTAAAGGAAACTTTAAATCACACATTATAGAGTTAATAGCCATTTTTCCCCATCTTAAACCAGATTTCTATGAATACAGTCGCAGTTCCTAATACAGCTTGCCTTTGAGCAATTAATATTTAAAGTTTAATTATACCTAACAGTTGAAAGGTTTAAAAAGGATATTTATAAAAGGTTATTGCAGCCTGCAACTTAATTTTTTTCAAAGGCCCATAATTTCCAGGGTGGTTATTTTCCAGTGACTCAATATTCCTCTGAGTACTAACACTCAGTACTTTACAGAATGACATAGTTCTTGGAAATACATAATGGAGAATTATGAGGTAGAGTATAAGTACCAAAGTATTTGTATTTTTTATGTTTATGAAAAGACTTTTTCAGTTTTGTCTTTTATTCCTTTATTATTTCTTACTGTAAAATTTTGATTGATGTTTGGATGCTATTTGTTTTTGGAAACCACAAATAATAGGTTTCAGAATCTTATATTTCAGTAGTTATTACCAGACTTTTGACATGGGTCTTTCAGCTACTTGATATTGAAGATTGGGAAAATATTGAAATATTACATGAAATGGAATCTTTGGAATGGACTCTGTCTGAAAACAGCTCTATCAGTTAATGTTTTGTTTTTCTTCTGTTTACCTGTGAAGCCAGTTAAAATTATCTCACCTAGGTATGTGGAGGGAAAACACTAAGGATAATGTCCAAATATAGTTTTGCATTGATAGGGAGATGGTCACCACAAAATGGTGAACCTCAAAAGTGAAATTGTATGAAAATGAATGGAGCATTACATAAGCATTTATTTTTCTTGCAGTGATGATAAGTGTGTTTTTAAATTGGACAGTGTTTTTTTTCTTAGCATTAAGTAATTATCTGATGTGTGTCATCTTTCTATTAAAAAACTTTTTCATGGAAAAACATGCTGGCTTGTAAGCCTTATAAAGTGTAAGGCTGTGAACCCTAATTCAAAGCCACAATGTTACCTGATGAATAAAATGGTAGTATCAGCCATAGCTGATATTTCATGTGGCTATTTAAATTTAATAGAAACTTCAGTTCCTCAGTTGCACCAGCCATGTTTCAAGTGCTCAGTAGCCACGTGTGGCTAACACATTGCCATCAAGATAAGTTCTGTTGGACAAGGCTGGTCTGGATGGCACATTCTAAAAATCTTAATTATAAGTGACAGACGAAGTCATGTGCATTCATAAGCCTTTTTCTTAAGCTCTTCAAATGACCATACTTTGAGAGTTTTGTTTACTTTTAATGGTTACTCTTAATGGGTAGTGAATACTCAGGTTTTTCTTCCTTCACATTTTCTGAAGCTATTTCATAGTATGTCAGGTTCTAACAAGCTCTCATTACAGTAGTAGTAGATGGAAAGCACCTGTGATTTGGTGGAAGCATATGTGGGGCAGCACATACAGGGGTGCTCTTGTGAAACGTACCACTGTTTCTGTAAGGGCAAAATGGAAACCTGCATCATATGCCTAATAGGTTTTTAATGGGGGGCTTTCCTCAGGTCATGCTATTATCAGAAACTGTAGATGTCTAGAATTCATGAGGACCTTTTTACACATTTTACATTTTTTGAGGACTCCAGGGATAGTGTTATATTAGTTTAGAGCCTACAGTGTTTCAGCACATTTGTAACTGTTGTCCTTGTGAGCCTTGCACTCTGTTAGTTGAAGTTTTTTGCATTTGAATGGCAGTGATAGTTACTACATATGTAAATTCCAGGTTCCTAGCTTCCCCCTAGACCCCAAAAAGTGTGTCCAGTTTCCTCACAAGGATTGCTTGGATATAGATACTGTCCCTCCAAGTCTTGGGTTTTACTTGCTCAATGGAACAGGGACAGAGCTGAGAGAGGGTTGGGAGCGTGTTTACTTGTTGCCTTCACAGTTGTTCACTTGAAGTTTTCTGGAAATAGGGTATGTGTGTATGTCTGTGTGTGTCTTCCTGTGTAATAAAACGTGAAATGTATGATTCAGGAAAATACATGGTATTCTTCCCTATCATTCCATCTACCAGTAAATATTGATTGGGCATTTTTTAAAAGCACAAATACTTTATTCCTTGTCTCAGTGAGTTTATTACCCAGTTGAGGGAATCAGTGCAAACATGTATGTGCCTAACTGCTTAGGAATATAAGGTGATCTGTGCTACATGTTACAAAGTTGGTTTAGACAAGGAAGGTTATAGACCAAGGAAAGAAGGCATTTAAGGAAATAAGTGAGTGATAGGGAGAAGTAAGTTGACTCAAGGTACAGAGAGTTTTGAATGCCAAGTTGAGGCTTTTGTACCCTGCCCTATAGGGTGTGTAGTTTTGAAGATGTAGTAGGACCTAATGAGTATTGTCGGAAGACGAGGATTGTTTGGGCTGCTGCCACGAGCAAGTAGAGGGAGGATGTTGTAACAACCTGAGTTAAAGTCACTATCCATCATTTACAAGGAGGCCAAAGCCTGATGTAAGGTGAGAGCAGAGGAAAGGGAAAGGAAGGTTTTCTCTGGTTCTGGTGGTCAGTTTAGCTAGATGTGTGGAACAGGTGGTGGTGCTGTTACAGAAATGGCAAAAGTTGAGAAGTTGGTTTCAGTAGAAATTTACAGCAGGTGTGGAAAAGCAGGTAGAGTATGAAATTAGGAGTTGATGGTTCTGATGTGCTCCTTCAGAAAGCAAAGGAGATGTCCTTTGTGTTTTAAGAAGCAGAGAAGGTTTAAAAAAGGGGTGGGGGGTGCAGAGAAAACCAAGAGCTGGAGCTGAATGGAGCTGGAGTAGAGGAAGACCATGGTAGCAAATAGAGAAGCCAGGATTGGTCCCATGGGGAGGTCACAGTATTTTAATATTCCTAAGAAATATTGTTGCTTTCTTGATGATGATGGAGAATGGTCTTTAAGAAAATGGCACGGTGAGTCATAAACTGGTAAGGATTTGAGGTAGCTATATCTCATGCCAGAAGTTTGGCAATCAAAATAAAGACAATAAAGGAAGTATGAAGGGATCATGAAAACAGACATCTCTCTCATATCTTTTTTTTAGATTTAAGTAAGTATTTCACCCTCACTCCTCTGTGATTTGTTGCCATTTGGTTACTTTAACCTCTGTCTATTCCAAGCATTTCTTTTTGTGGGTGAGTTTAAAAACCACTCTTTTCCAGATAGCTGGTGTTATCCTTTCCATACAACCAGACTGTTTGCCAAGCACGGCATAAAATTCAGGTCTTTCTGTGTTCTTAAAACAGGAGTGAATTTGTTAGTGGGTACAGAGAGTGGCCTGATGCTGCTGGACAGAAGTGGCCAAGGGAAGGTATATCCTCTGATCAACAGAAGACGATTTCAGCAAATGGATGTCCTTGAAGGCCTGAATGTCTTGGTGACAATATCTGGTAAGTGTTCATTTAATAAAGCAGGATTACTTCCCAGCACGAAACTTCTGTTAGCTCATTTTTTGAAGTAATGGCTGAATGAGGTACAATCGTAGCATGGTCTCATAGTAAGGTAATAGAAAGATGTGACCCATGTGTACACATTGAACCTGTAGGTCTCCTCTAAAGAGCAGTCTTGAAAAGCACAGGGCCATGTGCTCTCCAGTTGACCTCTCCCACACAACCACCCTCTCTGCCCCGTTGCTCGTTGGGTTTAATGTGGCTTCCCTGGCTTGGAGGTTTGTGTCTGCTTCCACCCATAGGACTCTTGCATGCAGAAGGGACTGTGCTCTGCCATGATGGCACAAGTACCATATTATGGTTTTTCTTTACATCCATTAACACTTACTATAAGCTTCTTTTTAGAAAGAGTTTTTTTTTTAGTATAAATTATGTAATATATGTGCATTGTGGAAAAACACTGTAGAAAAGCAAGTAGGAGAAATAAAATGTAAAATCATCCAGAGATACTATTGACTTCAATTTTTAACTTCTAATCTTTTAAGCATACACACAGTTAAAATACACTCATAAAGGGGGGAAATCTGCATTTAAATGGTTATACAACATTTCAAACATACAGACAATAATGAGAGAATGATTACAGAATAATGACACCCATGTACTGATTAGTTTTAACAGGTGTTAGATACACTTTTGTACCTGCAGTTAGCCTCCCTTCCCCTTTCAGCTGCCCCTGTAACCACTGTCCTGAAATTATACAGTGTTCATTCTGGTTTGACCAAATCAGGTACTTGCTCTCTCTGTGTCATTAAACATTTCTTTATAAACAGTTGTATTTTATATGGCTATAGAGTGTTTTTTGTATAGATATTCTAAAATGTATTTACTTCTGTTGTAAATCTTTTAGTTTATCCCTTTTTTCCCCTCACGTAGATATTTTTGGCATATATCTTGTAGTTGACTTAACCATTGCGCACACATGCCCGTGATGCGTGGGTACTGGTTTCCTAATAATTTGTATGATTGCTGGAGTCAAGAGTATGCAAAATTGGAATACTTTAGGTCTTCTAATAACCCACAGCAGTTTTGATTTAGTCATCCGCTAGCTCCAGCTTATTATATTTGTTTATATGTAACATCTCTTGCAGTTATTTTAGTTTTGAAATACGCTTTTGGTTGTAAGTAAAAGATGTTTGTTGAAGTGCAAAAATTTCGCCATCCATCTCATACTTAAATGAGAAAACAACCATTTACAACTTGAGTGTTAATGTGGAGTAGGTTTTAAAATTGGAGGAGAAATGAATCTGCCACTAAAAATGGCTTGGGCTTCATTTTGTGATTCACTGAACAAGAAGATTTATGGGAATCACTAAACAGCTGACACCAGTAAATTTTGGGGTCTACTTTTCTCTATTCCTCTTTTGTAGCGTTTAATGATTTTTTTACAATCATGAAAGTAATACATATTAATTGTAGGAAGCTTAAAAAAATGAGAAAACCTTAGGAAGAATAAAACAAAATGTTACCCTATCTCAGAGACCACTCTTGTTGACACTTTTTTATATTTCCTTCTCCTCATATCTGTAAGTATATATTACAGTATGGAAATGGAACACTATATACATAAAAGTACACAGTTTTTGTTTCATTTAACATATTTTATTGAGTATTTCCCCACATTCAAAAAGTCTTCAAAACGGGCGCCTGGGTGGCTCAGTCGGTTAAGCATCCAACTTCAGCTCAGGTATGATCTTGCAGTCCATGAGTTTGAACCTCACGTGGGGCTCTGTGCTAACAGCTCAGAGCCTGGAGCCTGCTTGGGATTCTGTGTCTCCCTCTCTCTCTGCCCCTCTCCTGCTCACACTCTGTCTCTCTCTCAAAAATAAATATTAAAAAATTTTTTTTTTATTTAAAAAAAAAGTCTTCAAAACTTAAAAAGATTGTGTCGAAATATAAGACGTAATACAAAAAGTGCACAGATTATAAGTATACAGCCCAGTGAATTGTCACAGTTAGAATCCATCCATGTAGCACCTATACCCTGGTGAAGAAATGGAACAATCCCAGCAGTCCAGAAGCTTCCCTGCAGTCCCCACTTTGCTGCCTCCCAGTCACTGCCCCCCATGTTCCCAGAGGGAAGCACTGTCCTTTAAATACCTAAGATTGGTTTTACCTTCATTGAACTAAAGCTACAGAAATGGTAAAATGGTAGGTATTCTTTTGTGTCTGGCTGGGGTTTTTTTTGTTTCTGTTTTGTTTTTTTTTTGTTTTTTTTTTTGTTTGTTTTTAATTTTTTTTACGTTTATTTATTTTTGAGACAGAGCATGAACGGGGGAGGGTCAGAGAGAGAGGGAGACACAGAATCGGAAACAGGCTCCAGGCTCTGAGCCATCAGCCCAGAGCCTGACGCGGGGCTCGAACTCACGGACCGCGAGATCGTGACCTGGCTGAAGTCGGACGCTTAACCGACTGCACCACCCAGGCGCCCCTCTGTTTTGTTTTTTTTAAAGAGCACTTTAGGTTTACAGAAAAGTTGGAAAGAAAATATAGACAATTCCTGTATTACCCCCCACCTCCAGTTTTCCCAATTAGCCTCATTAGTGTAGTACTTTTGTTGTAATTGATGATCCCGTATTCATACATTATTTTTATTAACTAAAGTCTGTAGTTTACGTTAGGGTTCACCCTTTGTGTTGTACAGTTCTTTGGGTTCTGACAAACACATAATTATCCACAATTATAGACTAATTTCACTGCCCTGAAAATCCCCTGTGCTCCACCTATTCATCTCTCTCTAAAAGTCCCTGGCAACAACTGATTTTTTTTTTTTTTTTTTTTTTTTAATTTTCTATGTGACCTTTTCCAGAACATCATAGTTGAAATCATGTGTAGTATGTAGCCTTTTCAGACTGGCATCTTTTCTCTAGCAATATGCATTTAAGGTTCCTCCATGTCTTTTCATGACTTGATAGTGCATTTCTTTTTATTGTTGAATAATCTTTTGTGTGGGTGTGCCACTTTGTGTATCCATTCACTTATTGAAAGACCTCTTGGTTGCTTCCAATTTGCAGCAATTATGAATGAAACTGTTACAAATATTTGTGGACAGTTTTTTGTGTAGACCTGTTTTCAACTTATGTGCTTGGTTAAATACCTAGCAGCATGATTGCTGAACATAAGGTAAGACTACATTCAACTGGGCACCTGGGTGGCTCAGTTGGTTAAGTGCCTGACACTTGGTTTCCACTCAGATCATGATCTCGCACTTTCATGAGTTCAAGCCCTGCGTCAGGCTCTGCGCCCACAGCACAGAGCTTGCTTGGGGTTCTCTCTCCCTCCCTCCCTCCCTCCCTCCCTCTGTCTTTCTCTCTCTCTCTCTCTCTGCCCCTCCCCCACTTTTGCTGTCTCTCTCAAATAAATTTGAAAACATTATTAAAAAAAAAAAAAAAGACTACATTCAGCTTTGTAAGAAATAGCTAGGCTGTCTTCTAAAGTGATTCTATCACATGTTCCTACAAGGCATGAATGAAGATGTTGCTCCATGGCCTCATCAGCATTTGGTGATGTATTTTGGATTAGTATAGTATAGTGTCTGATTATTGTTTTAATTTTTAGTTCCTGATGAAATGATGTTGAATATCTTTTCACATGGTTATTTGCCATCTATGTATGTCATCTTTAGTGAGGTATCTGTTAAGGTCTTTTGTCTATTTTATAATCGGGTTGTTTGTTTTCTTCTCTTGAGTTTTAAGAGTTCTTTGTACGTTTTGGATACAAGTCCTTTATCAAATAGGTTTTTGCAATTTTTTTTTTTTTTTTTTTTTTTTTTTTTTGCAGTTTGTGGCTTGTCTGTCCATTCTCTTAACTGTGTCTTCCACAAAAGTTTTTAATTTTAATAATGTCTAACTTACCTTTTTTTTTTCTTTCATGGATTATCCTTTTGGTGTTATATCTGAAAAGGCATTGCCAAATCCAAGGAGGTTGTACCTAGGTTTTCCCCTATGTTATCTTCTAGAAGCTTTATAGCTTTGCATTTCATGTTTAGGTCTGTGATCCATTTGATCTTTGTGAAAGGTTCAAAGTCTATAAATTCATTATTTTTTGTATATGAATGTCCAGTCCTTCTAGCAGTGATTGTCGAAAAGACCATCCTTTTTCTGTTGAATGGCCTTTGATCCTTTGTCAAAGATTAGTTCATTGTATTTTTTTGTTTGTTTTTTATTTTTGGGAGAGAGAACCAGTGGGGAAAGGAGCAAAAGGAGAGAGAGAGAGAGAGACAGAGAGAGAGAGAGAATCTCAAGCAGGCTCCATGCTCAGTGTGGACCCCAATGCGGGGCTCTGTCCCACAACCCTGGGATCATAACCTGAGCTGAAATCAAGAGTTGGACACTCAACTGACTGAGCCACCCAGGCACCCCCATAGTTCATTATATTTGTGTGGGTCTAGATCTCTGTTTTGTTCCATTGATCTATCTTTCCTTTTGCTAATACCACATTGTCTTGATTACTGTAGCTTTGAAGTAACTCTTGAAGTCAGGTAGTGTCAGCCCTCCAAACTTGTTCTTGCTCAATACTGTGTTGGCTGTTTTGGCTCTTTTGCCTTTCCATATAAAGTTTAGAGTCAGTTTATTAACATGTACAAATAACTTGATAGGATTTTCATTGGGATTACATTGATTGTACATAAATCAAGTTCAGTAGAACTTACATCTTAGCAATATTGAGTTTTACCCATGACCATTGAATATATCTCCATCTGTTTCGATCTCCTTTAATTTCTTTCTTCAGAGTTTTGTAGTTTTCCTCATACAGATGTTGTGTAGGCCTATTTTGTCACATTTATAACTAAATATATCTTTTTTTGGTTTTTAGTACTTCTGCAGATGCTGTATTTTAATTTCAAATTTCCAATTGCTTGTTGCAAGTATATAGGAAAACAGTTGACTTTTATATATGATTGTAGCTTGCAACCTTATATAATTATTTATTAATTGCAGGAATTTTTTTTTTTTACCAGTTCTTTGTCATTTTCTATGTGAACAGTCCTGTATTTCTTCCTTCCCAGTTTGCATACCTTTTACTTCCTTTGTCTTACTGCATTAGCTAGGACATGTAGTATGATGTTTAATAGGAGTGGTAAGTGGGGACACCCTTCCCTTGTTCCTGATCTGAAGAGGAAAGTATCTAGTTTCTCACCATTAAGTATGGTATTAGCTGTAAGTTTTTTGTAGATGTTATTTGTCAACTTGAGGCAATTTCCCTCTATTCCTATTTGCTGTGAATTTTTGATCATGAAATGAATGTTGGGTTTTGTCAGATGTTTTTTCTGAATCTGTTGATAAGATCATATGATTTTTCTTCTTGAGCTTGTCAATGTGTCTAGTTTCTTTTGTTCAACACCCGTTTTGTTGTTGTTGCTCATAGAGGTGTATTCCACTTCATTTCTGTGTATAACTATACCACATTTCATTTATTTGTTCTGTTGTTGATAAACATTTGTGTTTGCTGTTTTCAGTTCTTAGGAACAATGCTGCTGTGAACATTCTTGTTCATGTTTTTGGGAGTCATACACACACATTAATATGATAGAGAAGTTACTGGATCATAAGTAGCATATACATGCATCCTACTTTAATAGATAATGCCAAGCTTTTTAAAATGGTTCTAACAATTTATAGCACTGGTTTCTGAGTTTCTAGTTACTCCTCATCTTCCCTACTTTGAGTACTATTGTTCTTTTTAATTCTAGACACTTTGATAGATGCATAAAATTGTATCTCATTATGGTTTTAATATGCATTCACTAATTGACTATTGAGAGCAAGTACTTTTTTATGTATCTATGAGTTAACTTCTTTTGACTGTTATAGTCGACTGCTCACTTTTTCAATTGGGTTATCTCTCTTCTAAGTGATTTATAGGTTGTGAGTCCTCTGTCAGCCCTTTAAGTTGCACACATCTTCAATTTATGGCTTTTTGCTGGATTTGATTCCCTGCCTTGGTTGATCTATTTAATCTTTCTATGCTGTCTAATGAGAACTAATAGCTACTCCAGAGAGTTTTGAGAATCAGATCACATAATACATGTGAAAGCATCTTATAAGGTCTATTGGTTGCATTGCTGTGCAGGTGTTTGTATTACTTTGTGGTTTATGGATACTGGCTATCTACATAAGTGTGAGTTCTTTTTTCTTTTAAAACCTTCCCTTCTAATCAGGCCTATACCTGATGATAATTCTATAGGAGTTTCAAAATCCATCTGAATAGCTTAAATTGAGGTTCTAGTAAAACTCATACAGAATGGTTCCCTTAGGAGGATAATATTTATTGCTCATTTGGTTACTGTTGTTATTAATAGATGGCACCTACTTTGAATATGTATATAAAATATTTATATTTGTTTTGCTAGGCAAAAAAGATAAGTTACGTGTCTACTATTTGTCTTGGTTACGAAATAAAATACTTCACAATGATCCAGAAGTTGAGAAGAAGCAGGGATGGACAACTGTGGGGGATTTGGAAGGATGTGTACACTATAAAGTTGGTAAGTTCCAGGAGGGTCATGAGGGTTTTATTCTGCAGGGTTTTGTTCCACAGGGTTCTTTCTGATACACCTAGATGTTTTCTGCGATTATGTTTCTAAGGCATCTTCTAATCCCGAAGTGTCATCTTGACTCACAATGTACCTTTTAACATAACACCATTCATTCCTGCCATTCATTCTGTCCTCCATCCATCTCATGCTCACATTCATCTTGCGAGCGAGGCTTTTTACCCTTCCTCTTTGACAGTCCAGATTCTTCTCTGTAAGATGTGGTCACAATAACCTCTCTAAGGAAACCTTGCCAAAGGAAAGCCAGCCAATTTGGATTCTTGCTTTGTGCTCCAAGCCTCATCTCCGTTGAGAGGACTTTGGGTCCTTGGCAGTCATTGACAGAATGTTTGAGAGTTTGACCAAAGAGCTATATGGCTTGTCGTTTTGAATGAAGCGCACTGTGCAAAGCTACTGTGCTCTTAACTACTAAACGAATCTAGCCGGCCAGCCAATGTTTCATAGCAACTGTCTTGTTTTTTCTTTTGCTGGCACGCATGCTTTGGTTCTTATGAAGTAAGAGCTTGCAAGAACAAAACCAAAACAATTTTTTTTTTTATGTATGACAAAAAATTAAAATACTGGTACTAATGTTGGAAGTAAAGGGGAAATAATGACGCTTAGCCAAATTAAACTTTATTGGAGAGATAATATATTCTAATAGAATTTGAAATGGGAACTTGAGAAGATCAGCAAATAGTCTCTATTATACCTAAGACTGATTAATGTAAGCGTCCTATTGAATATTGATTTCTGCTACTATGTTTTGTTTTTTTCTGTTTATGAAAGTATATGCTATAGTCATTCTCTCTGCTTCTAGGGATATTACAGTCCTTGACATTCTCTTATTATTTATATAATCTGTCCACAACTCTCAGCTCACTGATGAATAATGATTGCAGAAGCCACCCCAGTTTGGCATGATTCTGAGTGTTACTGAAAAGTAGTACTATATACTTGATGAAATTTTGGGATTGGGATTTTCTGTCCTGTGTTTATGTGAAATAATTTTTGCAGGGTAACTAAAATCATCTAAGGTTAAATTTAATGAAATCATTCAGAATGGGTGAAATGTGCATGAATAGATTATCCTACAGGGGGAACTAGAGGCAGATGTGTTACACTGTGCTGGGCTTTTCATTGGAATAAAACAGTTATCCTCAGGTCTGTCATTCTTACAGAATGAATCACAAGCATTTTCTGCGGTAAGAGTGTGTGGTACCATTCATTCATTATACTTTTAAGAAATTATATTCAGTTTATCAAGACCTGTGCTGTACAATATGATTTCCATCAAGAATAGGGGCTACTTAAATTTATATTTAAATTAATTAACATGAAATAAACTATAAAATGTGGTTCTTCAGTGGCACTAGTACATTCCAAGTGCCCAATAGCCACATATAACTTGTGGCTATCATATTAACAGTACAGATCTAAAATCTTTTCATCATTGCAGAAAATTCTGTTAAACAGCACTGGTTTGGACAACCTTTGATAATCCTTTGTGTCTTAATATTAATGTCAGTGATTTATTCGAATAGTGATACTATATTGGAAATTAACAAGGAGAATTATCAAGTTAACAAGCCATCTCTCATGTGCAAAGGAAGAATAAGGTAGTACTGTGACATTAGATAGTTTATAAAGAAACTGGTAGAACTGTGCCAGACCACTAAGTCATGTGAGGGCACAGCCCCTCAGAGCATCTGTTTTTAAGCAGAGTTGCTTGGCTGCAAGAGAACCGGAATAGCTATGTAAAGAAGGCATTTTCAACTGAAAAAATATATATAGCTGAATAGAGATTTCCTTTACTACTGTTCTTTTTGTATGGAACTTTAGGTAGAATTCAGGCAGTCACTGCCTATATAGATCAGGAAGCAGTTTGAAGTGATACTTAGCTGATTAACCACTTCATTATCCTTTTGAAGCAATACTGAGCCCTTAAGACTGTAGGGTGGTAGGCCTGGCATTGTCTTTGATTAGTAAATACTTGCAGTCTAAGAAGATTAGGAACATTAGTGAAAGTATTCCTTAATAGTAACCAGAGTATTGGAATTGAGTCCCAAACATCAGTCAAGAAATATGGGAATAGGCTGAAAAAGTATTGGAAAAGGAAACTCTGAGGTTTGATCACTCAGCATTTTTTTCCTGTTGATCTAGATGACTCAATAGAAGGCATTATTTATAAAGTTTGCAAAAGACAACTAACAGAATTTAGAGTTCCATGTTGATTCTGACCTGTGCTTCTCTTGTTTATGTTGTTGTTTTCAGTAAAATATGAAAGAATCAAATTTCTGGTAATTGCTTTGAAGAGTTCTGTGGAGGTCTATGCGTGGGCACCCAAGCCATATCACAAATTTATGGCCTTTAAGGTAACAGCATCAAGCGTACTTACAAGTAGCATCAGCCATGCATGCATGACCAAGAAAGAGCCAGAGGACAGTTTAAAAATCCTAAATAGTTAAAACTGATCATTTAAAAGCTATGTACTAATATAGAGTATAACTTTGTCATAAGAGAGGCCATTTCTAATGTAATAGGCCTCATTGTCTGCTTTCCAAGCCCTCAGAGTATGAGGAAAGAGCTAAATGTTTGGTAGACATTGATTGATATGTCAATATGGTAACAGAAGAAAGGACAAAGTAATTCCACCTCTAATTAAAAAGCAGATCTTGGGGTGCCTGGGTGGCTCAGTTGGTTAAGCGTCCGACTTCGGCTCAGGTCATGATCTCACGGCTTATGAGTTCAGACCCTGCATCGGGCTCTGTGCTGACAGCTCAGAGCCTGGAGCCTACTTCACATTCTGTGTCTCCTTCACTCTCTGCCCTCTCCCACTTGTGCTCTCTCTCTCTCAAAAATAAATAAAAACATTAAAAAAAAAACAAAAACAGCAGTCCGTGACCATCTGCCTGAAGTCATGCATGTGTATAAAGATTTAGATATGTTTTTGATAAATAGTATCCAACAGTAGGCAGCTTGGAGGTATATCTTTTCAATAGAATACTAACTAAAAAACAAATTACAGAAATTCTTAATGACACAGGAATATGTATTATGCGTTAAATAGAAAAAGTAAGTTAAAAGCATGAATAATGCATTGTTTCTGTTTAAGGGAAAAACTATAGAAAAATATTAGTATTTTTCTGTGTGAGTATTTTTAATATTTTTTATAATTCTAGAGTTTGCATTAGATACAAATTTATGAAATTCTTAATTAAAATACTACTTTGACATTAGATATTATAAATAACTTAACATCATTTCTTATATTAGGCACAAAACTTTGAGTATAGCTCCTGGGACTGTTTTAGTGCATATAATGAAATTAAGAATTTTTCATCCAAAATGATTCTATTTACTTATCTTTTTTTCTTGTTCTTGATACATTTTATTAAGGGTAAGTTTCAAGTATTTGGAAAATTGACATATTTAGATTGCTTATTGCTTGATTCCCCAATAAAGCAGGATAAATGGGGTTACCATATTTGCTTAAGAAATAAATCCACATGTTACTGACTAAAAGTAATTGGTTGTATCTTCTGAGATCTGGTCTTAATATCCTTTATGTGCCAGATGTACTCTCCTAGTTGCTTTTATAAGTATATTGTTTAAGTCTGTCTTGTGAGCTGTAGGTATTGATATTAATCAAGAACTGAGGTCATCTAGTTTATTACAGGTCATCCAGGTTAATACCCTACAGCTTTTCATCACTGTATTGCTCCAGTCAAAAAATGAAAGAAGTCTCTATGATGACTATGATGACCATACTAAAAATTCTCAGTATGTGACTCCTGCAACTCTACCTCTTTCTCCATTGTCTGCATTGAATAGTTGAATACTGTGCTACAGAAAGTCCTGGTTCTTTCACTTTAGATGTTTTTCTCACCAAGACAAGAAGGTGGAATTCTTGGGCCAGGCAGGGGGAATTTGCGACACGTCTTCTGGAAGAAATGTCTCCCACATGCTGATTGGCAGACAAAAGCATAATAAATTAGAGACTTATTTCATAGAGTATCTTTGCTTATGGTTGTTGCCAGAATGGCTCAGTAATTAAATAACTGAGTACCTTGGGTTTGGCTTCTCCTGTTTGATCTATCAGAAATAAGTTCTTCTTTGTCTTACTACTTTTGTCTCGGTTACTTCTTTGTAGTCATTTGGAGAATTGGTACATAAGCCATTACTGGTGGATCTCACTGTTGAGGAAGGCCAGAGGTTGAAAGTGATTTATGGATCCTGTGCTGGATTTCATGCTGTTGATGTGGATTCAGGATCAGTCTATGACATTTATCTACCAACACACGTAAGAAAGAACCCACACTCTATGGTTGGTTGACTGGCTTCATTTTGTTTTGACTTTTTTCTTTACTCTGCTTAGTGAACTAACACAAGCAGGGATTCCTTGCTTCCCCTTGGTGTGGGGGTGAGTATTTAAATCATGTGCCATTCTCAATAGCTGCATGCTCTGAGACAAGTGGAAATCCATTCTCCTGGCTCTGTGAAGCCCTCCTGAAAACCTCTTAGCCCTGGCTTTGACTAACATGGGATGTATTTGGGGCAATTGCTGGCAGGTCAGAATATCCCTGGGTTGGGAGTGGTTTTAATTAATTTCTTAATAGAATCCACAATCCAGATATGTTCCAGGGGCCTCAGAAAATGTGAACTAGTAGAGTACATGACCTGTAAAAGGTATTCTTTGAGGTATATGTCGCATGAGTTTTCCAAAATTTTATTCAATTGCTGTATTTATTCACCTGGAATATTAACCAGTGCATTCACCAAGACAATATTTTTGAACGCTATTTCAAGGATAGAAATAACCACAAACATACTTCCCTGTACTTTGTTCCTCTTCTCTAGATCCAGTGTAGCATCAAACCCCATGCAATCATCATCCTCCCCAACACAGATGGCATGGAGCTTCTGGTATGCTATGAAGATGAAGGGGTTTATGTGAATACCTATGGAAGAATCACAAAGGATGTGGTTCTGCAGTGGGGAGAGATGCCAACATCTGTAGGTAGGTATCACTCAGAGGAAAAGATAGCAGATGTAAAAATGGAGCCTTCTCTAAAACTGCATGTTATCACATCAGTTTTACCTGTTGTTCAGACATTTTGGCCATTTAGCAGAATGGTTGGCAGAAAAACAAAAAACAAACAAAAAAAACCCAGAATGGTTGGCAATATTGATGGTGAAAAGGGAGATTGTAGACCATGGCACTGGTCATAGTCTGTTTTAGAACAAAACCCAAGTAGTTATTTAACACTTTAAAACTCTGTCATTTACAGTCCTTCATTTAATCCTTAAGACATCCAGGATGTAGGACAGCTGTGGTTGTTGACTAATCTGTGGAAAGTAAAATGAGGCAGAAAAAGGGTAAGGGATTTATTTTTTCGAGTGGCAGTGCCACTCGATAATCTGAAATTTTTAGTTTATATCCCAAGTTGTTCTGGTTTCAATGTAGTCATTTTCTCTTCTCATCACTTCTTCTTCCTGCCTTCTTTATGACTGGTTTGATAAAAATAGGAGCACTAAACTCTATATCCAGTGGGTCATTGCTCAAAATAAGCATGAACCATCTCAAGAATTCAAATTACCACTTCTCAGGATAAACTTTAAAAGCAAAAGTTCCTTAAAACAAAACAAAAGCAAAGTTCCTTAAAAACAAAAATCTCCATATGCTAGACATGCAGATAATGTGTGTGTTATATGAGCAGCATCTTTTCATAGCTGTTTCCTTATCTGTAACAATTTCATGTTTTCTCCTCTCAAAAAGCATATATTCGATCGAATCAGACGATGGGCTGGGGAGAAAAGGCCATAGAGATCCGATCTGTGGAAACTGGTCACTTGGATGGTGTGTTTATGCACAAAAGGGCTCAAAGACTAAAATTCTTATGTGAACGCAATGACAAGGTAATGGTTTCCTTACAACTTCTCTTTAGCTGCTGTTAGCTTTGGTAATGGTTTACTTTCCACGGGGTTTGGTGAAGCCTTTTCTTGAGGTTTTGATAGATTCTGAAATAAATTCATCAAGCAACATTTTAGTAGTGACTTTTTAGACCTGTATATAGGAGTTGGGGTCTGTTTTATTTTGTGTTTGCTTATGAAGGGATAAGAGATACTTGTTTCTGCCAAAATCATCGTATTTTGTTTGTAGTGGTTGTTTTTAACCCCAGTAGGTGACCTGTATGAGCTATGTTTGGTTTAGGGATAGAAAAGGTTAAAACTGCCAATCTAGTGGGATTCTTCTGTGATTGGAAGAAAGCCCCTTGCAAATTTGGTAGGGTAAAAGTTTCCTCTCGAGACCCTGATGTGCATCAGAAGGATACTACTTGTCTGCTTCTGAATAGTAAAATAACTTCATAGTTTGCATGTCAGAAATACCTAACAGTATAAATCATTTTATGCAGAAGCATGAGCACCTCCTGCAGCTGAGACCCCCAGTCTTCAAAAGACCTAAAAACCTTTGTTTTTCAAAACTGGCCACATCCTTGTTACTTTCAAGGCCTACCAACTCCCTGGAATCCCCTCCCTAAACCAGCCTTGGAGTGGAGCAGCTGGATGGCCAAGGGTGTTGACCCATCCCACGTGCTTTGAGAAGGACCTCCCAGGTGGGCCTGGCCTTTACCAAGCCCAGCTTTCTCTCTTTTCCCTCCACTTGGATGAAAATGTCTTACTACCTGAGGCAGCCTGTTGCAACCTTAGAAACTTCCCTCTTAAGAACATTCCCACCTCTTGTCTCACATTAAAATATATTAAATATCCTAGCCAGTGGCCCACTAATTGACTTCTCAGATTAAATTTGAAAATTCACCTTGACAGAGAAGAGCTCTAGATCTCTTCCTTGACAGCTGGGCTTTCTGCCTAACTGCATGCTCAGTAAATACGTTGCACCACCACCAGCCCCCTTTCCTGTGATCCTGTAGCTCGTTTACTAACGGTGTTGACATTGTTTTCTAATCATTTACCTTAGAAATCCATACAATTTCCCAACCCAATCCAGGATTTTGCCAGCTTTTTGGCTTATATTTTCCTGAGTATATTTAATGTAGCCATAACTATAATATTCTTTGAACTTGGGCATTTAAATATTTTTATTATTTATTATGTTATATCCTTTGAAGTTTACTAATCAAAGGCCCAAAAGTAAACTATAGTATTGTGACTATAGAGTAATATGATGAAATAACATATATTTTAGCTTAATTTTTTAAAAGAGAAAAATCAGGTTGCTAAGGAGTTTTCCAGACACATTTATCTTTTAGATGATATTAGCAGTGGAGATAAAAAGAAATAACTCAATTTCAGAAATATCAGTGTTTTTCTTTTCAGTTCTCACAATATGGCAGTGATAGCCTTCTTAGTTGTGATAAAAATTAGCTACAGAGATGATCTCCTTATGATCAAGTAATACTGATGTCCTCTCAGATTTTCTTTTGAAAGAGGCCTTTGGGCTTTTAGGCTGCCTGCATTTGGAGGTGTTGAGGTATTGAGGTGTTGGTGACACTAGGTCACCTGCCTGGGAACCATAGGAAGGATTGCTCCAAAGGACTGGGTTGTGTTGTGTTTTCATGGTAAATCTCTCCCTCCCTCTTTCTCTTGATTTTGCAGGTCTTCTTCGCCTCCGTTCGGTCTGGTGGCAGCAGTCAGGTTTATTTCATGACATTAGGCAGGACTTCCCTTCTGAGCTGGTAGAAGCATTGTGATGAGGATTGCTGGCCCCCAGAGTCTTCAATGAGATCCTGAGAACTTGGAATTCCTTGCAACTGGAGCTCAGAGCTGCACCGGTGTAGTCCAGGACAGCTGTGTATGCAGACACCACGTGTGGGGTGTTTCGTTTCGTTTCATTTCCTTTCTGCACCTCTTACCAGTTTATCCCCCTTCTCTTCTTTCCCCTACTCAAAAATAAATCAAGGCTGCAATGCAGCTGGTGCTGTTCACATTCTACCATCAGGTGCTATAAGTGTTTGGGATTGAGCATCAGACCAGAAAGCAAATGCCTTTCCTTCAGCTCCAGAATTCCTTGTCTCTGAGTGACTCTGTCTTATGGGTATCTGGAAGTGGAGACTATGAACATGCCATTGGTTTGGAAGTGGGCACATGGAGGTGTAAAATGGTGGTCTCATGAGCGGTTTGCTGAAGCAGAGAGCAGATTTAATATAGTAACATTAACAGTGTATTTAATTGACATTTCTTTTTTGTAATGTGACAATATGTGGTCAAAGAAGAAGGTGCAGGTTTAAGAAGTTAATATTTATAAAATGTGAAAGACACAGTTACTAGGATAACTTTTTTGTGGGTGGGGCTTGGGAGGCAGGGTGGGGTGGGTTAAGGGGTCCCATTTTATTTGGATTTTTTTTTTTTTTTTTTTTTTTTTTTTTTTGGCTTGGCCAAAAACTCCGTCATTTTTCTGTGTACCAGGTTTTGCCTAAATCATGTGCAGATGGTTCTTAAAAAAAAAAAAAAAAAAAAAAAAAAGAAAAAGAAAATGTGTGCATTTGTATAATGGCCAGAACTTTGTTGTGTGACAGTATTAGCACTGCCTCAGCCTAAAGGTTTAATTTTTGTTTAAACCTAGAAGCACGACAAGTTTTACCACAGTCTGCACTTGCAGAGGAAAAGAAATTGTTTCAGCCACATGTTTATTTTTTTGCCTACCTCATTGTTTGTAATGCATTAAGAGGTGGTTTAGTTTATATGTTTTTGGAGGAAAACATTAATGTTTAATTTAATCTTAATACCAAAACTATCAGATTGAAGTTTGACTGTTATTTTGTCACAGGTCTCAGTAGGCACAAGAGAAATTGTCCCTGAAGATGGGAAATAGCCACATGGTTTCATCATGCTGATGGATGCAGTCTGTTTTTCTAAGTTCAGAGAGCAGAATGCTTCGTTTTCACCAGATGCACCATTAGTGGTTGATGGGCAACTATGGCCTCTAACACAAGGGGCCTCACTGTTCTCAATTTGGGGTTTGGTGGCAGACAGGCGGTCATGTTAGAATAGTCACACAAACTGTTCAGTGTTGCAGGAACCTTTTCTTGGCAGGGGGTGGGGGGGTGGAGTTTCCCTTTTCTAAAAATGCAATGCACTAAAACTATTTTAAGAATGTAGTTAATACTGCTTATTCATAAGATGGCATCTTCCTGTGTTTTAGGTGTAATATCCAAGCCCTGGCTTTTCTCCTCCTCTCACTTGCTCTCTTGTTCTCTCTCTGTTTTTTAAACCAATTTTACTTTATGAATATGTTCATGACATTTGTAATAAATGTCTTGGGTAATAATTTGTTTCATGGCTTCATGGTCACTCAATTCCTCTGAGACTATTAATCTCTTGGTAAAGGAGCAATGCTCAGTGTCATGGCTGTGCCATCTTACTTTCCTCTTGTTGAGTTTCGAGTGGGAATATTGTGTGATGGCTACTTTAAACTTTGTTTACCAAACAGAACTTGGCATTTCATAGGTTTAATACTCCTTTGTGATTTTCTTTTATAACATGAAAAAGGAAGATTTTCCTCCCAAAAATATAACAATCATTTGCACCTATTTGTTAAGGCTTTGCCCAGCATTCTCATCCTATTTGGCATCCAGTTTGACCCCTGTTATTCTGTTCCTCCTGGTCAGCATCTCTGCCGAAGGCTCTCCTTTGAATCATAAAAACCTAGTGAACAATCTGTATACTCACAGATGCAGAAACAGCAGCTGGTTGTACATAGCCACAATGACAGATAAGTAAGCGAGCCTTAGTCTCTTTTGAAAAGGACAAGGCATTAGAAGTGGCTTTTCCATCTGTGTGACTTTGGAATGGTGCTGATGTCCAAAGCAGAAGGGACTAGTTCTTTTCTACGGATTCATAGTTAACACAGAGAAGATTGAAGAGTTAATCCCACCTTTGGAAGGGACTTTTGAGATGGGCCAGATGCCATCACCACAGAATTTCAGTCAAAATCAAATTACTGCTGGTGATTTCCTACATGTTTTAGTTTTTTTGGGTAAGATAAAACGTGCCACAGTGAACACGTGTGCATGCCGAGAGGAGAAAGAACTAGATGGCTTGGTCAATCCAAGTTGGCTTTGTAGCCTCTCCTATGACTTTAGAGAGAGGTAAAGTTGAACAGGTATCTGAAAAAACAGTGAATTTCTGGTACCAATAAGGAAGACAGAAAAAAAAGTACTTATCCAACAGACTTGAAGCTCAGTGTCTGTAAGTGAAGGTGGGGTGCACAGATAATGCACATGACTTTTCATTGGAATTACAATTTAGAACTTGACAAAAACTGGATTTCCTTTCGGAGGTAGTGGGGTCTGAGCTCAAGCCTGAATTGTGCCTGTCCTGGTAGCCACCTGGCACTCTTTTGGTGTTTGTGTTGAACGTAATCAAATCCATCTGTGTGCTTAATTCACTGAGGTCAGACTGCCATTTGTCCTTATGGGGCGGGCTCCTGGTGTGTGCTTTCCTTGGCTGTGGTGTCCTTGCCTTCTTGGCTGCAGCACCTTGCACACCAGATTGTGTTGCTACAGCTTGATTCAGGTACCCAGTTAGGTTTCTCCATTAAAAATTACGAGCTGGTGAAATTTCCTTCTTCTAGAGAAGGGGTGATCTTTTTTTTTCCTTTAACAGGGTAGTGACTTCACAAAAGTGCCAAGATGGCAAAATTATAAAAAGAAGACAGTATTATACCATTAAATATGGAACATTGAACTACTTAGCACTGCTCTTCAAAATACAGATGTCTCTAGGTATAGTCAAAGCTTTAATAAGTAATACCTTTCTGTATTTAAATCAGAGCAACTCTGTATTGAGTGCAGTGTTTTTACTTTTTTCTCATGCACATGTTATGTTGGAAAAAATGTTTACAAAAATGGTTTTGTTTCACTAATGTGCATCATATTTATGGTTTATTTTTAAGTGATTTTTTTATGGGTTATTTAGGTTTCTGTCTTAGTTGTAGTCCACTTACAGTGACTCATAGTTCTTAACTTTGCCAATTATAAATTTGCTAAGCAGTAATACAAATGACAGACTGCATTAAATTTACTAATCCTACAGCTGCAAAGCAGACTGGTGGCAAGTACATGCCCCCCCCCCCAACCCAAGTGCTAACTTGTCTTCTGTGTATTATGAAAATTACTGTTGTCCCCCCACCTTTCACCTTAAATAAAAGAAAAATGACACCTATTTTATGTGGCATGAGTTTCAAATATATTCTGATCCTTCAGAATGTCTCCTTCCCATGAGGATCCATATTTTATACACACCTCCTTCCCCAGTGCCACCCCTGGCTAGAGAGGGTGGCTCCATATCCTGCTATCTCCTGAAACAGGAATGTTTGTTCAAGGTGAGCTCTTGATCTTGAAGCCAAGAATGGGTAAAGCTGATCCTTAAGGAGGAAATAAGGTTTTATTTTTGCAAGTCTGAATTGAATCAGAAAGTAAACTAGCATGATGTTTGTATCTAATAGGACAGTTGAAGTGGCCCTTTCTCAAATTGGCATCATAAATACTAAGGCCTAGTAATTGGAAGGTCTTTGTGGCCAAGCCCCTGGGGTGTGTGTCACTTATTTCCCCCAGAGATCTGACATGCGTGATCCCCATTGGACAGATCTAGGACCACATTGCCGCGACCAGCACTTTGGCCAAGCCTCCATGGTTGCAAAGGGGAGGCCACACTACATGATCATAACTCACATGTTAATAAACCAGCTCCTTTGTGCTTCATATTAGAAACATGTTGTTTCTCTAAGGTGAAAATAAAATTGTAAATACCTAGGCCACCAAATGAGTATGTTTTGTCTTTTCCTACGTAATATTTGTTACAGCTGGTGGATGATTAAGGAATAAAAATCTCATGGAGGGCTAGTTGTCTTGGTACCATCATTCATTCTTCCTGTTCCTACTTTGTCCTCCACTGGTGTGGATCTTCTTAAACAAGCAACCAAGATGAAAACAGCCCCTATAACTGATACCAGCTCTGTGTTTTGGCATCACATTCAAGGGTACAGTAAAATTGCTGCCTTCTTTGCCATCTGTGACTTCAACAACAACAGATACCGTGCTTTACTTTCAGAGTACAGTTCACCCTTAAACAACATGGGACTAGGGTCACCAACCCCTTGTGCCATCTAAACTCAGTATAACTTCCAACTCCCTGGTAGCAGGCTAACTACCAGTAGCCTACTGTTGATTGACTGGAAGCCTTACTGATAACGTAAACAGTCAACACATACTTTGTGTATGTGTTACATACTGCATTCTTAAAGTAAGCTAGAGAAAAGAAAGTGTTATTAAAGCTATAAAGAAAACACATGGGCCCATGCAGTTCAAACATGTTGAAGGGTCAACTGTAGTTATTAGAAAGTAAAACTGAAAAAAAAAAAAAAAAAAACAGTTAAGGAATTAAATGTTGGGAAAAGTCATTACTGCATTTTCTTCTGGGAGAAATAACATACTCAGATACAGGTTCTCATACCTGGTCCACTTTCCCTTTCACCTGAATGTTAATCGGATTCTATCCAGGTTTCAAAATCTGTCCCACTTCTGCCTCTGCCTTGCTTAACTTCCCTGTGCTTACAGTCAATAGCCTCTCCTATACCCTGATAGCTGAACGTGGCATTGCTTTTGTTCACTCTTTGTTTCTGTCTGCATACAGATTCTGCATATGAGCTGAAGTTGGTTCTCAGGGTTAACCATTTATTAAATCCTAACTTCTCTGCTCCTCAGAAACTGCCAAACATGTTGCTGGTGCTGAACAGGCACACACAAATTCCTGATCGTTTGTTTAAGTAGCATGAAATTAAAACCCTGGTGTTAGTCCAAAGGGAAGCCAGCGCTTGTATGCCTTGTGGGACTTGTGAGGAAGTGTGCTGGTGTAGACAGGTCCTAGGAAGGGTGTGGAGTTCTGCCTTGTTGGGCACAAAGCCACCCAGCACCCTAACATAACTATAGTATTCACCAGTCCCTGTTGCTGCAAGCTGGCTAGCTATAATAACAGTGTAGGACCCTTCATTCCTAAGTCCTCTTTCCCAGTTTGCTTGGTTATAGGAAATTTGAATTTAATGGTCCAGCGCAAAATGCCCACAGAAGGATGTGGAGCTTTTGAGCCAGGCAATTTTATCCCTTCCTTCAGTTTGGACGTCAGGCACAACTACAAACGTTGGAAGCCAATATTAAATAACTTTTTTCACAATAAATGATATTAACTAATTCTTTGATTGTTTTTTAACAGCTTTATTGAGATACAGTTCACAAAACCATAACGTTCAGTGGCCTTTAGCCTATCCAAACTTGTGCATACATCACTACCACAATCAGTTCTTAAGCATTTTTACTGTCCTTGTCATTATCTCCTCGTCACCCCACCGCCACCTCCCCCTAAAGCTTTAGGCAACCACTAATCTACTTTTCCTCAGTATGGCTTTGCATCTTCTGGACATTTCACATTAAGTGAAATCCTACAACTTGTGTCCCCTGTGACTGGTTTCTTTGATTTTGCAGAATATTTTAAGATTCATCCATGTTGTAGCATATATCAGTACTTTGTTTCTTTTTATTGGCATCCTTGGTTCTTCACCTTTGTCACTGGTACCTTCCCTTCAGCTTTAAAACCAACCACCTCACTGATAGCAAACCACGTTCCAGCCTCAAATGAAAACTGCACAGTTAACCATCCACCCTGCAGGGAAAGCAGCTGACAAGTGGCCTCAGAAATGGATTCCTGCTGAGATGTGTTTTCTTTCAGTCTGAGCTCTTAGAAATGCAGTGATCCCCTCCCCCACAAGATCCTGATGCTAAAACATCAGGTTCATGATGGACAAGTTTTGGAACAGAGGACTGTTTGGGAAGCACTCCTACCTGCTCACAGCAGGTGTCCAACCCCCAGGATGGTTGGGACTGGTAGGTGTTCTGCTTATGTCCAAGGCCTGGATTAGGGCACTCAGCCTGTCCCTCTAACTTTGTGTGCTCAGGAAGGGACACAAAAGCTGGTCTTGCTGAGCCAGATCCCTGTTTTGTCCTGGGAAAATATTTAAAACTGTCACATTTCAAAAGGGTCTTGTCCTGTTGGCAGCTCATTTGTATCTTCCTGGCATCGAGGACATTTCCTCAGTGTTGCCTCCTGGAAAGCTGTCTAATTGTCGCTCAACTTTCCTTGCAGTGTGCATCGTTGAGTAAGTCTGGACACTAGTAACTTCTGGGAACTTGGTAGTTGAGCAACCACTGGGTGCTGAGCAGTCTTGAGGTATGGTGCTCCTTTGGTGAAATGGAGGGAAGTGTCTAAAGGGCCAACTTTGAAAATGGTGCCTAGTGTACTCTAGATGTTAAAGCGGAGCCTTTAGTAATGGTGCATATGAAAAAGATTTACACTTTTTTAGCTTAAAAAAAAATGTGGCTGCCAAAAGAGTTGGTGTGAGTTTGGACTGTATGAATAAAACTGAAGTGAGAGAAGATGATGGTCCCATTGTGGTTAGGTCGCATTTGGTTAGATAACACTTGCCATGGTATCTGGACAAGTTGCACCCTTGGCACAGGTGAGGGACCTGGGTGGGAAGGGCTCCATAAAGTTCCCATAAAGATTGGTTTAAAGAAAAGGTAACAAAAAATAATTTGGAGAAGTAATTATAGAAACATCTAAAGATTGTTGAACTAATCAATCTATTCTAGTTTTGGTTAACAACAATGATAGCAAATACGTTGTGTGTATTTGCTAAAAACAGAGCTTGTTGTAAGGACTTTTACATATATTAACCTGTAGAAGAAAAGACTTGGGGTACCTGCTTCTTGACTTAAATTTATTTGGAGGGGTAACAAATGGAGGGTAGGTTGCTCTGCAAGGTGCCAGGTGGTAGAGCCAAAAAAGGTGGGTTGAGCCCGTAGAGAGAATTTGTCTCCAGTATGAAAGGTGCAATCACAATTGTCCAGGAGAACAAAATGGGCACCTTGGATGGATGGCCAGTCCATGCCCTTGAGGCTGTTTTCATTGGGTTGTAGAGGAGATCACTTGAGGTGTTTTGAGACTAGATACAAGAATGGTTAACAGTCCGTGAGCCATTTGAGAATATTCTTGAACCCACATACAAAATGGTTTTGGCACTCCTTGTAAACATGAATGGATTTTTTGAGCAAATAAATATTTAGGCAACAACCCTAAGAGCTCCTCTTGTCTGCAGCAGAAATGGGACAGGTGATGGCATAGATAAGAACATTCTCCAGGGCACACGGATGTGTTCACTGCCCCACAGAGCTCCCTTTCCAGGGCCTCTACTGTGGAAGGCACACCATGTTTGATTCCTCTTTCCCAGTAATGCGGCTGTCTCCCCAGTGAACTCTACACCCCCCACTCATGAATCCTGCAGACTTTCCCACCTCAGGAAATGGGCAAGTTCTGTCGGACCTGAGACCAGGCTGTGTGGTCCCAGAGGGCTTTCTGCATTTAGTCAACCCTTTAGACTGTCAGAAATCATTGTATGTTCCCAGGCCCAGGTCTATGTTGGATTTTCAACCTAACCTAAACAGTGGAATGCCAATATATAAAACAGAGAAAAGAGATCCATTTTAAATTCAAATTTGTATCATTCTTCAAAGATTAAACAGTGAAAATTGATACTTACTTGCTATTGGAGTTTATGAGGGTTATGGATCATAGCTGTCAGTGTCTGCATCAAGTTTCTTTTTTGTTTTTAGTTCTCTAATATGGAGATCGTTATGATGCCACCAAGAGTGCAACTGCTGATTTTAAACAACTTTGGGGCTCCTGGGTGGCTCAGTCAGTTGTGCCTCTCTCGGGCTCAGGTCCCGATCCCAGTGTCGTGGGATGGAGACCCTCATGGGGCTCCGTGCTGGTGTGTGGAGCCTGCTTAAGATTCTCTGTGTCTACCCCACTCATGCTCGCTCTCTCTCTCTTAAAAGTAAAAATAGAAAATACAGTAAACAGCCTTTCAAGAAAACAACCTAAAAAGCGCATGAAGTCAACACTTTGGGGACACTTGTTAGTGATTGATGGGTAGCAGCAGAAATTTTTAAGATGTGCACAAAAATAAGTTAACGATTTTTGTTTTGTTGGTCTCTAGTATGAGATATATATCTGATTGTGCATGTTTATAAACTTCTAATATATTTTATTCAATTCTAAATAATCCAAAATACAATTTCAACATGTAATCAATATTTTAAGTAAAGGGATGGTTTACATTTTTTTTAATGTTTATTTTAAGAGAGAGGTGTGTGTGCACACACATGTGCGCCAGTAGGGGAGGGGCAGAGAGAGAGGGAGAGAGAAGCTCAAGCAGGACCCAGGTTCCACACGGAGCCTGATGGGCTTGATCCCACAGCCATGACCTGAGGCAAAATCAGGAGTCAGTTGGATGCTCAACCAAGTGAGACACCCGGGTGCCCCTACATTCTTTCTTCATAACAAGACGTGAAAATCTGGTGTATATTTCATACAACACATCTCAGTTCTGACAAGCCACATTTTAAGTTCTTTTTTTTTTTTTAATTTCTTTTTTTCAACGTTTATTTATTTTTGGGACAGAGAGAGAGAGCACGAACGGGGGAGGGGCAGAGAGAGAGGGAGACACAGAATCGGAAGCAGGCTCCAGGCTCTGAGCCATCAGCCCAGAGCCCGACGCGGGGCTCGAACTCATGGACCGCGAGATCGTGACCTGGCTGAAGTCGGGCGCTCAACCGACTGCGCCACCCAGGCGCCCCACCACATTTTAAGTTCTGAATAGCTACATGTGGCTAGCTTCTACCATTTTAAATGGTGCAGTGCTATATAGCCTTTACCTATATACCTTATAAATCTTTTTTATATGGTAAGAATCTTTTGAGGTAAATACTGTTGTATGCTTTACTGGAGAAGATACTGAAGCTCCTGCAAGTTAAATAACCCACCGGTCATTCTAAAAAGTATGAATGGAGGAGGAAGAATTAGAAACCGGTCTGTTTATCTCCAAACTCTGGGTTTTTTAATATATCAGTGCCCCTTCTTTTGATTTAAAAAATAAGACAAAATTCCACTAGAATTAGCTACCTGGGATGGGGGGTTGTGGTCAGTTTCATGCATTTGTATTTTTATCAAGAAGCCTGGATTTTGAGAGCACCTGGGTGGCTCAGTCGGTTAAGCGTCTGACTTGGTTTTTCGCTCAGGTCATGATCTCACAGTTCATGAGCTTGAACCCTGCATCAGGCTTTGGGCTGACAGTGCAGAGCCTGCTTGGGATTCTTTTTGTCCCTCTCCTACTCATGCTCACTCTCTCATTCTCTCTCTGTGTCTCTCAAAATAAATAGATAAACTTTTTTTTTTTTAAAGCCTTGGATTCTAGAAACTTATTTTTTTTCACTTATAAAACTTTTGCTCCATGGTTTATTACAACAAACGTGAGACAGTTCAAGGCAGACTACATAATTTGCAAATATCAAGGGGCCAATTTGCAGTTTGTGATGCATAAGAAGATCTCATTCTTCCCTGCGACACTGACTCTGCATGCTTTGACATTTGAAGTCTCCCTGCCTTGGTGTTTCTTCATTTCCTCAAGCTCATAGCCAGGCTCATAGGCAGAGGGAGAGCACACATTTTTCACATACCCCACCAGAAGTTGCATGCAGTAGGATCTGCAGAGCTGGATGGCTGCTTATCCTGAGGAAAGTGAATGTTACACACAGAATGCCCTGTGCTGGGAAACATGTTCAGTCAGGAACCTCTGACTCATGTGACAGGCGCAACTAGGACCTCATCCTGCTGAGAAATGAAACTGTCAGGGATTTCTCATGCTTGTGGGGAAAATCTGGTCCACATGTATGTCCAGAGGCTGGTTCCTGCCATTGTGTGGTCCGTAAAAGAATGGGACCCATGTGGGAGAAATTGAGAAACAATGGTAGCTCAATAACTTGGTGTACTCACAGCATATTTATGTGTAACCTAGTGACTGACAAGTTTCTGAGTGTTCCATTCCTGAGTCACTCTGTTCTGTCCCCCAAATTCAGGATCTGTAGGTGTCTCCTAAGAGTCCATGTCAGTCTCCCTTGTGCTGAACCTCTTGTTTTAATTAATACTCTTAATGCTTTGATGCCATTCTAGACAAGTTAGATGCAGGTGTTTCTACCACATTGTTTATGTTGAAGCCATGGTTGTTGTGAATTGGATGTAACATAAGAGAGTGCTCATCCTGGAATCTGCCAGAAGTAAGGGCTTATCATTGTAGGACCAATCCCCTAAACAATATTCCCCCAACATGAGATAATCAAGTTCAGCTATCTAAGAGCATATTTCTTACCTACATAAAACTGAAGCATCTGCTTTGAAATAAATGTCTTATAGTTTTATGCTCTAAATAGTTTATCCATTCAGTAAATATTTATGAAGCACCATGCTTTGTACAAACCACTGTGTTACATACAGAGACTAGTGTAAAAAGTGAAGGAAGGGGTGCCTGGGTGGCTCAGTGGGTTGAGCACCCAACTCTTGATATCAGTTCAGGCTGTGATTTCACAGTCTTGAGATTAAGGCCTGCATTGGGCCCCACACTGACAGGGTGGAGCCTGCTTGTTACTCTCTCTCCCTCTCTCTCTGCCCCTCCCCTGCTTGCGTTCTCTCTCACAATAAATAAACTTTTTTTTTTTTTTTAAGTGAAGGAAGTGGATCTAATTGTAGCTCAGTTTCCCAAAGGAAGTTCATTATGAGGAATTAAAAAGACGACAGCCTTCCCAAAGTGCATGGAGACCCTGAGGCACACTGCAGGGAGTGAGGCTCAGGCTCCTTGTGAGACAGACAGGACCAGCAAGGCTGCACACCCCTTCCAGGTATGGATGCTTTAGACACCCAGAGTCTTGTTTCCAAACCTTGAGCATGTGTGTATCAGATCATCCGGTGGGCGGGACGGGGTTAAAACAGGGATTGCTTGGCCTTAGCCCCAGAGGCTCTGATTCAAAAGGTCTGAGGTGTGGCCAGATAATTTGCATTTCTAACAAATGTCCAGGCAGTGCTGATGCTGCTGTGTGGGACCACACTTTGAGAACCACCCTGTTCTATTGAAATTGTTAGTAAAAATATTAAAAACTAAGGACATTGGGGGCGCCTGGGTGGCTCAGTCAGTTGGGCGACCGACTTTGGCTCAGGTCATGATCTCACAGTCTGTGAGTTCGAGCCCCACATCGGGCTCTGTGCTGACAGCTCAGAGCCTGGAGCCTGTTTCAGATTCTGTGTCTCTGTCTCTCTCTGACCCTCCCCCCGTTCATGCTCTCTCTCTGTCTCAAAAATAAATAAACATTAAAAAAAAAAATTAAAAAAAAAATAAAAAAATAAAAACTAAGGACATTGAAAAATGCAGAAGATCACAGTAATTCCACGATCAGATAGAAGCACAGAGAACTCCCAGAGGAGTGAGTTAAGACCAAAGGAGACAGAGGCTATCACTTGCCTGCACTTATTAAGCCTCATTGGAAAGTTCCTTAGCAAGAAGGAATCAGAGACTGACACCGGAATCTGTTGTCATCATCCTTGTGTCTTATTTGCATGTATTGATATGCCTGTCCTGCTCTCACAGCTATGAGAGATACTAAAAGGGCTAGAGGGGATTGTTACAGACTGAATTGTGTCCCCTGGAAAATTCCTATGTTCAACCCCTAACCCCCAATGTGACTGTATTTGGAGATTGGGTCTTTCTAGAAGTAATTAATGTTAGATTAAGTCATAAAGACGGGGCCCTAATCCAGTAGGACTTGTATCCTCGTAAGAAAAGGAAGAGATCCCAAGAGTGCCCACATGGAGAAAAGGCCATCTGCGCGCCAAGGAGAAACTCAAGAGCAGCAAAAACATACTTGGACTTCCAACGCCCAGAACTATGAGAAGATAAATTTCTCTTTAAGCAACCCAGTTTGTGGTCTTTTGTTTTGGCAGCCTGAGCAAGATAATACAGGGTGCAACCAAGGTGAGAAGGTGAGCTTCCTAGAGCAGGGGAAGGAGAAGCTTGGAAGGGGGCTCTGCAGGTGGAGACTGGTTCAACTCCCATCAGGTGACAGGACCTCTCAAGAGGTGAAGTGTTGTGGGAAATGAGCATGAAAAGCTGAGGCCACAGTAGGCAGAGCCAAAGGATCCCTAGGTGACAGACTCCACATGCTCGAACAGTGAACGTCTCCATGGGCTGAAGACTCGAGACCTATTTTCTGTTTTCAGGTGACACCTAAGTCCCAAAGATATTGGTGAAGAAGCCAGCCCCAGACATGATTTAGCTTGAATTTCTTAACATTTTAACCAGTGGGGGCTTAGGGTTGGATCTGAATTTTTTTTTTTTTTAATGTGTCACTTACTGCCCTGAATGTTGTGGATTAAATTCATATCTACTATGCCTTGTATAAATAAGTGATAAGCTAACATAATACTTAAAAATTATGAAAAAAATTAAATATACACAAAAGTAATAGAAAGATGGACCCCTGTGAATCCATTACCCTGCTTCAGCTATTATCCATGTATAGCCATCTCTTTAAATTATTCTCTCCATTTGTGAATTATTTTGAAGTGGTCCTCAGGCGTTGTATCATTTGATTCACAAATATTTCAGTATCCTAAATCATTATCACACCTAAAAAACTAACCAAAGTCTCTTAATGTCTTCGAATAACATTCAGTATTCAAATTTCCATGATTGTCTCAGTGATTTTTAACAGTACATTTGTATTAGGATCTATATAAATTTAATATATAGTAATGGGTTGGCACCTTTTAGTCAGGGTTATTAAATGCTCAAATGGTTCCAGCTTTGGCCAGTATATGACTCTTTAAGTTAGTTCCTGGGTGTTTTATACATGACTTAATTTGGTCTGTGATGGTTTTGCTTTCTGGTATTAGTAAGTTTCAGGCTCATTTTGCTCATTTTGTAGCTTAGCCCTGGTATCCCCTCATCTCTCCAGGACGTATGAACTCCTTTAGTGGGACATGGTATTTTGTAACCACAGTATGGTGTTGGTGTTGCTCATCACTACAAAGTTGGGCATTTTTCTAGGTCTTTTCAATGGAAACGATTTTTTTTTTTAATGAGGGAAAATTCATCATTAATTTATACTGAAATTCAGGACAATAAATTATTTATTTAATCTCCTCCATCTCACTGTCCATATCTTCTCCCATCCTGAAGTCCTCACCAACAATATCATTCATTTGCTACAATGTATACACCAAAGACTCAGAATAATAACACCATCACCAACAATATGAAAACAATTTAAGGTTTGTTTGGGGTAGGTTTTGTTTCTGTATTTGGCCTGAGAGCATTTATGCCACCAACTTGATTTTATATTTTGCTTTGGATTGTAGGGGATGGCTTTTAAATTTCAATTTTGTTTTATAATTATGTAGAGTATTCCTTTTCCAAGTCAAATCTACAAAAGAAAATGTATTCAGAAAATTCCCTCCATTTAGTTTCCTTCTTTCCTTTATAGTAACCATTTTGGTTAGTTTCTGGTTTATCCTTCCACTTAAAAATATATAATCTAATGTATTTGGGTATTTATGTCTACCCTGTGCCCACCTCACATTTCTGTACCTTGCTTTTTTCATTTAATCATCCCAGAGATCACTCTATAGCCACGTAATGAAAATATTTTGCACTCTATTTATACAGTAATGTAGCCATCACCACAGTCTAGTTTTAGAACATGTCTGTTATCCCAGAAAGCCCCCTCCTGCCCCTTTGCTATCCCACCTTGGTTCCAGCAAAGATAATCTCTCACTTTCACATTGCTATTGATGGTTGCCTAGTGTCCCATTGTATGCATGTGCCATAGTTCATTCATCCAGCCCCTACAATGCTTCAATGAATAGCCTTATGCACGTTCGAATTTTCACCAGTGTATCTTTGGAATAAATACCTAGAAGCGTTTCTTTTTTAAAATTTTTTTAATATTTAAATATTTTTGGGAGACAGAGTGCAAGCAGGAGAGGGCAGAGAGAGAGGGAGACATAGAATCTGAAGCAGGCTCCAGGCTCTGAGCTGTCAGCACAGCCCGACATGGGAGCTCAAACCCACCAAGCGCAGGATCATGACCTGGGCTGGAGTCAGACTCCCAACTGACTGAGCCACCCAGGCGCCCCTCCTAGAAGCATTTTCTGAGTCAAAGTATCAATGAATATGTAATTTCTCTAAATAATGCCAACTTTCCCCTTTTGAAGGGGTTTACCATTTAGCATTCCCACCAGTAATGTTGACAACCTCACCAACAGAGTAGATAAACTTAGAAATTGTGTCTCAATTTAGTGTTAATACACATTCTTCTTCCTCTAAAGAAGGTTAAACATTTTTCAGGAGTTTAAGAGCCATTTGAATATGTGTGTGTATGTGTGTGAGTGAGATGTCTGCTTCTATCCGTTGACCATTCTTTATTATTTTTAGATACTTTATATATTAGAGATAATTTTTTATGTGGTAAGTTGCAAATATTTTTTTTCATTTATCCCTTTTTTTTCCTAAGTTTTTTTCTACACTGGGTAAAACATTTTATTTTTATGTGATCAACAGCCAATTTTTCCTCTTATTTCTTTTGGGTTTTGAGTCAGGAGAAGCTTCTCCTGCCCTGACTATGGAGTACTTTGCTCCTCCATGCTTCTAGTATTGGTATAGTTTACTTTTTTTTCTTTAACATTTTATTTCCTGATTTGTCTGGATTTATTCTGATGTGCAGTGTGAGGAACAAATCTGCTTTTTATCTTTTTCTGTATGGTTGTCTTGGTCTTTCATAACACATATTTAAAAACCCAGCTTATCCCTGCTGACCTGAGGGTCATGAAATTAAAAAATTTCTTTATCTTTATCATATGCTACATTTTTATATGTAACTGGGACTATTAATGGATTTTCTGGTTGGTTCTCTTAGTCTGTCTATTCATGTACAAATGCCACAATGTTTTAATGGTAGAGATTTTATAATTTGTTAAAATGCCTTTTCTTTTCTTGATTTATCCACTTTAAAATATCAATTCCTTGCTAAGAAAAAAACAAGACTTTGCCCAATTTACCCCTCATTTCTTGGTCCTCTTCCCAGCTTTTCAGAATTGTATATTTTCTTCTACCAGTTACATTTTAAATTTAAATGTATGGTTAATTCTAAAAAAAAAAATCAACTTTATCTGGATATAATGTATATACACTGAAATGCAAACATTTTGCGTGTACATTTTGATGAAGTCTGACAAACTTACATACCCATGTAACCACCAGCAGCACAATCAGAATAAACACTACATAAACATCACATATTTTGGTTGCAGCAAATTCAGTCAGTATGTGTTAGTTCCTCAAGGAGTAAGGTGATGGCATTAGCCCCATGCCATGTCCTTTGCCACTTTTCCCTATCTTCTACCTCTCGAAGTTTATCTGCATAATTTTTTTACAGTCTCACAATAACATTTGAATTGTTACTCTATGTAAATATTCCATGCTTTGTCCATGGGTTGATCATGAAATTTGAAAATAGATATATATTATTTACATTATTCCAACTCTGAATCTTATTCTCTGCCTAGTCAAGGGGTTGCAGAAACTACTTTTTACTCTTTACAAATGTTATGACCTCGATACCACTGAAAGCAGCATATTTCTGGTATCTGGATCAAATAGATTATCTTCTTCTGTCCTCTATGATTGCTGAAACCATGGTTCCTATTTCAACTATGGCTTTCCTAAGTAGATTTTTTTTTCTAGAATCCTGAAGTACCTTTAAAAAAAATAGTCCTCATCTTATCCTCCAAAACATCCAGGTTTTCATTGGTATCAACTATAGAATGAAATCCACTTGTCTTAGACACATCCCTTGTAGACCATCAAAACTCCCTGCTCTAGTCTGGACTGGTTGCTATCTAGGACTGCTAACCAATTCTCTTTTGGGACTTCACTGATCACTGCCCCTCCTCCTACCTGGGTTATATGAACTGCTTTCTGGATTTCATTTCCTTTTTCTGTTTTCCTTCCTTATTTTCTTGAAGCATATCCTTGAGTAACTTCCTCAGGAAGGGTATATGGCAAGAAAACTTTAGGTTTTTGTCTTTCTGAAAATGTCTATATTCATTCCATCTCATATTTGATTGATAGTTTGCCTGGGAATAGGATTCTAAAGTAATAGAAATTTCCCTCCGAATTGAGAAGTTATTGTTCCATTGTCTTCTATAATTTGAGTGTTGCTGATGTTAGGACTTGTATCAGTATGATTCTGATTTCTTAGTACTCACAATTTTCCCCATCTGAATGAATCTGGGATTTTTCTATTATCGTTGGTGTTCTGAATACAATAGATCCACCCCCCACCCCACCACCACCACCATCACCACCACCACCACCAATCTGCGATTTCACCTCCATGATTTCAGTTACCTGGGGTCAGCTGCTGTGCAGAAGCAGAAGATCCTCCTTCTGAGTTATCACCAAAAGGTCAAAGGAGCCTAATATTACATCACAACCCCTACATCATTTACGACATTTCATTTTATCACGTAGATATTTTATCTCACATTATCACCAGAAGAAGAGTGAGTACAGTACAATAAGATTTTAAGAGACATCACATCACATCACTCTCATTACAACATATAATTATCATTGCTCAATTTGATTATTATTGCTGTTAATCTCTTTCTGTGCCTAGTTAAACTTATCATAGGTATGTATGTATAAGAAAATACAGTATTTACAGGGTTTGGTACTATCCACGGTTTCAGGCATCCACTGGGGGTCTTGGAACATATCTCCTGCAGATAAAGGAGGGTGGCTACTGTACTCATGAGTATTCTTTCATTAAAAAAATTTTTTTTAATGTTTATTTTTGAGAGAGAGAGAGAGAGAGCAGGAGAGGGGCAGAGAGGGAGGAAGACACAGAAACCGAAGCAGGCTCCAGGCTCTGAGCTGGCAGCACAGAACCTAACACAGGGCTCAAACTCACAAACTGTGAGATCATGACCTGAGCCCAAGTCAGACGCTTAACCCACTGAGCCACCCAGGTGCCCCAAGTCTTCTTTCATTTTAATTATTCATTTAGTGGTCCCTTTCAATCTGAAGTCTGGTGACTTTGTTTGGCTCTGGAATGTTTTTTCCTATTATTTTGTTTTCTACTTTCACTATGACACCGCAGGAATTGCTATTAATTGGATGTTCTATCTGGTAGATTGACTATCTCATTTTTTTTCTTTGTCTTTTTAATTAAAGTATTTAACATTGTCTTTCGGCTTAATTTTTCTTTCAGCCTGTGTACTGATTTTTTTTTTTTTCATTTTAGCAATCATATGTTGTTTGCTAAGCACAGATAAAGACATCAGGTAATGATGGAATAGCATGTTCCAGAACACTGAGAACAACTAGAAATGCTATAAAACAAACACACACACACACACACACACACACACACACACACACACACACACACAGTTTGAAAGCATTGGAAAGCTATTAATGCAGTTAGGACTTAAGGGGCCATGATGCTATAGAGAAGGAGTTGCATACAGGTAAGCCCAGGATTCTGTAGGCATTTGCTAATTTGAAAGTGGTGTAGGTCCAAGAGTAGAAGTTGCTGCTGGGAGGCTGGGAAGTTGACTTTAGCCTTTGGCAACCCCTTAGTAACTATAGCAACAAAATGTAGACATCAGGGCTACCAAAGCAGCCAAACTTAAAAGTCTAAGGTCTCAGAAAAATAGAAGCTACATTGACATAAACTCAACATTTTGTTCCATATTTCCCTCAGACATTTGCTAATTCACAAACATCATAGGCACAAGAATCTAAAAAAATTAGAAAACTAAGCAGAACTTTTGACAGTTTTATGAGTCTGGGGAATCAGTTCAGTTAACGGATCACTAATTAGGAGAGGCCCTGGTAAATATCCCGGGCTTCCTTCCATTGGCACCATGGAAAGGCCACACTACAGGATGAAGCACAAACCAGAAAAAGACCACCCTTCCCAAAAGACTAAAACCTGACTGGCGAATCGAATTTCAAACTGGATAAGATGATGTGTCTCTACTCTAACTGTATGCCAGAAAGCAAACTATATTCTATGTGGAGGAAGATAACAATAGTGGATCTCAAATGTTGTCTCCAAATTTTTATACATAATGTCCAATATGCAATAAAAAATGATCAGCTGCTTCAAGAAATAACAAAAAATAAACCTGGAAAAAAATTATAGAAATAACCCACAGGTGATGGCAAATATTGGAGTTACACTGGACTATTTAATTTTCATGTTCAATAAATAGGTGAAATGGTTGAAAATTTCTGCAGGGAACTGGAATTAATGAAATAGAATAAAATGGAAATTTAGTAATAGAAACTACTGTTAATTCCATGAATATGAATAAAACAACCTACAGAATGTGAGAAAATATTTGCAAACCATGTATCTGATAAAGAGTTAATAACCAGAATATATAAGGAACTTTAGTAACTCAATAACAACAACAACAAAACCTCAATTAAAAAGTGTACAAGGGGCACCTGTGTGGCTCATTTGGTTGAGCATCTTGACTCTTGATTTCAGCTCAGGTCACGATCTCATGGTCATGGATCAAGCCCTATGTTGGGCTCTGTGCAGAGTGTGGAGCCTGCTTGGGATCCTCTTTCTCTCTAAATAAATAAATAAATAAATAAATAAATAAATAAATAAATAAATAAGTGGATAGATAAATAGATAGGTATTTTTTTAAGTGTACAAAAGGTCTGAATAGATACTACTCCAAAGAAGATACACAAATGGCCAATAAGCACATGAAAAGTTGCTCAACATCACTATTCATCAGGGAAATGGAAGTCAAACCTCAATGAGATATCACTTCACACTCATTTGGACAGCTATAAAAACAAAATAATAAATGTCAAGGATGTGGAGAAACTGGAACTTTTGTGCATTATTGGTGGGAATATAAAATGATACACCTGCTGAGACATAAGTAAGTATGATATAAGTATGATAGTTCCCCCCCAAAGAATGAAAATTGAATTGTTACTCAATTCCATTTCTGAATATATACCCAAAGAATTGAAAGCAAGGTCTTAAATATATGTACACCCTATGTTCATAGCAGCAGTATTCACAATAATCAAAAGGTAGAAGCAACCTAGTATCTATTGATGGATGAAGAGATACACAAATGTATAAACACAGAAAGGAATTAACCTTAAAATGGAAGGAAATTCTGGCACATGTTACAACATGGATGAATCTTTAGGACTTTATGCTAAGTGAAATAAGTCAAAAAAAGACATACTGTATGATTTCACTTACATGAGGTACCTAAAGTAGTCAAATCCACAGAGACAGAAGTAGAATAGTGGTTGCCAGGAGCTGGGGGAATGAGGGAATGGGAAGTTACTGTTTAATGGGTATAGACTTTCAGTTTTGCAAGATAAGAGTCCTGGAGATTGGTTGCACAACATTATGAATGTTACATTATTGAACTGCACACTCAAAAATCGCTAAGATAGTGGGGCACCTGGGTGGCTTAGCTTGGTTTCAGCTCAGGTCATGACCTTACAGTTCGTGGGGTCAAGCCCCACATTGGGCTACATGCTGACAGTGTTGAACCTGCTTGGGATTCTCTCTCTCCCTCTCTCTCTCTTTTGCTCCCCCATTTGTGCTATCTCTCTCTCTCAAAAAAAATCTTTAAAATTTTTTTTAAAAATGGCTAAGATAGAGAAAAGGGAACCCTCATGCACTGTTGGTAAGAATGTAAATTGGTACAACCACTGTGGAAAAAAGTATGGAGATTCCTAAAAAGAAAATTACAGATAGACTTACCATGTGATTCAGTAATTCCACTCCTGGGGGTGCGCCTGGATGGCTCAGTCGGTTGAGGTCCAATTTCAGCTCGGGTTATGACCTCTCAGTTTGTGAGTTTGAGCCCCATGTCATGCATGCTGCTGTCAGTGCAAAGCCTGCTTTGGATCCTCTGTCCCTCTCTCTCAAAAATAAACACTAAAAAAAACAAACAAACAGTAATTCTACTAGTGAATACTTACCCACTGAAAACAAAAAAAAATAATTTGAAAATATATGTACAGCCCTATGCTTACAGCATTATTTACAATAACCAAAATATGGAAGCAACCTAAGTGTCCACTAATAAATGAATGGATAAAGAAGATGTGGTATATATATGCAATGGAATATTGCTCAACCATAAAAAGAATGAGATCTTGCCATTTGTGACAACATGGATGTATCTGGACAGTATTATACTAAGTGAAATAAGAGAAAGACACATATATGATCTTGCTTATATGTGGAATTTAAAAAGCAAAACAAACCAAAAAACCAAAACCAGAATTATAAATACAGAGAAGAAGTTTGCAGTTGCCAGAAGGGAGGGAGTTAAGAGGTAGAGGGGATTAAAGGTACAAACTTACAGTTATAAAATAAGTTAGGAATGAAAAGTACAGTGTAGGGAATCTAGTCAATGATATTGTAGTAAGATTGTATGGCAACAAATAGTAACTACACTTATTGTGGTGAACATAGCATGACATGTACTATTGTTGGATCACTGTGTTGTATACCTGAAACTAATATATCCTTGTATGTCAGCTATACCTGAATAAAAACAATACATGAAAAATTGTTAAGATGCTAACTTTTGTTATGTTTTATAAAAATAAATCTTTTAAATACTAAAAATAAAAACTTCCACAGATGAGTTTAATAGCAGGCTAGATATAGTAAAATAGAGGATTAGTGGTATGGAAGATGGGTCAATAGAAAATATCCCTAATTACAGAGAAAAGGCATGGGAAATACAGAAATGAACATATGAGATATATGGGACAGACATAATGTAGAATTCTAACATACGTGGAGACTGGAGTTCCTGAAGAAGAGGAAAGTGAGAATAGGGCAGCAGTATTTGAAGAGATTGCAGGCAATGATATTTCCAAATTGATGAAAAGACATTAAATGACAACCTGAGGAAGGAAGCTCTGTAATCCCCACACAGGAAGAAAAATACACCTGGGCACATCATTATAAACCTCTGTCAGAAGCCAAATACAGAGAAAATCTTTTAAAAAGCCAAAAGAAAAAATAAATTACAGTCCATCTTCATTATTTCTAGTTTCCATATTTGTTAATTTGCCTACTTGTTACAATTCATTTGTAACCGAAAGGCCAATACTCCCGTTGCTTTTACAGCCATGCATACACCAGCAAAAAATTTGAGTCACCCCAGTGCCCTAAACTTCTTGGAACCACTGATCTTTTTACTGTCACCATAGTTTTACCTTTTCCAGAATCTCATAGAGTTGGAATCATACAATATTATAGCCTTTTAAGACCGGATTCTTTTGCTTATTAATTTCAGACTTGTCCATGTGTTTCTGTGGCTTGATAACTTTTCTTTTTATTGCTGAATAATACTGCATAGTAGAGCTGTGCCACAGTTTGTTTAGCTATTCACTTTTTGAAAACATTTGAGTTTCCATTTTTTGGCTATTATGAATAATGCTGCTATAAACATTTGCATGCAGGGTTTTGTGTGGAGATAAAGTTTTCAACTCATTTAAGTAAATACCAAGGAGCCTGATAGCTGGATTGAATGGTAAGAGTATTTGGGCATTGTAAAAAACCTGCCAAACTGTTTTCCAAAGCGGTTGTACAATTTTGCATTCCCACCTGCAGTGAATGAGAGTTCCCGGTGCTCCACATCCTCATCAGCATTTGGTCTTGTCAGTTGTGGGGAAATGGGTTCAAGAATTCCTTGTACTTACATAAATGGGTTAAAAAAAAAAAAAAGAAAAAGAAAAAAGCTTAGGGTGGAAAGCCACCACCACCACAGGGCGAAAGCTCCCAGGGTTGGTTAGTGAGATATTACAGTGGGATCACAAGTAACTTGTTAGATCACCTGCAGAAAACTACTTTCCATCTGGCACCAATATACTTTGATCACAACTTCAACTCCACTTGCCCCCCAGACCTTTTGCTTCTTACACACACAAGTTTATGATTACTATCTGATTTTCTTCACGTTTACCATGTGTATAAGATATTGAGAGCTCAATAAATATGGAGACAAAACCCCTGTTTGGGGCTCTTGTCTCTTCCCTGACATTAGCCTCTCTCATCTTCTTTTCTGTGTCCGCTCTTGCTGGACAAGAGAGAACTGCAAACTCGTAGTCTGTGACAGTCAGTGTTTGGGACATTAACAATTCTAATAGGTGCATAGTAGTATCTCATTGTTGTTTAAAGCACCGTGTTTTTAATTTTGGTTTCCACATACTTGCTTTTTGTACATGGAAATGTGATTGATGTTTATGGTTTATCTTGTATCCTTCAACCTTTGTATACTTCTAGAAACTTCTAGAAGGTTATAGTGTAGATTATCTGAAATTTCTATGCAGACAACCGTCTCATCTGCAAGTAGGACAGTTTTATTTCTTCCTTTCAGATCTTTATGCCATTTCTTTTTATAGATTTATTGCAGTGGTTAGAACTTTGAGTAATATATTGAATAACAAGTGGTAAAGTGAACATTTTGCTTTGTCCTTAATCTTGGAAAATATTCAACCTTTTACCAAATATGGTATCTATAGATTTGGTTGTAGATGTTTTTCATCACATTGAATTAGTTTCTCTTTATTCCTGACTTACCGAGAGTTTTTAATCATAAACAGTTGTTGCTAAACAATGTTTAGAGGGAAAAAATGTATTTTGGTAATGCTTATATTTGAAAAGAATGAAGTTTCTTCCACTCAGACATACTAGAAAAATAAGAGCGAATTATATCCAAACAATGCACAAGGAAAAAAAAATAGGATAGAAACAAATCTGTAAAGTTGAAAACAGGAAAAGAATAGAAAAAAAATTGATGAAACGGAAACTGGTTTATTGAAAAAAATCAATAAAATTGATAGACTTCTAACCACACTGATCAAGCAAAAAAAAAAAAAAAAAAAAAGAAAGAAAGAAAGAAAGAAAGAAAAGAAAAAGAAAACACAAATTACCCATACCATGAAATAGAGTATAGCACAAAAACCTTATTGACATGAGAAGGTGTTAACACAGGTGTTCTATAGCTAACTCTATGATGGTAAATTTGACAACTTAGATGAAAAGAAACAATTTTTCGCAAGACAAAAATAACTAAAACTCAGGAAGAAATAGAACAACCTGAATAGTCTTATACCTACTAAAGAAATTGAATATGTAGTTAAAAAGCTTCCCACAAACCAGAACAACCACTAAGAAAACTATACAAAGTAATATTAGTCAAAATCACTATAAATAAGTCAAGATAAAGACTTTAAAAATATGTAACCCATTTGTAGGCAAGAAAAAAGAAACAGAAGACCCAAACAAACAAAAAATAAATAAAAAGGGCAGACCAAACCCTAACATCAATGATAACCTTACGTATAAATGTTCAGGCAGCAATTTATATGGATCCCAAAGGCATACTGAGTGGAAAGGCAATCTCAAAAGATCACATACTGTTTAATTCCATTTATTTAATATTTATGAAATGACAAAATTACAGAAATGAGAGAACAGTGGTTGCCAGTGTTTAGGGATGTGGGAAGTGGATGGATATGAATATAAAAGGCAGCATGAGGGACATCTTTGCCTTGATGGCACAGTCCTTACATCTTGATTGTGGTGGTGTTACATGAACCTACACATGTGATAAAATTTATAGAGCTAAAAAAACACCACACAATTAAGTGCATATAAAACTGCATCTGGGGCGCCTGGGTGGCTCAGTCGAACACCCAACTTCAGTTCATGTCATGGTCTCACAGTCCATGAGTTTAAGCCCCACATAGGGCTCATTGCTGTGAGCGCAGAGCCTGCTTTGGATCCTTTGTCCAATTCT